>NC_067398.1:566041659-567241659 GCF_016432865.1 Antechinus flavipes
CTGAGCACATCTAAAAATTTCTAAAAGTGTTGAATAGAGTATGATGCCTAACATCTTGGTCTGGAGACAACACTGATGACTTCCCAGTATCCCAGGTAGTTCAGGCCTGGCCAGTTAGCACTGTTTGCTGGATTCCCACTATTATCTCCTTCTTCTGATACCTGGATTCTTTGTTCCAGATGACTAAGGATGCAACTGTTTCCTTTGCATTACTATTTCTCCCCTCACTCTCTGAAAACAACCCCCTGTCCTCTTTGATGTATTCAAAGAAGACGAAATACAAAGTATCACAGAAAAAGCCACAACAGGTCAGAAAAGAGATTTACAAACTGCAGTTCTCATAGTGGAATCTTTGTACAGTGGACTGCTTTTTTTTTTCTTTTTTTGAGATTCCCTCCTATCTACCTTCCTCTAAATCTTCTCCTTAATCCCTTTTCCTTAATCCATTTTTTTTTTTTTTGCTATAGATTTGCCTGGCAAGGTTTTCTTGAATTGGCTTTGTCCACTTCCCAATTTGTCAATGGAGACCTCAGGCTTTTGACTGGCAACCTATAACCTGCCATCTTTTCCATTTGGTCATCCATGGATATTTCACTTGAGAAAAATAGTAGTTGACCTGTGGACATCTTTACTTCGGCTCTTATCTCTTTTCTTTTTCTTATCTGAAACTCAAAGCTCTCTCCTCTTTCAAATCTCAAGTCTCAGGCCTCTGCTTCTCATCCCATCTAGCAGTTTGCCATCTGCTTAGATACCTGCTTAGATACATCTGATTCTGCACTAGCATCTTCTGAGCCAGACCTCCAGAAATCAAGCTCCTGATCCTTGAGACAGTTAATTCAATCAGTTTTTTTGAATTCCTGCCCTAGGGCTGAGCTGCCCTGATGGATGAGTGAGTGATAACTAACCACTATGCCCAGCCACCCCCAGATCAGACATAATCAGTTCTCCACATGAGCTATCTTACCATTTCATCTTCTTCCTCCATCCCCTTACTGTGCTCTGGGCACAGTAATTAACCTTGGATCAATGTGCTGTCCTGTGGTTTTACTCTCTAGCCCTTCTCTGCTGTATTTGACACTGCTGACTACTCTCTACTGATATTCTCTCTCCTCTACTGTAATATTACTCTTTTCTGATTCTCCTGTTACTTGTTTTAACTATTTCATCTATATGTCCTCTCCTTAGGATTCTGTCCTAGGCCCTTTTGCTCTTGCCCTTTTTTGTATTATTTTGTATTCTCAATCTGATGAAGTTTTTGGAGCCCTTCTCAGAATATTTTTAAATATATAAAATAAAATACATAGAATTACAAAGGAAACCAATTGAAAGAGTTATCAAAATATTTAAAAGCATTTTCATGGACCTCAGATTAAGAATTCTAACACTCTTTTTCTCTTCCCCTTCATCAGTTCCTAGCTCTGTGTGTGTGTGTGTGTGTGTGTGTGTCTCACATTTTCTTCTCCCTCCTTTCTTCCCTCTGTCTCTGTTCTGTCTTTCACATTCTCTCTCCCTTCCTTCCTCCCTCCTTCCCTCTCTGTCTCTATGTCTGTGTACCTGTGTGTGTTTCTGTCTCTCTTTTTCTCAAAAATCTCATTAACTTTCATGAGTTTAACTATCATTTCTATAAAGATAACTTTTAGATCTCTATAACCAGTTGCAGCTTTTCCCCTGAGCATTAAAGTCCACCAACACTATCTCGAATTCAACACATTGAAAATTGCTTATCTTCCCCTTTAAACGCTCCCACCTTCCTAACTTCTTAATTATGTTAAAGGCACTACCATCCTTCTGGTCTCAGATTCATAAATGCAGTATTTTTCCTGATCCTCAGCATCCAATCAGTTGCCAAATCTTATCTCTCACATCTGACCCCTTCTCTTCACTCACACAGTCACCATCACCTCTCGCCTAGGTTATTGCAACAGCCTCCTAATTGGTCTCACTGCTTCAAGTTTCTCAGCACTCTAGTTCATCCCACAAGTTACTGCCAAAGTAATTTTCCTTAAGTGCCGATCTGACCATGTGATTCTCCTATTCACCCAATTCCAGTGGCCCCCTATTGCCTTTAGAATAAAGAATAAGTTCTGTTTAATTTTTAAAGCCTTCACAAGTAGACCCCAACTTATCTTCTCATCCTTTTTGGAGATTATTGCCCCCATCATACACTCTACAATTTAGTCCAAATGACCTTCTCTCTCTGCTTCACAGTGACCCTTCAGCTACCAACTCTATTCCTTTGCTGTGTCTGATCTTTTGTGTCTTTATAGACTTCTTTTTTAGCTATAGTCCTATCTCCTATATGAAGCCTTTCCTGATTTCCACAAATGCTGGTGCCCTCCCTCTTATATTTAACTATTGTTTATAAACATGTATATGTATAAATAGATATAGATATATATTTATGCCCCCCCCCCCGTTAGAATTTGAGTTCTTTACCAAGTAGGCATTTTTTTCATCCTTTGTACTTATGATCCAATACCTAACAACACAATTCCTGGTAAACAATAGGCAGTTAATAAATGCTTGTTAATGATTAAATGGTTGAGCATTGTGATACTCCAGACCAAATTCTCCCTCCCCAAGTGTATTATCTCCTATATTGGAATAGAGGTCCTGAAGGGCCTAGTTCACTTTTGTATTTTCATTCATAGTATTCAATACAATGCCAAGCACTTAACTGGTTTTTTTTCCCTTTCTATTATTTTCTGTTACCACTTATTTGCTGGCATCTATAGTTTGGTCCTCAAGAAGTTGGTCTCTTTCCTTTTGCTTTGTCTTCTCTATTCTGGCTGGTCTTGCTGAAACAAATTCTATTAGTCATATATTCCTTAACTGGCATAGACATTGACAATGAAATAACTTTTTCAGTTCTACCCTCTGTATGCTCAAAGATTAATCTTTCAGGATTCTAAATCTATTTCTCATATCATGGTACTTTCCTAGGCTAAACTTCTTTTTCATTTAGAACTTCCTCTAACTCCTCATTTATTAACAGATGCACCTTAGATCTAATGACTCTACCACATACTTCCTGGTCCTCAACTACTTGGTCTAATAACTTTCTTATCTTAGGATGATGTTAGTGCACATCTTCTCTCTTTTTCACATGGAAGAGATCCTATAGATTATGTATTTTAATTACAATTACAAAAAAGAATGCATGTAACCCAAAAAAATCATATTCTCATTTTCTTTCTGTCTCTCACTCCCAGTTTGTTAGGGTTATCAAACAAAATGATAATTTTTTATTTTAAGATGATCAGTGTACATCTTCTCTCTTTTTCACATGGAAGAGATACTATAGAACATGTATTTTAATTATAATTACAAAAAAGAACGTGTGTAACCAAAAAAAAAAAATATTCTTCCTCTTCTTTCTCTCTCTCACTCACTTCCAGTTAGTTAGGGTTATCAAACTATGAATGTTCTTACTAGGCTCCATCAAAACAGAGTAATATGTTTTTAAAACACACATACATACAATCACACATTTATTAGTTTGTGTATATGTATATACATATAATATATACAAATAAGTATATGTATATATTATATGTATATACATATACACAAACTAATAAATGTATAAAATAAGTATATATAACACATACCATTAACAAATAAGTGTATATATACACATACCATTTTATGTACATACATATATACATACATGATATATATTTATATTCATATATATATATATTTCCCCTATCAGCACAAGTGTCTGAACACAGTAGGTACTTAATAAATGTTCATTGAACTGCATGTTATCAGGAAGTTGTAGTAGCTTTTAGATAGTATTTGATTCCATTAATTGTCCATATGTTTAGAGTTTTCTGTTTTACCCTTCTATAGACTCTGCCCTTTGGTCTTAGTAAGAAAAAAAAAAAAAACCACTACTTTTCACCTTGTTTTAAAGCCTGACCCTCTAATGACTGAATAATAAAATTCATTGGAAAAACCAATATACAACCAGGAAATTGTCACAAGGCATTTTCCTCCTCTGATTCAGCTCATATGTGTTTCCTTCATATTGTTCAAAACTACCTGTAACTACCTTCCCTTTTTTGTCCACAAGTACTCACACTCTGGTGGAGTCTAATTGCATATGCTCCCATCCTGATGCTTTTTTTTTTTTAAGCTGTTAAATAGGTGGGTACTAGATCCGAAATTTATGGCATTTAACATTCCACTGCTTCTCCCATGCACATAAATAACTGACAAATTAGCACACCCAAGCTGGAGTCCTGGTTTTTAGAAGAATCAGCCTCCTTCCCCTCAAAACACAGCATGTGTGAGCCATAAGGCTCTGCTCAGACCCATATTTCCTGCATCTGCTTTTATTACACAGCTATAGACCATAGTCCCTGAAGACATCTCAAATCAGTTCTATGGTGTGTTGTTAAGGGAATAGCAATCACAGGAGAAAGTCCTGGGACCACACTTCTGACTTGGAGAGCTCCAACCTTCAACACAGGGGAAAACTAACCTGTATGAAGCCCACTAATTTCCTTAAAAATAAACCAACCAATGCAACACAAATAGTGCCAAATAATTTTCTTTCTTCCTTTCTTTCTTTCTGAACAGGACCTGTGATTTCATCAGCGGTAGGAGCTCCCCTGTGGGGGAGCACCTTTTGCTAATGCCGACTGGCAGCTGTTCTGTAATTTAAGAATCTTAGAAAACTGCCTGGGGCACTGAGAAGTTACATAAGAATGAAAAAAAAAATCTAGTATTTCTATAGTGCTTAAAGGTTTGCAAAGGTCTTTGCAAATATTATCTCATTTTTTCCTCACCACAACCCTGGGAGGTAGGTGCCATAAAATACTCATTTTATAGATGAGGAGACTGGGATAGACAATAGTTGAGTGACTTGCCCCGGATTGTTAGGAAGATAAAATGAGTTAATATTTACAAAGCACTTTGTAAACTTTAAAACACTATATTCTACCAGTTCTGAAGTCAGGAGGACCTGAATTCAAATTTGACCAAATGCTTTAACACTAGCTATGTGACTCTGGGTAAGCCACTTAATCCTAGTTGCCTTACACCAAAAAACAAAAACCAAACACCATGGGAAAGTTATAGTTGTTGATGATGTTGTTACTTTGAAGTCAGGTCAGGATTCTATCCTCTGAAATAGCTTGCTCAGGATCACACAGAAAACGTGTCAAAGGCAAGACTTGAAATCACATTTTCTTGACTCTAAAGATAGTTTTCTCCCTATCTACTATACTAAACTGCCAAATAAATAGCCCTGTTAAACTAGCTACATAATAGCTTGCCTGAAATAGGAATAAATTCATTAACATAGCTATCTTCTGAGAGCTAAATGTACCATTTAGAAAAAGTGCTGTGTAAAATTTTTTTTTTTTTTTTGTAAATTAATGTCATTATGGGTCTGAAAAGCACACTATAGGAAGATGACTGGTCAGTTTTACATTGAATTATAGCAATGAAAACAAAACTAAGGAGAGGTATAGGATGGGATCTCTGTGTGACTCAATAGAATATCACCAGAAATCAAAGGAAAACTACGGGGTACACGGAAATAAGTTACTTCAGTTTCTTTATGACTCTATTTGGCAAAGATACTGGAGTTGTTTGCCATCTCTCTAATTTTAGATTTTACAGATGAGGAAATGGAGGCAAACAGGATTAAGTCACTCAGTCGGCATCATACAGCTAGGATGTATCTAAGGTAGATTTGAATTCAGTACATGAGTCTTCCTGATTCCAAGCCTACTGGTCTATTCACTGCACCACCTAGATGCCCCAATCAATTCATCATGGGTGGCAGTAAAAGTAAAGAAATCCACTGAGAGTTGATAAGAAAGGAATGGGGCAACTTCAAGATGCCACTGTAACCTGATTTTCCACCCTTGTCTACTTTGTTATACCCCTGATCCTTCCCTGACTAATCTTACACTTAGGACACTTGTTAAGAGTCTTATAATCCTTTCTCTCAAAAAGTCAGTCACATTGTTTTTGGATCAAATAGAAAAGGTCCTTCAAAACCAAATGGTTTGGGTTTTGGTTTTTAATGATGTGTTAGTCAGGATCTGAATTTTAAGAACCTCTATTTTTTTTTTTTACTGAAGTGCGCTTATTTTTAAAATGTATTTATTCATTTTCAACATTAATTTTTATAATATGTTGATTTCTATTTTTTCTCCTTCCCTCTCTGACTCTCTCCCCAAGATGTCAAGAAATCTAAAAAAGGTTATACATATACAATCTTATTAAACATTTTTCTACATTAGTCATATTGTGAAAGAAGAACCAAAACAAAAGGAAAAAAAATCACAAGAAAAAAATTAGCAAAAAAATGAAAATAATATGCTTCTATCTGCATTCAGACTCCATAATTCTTTCTCTGAATATGGACAGAATTTTCCATCATGAATCTTTTGGAATTTTCTTAGATCATTGTATTGCTGAGAAGAACAAAGTCTATCAAAGTTGATCATTCACACAATATTGCTGTTACTGTGTACAATGTTCTCCTCAGAACCCTTATTTCTTTAAAAAAAAAAAAAAGAGCTATATCCACCTTAAAAAACCAATCACATCACTTATTTAATATTATTTAATAATTTTATCCAGCATTATTTAATTTTTAATGATCCATTTAATTCTATATTTGATTCCATATCCATAAAATCAATTTAATAATTAATTATATCAATATTATTTAAAATTATACAAACACAACATGACCATAGTTACTCATGCAGGAGGGCTATAAGATGATGATTGTGCTCAAAAGGTTGGCTTTATCTAGACCATAACATAGTCTACATATCTTAGGTACTATGTATTTATATATTCTAAGTTAGCTAAAATGGGGTGGGGGTGGGAGTCTTGGTTTTTTACAAATGGACCAACCGAGGGTAAGTAGGGAGACACTACGGAGAAGAAAAATTCCTTTGGTGTCAAGGGCTGCACTTGAGATATTCCTCAGTTACTGTAATTGTTTCTAAGTTCAAAGCTCTCCTCTCCCCCCTCCCCATCCTCAAGAAACCCTAACTCGGAGCTTCTTAAACTTTTTCCATCTGCAACCCCTTTCCACTGGAGAAATTTTTACAGGATCATGCATAAATAGGTATAGAAAATGGACATACAAATCAAACATTTACTGATAATAAATCATAATTTCACGACCTCCACATTCAGTTACTCCACCACATATGGATAGTCACAATTCACAGTTTAAGAAAAACTGAATCCACAGCAATTGTTAACAATAGGTTCTAGATGTAACAGAATGAATCCTGGAACTTTCTGAGACTCAATTTCTTTTTCTATAAAATGGGAATAATAAGATTTACACTGTCTGCTGAAAAGGAGATTGATAAAAGAAAAATGCTTTATTAACCTTAAAGAGCCATGTTATTATTGTTTGTTCTTCTTATTCCACTATTCTCTATTGTTTCAAAAGACTGAAGTTCTAAATTGTTCTCCAGACCAGTCATTTGTGACCCAGTAAAAGTTTTAGGCTGCCCTCCAATCTTCCCTTTTTCCTCTCTTATTTCTCTAGCCCTTTCTTAGCCAAAGATTCTTTTGCTCTAAACAACTTTCCTTTCTCATCAGGAGGCGCTTCCCAGGTTTCTCCACTATGCCCCAGAAAGCTCTTTGGCCTGGAAGATTACCTCAATCCTGGAATTCATCCCTCTGCCTTTGGAACCCTTCTCTCTGATTGGATGGCTTCCTCTCCGAACATCCTTTTAAGGAGAGTGCTCAGACCAGCCATGTCTTCATTTCTTACCAGGCTGCACTCCAAATTTCTCCCTTTGCCCTCTCCCTCACCTTCCTCATTCTCCATCCCATTCCAGCTTCCTTTTATATGTTGTCCTTCCTCATTAGACTGTAATCTTCTTAAGGGCAAGGAATGCTTTTCTTTTTGCTTGTTTTTATATTCTCAAATTTAGCTTGGGACATAAGTATTTAATAAATCCATATTAACTTAGTGACCTAGGTAAATTATACTAAGTCAATCAAAAGAGGCGGGGGGGGGGGGGGAAGGGGAGCCTAATTCAATGTGTTTTAAACTTTAAAGAATGACATTATTGAATTTTAAGACTGTAAAAGCCTAGATGGAGACTTGGGAAAGTCCAGAATGTCTGAATAGAAATATTCAGTGACCCTGATAAGAATTCTCATATCCGGAGACTAACCTCAGAGGACGCTCTAGTAGAGTTCCATATCACAGAACTAAAGAACTAGAAGAGTTCCTCCTATTTTCCTACAAAGCCACATGCTCTGCTGTCCCTAGGCCAATCAGTGGGCCAAGAAATTTTTTCTTAGGTGTGATATATAGAGTCCCAAGCAGCCCATCTAATGTCTCCACTCCCTGGCCGCTGTCAAGGGAAGCCAGAAAGAATGTCAGAGTTAAGAGCTTGGCCTGGTCAATAGAGAAAGCAGGTTTGCTTTTGTTTCAGTCATTCCCCAATGCTGAAACCATCTGGCCTCCAAAGAGAAATGCAGGTTTGAAGTTCTTCCAGTCATTTCAATAAAGCACTGTTTCCTCCTTACAGCACATGCACTCGCACAAATACAGCAAGCATCTCCTGATGCGCTTCAACCTAATATGTGGCCACAGCTGCCACAAAGGGAAAAGTAATATTGTCTCTGTTCTTAAGATCTTTCAGTAAGAAGCAGGAGTTGAAAAACTGATATGTCTGAGTTCTATTCCGTGCTGTCTTTATTGCTGTAGGACCCAGGGAAAACTCACTTAACTTCTCTGTGGCTGGATTTACACAACATCAAAACACTCCTGTGTTCCAAATATAAGTTACATCTACACAATGACAAACAGTGGGATTCTTGCAATATATGGGTGGTTTTTGGCATCCTATGGTCACAACTTCTCTCTCATGTCCCTTATGAAATGAACTATAAATGTAGCCATTATGAAATGAATGAAATGGGATTTTCCTACCTTCCAGCCATTCACCGTTCCTATAATTAGTGGGCTCGGGCATTCCACTGGGAATTGGAATGTATTTGCTCTTTCATCACATCAACTATTTCCTGCCAATATTTAGCAAAGCAAACCTTCCCAAAGGGGCCTTCATGAGAGCAGGGTTAGAAATGCCATATATAATGACCATAATTGGTATGTGGATTTGGGGATCTAAGAAAGATGGACTAAGAGCATAGATGGTTGGCTTTTCAGCTCATGTCATATCAGGAGTTGGTTTCTCTACTCCCTTCTGGGTCATATTTCATCCCACTCTTCTCATTTAAAGACCAAGTACCCAGTTTTCCCAATTTGGGGTTTAACTGGTCATTAAAAAGAAGACTGGCTGCCTAAGTTTTCCAAATGAGACAACATCATATATCAGATGCAGTATGATCCATTTTCTGAATTAGGAAACTGAGAGTTAAATCGATTTAACTTTGTCAAGGTCATGTGTCTATGAAGCAGCAAAGCTACAACTCAAACTCAGGGCATAGGACCAGAGATTCATGGATTTAGAATGGAAAGAAACTTAAAGGTCATCCAATGCAAACCCTTCTTTTGACATACTCCTAAATCCAAATTGCCTCCAGGATGAAATATGAACTCCTCAGCTTGGCATGTAAAGCCTTTCACAGTCTGGCTCCTGCCTACCTTTGTAGACTTATTTCACATTGCTCCCTGTCACGTACTTTCTGTCTGAGCCAAGCTGGACTGCTTGTAATTTCCCAAACTCAGCATTTTGCCCTCTGTCTCTGTGCCTCAGAATAAGCTGTCTGTCATCCCTAGAATGCACTCCCACTTTCTCTACCTCTACTTCTTAGAATCTTCATAAAAGGGTGGGAGATTTATTGAATCAATTGACCCATCCCATTTAAATCTAATCCAAATTCAACAAATATTTATTAATTGCCAACTACATGCCAAGCACTGTTCTAACCTTGGTGGATGCATAAAAGAGTTATTAAAAAAGGATAAAGAGACTGACTCTGCCCTCAAGGAAGTCACAGTTTAATTTTTGCTGTTGTTAAGTTGTTTCAGTCATAATAACTCTCCATAACCCTATTTGGAGTTTTCTTAGCAAAGATGCTAGGGTGGTGTGCCATTTCCTTCACCGATTCATTTTTCACAGATGAGGAAAGTTAAGTGACTTGTGCAGAGTCACATAGGTAGTTAATAATTGAAGCTGGATTTGAATTCAGAGAAATGAGTCTTCTTGACTCTAGACCTGGAACATTATCTCCTTCACTTTGCTGCTCCATCTCTGAGGGGAGACAAAAGGTAGGAAAAAAAGGGGGAAGGGACATGGGGGAATTTTATTCCATTGAATTGAAACCAGACAAAGTAGCAGGTACAACGTGAAATGAGCAGAGTTCAATTTCTACCTTCTATAAAGGAAGGCATTAAGAGGAACCTGATCTCTAGACCAAGGATCTCTAGATCTCTAATTAGAGTGGAAAGGAGACTAAGGAAGGTAGCATAAGGCTTGAATTAACAACATGATGGTAAATTTAGAAATGATGAACTTATCTTGGGAGGAGCATCTTATTCTGTGGAGTTGTAACCTGGCAGAGCACCAAATACAAAGTGAAACAAAGTGGCTAACAAGATGCTATAATTCTAGTACTTTATCAGGTGAGAATACCCATAATGAATCAATCAATCACAGGCAGGAAACTAAATAAGGAAATCTTGGAAGGAATAAAGAGCCCTGAATGAAGTTAAATGATACTATACTTCCAATGAAGTAATTGGAATTAATTGCAGAGATTTCATCATGCCCTATGGATCTTGGATTAAAGGCCAGTTTAGAATCTGACATTTGAATAGCAGGCTAGACCATTGGTGGAAACAGTTCCAATTAAGCTTCCAAAGGGAAGTGATTTGAGTCCAGGGCAGGAGGAGAGGAGAGGAAGAGAGTCAATATTTCCTTCTCTCTGTCCCCTTAAGCAGAGGATGACTTTGTGAAATTCAAAAGGTCAGGAAATTGTGGACATCCCCTGAGCATTGAAGCAGTGAATTGCAGCAAGAATAATTGGTGGCAATGTCTACACCGGGAACTGAGGACAAATTAGATACACTCAGGAAAAGGGACTTCAGGAGTCTATAAGAAACCTAGTAGAAAGTTATACTATGCCTAAGGGGAACCTCATAAAGACCCCACTACAGAGAACAGGGGACAGCCAGTGACTAGGAGCATGAGTAGCCACTTTGCCATACAAATTTTCTAAGCTTAAACTTACTTCCTCTTGGCTCCATATGCACTTGTAGGACAGTGAGACATTTCCTTTGAGCACTGTAAATACCAAATGGAGTTTAGAGTGCTCCTGTCAAGAGCAAGATTTCACTTTTTCTTTTTTCTGTCTGTATCAGTATTATTCATTGATGCTTTGATATTATCTGGATACTGCTTATTTTTGATAAAAAATAACCTGCAACGAATACTCCAAAACACAACATGACTAATGTTTTTAGGGTGATAACGGGATTTTTTCTAGTTTCATTTTTCAAAAAAAAAAATTAACAGCCCACAAAAAGGGAAATTTAAAAGATAATATTCTACCAATCCTTTCATCTTAGTATTGGATCCTTTTCCAAAAGTTTTAAAGTCACTCATGGCAATTAGTTAGCAGAAAAAAATCATGAAAACCTTCATTCTCCCCCTTTACCAAAAAATGGTATTATAGTATTGAATTAGATAATGGAAGTAGTAATATTAATGTGGGTTTTATCTATCTTTAGTATTTTCATAAAAATACTTGATTGTACATAATCATTCCACTCAGATTGATCCATCATTTGAGTAGTCTAGAATCTGGTTGATTAGGGACAGCAGTGGCAGCTGGTACCACAGGCACTTCCATTGCTAGAGATAGCCTTAACAAGAGGCATTCAAACTCACAAATGTTATCCTGTATAAGAATTTCATTGATCATAATAAGTGGATCATATAGTTGTAGCATATTTTAGTTTACAAATGCCTTCTTTGCAACCTATGGGCAAGCAATACAAATGTTATTATTTTCCTATTGCAGATGAGAAAATTTAGTTCATGAAGTGACATATATGTTTTGTCACATAGCTTATAGTTTATTGTTGGAGATAAGATATGAAGCCAAAACTTCCAGGTTTCTAATCTTGGCATTACCTTGGATTCCTCATTCTCCCTCAACACAAATCTAATCACCTGCCAAATTTTGCCTTTTCTACCTTCCCATCACCTCTCAGAATGAATCTCTTCCATCTATTTACATAATTACCACCATAGATTGACAGTGAGGGTGGATAATTGATAGGGCACTGGAATTGGAATCAGAAGGATTCTTCTTTATGAGTTTGAACTCAGACATTTAATAACTCTGTAATCTGGGGCAAGTCACTTAACCTTTGCTGCCTCAGTTCCTCATATGTGAAAGGAGTTCAAGAAGGAAATGGAAAATCACTCTTGTATCTCTGTCAAGAAAACCTAAAATGGGGAGCACTGAGTTATTTGAGAAAGGAAACTATCAGCCTAAATCGAGTTCATCAGCTCTTACTTAGCTCATTGCAATTGTTATCCCTGCCTCAAATCTCTCACTACTTCAGTCTATCCAACATACTGCTGCCAAATTAGTTTTCCTTCACGACAGAATTTATCATGTTACTCCCTTTTTCAACCAACTCCAATGGCTCCCTATTGTCTCTACAATCAATTACTAACTTCTTCATTTAGCTTTTAAAGCCCTTCACAACCTGGCCTTAACCTATCTTTCCAGATTTATTGGATTTGTCTCCCTTCTAACATTCTCCATTTCATCCACATTGGCCTTCTCTCTGTTCTTCACCCTATCTTCCATCTCAGTGCCCTTAAAATGACCCTATTTCTATGTCTGCAGTACATCCCTTCTTTATCTCTGCCTCAAAGTCCTTCTTTCTTATTCAACTCAAGCATCATCTGAATGAAACTTTTTCTAATCTCTCCTGCTTCCCAAACTACCTTATATTCAACTACTTTAAATAGATTTGTGTTTTTGTCCTTTTTTTGTATTTGTCCTATATAGATTTTTATTATCTCCACCATTAGAATGTAAGCCCTTAGTGAGGAGGGCAGTATCTCCTTCTTTCTTATATTCTAGTGCTTAAAATAGTATCTGATACAGTGCCTGGCACATAGGAGAGACTTAAGTATTTATCGATTGATCAGTTCCTGATGTGAATTTCATACTCTATACTGTACTGCCTGACTGACAATCTGTATACTCAGGATTTTATGGAAGTTTTAAAAAAATTTTTTGTCTTCCCCACAAATACTTAAGATGATTTGATCTATTTGATATATAGTCAGGAAGAGAGACTACAGAGGGATGAACACTGAATCAGGAGCTGATGGACCTGCGTTCAAACCCTGATTCTGTTGTTTTACAAATTGTGTGATGCTGGGGAAGTCACTTTGGTTCTTTGGTCCTTAATTGACTCATTTGTCAAATGAAGAGATTTAACTAAAATGATTTTTAAGTTCCCTCAGAACTTTAAACTCATGATTTACAAAAATATCCCTACTACATTTTATCTTAAGAGTTCTTGTGAAAAAATAAATTTTTAAAAATTAAATTAAATGTTTAAAAAGAGGTTCTTATGTCATGGACCTCTTTATCATCAGGTAAAACCTATGTGTCTCTTCTCAGAGTAATACTTTTAAATAAATCAAATAATAGATTTAGGGTTATAAAAAAAATCAATTCTATCAATTAAAAAATTTTTAAATAAGTTCACAGATCCTTAGCTAAAAATTTCTGTATCTAGATATAGCCTAGTAGACTCTTTGCACATGGGCCCTGCTGAAAGCTACCTCAATTTCATGGCATACTATGGGTCAGTAATCACTCAGAACCATAGGACACAAGCTTTTATTGATACTCCTTTTCTTAGATCAAACATAGGATACATTAATTCAAAGCAAAAGATAATTAAGCAGCATAAGAAAATATTAATAAGAAAAATCTCCTATACACACAGGGATCTACTCTCCCACAGGTTACCAATGGGAGAGAAAATTTACATGAAGAAAACATATGTGTTCAAGGAATATGCATATAAATGACACATGCATGAGGAATTTATTTTCTATCTCCAATATTGCTGCTGACTTTTCCCTACCCAGCGGCCGTTGTTATCCGGCTCTCTGATAATGTCATTGTTGTATTGGATTTCTAGGCTGTTCTCTCCACTGGTCAGGGGAGAGTTCTTCATGGCTGAGATGTTCTCTGTAAATCCTCTATTGAACTCTGATGCCAAAATGCTACCCTTATATTACTGTTGTTTTCCTCATTCCCATAAAGGATGGGGTTTTCTTCTTTCTTATCACATAGCCACAGCTTTATCCCAGCTTGTGGTTTAAACTCCAAAGCTACAGCCAGATAGTCAGTCATCAGAATTCTGTCTTAGATGAAAACTGCCTTTTGAACTCTATCCATTAAGATGCTATTGGAATGTCTTATTTTCCTAGAGTGAGAGAATTTTTTTCAATTCCTTTCTTCACCCATGTTGCATGTAAATCACAACCCAAGCTACTACAGTTAGCAATATTAGAGGAAAGAATTAGCACTTTTTGTCCCCTCATTCCCATTATAACACCATAAAAACCCATTGTAGCATTATTAAATCACTCATTTATCACATGTATACATTGTTCACATAATTTCCCCAACATTGTTTTCATTCATACCACTTTTCTCAAAACTACTGAATTGTACCAGTGAAATTGTTTGGTTTCTTAATAATGTGATACTGAGTATAACATGTCAGTATATCTATCTAATCATGGACAAGGAACTGTGCCTTATTTGATAAACTCAGCATTTAAACAACTAATCCAGTACTATGTATACTGTGAATATTCCACTCATTCAATGAATATTTACTGAGCACTAATTGTTGCCCAGAACCATTAGAAGTACTAGAGAGGATGCAAAGAATTGAGAAATATTATCCTTGGTCTCAAGAAGCTTATAATCATGTTGTTTCAATGAACATTTGTTAGCAACAATTAGAATGCCAATGAGAAATTCTTCATACTTCCCCAGTATTCTATACTCAATAGTTGCCATTGACTATACAAACAAAAGACTACTTGAGTGAATTCCTTGCTCTCTGTTGCAGAAGACTAGCCAACTTCCCAATAAACTGCTGCCCTCCCTACCTCCAGCCGTCTCAAATGGAGCATAATCTATTACCTGACTACCAAATGCAAACTTCCACTTTATCTAGGGACTCTTTCTCCATCCTCATTCTCCAAGAACTTTAGCCTGTGGACCTTCACGCTCCCTATAGAACAGGATTTATGTTTTCCTTACCACAGTCCCGATGTAGTCATATACCAAGAGCTATCCTGATCTTTGCTTCTTACAATATCCATTTCCCATGGAAAGCTCATTCCCACTTACTTATGTGGGGCCCTTTTCTGGATAGGGCTTCTCACCCCAAGGTTGCCATGTCATTCAGTTATGATATTTTTCCCAGGTTCCATTCCATTCTTCTCCATCTGTCAGGAATTGAGTTTCCAGTAAGAGGAAGTTTCTTTTTGATTCAGTAAATTGATGTAAGAAGATTTAACAGCCTCAGGAGCAAAACTATTTTGATTAGAATATTTCTGCTCAGATTCCTTTTCCAGCTGTCTGACCCTCAATTCAAATCTCCTTATTTAATTCTCTTCATTTGCAAAACCAAAAGAAAGCATAACCCTTCTCAGAGACATAAGGTTTCCTCTTACAAACATGCTGTTTTACTACCATGTAAGGCCTACAGTGGGGAGAAAAGCATTCTCTTCTTCTTTGTAAGCTTCAAAGAAGTCCTTTACCTAAAATCTTAAATTAAACTGAAAATGGACTATCTCACTTAATTGGTTTTTGCCTTGATTGTCATTAAAATTTTTATTTCTTTTCTTTTAAAAAAAATAAATTAATTAGAATCATAAAATTTGAGAATTGTGAAAGGGAATTTCTAGATCGTATCTTTTTATTTTATAGATGACAAATTTTGAGGACAGAAAGGATGTCACCTGACATACAGGCTGGTGAATGAAAGAGACAAGAATAGAAGCCAAGTCTTTTGGTCTCAGACCAGCCCACAGTGACTTTCAGTTTGGTCCTGGCAAAGATGGTAGAATATGGAAAAGTTAAATGTTGGTAGGGCTATTGGAAAAGAGACACTCAGACATAACTAGGGTAGCTATGGCTACTACCACAACTTGATTCAGAAGTTTAGGAAACAACAGAGAATTACTCAAGACAAGTTATAAAACCGTTCCTACACTCTTACCCAAGGATTCGTCTATTGATGTTATAAAGCAAGAGAGTTGATAATGTGGAAAAAAATTACTTGTACAAAAATTTACACTACTGCATAATCTAGATCAGCATAATCTTAGAAACAAACTTTACCCAGTGATCAGGGAATGACACAACACATTGTGGTACAAGATTGTGTTCTGGAATTTTATTGGGCTATAAGAAAAATATAAAGAATTTAAAGAAATGTGGGGATAATAGTATAAAGAATAAAAAATGAGAACCAAAAAAACTACACACACTCACATACACACAGAGTTGTGCTCAGCATAACATTACTAAAGCTAAACAAAACCTTGTGTAGATGTGTATATGTCTGTGTCTATATATTAATACATAGATGGTATAAAATGACTACTACTATATGAATGAAGACAATTTTAAATAGTAGCAAACTTATCAACTCATTTAAAGTAGAGCATATACTATTCTTCTCTTTCAACAAATAACAAATTATTAATAGGTGTGGTCTCGCTATCATTCAGTCATTCTTTTAACCTGCCTTGCTTAAGGTTTTCATGTATAATTATGATTTTATTATAGGAGATTTAACTTGAGTCTGTTGGGGACTATATAATAGATCAAAAAAATTATTCATCATAGATTTAGAGTTATATGGAGACTCTGAATACATCTAACCTAAATCTTTCCATTTAAAAATAAAAAATAAAAAACAGAAAAAGCAAATTTAAATGATTGTTAAGATCATTTAGGCAATAAGTATCAGAGGTAGATTTGAATAATAATTTTCATTTGACTACAGAGTCTATCACTATATTATGCTGTCTTTAATAATCAATTTTTTAAAAAAGTTTTTAAAGGAATGGGTAATGCTGGCAGGGTGAACAAAGCTTTTTTTTCCCCCCTCTCCTGAAATTCTTGGTTCATGTAGGAGTAATAGTCAATCAGTTAGTTGATCTAAAAACATTTATTGCAATATATTATCTATACTCCTCCATTTCTGTTGCCCTGACACATGCCAACTCTATCTCCCACTTCTGCCCTCTAGGTCAAGATAAGAAAGGACTTTTACATAAATCTGTGCTGTAGATAAAAGGAACTCAATATCCAAACTAAAATAGAAAATAGACTTTTCTGAATCTTAGATAACTTTATCTTTTTTTAATCTCAGTTTCCTTATTTTATAAAAGTCTTATCAGGAAGACAATGATAAAACTAGGAGTAACTACCATGCCTTTTTGATAGTAACCTACCCCCTCTATCAGACTACTGCATATAGGGGATATAAGACCCATAGGTTATTGCCAATCCATGCTACATATCTTGTGGATCTCACTGAGCTCCTTCTTCTCTTGGCCCAAACTCAGCAATGCTTAGTCATTGTTCACCAGATCTCTCCTTACAGATTCTTTTCTACCAGCCTCCCCTCTTCCAATCTATCCACAAGAATGACTTTTCTCAAGCAATGATTCAGTTATCTTGTTCCCCTTCTCAGAATTCAGAAAGCCTCAGGATTGTCTTTCATGGTCAAAACTCCTAAATGTGAAATACAAAGACTTTTGCTCTCACCTCATCCTCACTCTCCACTGGCCTTTATCCCTTTAATGTTTTGGGGAACAAGTAGCTGTGAAGGTGTAATTTCATTGTTATAGGAAAATTCAGTTTAGGCAATTTACAGCCTTAAAGAGTAGTGTGAAACCATTGGGAAGTTGAGTAATTTGCCCAGGATCACTCAGCCAATTTGTGTCAGAGGCAGAACTTTTACCTAGCCCCTTCCATCCAATATGCCAAAGCTTTCTCTCCATCCATTACAAGAATTGTAACATCATCCATTAAAACCATGAAAATTTACTTACTGTCCCTTCATAACTTCTTTCTTTTTTTACCTCTAAGTCACCACACATAGCTCCTGGAATGGCTTCCCCATTCCCTTCTGCCAAACCACATCCTTCCCTTTTTCTAAATCTAGTTCAAGGCTTATATGAAGCCATTTTCAAACTGGCTCTAAAAGACCCATTTTAGACCACCACCACTACCTCCCCCCCATTCCTTCCCCTTTATTCCATAGACTCCCACACACATTTTAAAAATCTGATTTGGAACAGAACCCATGACTGTCAGCAGATGCTCCACTGGGACTCTAAGAACATCAATCCATTTCATAGCTGGAGGCAGAGTGCTTTCTCTGGGAAACATTTTTCACATAAAGCAGAAAGTGTTTTGTCCTCACCAAGGCAGATAAATTACAGGTTGAGGTTGGGGGTGGGGATTAAGATGAAGTATGTTAACTCTCATTCCTCTAACCTTCCTCATCTGCTGCCTCCCTCCCTACCCTATTTCATTAGACCACAAGAGTAGTTGACAGTGACTATGGCCACTGACAGTAGTAGCCAATTAGAGGGCCTTGCCCTCCATAGCGATCTGGTACTTTTGACTCCTTAGGAAGCTGAGCTTGAACAGCTACCTACCTGATTCTTCTGTCCTAAATCAGAAATGTTCAAATCTCAGACTTAAAACTTAAAAAAATACTTTGAAATAATAATTCCACAGAATTGCTGTATAACAGAATTTGAGAGTTGGAAGGGACTTTATCCACCATCTAGATCCCATTCTCCAAAAGAATGCCTTTTATAATATCATCAAGAAGCGATCATCCAGCTTTTCCTTAAAGACATCCAGTGAAAGGGAACCACCTGTTATAGAAGGTCATTCCTTTTTTGGACAGCTCTAATTGCTAGGAATTTTTATTTTTTCTTTAACATCAAGCCTAAATTTTCTTCTTTTAAACTTCCGTCTATTACTCCTGATTCAGGTCTTTGAGACCAAACAGAGCACTCATTCTACAAGAGACCCCCTCAGTCACTTGAAAGCAGGTGTCTTGTCTCCTGAGTATGCTCTAGGGCCTGGAACAGTAAGAATTCAATAAACATTTGATAACTGACTGGTTGATAGGACTCAACTACACACTATCATCATGGTGGCCTTTCTCTGCACACTCTCCTGTTTATCAACTTCCTTCTTAAACTGTGGCGCTTAGAACAAAACACAGTAATCTAAATGAGATCTGATGAGAGCAAAGTACTATGGGAGTATCACTAGGAAGCTGTCTCCTTTTTATTGCAGCCCAAAATCATATTCTCTTTTTGGCAAATATATCACACTTGTGTGTGATGCAAATTCCTATTGCACATGCAATTCACTTAAAAAAAAAAAAAACTGACTTTTTTCAGAAAAAGCGTTGTCAGTAGGGTCAAAAAAAATTAACATACACAATGACTACAACAATGTAAATGGAAAATTAAACACACACACACACACACACACACACACACACACACACACACAAGAATGTTGTAAAATTACAATGGCATCTAGAAGTGATTTGCCCAGAAGGATATAGCCCATCTAGGAGCTGCAGAGTTCACCAGTTGAGAAAGTTTAAGGTACATTTGAAGGAGTAAGAGACACACATAAGTACAGACATATCAGAGAAACATAGATTCAGAAAAGCAGTCATTCAAGGGACAAAGAAGTTTTGGAGGAAAAAATAGGCTTGCAATGTTCTACTGTGGAGAGAGATTCTAGGAACATTTGGTCTGGAGAGCAGACTCAGGAGATAGGCTTGTAGAGACATTACATATAAAGAAAACTGTATAAAAAACCTTAGAGTGATAGAAAAGACTTCCAGACCCTGAAGCATCCGGAATTGTGAATTTTTTTTTTTTTTGCCACATGTTTATTTTACTTGTGTGCCTCATTATCATTTTAATTTGAACCTACTCTTCTCATGAACTTTCTGATGACTTTAGAAAGAATAGGATTATGAGAGGAGTGTTTTGTAGATATTGCTTTCATTATGCCATCTTAGTAAATGCCTTTACTAAAAACTAATTGTGTTTACTGACTGTTAATAATAAACACAATAGTAAACACAGAGTACCATAGAACAAGGTACCCAGAGGACCAGCTTGAAAGTCTGCAAATACTATCGTGGAGAAGTCCCAAATAATCCTCTGGTATATATACATTGCAGACGAGGAAATGAAGAACACATTATGGTCCTTATAGTTATCAAAGATTCTAGGACATATAAAAGCAAGGACATGAGCCCTTTTCATAATTACTAAAGAACAGGCTCTAGGCCCCAAACTAAGTCAATTCCTAGTAAATTACCTGGTTAGAAAGACACACTAACTGCCTCAAGTGTTATATTTATAAATGTATATCAGTTTTTTCAATTTCACTATTTTTTTCCAGCATGCCAAGAAAAAAAGACATTTATTATTTTATGGAAGCATTAACTTGTGGGTTAGAAACCATTATGGGACACCACCTCCCTGATGTCATAGTTCTATTTGAGAACAAAGGACAAACAACAACAGCAATCATTTTGAATAAGATACACCCTTACTGGCATATTCCACGCATTAATCACACACTACATAGTTTTGATTATAACTATGAAATTGAATTTATTTCAAAAGACAAGGGTCTTTTGATGCTTATGAAGTATCTGGCATGTACAGTGCACCATGTTAAATAATGGTAGTAGATCTCTAAGTCACTTTTTTATTTCCAATATTGTTCATTTGTTAAATGACACGCAGGAAGAAAAACCATTTATTTATTGTTTTCAAGATGCCATATATGGTGCTACATATTTTATATATACTATCTTTTTTGATCATCACAAAACCCCTGGGAGGGAGATACTATTATAATCCTCATTTTACAACTGAGGCAGATAGAGATTTAAGTGACATACTTAGATGTAGGGCATATAGATAGTAAATACCTAAAGCTGGACTTGAATAGAAGCTCTTAGTATCATTACCTTCTTTCCTCATAGAGATCATCTTTGGATGTTACTGGGTCTTTCCAATAACATATTTCTTCCTATGCTAAATCTGTTATTCTCTATAATAGTCTGTTTAACAAATATATGAAGGAAGTTTATTGTTGTTTTTACTTGTTTTTCATTTCATTTTGCACATCTCTTGATTAACAAATCTTTGAGCAAATGCATATTTTTCCCTGAGCCTCCTTATGTGTACTCCATTTCTGGCCTATAGCACATTTTTTCTGCAGCTTAGCCTATAGAGCCAAATCTCCAAAACCAAGATACTTAGCATCTTTCAGCCCTATGATAGAGTTCAGCACTTTCCTTCCCTTATCCCCTAACTTCCATTATCAAATTTTAAATCAACACCCCACCTGCACCATGCATATCAGCATCTGGATCATTTCAATCACCCTGGATATGTCCAATGTTGCCAATTATCCAAAAGTTCAAGAAAGGGCTAGATTCAGAATTGGGCTTTAAAGTCAAATGCATACCAGCTTCAATATTAGGCATTTTTGGTTGCCCCAGTCTCTTAACAAATGAAAGAATCGAGGTCCTTAACAGATGTAAAAGTGGCTTTCTCAAAGTTTCATTGAACTATAAAACTCACAGTCCCTGGATTCCCAGGTTGTTGTTAAGCCACGCCACCTCACTGCCTAATGTAGCACACACCCTATAATCCCATGGGTAATTTTTAAAAGTCTGAGTCTGGTTTTTTTGTAAACATAAGAAACTGACAGTTCTTCCAGAGTTTACCTCAGGAAGCAACAGAAGAGAGAGGGGAAGCTTAGAAAGAAAGACAGAAAGAATACCAAAGACATTCTTAGAGGAAATGTTATTTTTACCTGAGAAACATAGAAAATATGTAAGCACAATGATTTTGTTCCAGAAGGAAACAAATACAAGATTCTAAAGGACTGTTTCCAAAATCCCACTTTGCAAGAGAATCTTATTTTGGGGGGTCAGGATCTGGTCTTCCCAAGTGGTAGATAATATTGACATCATTCCTTGGATCACGTGCTCTATACAAAAATGGCTGCAAATTCACCCTTCACCAATTCAAATCAACTCAAGTTATTAAGTCCTTACTTAGAGTTTTGCTATTTTAAATCCCTTCCCTCAAGGGGCTAACATTATATCCAACAACTTGTCCACATAGATGCCCTTCTCAGATTCTTCTGTTCTTACTCTTGGAATCCTATCCTATTTAGCTCATTTTGAATCATTCATTTTACCTGTTCCTATAGATTTGGTGTTCCGACTCTCTCCCCACTCCCATTCTCCACTAATTCACCTAAACTTCCCCATTGAACTAAGGCAAACAGGGTTAAGTGACTTGCCCAGGATCACATAGCCAGTGTCTGAGGCCAGATTTGAATTCAGGAAGATGAGTCTTCCTGATTCCACATTCAGCACTCCATCCAGTGTACCACTTAGATTATAGGTAAGTTATTATGAGGAACAAAAGAAATCATGCAAGGAAAAGCATTTAAAAAAGTGAACTGCTATACAAATACAAGTGTTAAAAAAACACTTCTTCTAGCAAATCCAGGGCCACTGACTTTGGGTTTCAACAGACATATGGTAAGAAGTGGCAGCTATGAATGAATGAATGAACTTTTTTTTTTTAATGGAATCTTTCACATAAACAAAAAAAACACAAGAATTTCTCAGAGAAGTTGTGATACATGAACGTTTGTTCAGCTAATATGTAGCAGCAGGGTTAGAACCAGCTCTTTCAACTTCAATGCCAGCCCTCTATAAGATTAGTCCAACTCCCTGGATCTTCTCTTTCTTCATTATATACCTCTCAAGGTTATAGTAGCCAGACTTGCATATATTATTTTTATTCAATAGTAAGAAAAGTTTTTTTGTTTGCTTCCATTACTCTCCTCAGTAATGCAAAGAATAGGCACTGCCTTTTGGGCACAACAAAACATTAAAGTAAAATTGTTTTTAGGAAGCATTCCATAAGTATTCTTGCATCCTTTTCCTATATTGTAACTGTGACTTTGCAAGTCACTGTATCATAAATATCAGAGCTTCTTAAATTTTTTCCACTCATCACCCCTTTTTGCCCAAGAAATTTTACCTGACCTGGCACAATTTACATACAAGAAGTGGTATGTAAAATAGGTATACAAATCAAACATTTACTGATATTAAATCATAATTTCACAACCCTCACATTCAGTTACATGACCCCATATGGGGTCACAAATTGTTGGAATCCTTACAAAGTGTTGTCATTAGAGTTGATAGAGACAATAATTACCTAATTACCTTGGTTAAGTATGATTGATCTGATCTTACGAGGAGATGTTATGGGCCAGAACTTGAAACAAGGTACGAAGTATAACTGATAGACAATAATGCTTGTGTTCACACCCTTTATAGAGCTCATATAAACAAGTATTTAAGTACTCATTGGAGTTCACAAGTATGGGAGATTCAAAAAGTTAACTTGGTGACTTTGTGAATTCACACCTCCCTTGAAGCTCTTAGGCCCAGAGAGCACTTTGGGAGGAAACCCACAATCCCACTCTCATATCCCACAATCCCATTCTTGGAGAAGGAGCATAAATAGAACTTCAGGGAGCCAGTCAAGAGAGTTACTTCGGAACATTGCCAGGGGTCGGAGAGGAGCACTCTGGGAGGAAGCCCACAAGCCCTCTCTCGGAGGCAAGAGAGATTCATTCCATCTTCTACCTTTGTGCTGGATGGAGGCTGAAGAAAGCAGAGGCAAAGGACAACTGCAAGAGTTCTTGGAACCAAGCAGAAAGATAGGCATCTAAGAAAAATTAACAGGGCTATTTTTGGAGGAAGCAATAAAAGATTTGAACTTTTAACACTTGGCTGCATTTGGTGATTATTACTTTTAACTGAAACTAAGGCTGCCTCCAGAAAACCTCCCCAAGAAACCTGCTCCCAGAGAGAACGATCTTATATTTTAAAGAAGAAAATCACCACAACAAACCACAGTTAAAGAAATTTTAATATATATATTTTGATATATACATATATATAGTATAGCGAGAGAGAGAGAGAGAGAGAGAGAGAGAGATACATTTACCTATAACCATTAATTTCCCCCACTGAAGTACCTCTCACTTATCCAAACTGAAACCCATTCACAATAACATAAGACTCTTAGCCAGTCTCTTCTAATGTCTTAGAATGTCACTATGCAGAAGAAGTAGCCCGAGATAGCCTGAAATAGTGGAAAGGACTCTAGGCTGTGAATCAGTTTACCTAAACTCTACTCTTAATTTTTCACTGTTGCTTAGCCTCTCCAGGCCTCTGCTTTTCATCTACAAAACGATGTTTATGTTAAATGTTTTCTAAAATCCCTTCCAATTCCGACATGATTACATCAGATTATAAAAATCAGAGGTTACCCAAAGGGATCAATAACAGAAACAAAGATCCTATAGATACCAAAATGTTTGTAGCATCAGTGTTTGAAGGGAAAAGATTTGAAAACAAAATATGCATTTTGGTATCTATAGTGCTTCCTATTGGACAGACACTGTTAAGCATTGGAGTAAAGAAAAAAGGTCAAGACCCACATGTGCAAAAATGCTTGTAGCAGCCCTTTTTGGAGTGGCAAGGAACTGGAAACTGAGTGGATACCCATCAACTGGAGAATGGCTGAATAAGTTATAGATGAATATTATAGAATATTATTATTCTATAAGAAATGATCAGCAGAATGATTTCAGATATGCCTGGAGAGACCTACATGAACTGATGCTAAGTAAAATGAGCAGAACCAGAAGATCATTGTACATGGCAACAAGATTATGTAATGATCATCTCTGATGGGCTTGGCTCTTTTCAACAATGAAGTGAGTCAGGTCAATTCCAATAGACTTGTGATGGAGAGAGTCATCTGCATCCAGAAATAGGGGTGTGGGGACTGAGTGTGAATCACAACATAATATTTTCACCTTTTTGTTGTTGTTTGCTTGCTTTTTTTATTTCTCTTTTTTTTCTTTTTGATTTGATTTTTCTTGTGCAGCATGATTATAAATTAGAAATATGTTTGCTATATATTGGATTATTTGCTGTCTAAGGAAAATGGAGGTGGGAAGGGAGGAAAAAATTTGGAATACAAGGTTTTGCAAGAATGAATATTGAAAACTATTTTTGCATATATTTTGAAAATAAAAAAACTATTATTTAAAAACATAAAAAAGTCAAAAAAGAGTTCATCAAAAAAATCCCATTTTAATGAGGGAGATAGCATGTAAATAGATAACTAGGTACATACAATTTATGTGCAGCATAAATGGAAAGTAGATGAGCTGGAAAAGGTTCCTGCAGAAGGTGGGATTTGAGCCAAATCTTGAATGAAGCAAAAAAGGCTAAGAGGAGAGGAGGGATGGTGTATAGCCAATGCATTGGCATGAAAATGAGGGATAGAGGTTTGAGGATTGACCAAAAAAAAAAAAAAAACCCAATGACAGATGTATAGAATGGAATATTCTTGTACAATAAGAAATAATATATGAGAGGAATTCAGAAAAACATGAAAATATGTATGAAATAGTGCAGAGAGAAATAAGTGGAACGAAGAGAATCACTAAAAGAAGTAAATCACTGAGTAATTGAAAACCACTAATGGTCCTAGAGAACAGTTAAAGAAACATATCTCTTGTCCCTTAACAGAGAGCATACCATGTACACTCAGTCTTATTCTATCAGTTATTTTTGTTTAAGTGTTTTGTTACAATGGTCATGTATATTTCTAGGGCTGGGAAGTGGCAGTATGACTTAAAGCAAAAAAACATAAAGATTATTTAAGCTAAAAAAAAAAAAAACTACCCTCAGAGAGTAAATTTGTTGATTTTCAGTCACTTCAATCATCTCCGACTCTTTGTGACTCCTTTTTGGAGATTTTCTTTGCAAAGGGAGTAGTTTGTCATTTCCTTCTCCATCTCATTTTATAGATGAGGAACTGAAGCAAATAGAACTAAGTGACTTGCCCAGGACCACCCACTATCTGGGATCCCATTTGTTCCTAGGAAAAGACTTCCTGATTCTAAGCCAGGTATTTAGTTACCCCATTAGACTAAATGATCTCAAATGCAAAACTATAACTTGGATAAAAGTTTTTCTTCAGGATACAGACTCTAAAGGATGTCAAATTTAGAAATTTCATATCAAAAATCAATACCTTGGAAAAGTAACTATGGATCCTACGTATATATGACTAACAGTGGAAAGTACAAGACCTCCAACACAACCTCCCCATATAGATGTGACTGACTATAGTAATTCCCCCATACCTTGTGTGTGAACACTCCTGACACAACTGGTTCAACTGATGCAGTGAATCTAATTTGCCCAAAAAGGATGGCATGCTTTCTGCAGGCCCCCACTGCCCTTCTGCCATACTTGGGAAATAAAAGCCAGGCTTTTCTCAGAAACTAGTGTAGTTCCAATAACCATTAATACTTCCTACATAAGTCAAGAAAATGGCAGAAGGAGTCCAAAGTTGCAGGGGAAATGAAATTATCTGCTTTCCAAATCTTTAAATTTCTGTGCCAAGAGTTATCACTACATGGGGGTGTAGTGTAGCATTTAGTGCTACCATTGAAGGGAAATCTTAAGCTCAAGACTTTGGTCACTAAAAGCTGTAACTAGTCAACCCCTAGCCTGGACCCGTACTTCTGTGCTAAGTTAAAAATTAGCTTAGACAGACAAGGTAGTGTCAGACATGATCTCCAGTCTCACTTGCCACAGGATAATATGAAGGAAGCATCCAATACCCATCTCCTAACGTCCTTTTCTTTGTATGGTCAGATTTCCCTCCAGAGTGGGAAGGCACTAGAACTAGGTAAGAAAGTCTAAGAGCCATGTGTCCATCTCACATTACAGAAACTATATCTGATCCATCAACAACTGAATCCTTTCTGTCACACCCTCTCTGTACAAATTTTAGGGACAAAACTTTGGGGTTGTGTGTTCAGTCACCTAAGGTTAATGATATTAACTTACAATCCCATAATCTTCAGACACTGGCAGAACGTCCTGGCCTTTACCCTTTCCTGTTTGGATCTAGGTCTCACCTTTCATAGATTTAGGAAGAGGCAATGACTTCCCAGAAGTTGGGGTGGAGGAAAGAAGCAGGTAGGGAAAAGATGGTGTTAGTCCTTTCCCAAAGAAACACTTGTAAGCCCAATCATGGATGATCTAACTAGCACCTAGTTAGCAAGAATAATTAGTTTTAAAATGAAGGTTCCCTCCCAACCCCATTTTGCTCTCTTTTGAAGCCTTCCAACAATATCTGTTTCCATCCCATAGAGTAGTAAGTCCTCCTCATCTCCCTCTTCAACTGAGGGCATCCTGCATGTTCCTAGTAATGGTCCCTTTCAGATCTGTAGCCCTTGAGCTTATAGCATGCTGAACTGGAAGGCTTAGAATCAGAGTTCAAATCTAGTTTCTGCCCCTTAGCCTCATTTTCCTAGTTTATAAATAAAGGGGTTAAACTACATGGCTTCTAAATCAGCAATAGATTTATGATCCTAAGTTTTGAACAAGTTCCCCAGCACCTAACACTGTATCTGGCACAAAAAAATATTTTAATTGATTAATTAATTAAAATCTCTTCTCTCTGGATCTCAATTTCCTCATCTATAAATTAAGAACATGAATAATATGACTCCTCCAGCTTAAAATTTTGTGGTTATAAGTTCAAGCTTGGTGAGCTCAGCACTAGTCCTAGCACCAAACCAAAGAGTGGGAAATATTATTAGTCACCATTTAAGGAAATTAGAGTGGATTCCTTCCAGGTAAAAGAAACCACTCCAGACTCTTTCACTGACAGAAAAAAAAAAAAAAAAAAGTTGATGCTGTGGAGAGGATCATTGATTTAGAAATAGTAGAAATCTCAGAGGGAAGAATATAGTTGTAAATATTTAACAACTCCCCCTCAAAAAAAGGTACACACAAAACATTTGTTTAATCTGAATTTTTAACATTTTTCTATCCGTTTTTTAAAGTCTATTACAACCACAAAACAATAAGCCAAGCCCTGATTTATAGCATTTGCTAATTTCTGAGATGTAAATGTTCACACTGAAAATTTACCAATCTCTCACAAGTTGGTATAAGCTGGCCCCAGCATATTTCTGCTTAGAAGCCACCTACTCCAACCTCCTCACTTTTACAGATGGAGAAATTGAGACCCAAGAACTGAAATGATTTATTCAAGGTCACATGTTGAAGAAGGATTTGAATCTAGATCCCTTGATTTCAAACTCAGGACTTTTTCCATATTATAACAGAATGAATGGTAAACCCTCTTGCCAATTCAATGAGACCAATTAAAACCTACAGTTTTACTACTGTTACTTGCAGTAACAGCAAGATGAGGTGATGATCAACTATAGTAGATTTGGCTTTTCTCAGAATACATTGATCCAAGACAATTCCCATAAACTTGAAATGGAAAAATGTCAAGCACATCCAGAGAGAGAACTATGAGAACTAAATGTCAATTGAAGCATAGTATTTTCACCTTTTTTGTTTAGTTTTGTTTTTGTTTGATTTTTCTTTCTCACTTCTTTTATATTCTGATTTTTCTTTCACAAAATTACTAATATGGAAATATGTTTAAAATGATTGTACATATAAAACCTATATCCAATTGATTTCTTAGAGAGGGGAGAAGTAAGAAAGGGAGGGAGAAAAAAATTGGAACTTAAAATCTTTAAAAAATGAATATTCTAAACTATCTTCACATGTAATTGAAAAAATAAAATACTATTAAATTCAAAAAAAAAAAAATTGGAGCAATAAAGCAAGCATTTCTTAGTCTACAAGCTAAGAAAATCCCCCTCCCTCCAAATCTGAATTTTAGGATGCATCTCAATATTCTAAGCAAAAGAGCTTTTAAATCCACCCCTATCTGTGTTCATCAGACTGACCTGATAAGATGTGATTCCTTGGAATGCTGCCTTCAGGCAAACCTATGAACAAAATAGATAGAAGGACTTATACTTTTATACTTAAGAGTGACTTCCACAGGAAAGAATACTCCTAATTCTTAATACTTATAAGTCCCTGATAGCTGTTCTAATATTCTTGAGATTACCCTTCCATTATATGCTCCTGCTGAATGATTACTTCTGACTTCCATTATCTGTAAAACACCTAGTAGACCAAAGAGCTATCTTCTCCTGACCCAACACAGGCCACCATTCCATCGGGGTTGTGGGGTCATTGGAATATCATATGGTTCTCAGTTTTCCATGCTCATCCCTTCCTCCAGAGAATGACTGCTTCATTTGAGTGTATAGCCATCATGGAAGAGATTTGTGATGTGGAAAGTTGTTCTCTGGAAACTCAACTGAGATCATTCTCTCCCTTTAGACCTATGAAACATGGTTAATTATTAGATGGCCAAGAGGACAGCAACTGACTCACCAGGACTTCAAGAATCACGAAATGTTAGCACTAGAAGGTTAGAACCTCTGAGCACACTAGTCAAACCTCTTTATTTTCCAAATGATAAAACAGAGGAACGGAGATGGAAAGGAAGGTCATAAATTTAAACATGAAAAGAACCTCAGAAGCCATCTAATCGAACACCTTCATTTTAATAAATGAAGAAACTGAGACTCAGAGAGGACAAATCATGCTCCAAAGATGACACAGGAAGTAATTAGCATTGCTGGTATTTGAACCCAAGTCCCCCTACTCTATTCTGCCCTTCTTTCCACTACACTGTGACTTGTTCAAAGTCATACAGCCAGATAGTGTCAGAGCCAAGACTAATTAAATCCCCAGTAGTCAGGCACCAAGTCTGATGCCCTAAGGCAAAAACATACAATCCAAGATCAGTGTGTTCAATTTAGCATTTTTCACTCATTCCAAGTAGGGTCAGCTTACGAAAAGAGCTTAAAAAGTCCTAACTGAGAAAAAGCAAATTTTAAAAAAAGGTGAGGAGGGGCTTTGAGAACCAAATGCTTATAAAATTGAGTTTTATTGCCCAAAAGAAATAGAGACAGCAGGCTCAAAAATCTGACCTAAGTTTTTGAATCATGGCCTTGAAAGTTTAAGGAATGCCATATCAGAAAGGACAAAGAGAACATTGGGGACCATTTGTGGCCAGATGTCTCTGAAAACAAAGCAACGGTGAGTTCCAAGAGCAAACACATAAACAAATACAGAAAGGTTTTTCTGCCACAGAGGACCCCGACTTCCTCTCACCTACAGGACACACAAGTTGCAATACTAACTCAGAACTCACAAGGGTGGGGTCAGCAAGCAGGCACAATTTGGCTCTTAGAAGCCATGATGTTTCCTTTTGGATTTCTACTCACTTATTAAGTATCATGAAAACATGACTTTTAAAAGTTCAAAAATGGGTTACAGAAATTGCTTGGAAAAGACAAGGCAGACAAGGGAAGGCGGTGAGGGACTGGACAGGGAGTGAGGAAAAGGGCATGACATCTAGAATCTGCCAGTGGAAAACTACCATTCTGTTTGCTGAATTTTTTCTCTGTACTCTTAATCATCCAAGTATAACTGATAATTGATAACTATCATCTTGCCAAGAAAAATAATACCCAACGTCCAAAATTCCACTATTGCAAAAATCTATTCTTCAACAACTTGTGAATCTCTCTTCTATGGTAACCACTTCATACCAAATAAATCCTGCTGCTTGTCCCAGCCATAGTTCTTTCCATTGCTGGTGGAGGCTTTGAACAGACTATAAATCCATGGATGTCAGATTTAGACCTCAGTCCTCTGCAAACAGACCATGCTGGCTACGTTGAAAACAAATCTAGCAGTCAGATACAAAGAGAAATTAGGCACAAATCTTATTATTCTGGAATAATGGGTTTGGGTTAAGTGTCAATTGATTTCTCATCCATATGCTACTGTTGGTTATTTTGTTGTTGTTTTAGAAGGCAGTTGGGGATGGGTATAGGATGTAGGAGTGGGGATGGGAAGGGAGGGGTCAGTATTTGTTTTTTACATCATACTTTGGTTATATGGTGATATGAAAAAAATACATTTGACTAATTCTGGTCCTGGCACATAGATCTAAAATAGACCAAGTATATGAACAGACAGTTTTTAGAAGTAATTAAAACCATTACTAGTCAAAAAAAAATGCTCTAAATCACTATTGATGAGAGAAGTGCAGATCAAGATAACTCTGAGGAACCACTACACACCTCTCAGGTTGGTTAAGATGACAGGGAAAAGATAATGATGAAGGTTGGAGGGGATGTGGGAAAACTGGGACAGTAATACATTATTGGTAGAGTTGTGAAGTAATCCAACCATTCTGGAGAGCAATTTGGAACTATGTTCAAATGGTATCAAATTGTGCATACTCTTTGATCCAGCAGTGTCTCTGTTAGGTCTATATCCTAAAGAGATCATAAAGGAAGGAAAGATACTTACATGGGCAAAAAATGTTTGTAGCAGTTTTTTTGTAGTGGAAGAACTGGAAACTGAGTGAATGCCCATCAGTTGGGGAATGACTGAATAAGTTATAGTATATGAATATAATGGGATATTATTGTTCTATAAGAAACAATCAGCAGGGATTTCAGAAAAACCTAGAGAGACTTACATGAACTGACACTAAGTGAAATGAGTAGAACCAAGAGAACATTGTATACAACACGAGTATGCAATGATCACTTCTGATGGACGTGGCTCTTTTCAACAATGAGGTGATTCTGACAAGTTCCAATGAACTTGTGATATAAAGAGCCATCTGCACCCAGCAAGAGGACTATGGGAACTGAGTATAGATCACAATATGGTATTTTCACTTTTTTATTATTGCTTGTTTGCATTTTGTTTTCTTTCTCATTTTTTTTCCTTTTTGATCTGATTTTTCTTGTGCAGCACGAAAACTGGAAATATGTTTAGAAGAATTACACAGGTTTAACATATCTTGAATTACTTGCCATCTAAGGGGGAGGGGAGGAAAGGAGAAAAAAATTGGAACCCAAGATTTTGCAAGGATGAATGTTGAAAATGATATATGCATGTGTTTTGAAAATAAAAGGCTTTAATTAAAAAGAGAAAACTATGTATGCATGTATTTCGAAACTAAAAAGCTAAAAATAAAGTAGAAGATGTTACTCCAACTCCATCACTTTACAGATACAAAAAACAGAAACCCAGTAGGTCCAGTCATTTGCCCAAAGATAAGTATTGAGGATCAAGGGCAAAGTTTTACCCTGGTCCTATGAATGAAGAGACATAGAACTAGACTAAAGAGAGGAGTGCCAGAGTGGAAGTAGATGGTCTCCAAAGCCCTGTCCTGCTCTGAATTTCTATAATTCTAACAGTTCAATTTGTAATTGACACAAAGGCAAAATCATAGGATGGAGAAGAAATTCAGAAAAAGATAAAGGGAAAAAAATGAATTAGAGAAGTTAATAAGAGAGACAGAACACATTTGCCATGCTCACAAATAGCCCTCACCCAAAGGAAGCCCTCCTCAGCAGCTGGGAGATTAGGACTAGATATCTTCTTTCCAGAGACTTCTGACTGAGCAAGTTCAGGATCCTTTGAGGACAACATGAGGTTGGCCTAAAATCTATGATCTTCCCAGGCCTTCAAGGGATCCCTCTCTAGACATAAGTCCCAACCCCACATCACCACATAAAAGGCACTCCATCAAAGGAGACAGCCCACATCAATATCAATTATTATATAGTCCAATGGCAAATATAAAATAACAATTTTATTGTTATTGGGTAGATAATGTCTGGAAAGCAGTGATTCCAGGAAAGGCCTAGGTGTGTCAGTGGCTAGCAAATGTATGATGTAATAGGATTACCAAAAAAAAAAAAATCTTCATGATACATTAGGCACATACAAAGACAAAACATGGTGTAGTTGAGAGGTAACAAGGACTTCTTTATACTATAGAACCCAACCCTTGTTTCAGTCCCTTAGGAAGACCGCAGACAGTTTGGAGCACCCCAAGTTCAGAGAAGCATTGAGAAATTGGAAGGCATCCAGAAAAAAGAGCACAAAGCTGAGTTACAAGCTAGGAAGGATTGAGTAATGAGGGAAGGTTAGACATATTAAACACTGAGAATGTGTGTGTGTGTGTGTGTGTGTGTGTGTGTGTGTGTGTGTGTGTGTGTGTGTAAGCTATAAATCAACCAGGAAAGAACCATCTCAAAATAACTAGACCTCAAAAGTGAAGATTTCCACATTTCCAAGCTGCCCAGACCAATGCAATGAATGTGGACCACATTCAGACTTTCAATTAAATCTCCAAGAATAAGCTTTTTTTGAGTGGGAGCTATTTGTGGGTATGGCATTTCTCTTGTAATAGATTTCTCTGGTTCATTTCTTTCCCTTTATCTTTTTTTTGAATTTTATCTCTATCCTATAACTTTGTGTCAATTATAAATTAAATTGTTAGAATTATGGAATTCCAGAGCTGATCAGGGCCTTGGAGAATATTTACTTCTTCCCTAGCACCCCTTCCTATTAATATAGTTCTATTACCATTCATTCAGAGCATCAGAGTTAAACTTTGCCCTTGACACTTAATACTTAAATTGATAATAAACGTAGGAACATTGGCTTCAAAATAATCATTGGAACTTAGCTTGTAGGGACAGTGACTACTGAATTATATGGGTTGGCATTATCAAATGCAACTAAAAGAAATGCGGTTTCACCTAGAGAGATGAGAACCTTAAGCAGCCATAGCACTAGGAGGAATGGTGAAGGTAAGACACACCTTAGGATGATCTCATCTTGGAAGCAAGCACACGTGCAGCAAGTAAATGTCTCCTGTAAGCCAGGCATTGTGTTAAGTGAGGAGACAAACAAAAGCCAGAACAATTTCTTCCTTCAAGGAGCTCACAATCTAACAATGATGACATCATACAACTACATATGAATAAGATATATACAAGATATATACAGGATAAGTTGGAGATAATTTCATCAGGCAAGCACTTAGTTAAGGATGGCTGGGAAGGACTTATAAAAGGTGGGATGTTATTTGAAAAAAGCTAGGGAAGCCAGACTGCAGAGGAGAGAGAATGAATGGGGGGATGTGACATACTGGAGTAGAGAAGGCAAGGACATCAACCAACAAGCTATTGCAGTGATGAGAGTTTGTACCAGGATGGTGGCAGGGTCAGAAGAGAGAAAAGGCATAAATGAGAAATACAGAAGTGAAGATAATAGAAGTCTGCAATTGATAGGTGGTAAGAAGTGAGAGAAAGGAACCCAAGATGTCCTTTAGGTTTCAAGGGTGACTGGAAGAATGGCTATGCTTTTGGCACCAATAGGAAGGTTAGGAAGAGGAGAAAGATTGAGGCAAAGTTTATTGAAGAGAAGTTTAGGGCTGGAAAAGTAAAACTTAGGATCATTGGCATCAAGATGATCATTGAATTCATTGGGGCTGAAGACAGCACCAGATCAAATAATATGAGGAAAGAAGACAGAAAGTAATCTGTCCTGGACAGATCTTTGGGGGATATCCACAGTTAGTGAGCACAACTTAGATAATGATCCAATGAATATTATTGTTCTATAAGAAATAATCAGCAGGATGACTTCAGAAAACTCTGGAGAGACTTACATGAACTGATGCTAAATGAAATGAATAGAACCAGGTGAACATTGTACATAGCAACAGCAAGATTAAATGATAATCAATTCTGATGGATGTGGCTCTCTTCAACAATGAGATGATTCAGGCCAGTTTCAATGGTTTTGTGATAAAGCCATCTACAACTAGAGAAAGGACTGTGGGAACTGAGGGTGGATCACAAAATAGCATTTTCATTCTTTTTGTTGTTGTTTGCTTGCATTTTGTTTTCTTTCTCATTTTTTCCATTTTGACCTGATTTTTCTTGGGCAGCATACTATTTATGATATGTATAGATAATATGTATATTATATGTGCACATATATAATATACAAAATATGTATAGAAAAATTGCACATGTTTAACATATATTAGATTACTTGCTGTCTAGGGGAAGGAGTGGGGGAGAAGGGAGAGAAAAAATTTGGAGCACAAGCTTTTGCAAGAGTGAATGTTGACAATTATCCATGCATATGTTTTGAAAATGAAAAGCTTTAATAAAGAAAAAAAAGATGTGGTGGTTAAGAAATTATTAGTAATTTGGAGAGAACAGTTTCGGTGGAATGACAATGTCAAAAGCCTTCACTCACCCTGGTATCAGATTCTTTAATGATTTACTTCTCAATATCGAGGTGTATCTGACAAATTCATCCACAAGTAGCTGACCTGATGAAATGAATGTTCTGCAGATGAACTGAAGGTTAACACCATAATGTTTAGAGTTGAAAACTTTCTGATATAGTAGACCATTTTTCTACCTTAGAAAGTATAGAGAATGTCTACATTTGAATGGTGATACTTGAAAACCACTTTAAAGCTTCAAATCTATCAACTGAGAATGGTGTGGATACAAAAAGTATGGGAAACTTGGGTGGGTACAAACAAGGTATGCTCTAAAACCTAGTTTTTGCAACATATCTCTGAGAGTTTTACTTCCCCTCAAGTTACTGTAGCTGCTCTTACTCTGCCTAAGCTATCCTACTAGTTACCCTAAAATTAATTTCTATTGCATTGTACTATACTGTATTGTAGTATATTATATTGCAATTTAGTGTAACACATTATAATATGTTGTATTTTAGAATGCTGTAGTGTAGCATATTATATTGTAGTATAGTGTATCTTATTGTAATTTAATATAGTATAGTGTTGTAAAATCAGAGTAGCTAGATGGTATAGTGGATAGAGCACTGGGCTTTGAATCAGAAAGACATGTTCATGAGTTCAAATCTGGCCTCCAGTGCTAGTTATGTATAACCCTGGGCAAATCACTTTATTTTGTCTCAGTTTCTTTAACTATAAAATGAGCTGTAGAAAAATGGCAAATCACTCCAATATCTTTGCCAAGAAAACCCCAAATATAGTCACAATGAATTTGAAATGATTCAAGAACAAATAGTTTATTATAACATATTGTATTTTCATGGTATTTTATTTTTCCAAATCACATGCAAAGATAGTTTTCAATATTCACCTTTTCAAAACCTTGTGTTTCAAATTTTTCTCCTTCTCCCCCTGCCTTCTACCTTCCTAAAACAGTAACCAATCTGATATAGATTAAACATGTGCAATTATTTAAAACATATTTCCGTGTTTATCATACTGCACAAGAAAAATCAGATCAAAAGGCAAAAAAAAATCAAAAGAAAAGAAAAACAAGCAAACAAGAACAACAAAAAGGTGAAAATACTATGCTTTGATCCACATTTAGTCTTCATATCTCTCCTTGGCTATGGATGGCACTTTCCATTACAAATCTGTTAAAAATTAGCATAATATATTATAACATATTGTTTTATACTGTAATACAGTATAATCTGATATAATACATTATATTACATTGCAGTATATTATAGTGTATTGTTTTCTATTGTAATGTATTTTATTGTAGAGTAATATAATATAGTATAATGTGATATGCTATATATTGTATTGTAGTACAGTATAATATATTGTATTACATTTTAGGATATTGTAGCATGTTATATTTAGTCTATTGTAGTGTCATATATCTTATATTGTACTGTTATATAGTTCTTTGTAACATAATATTTTGTAGTGTAGCATATTGCTCTTTACTGTATTGTATTATATTGTAATAAAGTACATTATCATGTATTAATAATATGCTGTTTTGAGGTATAGTATGTCTCATAATGTAACATAGTATAGTTTATGATAATATGCTATATTGTTGTATAGTGTAGTATAGTATAGTTTACAATAGCATGTTGTATTATATTATTTCATATTGTAGTGTAGTTTATTTTAGCATGTTACATCGTAGTGTGGTATATTGTTTTATATTGTGTTGTGATATAATATAACATAATGTATTATGCTATATTATAGTATATTGTTGTATACTGTGTTGTGTTGTGTTGGATTGGATTGGATTGGGTTGTCTCCACAGCCTACCTCTCTCATTTCTCAACAGTTCCTTCAGTTTTCTTTCCTCCCATTGACCTTGGTCTTTGGAGTTGATAGGACTCAGCTTTTGTCACTTGTCAGATAGTTTGAAGATCATTTGCAGGTTCTTCCTAAACTTCATAAAACTTCAGTTTTCCTCAAAAGCACCACCTCTCCCTGACTTTCATCCTGAATAAATTATGTGAAAGTAAATATATGCAGTTAGGCCTGGTCAATATGCTGGCTAATTATGCTTAATTTTATTTCTTTTTTAAAAGAGAGTCCAAGTGGAAGGATTGTATTAGGAAATAATAGTGATGTTTTGTTTTATTTTGTTTTTAAAAGGTCAGTAAAACATTTTTTTAAAATAAAAATGGCCAGTTACTCAGGGGTTACCAGGAAATAACAAAATAAAATGTATGATTCCACTAAGGGACAAGTAGACAAAGGAAACTCAATATTTATGAAACATTGTGCTAAACACTAGGGATACAAGTTTAACAGGTATTTCACACATCTGGAATCACAGACCATACTCAGTTTCAATGTGGAAAAGAGAGAAGGACTTGACAAACAGAACTTCAGCTCCATCCAGAGTCTCATCTACTGAGAGACAAGAAGGAATCACAAATAGCAGAAGATATACTGAGCAGAATAATGAAATAAATAACAGGAGAAATCATACATTAGGGTTATTCTCAGTCACCATAAACAAATAAGTACAATCTCCCACAGAATCCCTTGTTGGTGGGAAAGAGAACAAATCTCTAGGAAAAACTAATACCTTGAGTGAGAAAGGATTTTGGCTTTAGTGCCATCTGCATTATATCATTGTTGGGAAAAATCTTTCTGACCTTATTTCTCATCGCTCTGCCTCTGTATAATGAGGTGTATCTCACTGCTATTGTCAGCGCTCTATATCTTGCCGTATTTTTTGCTCTTGAAACAGCCATGTCCAAAACAGAATGGAGAGAAAAAGATCCTCTAGGTATAAAAATTTTATATTATTCTTGTTCAGTCAAGTCTAATTCTTTCAGACCCCATTTGGGATTTCGTTGGCAAAGATACTGAGTGATTTGCCATTTCTTTTTCTAGCTCATTTTACAGAGAAGGAAATTGAGGAAAACAGGGTGAAGTGATTTCCCTAGGATCACACAACTAGTAAGTATTTGAGGCTGAACTTCAACTTGGGTCTCCTTAATTCCAAGCCTCGCACTCCATCCACTGCCCACAAAAATACTTGTAGTCACTCTTTTTTGTGGTAGCAAAAAAAAAAAAAAAAAAAAAAACACCAAAAACTGGAAACTAATGGGATGTCCAACAATTGAGGAATGGTGGGACGAATTATGGTTTATGAATATGATGATGTACAACTGTGCTGAAAGAAAAGAGAAACAGATGATTTTTTAAAAGACATGGAAAGACATAAGTGAACTGAACAATAACATCTATGTTATGAAAACTAACAATTTGGGGAATTTTTACAAAGTGATAAAGAACGAATTTGAGCAGAGCCAAGAGAACAATCCACACAATGACTACAGCATTGTAAAATGCAAACAACTTTAAAAGCTGCATGACCTATGATCAATAAAATGACCATTCATGATTCCAGAGGACCAATAAAACTTGCTATTCATTATGCATCAACAACAAAATAAATTCCTTCAATGGCTAGAATGTAGTCTATAATCCATAGCCTATGGATCCCATTATCTCTGGATGACTGTAAACATAAGATTTAAACCATGGAGTCTTCTAATGGTAATTGAACTATGTTGACTTGCTTGTTTGCCACAATTCCACTTCAAAATTGGGAAATGGAAATTTTAAAATTAATTCAGATCTAGATATTCAATTGTTTCTTCTGCTAAAGGCATGGAATACCACCAAAATAGTAGGCAATTGAATCCAGGAAGAAATAAAAAATTAAGGCAATGTAAACAATATCAATATACATTCCTGAATTAAAACAACATCCTTCCATTTTATTCCAGAATGTTTTGGGAAATGGATTCTTCCCAAAGGCTTGAGGCTTAAATAAGGATGAATTCCTCCATATGTAGAAGGCAGTGGAAAGGGGAGGGAAGGTAAAAGAGGAGAAAAATTCAAGATGGACAACTTAGTATTGCTACTTGAAACTTGTCTTTGCCAGTCTCAAGGGCCTTCTATTCTTCACTCATCTGGCTGCTCCCAGTATTCAGGGGTGCCCCTAACTTGGCTTGCTTTGGGCAGTGTCACTCCCTTCCAGTTATGGTTCTTTTCATGTTGCCAACCTGGGTCTTCTCTCCCTTTATGTGGTTATAACTCTAGTAATTTTTTTGGGGTAGACAAAGTCTAATTCATCAGACCTGGGCAGGCGGCAAATTCTGTTAAGTCATGCCAAAGGGAGTAAGATAATCATTCTGAGCTTTGAGATCTTGCCCAACCTTAGCAAAATGTGACACTCTCCTTTGCAAGCCACAGCACACACTGAATTGTCTTTGTTTCCACATTTCTTCAGTGACCCCTCCAATGATACATGTTCCACAATTGACTGATCTTAGTAAGGGTGAAATATGGTTTTTCTAAGCATCACAATCTGTACCAGTTCAATTTCCCAGAGAGCTCCTCTCCCCCAGATCTTCTAAATGGTACATTCCAAGGGATAATATTCTGTTCATGGACAGAAAGAATATAGTCTAATTGGCCAGCTCTATCTTTTCATAATTTTCCCTCAGAAATGCTTTCTCTACTCACTGGTTAAAAAAAAAAATAATCCTCTGCTTTGGCCATCTTTGTCTTTTCATTGTGATAGATTGAATTGTTTTTGGGATGATCCCTTAGTGTATAGAAAATGTCTATACTCTTTGGTGACTGTTTGTCTTATACAGGATGGAGCCTTTTCATACATATAAGTCAGAAATGTTTCCAAACAGATGTATACACATATTTATTTTGCTGCCTCACTGAAGAGGGAGAGAAATGTAGGTTGGAGTGGAAGAAATTCACAGAATTTTCCTCAAGTGGAAATTTGACTGGAGTTAAAGTACGTGGTTCAAGTTCCACCATTAGTGAGACTACTTGTGTGACCTTGAGTAAACCACTTATCAACTATTGTCATTTATTCCTTTATTGTAAAAGGGGTTGGACTAGATGTCCTCTGGATGATAAAATGGAAAAAAAAATCTGAGTATTTCCTTCCACTATACTTGGAAGCAGATTGGTGAGAAGCACATTTGTATTGAATAGGAAGAGGAATTATGAACATTGAGTGAAAACGGAATGCAAAGCACACTTATTAGATGTATATAAAACACATGCTGCTAGCATGGAAAGAGCCTTGGAGTCAGAGTTAGGAGGCTTGGGTTCAAATTCTGGTTCTGACACTTACTAACACTGATACTGGGCCAGTCTTTTAATCTCTCCAACCTTTGATTTCCTCATCTGTAAAAAGGGCTTTAATAATGCTTCACTGACTCCCTCTTAAACCTATTATTAAACCTTGAATTACTATATAAGTGTAAGTCATTAAAATTATAATTTTCCTTCTATCAATCTAAAGATGCATGTGAGATATAAGAAATTGTTGTCAAAAACTATTTTTAATAAACTTTTTTTACTTGAATGCTTAGCTAAAATTGTCAAAGCCAAACAATTAAATTTACATATTAATTCAATTCAACAAATATTTTTATGGAACATTGACAATGTATGGATAAGGTTTTCTTTGTGATTACCTTAGAAATATGAGAGAAAACTAAAAAAAAAAAAGTGAGTTTTAATGCATATGCTATATTAATGTAAAGTAGCTGTAAGTTAGAAGGACTTCTTATGTAAATTTAGCTGGTATTGACCATAACAGTGACAAATACACAGAAATAACTCCACATGTACTAGATATATTTAATCTAAGCTCCTTGGCTGAATTGACAAGGGTTGGGGCAGGTAAAGATGTTACCATAGGTAACCTGATACTCTCAGGTAAATCGTCACTCTCAGGTAAAAGTTAGTGAGGACAGGAAGAAATATTACCAGTTAAAAAAAAAATCCTAAGGGGGCCTATGTATAAGGATGCCCAATAATAAATCCCCTTTTCCAGATCCTTGGCTGAGCTGGCATCTCAATGTATCTCCAATGTGTTTCTAACTTGGGAAGGGAGGTTCTATCTTTTTTACCTCTCTTAGGACCTCAAGTTAAGCAGTAAGTCCCTTTGCTTCTGTGTAAGCCCAAACATCTACCTAAGTAACTAACAAATATTTAATGACAACCTCAAGATTTTTTATTTATAAAAGGGGGGAATGAAATGATAGCAATGAACAGAGAGAGAACAAAGGACAGGAATAAAGTTTGTAGGATATTTGCAGAAACTTAAAAAAAAATAACCCTTTCCCTTGTCAAGGGAAGAAGAGTCATACAACTCATAGGAATGGTTTCCTTTCTCACTTGAGAGGCTATGCAGGAAAGAATTGTCTCAGGGGAATGTTGGATTACATCATTACCCATTATTCTTATTCTCATTAGTGTCTCGGCCCCAACCCAGTTCAGTATCATCTGATCTATGGTAACAGAGCAATGGCATCAATAGTGGCAGATCTCAGTCTCTCAGAAGAAGGATAAAACTAAGAATCCAAATACCTGAACATTCAGTATCTGATCAGGCCACACCTGGTCACATGGATCTAATATGTAGGACCAACTCCATGACCTCTCCAATTCTGCATCTCAAACTTCAATTTCTCAATTGAAACTCAAACTCTTTCTTGGCTTCTCTCTCTTAGAAATTCTTACAAAACACTCTCTGATTACCAATTGATGGGTTCAGGGAGTGTTTGTTTGTTTGAGCATCTCTCATTTTCATGCCAGCACAAGTGTTCAAACACTGAAGTCATTCATCTTGCATTCTATAAATAAATCAATTCAGTTCAGCCAACCAAATGCCTACTGTGTGCAGAAATTATACTAAGTGCTGGGAAAAATATAAAGTTTAAATAAAAAACAGTCTTCTTGGGATGAATTCAGAGTAGGAGAAGTAAAAGCAGGAGAACAATGCTTATAATCATATTAAGGAAAAAATCTCTAAAAGAAAAAAAAAGACAAATACTGAGTAATAGTAATGACTAATTCTAGTCCTAGAGAAGAGATGATGAATAGTACCTTTCTCATTTAATGTTTACCCACAAAAATGAACACACAATATATGTTTATGTTTAATATGCATTATTAAAAATGTGCATTTCTCCATCACTTTCTTAAGTCTAGAAAATTGTTTTGTTGATTTGTAACATTTGCTGATTTCTAGAGTGTAAATGCTTACATTGAAAAGGTAACCCTTAGATTTTGAAAAAACAATACTATGCAAACTGACTGTAACTCACCCCTTGTGTATTTCCCAATGCTTTTTAAGACAAATTCTAACCTCAAGGAACTTACATTATAGTCAGGGCATTTTACACACACACACACACACACACACACACACACACACACACACACATATATAAACAACTATAATACAAAATAATACATGCCAAGTACATAAAAGATGAGCAAAATTAACATCTTACATAAGATCCAAAGGAATAAACAGTTGGGAGAAAGGGATGGGAAGGAATGAAGGAAAGTTTCCTGGAGAAGATAGAATTTTAAAAATTCTATTTTAATGTGATACTATAAAGAATCAATAGTCATTCAACAAATAGTGAAGGGTAGGAGAGAAAAACCTAAAGGCAAGAAATCATAGGGCATGTGTGGTGATAACAGATAACTCAATCTGGGAGAAACATGAAAAATGACTGGCAAAGTTAGGAAATCCTAGTGGAAGGCAAAAGAATTTCAACTTTATTCAATAGGACATTAATGAAGCATTAACAGCATTTGAGTATGACATTGTCAGATTTATGTATAAGAAAGGTAAGAATTGTAGGAATATGAATGATAGACTGAAGAAAGGGTGGATGGGAGAGGATGGAGGAAAAATGACCTTTTAGGAAATGGATGCAATTATCTAGGTGAGTGATTGAGAGAATATGTACTATGTCAATAGCAAAGGAAGTGTTCTTGTTTGTTCTTCACTTTCAAAGAGGAAGAACCAATAATGTCACAAGGTGATGTCCTGACTTGTGCATGAATTGAATTTAAGTGAGACAGGGTTATACAAAGTCATCAGACTCACACTTTCTTCCAGATTCACTGAAGTCCAGGGCAGAACAAAAGTCAAGACAATGATGTCCAGGACACAGTGGATGCCCTTGGTGTCTTGAATATCTGACCAAGCTCTAAATGTTCCAGAGCTCTGCTTCAGTCACCTTCATGGCTGTTGGAACAAATAGTTCCATCCACCCACTACAACAGGGAAAATTTTCACATGCTTGGGGTAGACACCCCCCTAATTCACTGATGGGTTTGAGCCTTGTGGGTTACCCTCAACCTGGTTTAGCCTGTCTGCTGAGATGATTTTGCTGGGGTGTGGCCGATGTGCCTGCTACAGCTTCTTGGAATCACAGACAAGTATTGGGTGAAGATGGACACAAAAGGGGGATAAACAGCCCTGAAAAAGGCTCAGGCAGCCCCTATTCTAGAGGGGCTGGTCTTCCTTGAACACGCCATATGTCCCTCAAAAATAAATAAAGAGGAGGGGGCAGAAGAGAGATAATGCAGAGTTTGAATTAATAGGCTTTGATATTTAGTTGGGTGTAATGAGATCATAAATTTATAATCAGAAAAGATCTCAGTGATAAGGCCAAATCCTCTCATTTTACAGATAAGGAAAATAAAACCCAGAGATGTTAAGTGATTTGCCTGAGAAGTAAGTAACAGCTGGGAAATGAATCTAATCCCTCTAACTCCAAATCTAAGACTAGCTCAGAGATTAGATTTAGTGTGGGTTAAGTCTAAGACAAATTCTTTTCATTATACCATAGGTATAGAAGAAAGATTTAAAAATAAAACTAATCTTTTGAACAGGAGAACCTATTTGTTGTCACTGGAAGAAATAATAAAGAACAGTTTTTGGACAAAAAGATACTAAGCTTTATATGATTTGTACTAAATTTGAGTTGCTGATGGTCCAATCAATTGACAATATTCTGGAAGTAGTGGTTGTAAAAGACTTTAGATGGTCTTGAAATTTAAGAAAGAGATCATTTGAAGATCTGGATTTGGAAGTTCATCAGCAAAGAAAGGACTATTGAATTGAATTGACAATTGAGTAAATTGATTCAATTATCAAGGCAGAGAATATAGCCAGAGAAAAGAAAAAAAGGGAAAAGACAGAAAAAATTGTCTGTAAAGACATTGTAAAGAATTGAGAAGAAGAGCTAACATTAAAGCCAAAGAAGGAATAATTAGAGAGGTTTAGAGAAGTGAGAAAGTAAGATCTGAAGCCAAGGTAGAAGAGAAAAGAGAGAGTTCTGGCACAAATAGCATCAAATGATTACAGGAGGTCAAAAAAGATGAAGACTCTTTTGGGAAGAAACAACAGCAACCTTTGAACTTAGTTGATTAGAAACCTTGAGAAGCAGTCCTAGTTGCATGGTGGGAATGAAAACCAGATTACAAATGCTCATGGAGAAAAGCCAAGTGGTGAAGAACTTGAGCCTTGAAAGGGGCCAATCAGTGATATGACCCAGTCATAGGATTTTGATTTATGTTCTGACTATGAGACTTACAAGGCACCAATTAATTAAATCTCTCAGCTTCAGTTTCTTTTCCTATAAAATGAAGCACTGGACTAGATGTCCTCTGAAATTCCTTGCCACACTGAATCTATGATCTATGATCCATGATTCTTAACTAATTGAGACTAATAACTTTTTTGATTGGGTAGGTATGGTCCAGGTCTGTGAATTTCATCTGGGTAGAAAATTCTTTATGATGAAACCATCTTACCAGTTTGACTCAGTAACTATTCTGCAACTTCCTGTCTTAGAGAATTTTTTGGGTCACTGAAAAGTTAAGTGACTTGCCAGGCTCACACAGTCAGTATCTGTCAAGGGAAGGACTTGAATCCAAGTCTTCCTGTCACTGAAGCCATTTGTCGAACCACTACCCCATGCTGCCTCTCCCCAACATTTTTAACAGTGATTCACTTCCTTTTAAAAATTATTTATTTATTTAGCAAGGCAATTGGGGTTCAACATATAGTAAGTATTAAGTATCTGACGCTGTGTATCCCAAAGAGATCATAAAAAAGGTTAAAGAACCTACATGTGCAAAAATGTTTGTGGCAGCCCTTTTTGTACTGGCAAGGAACTGGAAACTGAGTGGATGCTCATCAATTGGAGAATGGCTGAATAAATTGTGGTATATGAATGTTATGGAATGTTATTGTTCTATAAGAAATGATCAGCAGGATGATTTCAGAGAGGCCTGGAGAGACTTACATAGACAGATGCTAAGTGAAGTGAGGAGAACCAAGAGAACATTGTACACCACAATAAGATTATGTAATGATCAATTCTGATGGATAGGGCTCTTTTCAAAAGCGAGGTGATTCAGGACAGTTCCAATGGTCTTGTGATGAAGAGAGCCATCTGCACCCAGAGAGAGGACTAGGGAAACTGAGTATGGGTTACAACATAGTATTTTAACTTTGTTGTTGTTGTTTGCTAGCTTTTTGTTTTCTTTCTCATTTTTTCCCTCCTTTTTAATCTGATTTTTCTTATGCAGAATGATAACGGTGGAAATAAGTATAGAAGAAGAACTGCACATTTAACATATATTGGATTACTTACTCTCTAGGGAAAAGATGGAGAAAAAAATTGGAATTTTGCAAGGGTGAATGTTGAAAACTATGCATGTTTTGAAAATAAAAGGCTTTATTAAAAAAATTTTTAAGTATCAAGGCTAATAAGGTCCTCTTGATTCTAGGCTAGTACTCTACCACTGTGCCTCCTAGCTGCCCCTGAGTCATTTTCTAATAGCTACAAAAATGGACTTTAAATGATTCTGATTCCATACCAAATATCACCATCACCTTATTTGTGATAGTCCAGAATATTAACTAACCCTGGAGGAAGGCCTTAAGACCCTTTTCAGAATTTGGAAAAAACATTAATAGTGGTGTGAAGTTATAGTAAGAGTTCCCATGAGTTATAATGATAAATACAAATATAACAAAAATATATTTATACATATATAAACATAATAATATAAACCATAAATATTATTGTGTTTCAGCCTTTTTTCAGCTATATCTCCATTTGGGCTTTTCTCAGCAAAAATACTGGAGTGGTTTGCCATTTCCTTCTCCAATTCATTTTACAAATGAGGAACTGAGACAAACAGGATTAAGGGACTTGCCCATGGTCAAGAGTTAGTAAATGTCTGAAGCCAGAACTGAACTCAGGAAAAATGAATTTTTCTGGTTCCATGGTCTATACTCTGTCTACTGTGTCACCTAGCTGCCCAATAATAATTATAGCTGTCATTTATTTAGCACTTCTTGTGTGCCAGGATTTTACAATTTATAATTATTATCTCCTTCCATCCTCACAACAATCCCAGGAGCTAAGCACTATTTTATCCCCATTTTATAAATGAGCAGACTAAGGCAACAGAGGTTAAGTGCCTTGTCAGGATCGTACAACTTATAAATCTCTGAGACTGGATTTGAACTCAGATTTCTCTGAATCCAGGCCTGTGATGACAAAGCACAAAGGACTTTCTTCACAACAGCCCTATGAAACAAGTAGCATAGCTATTATCTTTCTCATTTCACAAATTAACAGACCGAGGTTCTGCAATGCTATGGAGTCACACAACCAGGAAAAATGTCCAAGCTTTGAACCTACATTTCCCTCATTCCAAATAAATCCAGTATTCTTTCTACCACGGCATAGTACATAGACTAGAAGTCTAGACTTCTAGATTCACAGCTAAATGTTTGCTTTAATTCAGTGTTCTCAAAGTGTGGTTTAGAGAATCCTGAAACCCTTTTAGAGGGTCTACAACTTCAAAAATAGTTTTTATTTCCAATATGGTAAATGTCTATAAATATAATCCAGATAAACAAAAACTCTTTGGAGAGATCCTCAATAATTTTTAATAGGATAAAGATACTGAAAACAAAAGTTTGAGAACCACTGCTTTAAATGAATATAGGTAATGTATCTAAATAATTCTAGTCTAAAAGGAATTTATCTTTTCTTTCACAACTGGAGGTGGGATGCAGGTCAGATTCTGAAATATCCAGATAATTTCTTCAACTCTCCACGTAATTTTACTTGTGTAGGTCTTGCTTCAGATATTCTCAAGTGCCTCTGGGTTCTAGCTGGCTTAGTAGACTTATGAAATTACCTTTCCTCTCCAGATTCATAAACAAACACGCAGGTGAGAAAACTAGGATTGGCTGTTATTCAATAAGGGTGGGGATGAGCATTGCTCCACATGGGGCTAATCCAAAAAAAAAAAAAAAAAATACACTCGCACACACACACATCCACACCCTTCCAAGCCACCCAGATGTCAGAAGGCCACACAGGCTGGCTCTATCACATCTGCTAGAGGACTGATTGAGAGGAAAATATGCTCTTTTTTTGGTCATTCAACACCACTTATCAAAGACCCCTCTCTGCAGAGGGCCTCAAAGCTGACAATAAAATCCACCATGCTGATTAAAAGTCTAGTTTCATGGTAAGAAAGTTCAATAGTTTCCTAGGCATGGCTGTCTATCTAAGTTACCTTTCTGATTGAAAGGCCAGAGCCTGGACTGGATGAAGGAGGGGATTGCTGTAGAGAGAGAAAGATGGCGGCAAACAATTTCACATCCATCCACTCCCATAAATGTTTTCATATAGCTGAGATCTAAATAGGATGAGTCTTTAAGACAACCTTAAATGGGAAAGGAAATCACAAAAGGGAAACACAAAGAAGCCTGGGATAAGTGGGTAGGATTTAATATAAACTCTTTCTGGTATTTGGAGCTTTTCACAACATGGTCCCTTACTTCCTTACTGGACACATTACTCCCACACACTCTGTGATGCAGCCATTCCAGCCGACTTGGTGGTCCTCACATACAACAACCCCCTAACTCACCAACAGTTTACTTCATTGTCCTCAAGCTGGTTTAGCTCGTCTGCCAAGAGACTTTATCAAGATATGGCCATTGCCCTTACCACAGTGTCTTGAAGTTACAGGTGAGAGAGTTGGATGAATCAGGAGGAAACCAAAGGTAAATGACCAGCCCTGAAAAGGGCTTATCAAGTCTTCCCTTTGTGGAAATCTTTCCTGAACACCCCTCTCCTAAGGCTGGCTTTTATCAACTCTGTAAGGATCTTATAGACCACTACTATGTAAATGTTAGAATGATATACATACTCATATGTGGATATTAGAATGTAAGTTCCTTGAGGACAAGTACTGTTTTCACATTTATTTTTGTATCTTCAGCACCTCTCACAGTACCTGACACACATATGTTTATTATTGTGGATTGATTGAAAATATGGGGCTTTTCCTTGGTGACCAGAAGGTTTATGTGTTGATTGTGTGTAAATTAGCCTCAAGCATTTTTAGAGAAGCTGGTCCTTATAGTCCATAGGTTCTTGCCTGAGTTTGTTCTAAGCAGATCATTCAATATTTGTACTTAATGATTAAAAATGAACCAGCTGGAACATATCCCATGTGACATGGAGGAACAAAGGACTAATCTAAAGGACCCAATTTTTATTAAAATGTTGGAGAAATTCAACTGTTGCTGTTTGTTCAAGTTTATTTTTCATTTCCGGTTGCCCCTCCGTGAGTGCCCCAGTGGAGTCATAGCTCACATTCCTAACACAGGCTTCCTAGTCATAAACAGACCTTCATCCACGAAGATAAAGGCAGACCTGCTCACCAGCCTAGAAAAGACTGGTTAGCAAGGAAGGGTTGGCTGGCTTGCCCTTCATTTTTATATGTGAACAAGCTGAAAATGCCATTTTAAAGTCAGGAATTATATTGTATAGAACCATGATCTGGTTTTAGTTTCTATCAACTCACTTTAAACTTTATAGGGATTTAGGAATGAATTTGTGTAAGAGATTCTGTTAATTGGCATTGTTATAAAGTGCTGAACCTAGAATTAAGAAAACTTTATTTCCAATGTCACTTAATCTCAGCCTCAGGTTCTTCATCTGTAAAAGAGGATAATTATAGAACTTCCCTTTTTGTAATAATCATATGAAACAACACATGTAAAGTATTTTGCAAACCTCAAAACACTATGTAAAGGTTAACTATTAAGATTCATTATTTAATATATTTTGGATTACTAGAAAAGTGAACTTTAAAAATCCAGTAAATATTTTTTTTTCTTCTGGGGGGACTTATAATGCAAGGAAAAGCCTAACAGCTCCAATCCCAACCTTCCAGAAAAATGTACTTTTGGGCTGATGTGGCAAAACACCAGAGAAGAAAAGTTTTAGTCCCAAAAGAGAATTTGGCACAAATTTATTAGCAAGTGAATAAAGAGCTTTCTAAATGGGACTTCATATATCACTATAACTAAACTGTTTGCTCCTGTTAGTACTAGGGAGGGGCTGATTCTACAGTCTTCACTCCAGCAGCATTTCCAACAAATTGAGAACTTGAATTACTTGACCTGAAGACCTGAGTTCTACATGAATGTGTATAAATAGAAATATTATAGAACCTTTACATACATACAATATATAGATAGGTATGTTCACATACAAATACACACTCATGATCCATAGATCTCTCCTACTTATTTAAGTTTTTATGACACTAATTAACCAAGGTCATTTAAAATGCACAGGAACTTCTTTTAATTTATGATTGACAATCTCATATTTCATAATACAGTTGGAAGAATGTTGCATCTGGATGTGGATTTGAAATCAAGCAGCATTTATTAAGTATCTTTATAGGATATCAAGTACTGTGCTAAAAACACTTGATGTAAAGAAAGGTGAAAATATGATCCCTGCCCTCAAGGAACTTTCAAGGTAACAGGTTTAAATATAGTCTCTACCATTTTGTAACCTCTTCCAAAAGTAACCTTAACTGCATCTAATCTTAATTTCCCTATCTATAAAATGAGATGATTGAGTTAAATTATTCCTAAGGCTCCTTTAAAAAATTCCAAATATTATATTTTGATCCTCTTTTTAAATTGTCTGGTTATAGAGAGGCATAAGTATAGATAACGTTAGAGATGTAGACATAAACATAAACCTGATATTTTTATCATTGAGTTTTAAATGATCATTTGGGCTTCCTAATCTCTTAGGCTGTCTGTCAAACTCAGTATCCCAAATTGGAATCGGAAAAGAGAATTCATTTTGCATAAAATTGAGCATTCAAAACATTTTCATTCAAAAGAAGAAAACCAGTATATTTAAAGTACCTACTATGTGCCAAACATTATGCAGTGTCAAATACTTCACATCTACAAGAATCAAAGCAAGAATGTGTTTCTATTTTGGATCATCTAGTTAAACTGCTCAGTTCTTTGCAGTTTTCCAAATTGTTACTATGGAATTTATAGGGTCTACTAAAAACCCAGATTAGGAGAGGGCCTTCCCTTCTATTAGGCTACAAAGATTCTTGTCACTTCTTTCTTTTTTTTTTTAACTTTATATATATATACATATATATAAAATTTAAAAATATATATATTAATTATAGTTTTATATTTAGAAGATATATGCATGGGTATTTTTCAGCATTGACCCCTGCAAAACCCTCTTTTTCAACTTTTCTCCTCCTTCCCTCCACCCCCTCCCCTAGATGGCAGGCAGATCCATACATATTAAATATGTTAAAGTATATGTTAAATACAATATATGTATACACATCCACACAGTTATTTTGCTGCACAAGAAAAATCGGACTTAGAAATAAGGTAAAAATAACCTGAGAAGAAAATTAAAAATGCAAGAGGACAAAAACAGAGGGATTGGAAATGCTATGTTATGGTTCATATTCATTTCCCATGGTCCTTTCATTGGGTATAGCTGGTTCTCTTCATTGTTGAACAAATGGAACTGATTTGGTTCATTTCATTGTTAAAGAGAGCCATATCATCAGAATTGATCATCATATAGTATTGTGGTTTGTCACTTATTTCTTAAAGTTACTGGCATTTGCAGGGAATCATGGGAAAGAACATTTGTCTTAGAGCTTATTTCACTCTCAAAGCCAAAATAAAACTTCCAAAGCCTCCAGAGTCTCCATTGCCAGCAAAGAAGATTTTAAGGGCCATTGTTCAAAGGTGATGTGGGATTTCCAACTCCCTTGGATGTTAGCACACTAACTGTATGTGCAGAGATTACCAAGCCTATTTACACATGGAAAATGACTAAAGGCACTGAACTAGTTATACAGACACTTTTTCCTCTCTACCAGTCCTCTTCCCTCCAATCAATTCATTTGGTTGTAAAAGTGAGTTTGAGTAAAGCATCCTGAAGCTTTCTTAAAGTCCTCCACCTCCGTTTCTTTGGGTAGCCATCACCTAAATTAGAAATACAAAAGGAGGAATAAAGAGCAGAAGTATGTCAACACTAGAGCAATTATGGGACTGGTATCAGTTCCATGTGGGTGTTCAATATAATTCAAAAAGAGTAATAGTCTGGAGAAGAGCCAACTGAACAATTCATATTTGGTAATTGAGATTGAGATAATTATTAATGGCTTATAATATTTTTTTAAAAATCAAAGAGAAGTTACCAAGACTTTTTCTCTTTATTTCTGGCAACATGGCCTCATTAGGGAAACCCTAACAATTCATCCAGAGTCAGAGGTCTGTCCATCTGCTTTTGTTCGCAAAGGGTGGGAGAACTTTGAGTCAATTTTGCATAATCCCAAGAAGGCAGGAAGGAGGACACAACTCCATATCTTTTGGAAGGCTGGAGATGTTTCTTTCCTTTTGGTAGGCACAACCAGCTGCTTCCAATTCTGAATGGCAACAGAACCTGCTGTGTCTGGACAGGTGGCAAGAGTCCTGAATTTCTGGAAGGATTTGCAAATACTGCACTAGATTCATTCCCTATAGAGATAGGGCTTCAATAATTCACTCTTGAAAGGTTCACTAACTCCTTCAGTACACAAGAGTATAATTTAGAGCACTGAAAAAGGTCATTTACTACAAATAATTTTTTTTCAATACAGCAAAAACACCTCCCCAAATGGAGTAATTTACTCTCTTCCAACACAAAGTGACAATACCTTTATAATCAATGCTTCAACACAGATGAAAGTCTGTTTTTTAGGAGACCCTTAAATTCTGCTATTCTTGACTTTGGTATGTGGGGTTCAGAGAGGGGCAAGTTATATCCAGAAATGTGGGGGTTGTCTGATTGATACATTTGCCGGTGGGTGTGGAAAGAAAAGGCCAAAGAAAAATGTCAACAAATGTCAAGAGGTGAGAAAGTTAAAATAGCTATTTTCAGAGCTTTCTATGGTATGTGGACTTGTTAACTCAATGTTAACATAGTTCAGGGGAGTTTTAAAATTTTCTAGCTTATATCCTTTTCCTTGACAAAGGGCGAAAAATCAGAAGAACCTTTAAGGACAACTAAGCAGTCTCATTTTCCGTGTAAGGAAACTGACCCAGTAAGGTAAAGTAGCCCAAAAAGCTCTCCTAGGAAGTGGCAAAGCCAGCATCTAAATCCAAGTCTTCTGTTTCCAAAGACAGTGTTCTTCATATTATTTCTAAGTCCTGATTGGTGTGAATAATTAATTTCGTGAAGTGGTCAAGTTTTTAAAATATTTCTAAGTTATTAGAAATCACCATGTATATTCACATTGTGATAGAACCAATGACCACATTTTATATAATTATAATAATATATATTATATTTGAACACATGCCACCAATTCATAAGATTCATTATTTGCACTAATTGAGACTTGGTTGTGCAATATAATAGTTAACTATTAGTCTGTAGCAATTGGAAGATTAAAAAAATAAATCACACTTTTCTGAATAATGAATTATGTTTAGCTAGACACAGAAAAAGTATTTTTTGAAGTAAACTACTTATTGACTGAACAGAACAATCTCAAAAAAAAGTATAACAAACTGCCAGTAAGGTTGATTCTATGCATAGGATGCTGAAACATGCGTATTGAACAATTCAGCAAATCATCCAGGTATTTCTTCCATAGATTTTTTTTTGAACTATGCACATTGAAAGTTGGTCCCTTGGTTGGTTCTTGCATGCCCTATATGTCACCAGAGCAGCTCATTTTTTAAAAATTTATTTTCTAGCTTTAAATTCTTCAGCTGAATCTTTTGTTCAATTCTTGGCTACATAATGCCTTGAATTCAGATTAGGTTTAGTAACTGTTCTTAAAAGTTTCTACAACCAACAAGACAAACTAAGTCTCTGAAAAGTTCCATCCTCTGCCAGCCCAAGACATCTATCAGTCATTAGTAACTTTCCTTTAAATAATGTGGGAGTGACTTTTTTAATGAGGACTGAGATAACACAGTATTAGCTCTTGTCTTCCAGATTCTGACACCCACCATCTGCATTGCCTGGCCCTACACAGAAGTTCCATTGACTTCAAAGGGAGATTCCTACAGGAAGGCAAGAATAAAACACATGGAAAAACTCCACCATCAAATTCTGCCATCTTAGAGTGAAACACAGTGCCTGAGTTTTATTTCAGTTTTCAAAAATTTTAAACATTTAAAACACATGCTTCTGTCTCCTCCATCCATGATACAAAAATAGCTCGAGGGATTTTGTTCAGATTTTTCAAAAAAAGTTCACTTTGAGACAAAGTCCAAAAATAAAAACTTCATCCTGAAATGTACAGTGTATGAGGTTGATTTGGGGCATTGTAGTAAGGGGTTATTTAAGAAGAACATGAAGCAGAAAATACAGCCTCCTGAGCATTTGTCACCACAAATGTTTTACACACACACACACACACACACACACACACACACATCTCAGGGTTTCAGTGCATATTATACGTTGTGATAATTTTACAGCCAGGAAGATATGTTCAGGAACTAAAATAGTACATTTTTCCTTTGAACTGACAAAAAGAACCTTGGGCAATTTTGAAAGCTGTGCTGGGTGCTTGTTAGAAGTGAGTGATTCACAAAATTTTCTCTAAGACTTGTACAAACACAGTGTGCATGAGATTGCAAAGGATCTGAAACACAGACCCAAACCCTGAGCTCCTGGTCTGAAGCGGTGAGCCTCCTTGTACAGCTGTCTCAGAGTCCTCTGGAATCTCCAGTATGACTGCTCCCACATGGATGCAGACATGCGATGGACCCCAAGCTTCCAGTTACCAGCACTGTCTGAATATGTGGTATTGCTATCAGTGCTTGTGCCAAAAAAACAAAGAATCCTTACCTTTCTGAAGCGAGAGAGACAGAGAGAAAAAACTCAAAGCAGTTGGATTCCAGAGCTTCTTGGTGACCCCTGATTATTGCAAAGGATCTGAGTTTGAGGTAGGTACCTACAAGGAATTCCTGTACATTCCAACTACTTCTGTCCATGCTTACTTGCAAAGAAGGGGAAGTTGGAGAGGGAGAGGAGGAAGGACTCAGAAAGAAGAGTACAAAGGAGTCAGTAAGCCTTTCCTTTTAGGAAAGAAAAAAGAAGAGGGGACATTGAGGGATTTTCTTTGGGGATTTGGAGCATTAACAAAAGCAGATTCCTGGGTTCTAGTTGCACAAGGAAAAAAAAATCTTTTCCTGCTTTTATGATTTGTTTTCATTACTTCCTTACTTGAAGCACTCAGGTAAGGGTCACTGGCATAGATAGCTAAGATGGTTGTGTATGTCATCTAAACCTGTATGTTTCTTGATATAAAACAAGTAAATCTATAGAAGTACATGTATAATAAAGGAATATTGCTTTATTTTTTAAATCCTTTAAGAAAGAGAGACAGCCAGACAAAGGCACCAAAAAAAAATGGACTGTCTGGCCAAGAAAGAAATTGCTGGCAAGAATAGATGAACCTAGCTATTAGCTTTCCTGCAGCTGCTTAACCTACGTCCAGTGCAAGGAGATCCCATTGCTGCCCTGAAGTGTGAGTTGCCTGGGTTTCTCCAAAGGAAGATTTTGGCCTAACTGGACTTGGGCTTTCCCCTTTGGGTTTAGAGGTCATTGAGGTAAAAAAAGAAAAAGGAAAAGGAATTGAGAAATTATCTTCATTCAAAATTCAAAGTATAATTTTTCTGGCTGGCTTCAGACTAAAAAGAAAGTATGCCCCGTATAAACTTCAAGTATATTTTTTTCATTTTCCAAAGAGAAAGAAAGGTAAAAGATCTGATCAGGCACTTGTTTGCAACAAATCTATAAATGTTTTTTAAATGAAAAAAAGAAGAGACCCTTGTTTTCTTTCCTACTCAAGGAAGTACCCTTTCTCTCCTCCTCAAACAAATGGGAAATTCTGTAGAAGTGTACCCAGTGGTAGATACTCAGAGCAGACAGGCTGAGCTCTAGGCAGCCCACAGCTGAGAGGAACAATGAACTTTATGTTCCTCTAGTACAAATCACACACTTTCCCGTTGCTAATAAAGACTTTTTATATAACTGCAGTCAGGCAGGAACTCCAGAGGGTGTGGCACTTGTGAGATAATCACATCCCCAGGGTGGCAGATGAATTTGGCTATGGGTACATAATCTTTCCACAATATGGGGGAAATATCTCAAGATAACGTAGCCACTCCTGTCAGGCCTAATCAATCCAGCCTTGTCACTTAGAAAGTCTCACTTGCTGTCACCTCAGCTACTCCTTTTCCTATCAAAAATTCAGCTCTGAGCCTGCGCCAATCATATTTTTTCCAAATATCCAGCTAACATTTGTCTAAGGGTAGAATTGTCAAACATGAGAGTAAAAAAGTCTTCCCTGTGACCAACCACAAGGTTAGACAAAGCTGGACCTCGTAAATGGGCAGAGAGGAACTTTGGGTTTCTATTAGGTGTCTGACAAAAAACAAGTCCCAAGACACATCATATATCATTTTGGGGGGAATTTGACTTGGTCATGTGAGGAGGGAAGCTTCGTGGGGCACTATTCAGTGACTTGTCCAGAATATATAATGATAACAAAAACAATAAGAACAATAACCATCACAATAATAATTGCATTTGTATAGCATTTTAAAGTTTTAAAAAGCATTCTACATGGATCCTTCAATGATTCTGTTATATGAGAGCTATTGTTATCCTCTTTTTTCAAATAAGGAAATCAAGAGGGAGGTGTCATATAGCTGACAAGTATTTGAAAAACAACTGATAGGTAATACAGTAGATAGAGCTTTTAGTTAAGAAGACCTGAATTCAAATATGACCTTAGTAATTTATTAGCTGGGTGATCCTGGGCAAGTCACTCAATCCTGTTTGACTCAGTTTCCTCATCTATAAAATAAACTAAAGAAGGAAATGGCAGCCCACCCCAGTATCTTTGCCAAGAAAACCTCAAATGGGGTCATGAAGACTCAGACATGACTGAACCACAACCCCCTCCCCTGCCCTCAATCCTTTCAGGATGAGAATCAAAAGATGTAACATGCATTATGTTTATATAGCACTATGTAAGTGTGAGTGATTATCATCATCCAACTTATTTCTATGAAAATATCTTTTAACATCTTTAAAGTTAGTCTTGTTCAAATGGCTTTCTTTTGCTTCCTCCAATCTCCAGACTCCCCCTACCATAACTTCACTTTAATTCAGAAAATCAATACTTTGATTTATCATGTTGAAATCCATCACTTCCCATCCACACTAATCCCTCTACCCCACATCTTTCTATTATTCAACATGGCAGCAGGACATGGTTCTATCAAAGTATCAGAAAATCTGCTTCATCTCTGCTTCTAGTCTCAATTACTCTTAATTCTGCTTCTAACCATATGATCTTGGGCAAGTCATTCTGGGCCTTTTAGCCTCAGTTTCTTCATCTGTCAATAAGCACTCAATGAACTCTCAAGTTCCTTCCTATCCTAAAATTCTATATTTTTTTTTTTTGTGAGGAAGACATTATAAGTCCTTAGGGCAAGTTTACATAATTGTTCATGTGAGTACCCAAGAAATACTGGGAAGGAGAAGAAATTGGGCAATCGTGAATTTAGAGATAAAAGGAAGCTGAGAGGCCATTTTGTCTAATTATCTTATTTTACTGATTATGAAACTGAGGAGAATGGTATATTAGGATGACATAGTTATCAGGGAATAGATAGCATTTCAATCAGGTCTTTTGAGTCCAGACCCATGTGCCATACTGCCTCTGCATCTATAACTTTTTTATCCAGTAAGGATGCAAATGGGCTAGGAAGTGAGTTTATTTCCACATTATAAATCATGATTGCATATTCTTGTCCAAGGTGTTAAGTTGATGTGGACTGCCCATCAGTGTCTAGGTGTAAAACCACTGGAGGCACATCTGCTGTGGATGTTCCCACAAGAGTTCTCAGTTTGCAAAGATTTAAGTCAAATGAACTCATCATCCACAGGGCAAAACAATCCAGCCAGATTACTGGAAGTCAGCTTTTCTTTTCCAGGGAATTCATTCACTGGGAGATGTAAGTGTATTTTCCTGATTTTGTCCACTAGATGGGGGCCCAGCTCCATCTCAGTCTGCAGATAGACTAGTGGAGTGAAAATGAGAGACAGAGACAGAGTGAGAGAAACAAAAAGACAGTGATGGGGGAGGGAAGAAGGGAGAGAGACAGAGACAGAGACAGAAATAGAGAGACAGACAGACAGAGACACAGAGCAGAGAGGGGAAGGAAGGGAGGGAGAGAGGATAAGGCAGGAAAGAAAAGAAAGAGAAATAAACTCAGAGACACATCCAGAGGGGCAGAAAGACAGAAGAACAGAGAAGCTAGAGAGACAAAGATTCGAAGAGACTGAGACATAGGAACAGATAGAAACGGAAAGACAGAAGACACGCAGAGAGGCAGACAAAATCAGTGATAGAAAAACCAAGGGGGACAGACAGACAGACATGGAGACAGAGATAGAGACAGATTCAGTGATAAAGAAACAGGGGGGCGGGGGTGGGGCACAGACAGAGACAGAGACGCAGAAAGACAAAGACAGAGAGAAAGAGACAATGATAGAGAAACCAAAGGGAAAAGAGAGAAAGGGACAAAAAAAACAGAGACAGAGACAGAGACAGAGAGAAGCAAAAAGACAAAAGAGAGAGAGAGAGAGACAGAGACAGAGACAGAAATAGAGAGACAGACAGACAGAGACACAGAGCAGAGAGGGGAAGGAAGGGAGGGAGAGAGGATAAGGCAGGAAAGAAAAGAAAGAGAAATAAACTCAGAGACACATCCAGAGGGGCAGAAAGACAGAAGAACAGAGAAGCCAGAGAGACAAAGATTCGAAGAGACTGAGACATAGGAACAGATAGAAACGGAAAGACAGAAGACACGCAGAGAGGCAGACAAAATCAGTGATAGAAAAACCAAGGGGGACAGACAGACAGACATGGAGACAGAGATAGAGACAGATTCAGTGATAAAGAAACAGGGGGGCGGGGGTGGGGCACAGACAGAGACAGAGACGCAGAAAGACAAAGACAGAGAGAAAGAGACAATGATAGAGAAACCAAAGGGAAAAGAGAGAAAGGGACAAAAAAAACAGAGACAGAGACAGAGACAGAGAGAAGCAAAAAGACAAAAGAGAGAGAGAGAGAGACAGAGAGAGAGAGAGAGAGAGAGAGAGAGAGAGAGAGAGACCTTTTTTTGTTTGACCAGGAACTAGAGGCATAAAGAAATACTAGTCCAATTTTCCAAACTGGAGGCTCAATTCCATTGAATTCAGTATATCACGGGAAACATACAGCATCAATTTCTATGAAAATGAAACAATGGGCTTATCACAACTAATGATCAAATCTGGAAGCTGCCTATTACTTGGATTCTAGTGGATGCTAGAAGGAAATACAGATGATCCCATTTAGCATGCCCCTCAAATAAGCAGTTACAAATCATTAATTATTTTAATTTGTGATTTTTCCTACACATTCTTAGTAATAATTTTCCAAAATAGGAAAGGATGGCAGTGGTGGAAATCTCAAAAATGTTTTCTTGGCTATTTTTACATATAACAAACGTATTGATTCTTTCTACCATGTCTTATCTTGGAAGGGTTATTCTGTTCCAAGTCTGACATGCTGTAAGGACTCTGTATGGGCTATTCCTCTCTCCTGGTAACCACACACATAATTGGGCTCCAAGAGCCAGCTTGCCAAAAGGCAAGCCCTGATGAAAATCACTCTTTTTAGTACAGCCAGAGCCATTTGCCCTAGAGGTTGCTCTCAAGTACGGACACACACACACACACACACACACACACACACACACACACACACTGGAAAAACCAGATGAACAACCCACAAACATGATCATCCTTCTTCCTTCCCAACCCCCTGCTTTCCCCTTCTGTGGCCTCTCTAATCTTCCCTGCCCCCTCTACAGCCCAAGTGGGTCCTAGCCATTCCCCCTGGTTATTTTCCTCTTATCCTAACACGATTCAAACATAGGATGCAAACCATTCAAGCCCAAGCAAAGAGACCCAGGAAATAAATTCCATATAAGGTGTAAATCCAGGCCAATTATTTAGGAGTTTTCATGAATCAGCATATGACATATAAACTATTTAGCATAAAACAAAAGATACTATCAACAAAAAAGTAGATAAAAGGTTTTGAATGAATTTCTGTGTTTTAAATAGATTTAAATTATCAGAGATATTGGTTCTTTATTTTCAATGGGGTTTAAGTTTTCTTGCTTACCTTTTGCTCCACCCAAGTAACCCCAGGCCACTTAAAATCCTTACTTTTTCTGAATCAAATACTCATTCCTTCTCCTTTTTCCTTTCAACACTAATAAGAGGCAACTTGCCCACTTCACTCTTGCTCATTTGGGGAATTTCCCATCAAGGATCTTTATCTTAAAGGCCTGCTCTGGGTGTTCTGATTGGTTGCAACTGATGAACCCAGTATTTCTTTTTAAGGCTCAAAGTTCTTTATTTTTAAGATCCTGCTTAGACCAGGTTATAAATAAGCACTTTCCCCCACATTTCTACATTTTTGTTAATGTAGAATACATATTTAATGTTTAAATACATATACAAACACATATGTACGTATTTATCGTGTGCTTTGATGCTTAGGGGGTAACTTTTCTTCCTGAACTTCATTACTCTCCATCTAACACTGTAATTAATACTATCTATCTCTCCAGCATGGATGAATGACTTATACAAAAACCACGATAAAAAATAAGACAGAGCAGGTGCAATGCCAATAAATGTTTTTGTTGGCTTCTCCAATCTGATTTTGCCTATAGACTTGATCCAATCCCTTTGCTCTCAGTCACACCCTACCTTCCACTACCACCCACCATTCTTTCCTGAGCCAAATGAACACACAACTCCCATCAATGCCTGTGAGGGTAGAATTTTGCAATTATAGTTTAATAAAGTTCACTCCATTAAACTTTAAAGTTCTAGCAAATTTTTGTAGACTATTTATAATCATCATTTTTAATTTCCTGTATTTGTATAGGTTCTTTCCATTCTGAGTGTTCTCTGCTGTTGCACCAAAAGATATTATAGAATCTGTTTCAAGTAGACAGGAGGCAAATATATAACTATCCCTCTTAGAGAAGAAGAAAAAGGGCATAGATGGACATCTGGTCCTAGACTTCTAGGGTAAGTTACTAGTGTAGCTAAGAGTTGATCACGTGTCATAGTCACCCTTTAGCTAATAAGGAGAGTCATTTCTCTAACATGTGCTTCAGTTTTTCCTAAGATAAATTAAGTAGGAGACAGTTTCACATCCCTGTCAAATCTTTCCTGGAGGGGCTAACCATTGATTAATTCCATTGAAATAATTTGAAAACATTTAACCCTCCCTCTTCCCCAAGGCATTTTCCCTAGACTTCATCGTGTGTATTATTTTTGAGATGAAAGAAAAATGAATTTTTGTGATGTACACTGAACATAGGCAAAGTTTAGATTAAGTAGCCATGTAACTAATTTTCTGTAGAAATGGAAAATAACCATGAAGAACACCCACACTCAATATAGAAAGAGATCAAGGTTAGAAAAAATATTGACACAAGACCTTTTAAAACAAATAGTTGTAACCCCACTAAATGGAATGACCAAAACGATTATGGCTGAAAGAAGCAGCAAAGCAGACAGTACCAACTGACATTGACTACCACTTGTCACAATCTTTTTCTCCTCTTACCATCCATCTTGCCAGCTTCTAGTCTTCTCTTCCCTCTGCCACTAAATGGATCCTATTTTTAAGAATGAAAGATGGGAAGCGGGTCAGACAAAGGGCCACATGAAGAAAATACCCCAGGAGGCCAGGAAAAGATTACATTGAAAAACCTTCAGATCCTTTTCCCAAAAGGTTTCTTCCTGTTTTCCCTCACTTTTTCTCTGCCACTAACCCCAACAAACCTTGAACACAATGGGATTTATATCCATACCTTACAATCAGATAAACTCTCCATTTATTAATTCAACTGAGGCCAGTTGAAAGTTTAAAAGCCTTATTGTGATTATTATTTTAAAATCAGATCAGTAATTTCATTGATATAAGGAACTCTCATAGAAGAAACATCCTCAACCAATACAAGTGAACATTTGTTCTGCATCTTTTTAGAAATTTACCTGTAGCCTTGAGAAGTTAAATGACTTACCTGGGGTCACACAGTTAGTAGTATATGTCAGCCACAGAACTTGAAACTAGGTTTTTCTAACTGAAGTTGGCTCTCTAGCCATTATATCTCGACTGTATCATTTTCTGTCTTTCAAAATATTTCCTAGGAAATCAAAAGTTAAAAAAATAAATAAATAAGGCACAGGGTATAGAGTTGTCAATTTTATAGAGACAAAAGTAAATCTAACCTGGTGCAATTCTATCACAAACATCAATTTAGAGCTGGAAAAGATCTATAATACATTATAATATATAACACACACACAGAGAATTTTACTCTGAAGGTTCCCCTCCCCCCCACTTGTAATTTGATATAGCAGAAAGAATATATAACTTGGAATTAGATAATGAATCCAAGCTTATTGGTTCTAATACTCAATAACTAACCACTTGGACAAATCATTTAACTTTCCTAAATCTCATCTGTAAAATGAGGATCACCTCTAACCTCAGGGACTTCTTGTGAGAAAAGCACTTTATAAACCATAAAGCACTATAGGAATAGAAACTATTTTATGCCCAGATACATAACCTGAAATATATTAACTAGTCATGGTTAAGACCCATTCTTTTCATAAAACCTAATTAATTTCTTTGTCTCTTATCCTAATTAGTTCCTAGGCCTATCCTGGCCACACGGACCTTTATGGCTGTCCACTCTCGAACCCCTAGACCTTCCCTTTAGGTAGTTCTCTTCTCCAGTGTTTGATTCCCTTGATTTCATTCCATACCCCCTGACACAATGCCCACAAAATACTTACTGGCTTCCAGTTTTCCATTTGTTGGCAGGGTCTGAATTATAGCTACATTCCATGATCAATAAACTTTTCACTTTTCAATTTCATTTACTTTCCTGTGACCTCACATTAATTATTCATGTGTGTTCCCAAGAAAGGGGCTCACACTTCAGATCTTACTTTAGAAATTGACAATATTTCAACATTTTAAGTGCCTTGTATATACTTTTTTTTTTTTTTTAACGGAGAAGTATAGACAGGTTCCACCCACAATAAGAGAAGGATTGTTTTAACACAGGTTGATTATAGGGTATTGCTTCCCCCATTCTACAGTGGCAATTGGACAAGTTTATTTTGTAAACAGATGATTTCGTTCCTCTACTAAGGATTATATTTCACACATCCATTGTTTGTGCTTTGGCTGCTGTATGTAGTAAGAAGGCCCAGTGAAGTTGACTAAACATTTGTATAATCTTACTTACAAATACTCCTTTCTGCCAGATGTAAATATTTGCTGTGTGTGTGTGTGTGTGTGTGTGTGTGTGTGTGTTTTCTGCATGGCAGCACAGTAAATAGACCTCTTTCCCCTCAGATTCTCTTCTTTTACAAGGTTCTGTTTTACATGTGGTAATCATACGACCTGATGACTGTAGGATTTTCAGAACAGTCAATTTCAAGAAAGAAAAGCATTCCTTTAACAAAGCTTTGTCAGGCCACGTGCCCCATATTTTAGTTCAGAGAATTACTGTACAGCTATTTGATTACAAATCCCTACTGGGAAGGGATTGCTAAGGATAAGTTGCTTCCTACTTAGAAACTAAAAAATAGTATGACTGTCAAGGCTGAGCTCAGTCATCTCTTATTTTTAATAATATATAAATTTAGTTCTTCCAGGTTCCACAATTCATAGGAATTTGAACTGGAATGGACTTTAAAGACCATCTAATATTAATTTCTTCATTTTACAGTTAAGGAAACTGAGACACAGAAATATAAATAGTCTCTGATCATATTAGTGAGGACAAATTTAAACTCAGGTTTTCTAACTGCAAAAAATTATTCTGTATGTTACGAAGCAAAATTGTTGGGCATATCCAAAAACTGGGCTGCCTCTAGGGGAAAAGGTAAATTAGGGAAAGTTAACTCTAGCTCTCCATACATACTTCCTAATTTTTTATTTTTTTGCCCTTTCTCAATCAATAATTTGGTCCATAAGCATATATTAAGTAATTATTATATACTGGTGCTTTGATAGATAGTGAGAATACAATGACTGAAATGAAAGTCTCTGCCTCAAGAAGATTGCATCCCATCAGGGTAGAATCTATCATATTACAGTGTCCTCTCCCTCTACCAGTCCCTCCTCAAAAAGGAGGAGGGGGTTATTCAGAGCTTTCCTGCTGCTATATAATAAAATCTGTTCATATTATGTCAGTAATTTTACATAATACCCTTTCCTAGAGATTTTTGCATTTGAAAAGAGAAACTTGGGAGCAAATAATGATCACTATCAGTTGAAATTTAGTTATCATCACCAATCAGCAAGGATGAATATGGTACATTTAGTTTGGATAGTTTGGGGGTAGTGGTGGAATAGGCTTAAAGTCTTTAATGTACCTTTCAAATCACACTATCTACTCTGGAACAAAATAGACAGGTGGAATGACAGAGTCAGGTTCCCCAAAGATAGTCTAGAATGACAGGGCAAATTTAATAATATGAACTTTAATGGTCCTGTGTTGTAATTTTTAAAAATCCATTTTTGTAAGTTACAGGAATGGGTAAGGAATAGCTAGACTACTGTTCCTGTGAAAAAGAAGCGATGGATTTAATGGATTGAAATCTCCAAGTGATTCATCAGTAGGGTATGGTTCCCTCCCTACCCCCACAGCTAAAAAGGACCTTGGGCTGCATAAATAGATAACACGATATCAAGAACAAAGGAGAGCATTGTCTTACCCTTCTCTGCCCTGGCCAGACCACATCTGTGTTCATTTCCAAGTACCATATTTTAGAAAGGACAGTGAAAACCTGAAGTTTTTCCAAAGGAGGATCAACACTATGGTTAGAGACCTAGAGATCATGCCATACAATGAACATCTCAACGAAATGAGGCTGTTTAATTTGGAGGAGTGAAGACTTAAAAGGAATATGATCATATTCAAGTATTAGAAAGGCATGAAGGGGGGATGAGACTTGTCCGGTTTGAGTCCAAAAGACAGAACTGAAGAGAGATTGAATAAATCTCTTCAGAATGATAAGAAGGAAAAACTGAACATGTGGAACTTCCCACAAGTTGAACAGGCTTCCATGGTAGATGCTGTGTTAGCTTTCACTAGACATCTTCAGGTGGAATCTGGAAGACCACTTGTCAGGCATATTGTGTTGGAGATTTCATATTTAAGTTATGCCCTTAAAGATCCCTTCCAATTCTAATTATTTATTGATTCTGTTGGAGTAGACATATCTAGTTCTCCTTTTTGGCTTGCTTGCTCCTATTTAAGCATCTTTGTTTATTATACTTTCTAAGGAAAAAGTGGTATTGAACCCATTGTGCTATTTTTCATTGTATCAGGCTTTATCTTTAGCAGGAACGTCTCTTCTTGATATCAAAATATATGTAAATAATACAAAATAATCAAACTAGGGGTGGAAATAAGTTGATCCAAGCTGATCCAAATGTGCCAGATATTACAATATATGGTTTAATCTCCAGTTACAACTATTCCTAAAAAATTCAAAGAGTACAAAATATGTATATGTCATTTTCTTTTTTTATATAAATGCAGGCATTCTAGTATTTGTTTGTCTGGTGGATAAAAGTAAAAGTAATGTTACTAGCTAGCTAGCCCATCTAGGGATATCAGAGAAATTTGTTTTTAAAGGGACACTGCCAAGAACTTGAATCCAACACGATCTATCTTTAATATTAATATAATCTGCTAGAGAAAGTTCTCTGAGTTTTAAAAATCTATTTGGAAAATTCCTGGTTGAGTGAGAGAAAAATTAAAATTTAAAATTCAGTTTTTATGACACCAAAAGCAAACTGTCAACACCATATGTTGACTGAACTCCATACAATTAGCAAGGATATATAAGTATCAACAGGAAAGTTGGTATACAGACTAAAGAAAAAAAAGAAACTGATTATTTTGATACAGTAAAAAAATATAATTGGAAGGAGAGAAAGAGAATCTAGATTTGCCAACCCTGAGGAGGCATGAAATTGAATAGAAAAGAAATTTAATTTTTTTTAATTCAAAAGACACAAGATTGATAGAAAAGAAATTTGATTTTTCAAACTTCAGGTTTTTTTAAGGAGGAAATGTTATTTTTAATGTATTAACATTGACTTTTAAAGTATTCTGATGGATCAAATCACTCTTGCAGGAATGAGTCTGAGTTCGTTCCAGAAAAAACAGTATTCATCTCTGACAGTGATGTTTACTAGAAAACTAACCTACTTCCACAGACTGTAGACAATGTGACTGATACTAAACAAAATATATATGTGTGTTTCCCTTGATGTTAGCTGGGAGGAGCCCCATTTGTTTTCCTATTATGTAAAAACCTACAGGTCTCTTGCCAAAACACTTTCCCAGTGACACGTCTGTCTGCCTTTGGGCTCCTTCTTCACTAAAACAACTACACCTAACAAATAATCTTTGATAGCAAATATTCATCAAGGCAAACAAAGAAAACACCTTAGATGCATCTTTTAAGATGGCATCAGGACTAAGTTTATAAAATTATATTGCATAAGGAAATCAGTTCAGTGCTCCTCCTAGTAGGAAAGTTCCCAGAAAACCGACATTTCTAGCTACCCGCTCCCTTCTAAAAGAAAGGATTTCTTTTTTTTTCTTTCATATACTCAGTTAACTGTCCTCTCTGAAGCAGTTCAGTATGTGTGTATACACACATGCACATATATCCACATAGGTAAATATATACATATATGTGGACACATGTATATTTAGAATAAGTTGAATATTTTAGAAAAGAAGGAATCTATGAAGGTCAAATCTTATTATATACCCTTCCACATACCCTTCCAAAACAGATAACACTTCTGAAGATATTGACTCCTTATAAAAATGTAATTTAACCCACTCTAATCCTTTGAATAATTCATGGTAGAGGTACCTCAGTCTTGAAGTTACAATTAAAAGGGGAGGACATAGGCTGGGGGAGCTGAAGAGGAAAGTCTTTGACCATTTCCATGGGAATAGTTGCTTCCAGAATAATGGTGGGGGAAAGTTAGCAAGGTAGAAGAAGTTGCTGATCCTGGGTGATAGACCACTGTGAATGCAAAAATGGTTAGTGAAATCGTTTCCTTTTCCCATCTGTTCAGGAAGGACGTCAGAAAAGTAGACTAAACACCAGCCTGGGTTTCAGAATTACATGGGGTTGTATGTCTGTCTGTGTGTGCGAATGAACACAACTTTACAGTAGCAGCGGTTAACACTTGAAAGGGCCTTCCTCCACATGTTCCGCAGTGCTGTGATGAAAGATAAAGGGTCAAGGGAAAGGGAAGCAGCAGAGCTGGCTTTATAGGCCAAACGCGCTATTCATAAAGAGAAGTACAATGGTTGTGTAGACTCAGAAAAGTCCCAGGCTGTAAGCCAGAGGAGGTTCTGCGCAAATAGTTGAGGCTCAGTGTTCAGGGGCTGTACCCTGCTGGCATCCCTATCTCACTTTCCTAGTCGCTCTCTAGAGGAGGTCATGGGGGATTCCCAGTAGGGAAAAAAGTCCCTTAACACATTCTAATCACTGATAATCCTTCCATCTTGCCCTGCTCCTTCTTCTTTCTCCCAAGAACAAGGATTAGAATCATTGCCAATTTTTCCACTCCTTCCTTCTCCTTCTCTACTACTCTCTTTATTCCTTTTTTCCCTCTCCTCCTCTCTTCTTTCTTTTTCCTTGGAAGTACACAGGATTTGGCCACTTAGTAGCTGTGTGAATTTTACACAGGTCACTTTTCTTTTCTAGACCTCAGTTTCTTTATCTGTAAAATTAGACTTTTAAACTAATGAGTCTTTCCCACCTTTCTCTCTAAGATCTTATGAGCCTTCTCTTTCCCTCTCCCTCTTTTCTTCTTTTCTCCATTTCAAGGAAAAATTCCAATTGTCCCTGCAGGCCCTGAAGGAGGGTGGGGGAAGCCCTACTCCCACCCTAGTCCAAAAGATTCAGCATATGATGGCCCATCAAGCCCCATTCTTGACAGGAAATCCAGTGACTGGAGAGGTAAAAGCCTCCAGATGACAATTTCCTTTTGTTTCCCGGCAGATAGAACTGTCTGAATCCTGTATATGCTCAAGATAGAGACTAAAAAGCTGGCCTTATGCTAATTGTTTCTATGTACCTCTTTATTCCAGCTCTGAGAAAGAAAGAATATAAGAAATGGGTGGAGGAAAAGGGGTCCTCATGGCCTCTTGAGAACACAGTCCATAGAATTCCTTAGACCAGGTACATTTAATCCAATCCTCTTATTTTATAAGGAAATTGAGACCCAGAGAGTTTAGGTGACTTGAAAGAGATCATACAATGAAGTAGCAGAACAGGGATTACATGGAACCTTTGACACTCAATTCCAGAATACAATACAAACTTTTAGGTATGGTGCCTTAAAAGTCACTAGGCACACAAGAATTTCCAAGATTATGGGGAATCCCAACCTTTTGCTGAACCCATATTCACTCCAAATACCATTCCTGCTGGAGCTCTATGCTCCTGCGTCATACACAATCCTAGAATCACATTGTGATTTCAGAGGGTTCATTGAAACAAATCAACAATCCTTTTAACTCTCCCTATTACAAGGTCCTCAAGAATAGACTTTCTTTTTGCCTTTCTTTGTACCCTCCTAGCATTTAGCACAGTGCCTTTAAACACTTTATACTTTAAGCTTTATACTTACTGACTGACTTCCACTCTACTCATTCCCTAGGAAACAGATTAGAATTGAACATAGAAGGTTTTCGAAAATCTTATCTTTCTTCTAACAATCTAAATAATATGAAGTAAGTCAATTGATATTTCTGGTCTTAGAAGTAAAATTAAGGCTTGATTAAAATAATTTATAACATTTCTTTGAATCCTAAAACTCTCTGAGTGCTTAAAAACTGTTTGTTCTAGCCATCTTAGTTCTATCAAGACCTATACTGCTGAGTTACAGGTTTGATTCTACTACCCTGTCTTTGGAATCTTCTTCATCCCAAGTTTAATGAAAAGTACTAAGACTAAAGATTCCACTGCTAGTTTTCTCCTCACTATAAATTCACCTTTGTAGTGCAGTCTACTTCAATGTTAGTCCTGTCCTAAGTGGATTTTGACCTCTTTCTTCAAAACAGGAGAATGTGAGTTAGCAAAACATGAAGGAAAGGAAGCAGAAAAATGTTGGAAGCTTATAGGGTCTCTCTGTTGCTTGAGAGCAATGTGAAAAGAGCCACCCTCTGAATCGTGAAGGTGTCCTATGCAATCATTTCCCTAATACTAAAAGGTTTCATCCTTTTTTTTTTCATACACACAAAAGAAGAAAAACATTTCTAGTATACTGGATTTAAGTCTCATCTTTCAGTGCTAGGAACAATTTCTGTCTTCTATCTTTAAACTAACAGGAAAGAGCAAGTATGGATTGGATAATTTTATAGTGATATAACCTAGATAGATACTCCCTATGTCCCTTTACAGCCTGGAGAGTTTTCTTCAGGGAAATTAAATAAATGAAACTTCTGGGAAAGGGAGTCTGAAATAGCCTTCAAGAACAACTATTTTCAAACATGAATATTCCTGAGGGTCTACTAGAGATGCTGTACGCAGCATGGGCTGCTTTTGTGACTTCATATATGTAGAAAATGCAATTTCCTAAGAACACAGCATGTTTTCATGGTTGTATATACTGTCTCTTCCTCACATACATGTCAGTCTGAAGAAAGGCTTGTAGGTATGCAGAAAACTTGGCAAATATGAATATCTTTAATTATATTATTATTATACACTCAAGAGACATGTTTTATCTAGATAAGGATTTTCTAGTGCTTTTCAGAACTGTTAGAATTTATTTTTATGTGTCAACATGGCTCAGTGTGGCATAATATAATCTATAATACATATGATAATGTTGTGTGTTGAAAATTAAAGTAATGTAGTAAATAAACTTATGGTTTATTAGTCCTCTATTTGGCCTACATCAAGGAGGATATTGGAGCTTTGGGAATAAAGATGCGCCATGATGCTTTAAAATGAGCAAAAAATATTTTATAATCCCATCTGGGGCCTGGATTTGTTTTGCAGCATAAAGACCTCAGTGACCTTAATTGTAAGTACTGTTTCTTGGTTAAAATGTGCTCTTAATTCTTTTTTGAATCCTGATCAACTTTGGGCCTCAAACAATCCTGGAGCTCTGAGTAGTGTGGAGTATTAGTTACATGCTGCCAAACAAGTGCTTCCTTTCCTAGCTTAAAAATTTGCTCCTACTTACTTTTGTTGAGTGCCTCTTGCTCTAGTTTATTTTCTGGGGAAAGGAAGGAGGCCCCCAGTTGGCCTTCCCACTGCCATAAGTAAATAGTTTATCTTTTCTCATATCTTCTCTTCCAAACTAAATAGTGCTAATCCAAATGCATACCTCCGTATGTGCCAGTGTCTAGCTTTTTGTATGTGTCTATGGTGTATGTAAATATTGACAGGAGTCTCTTGGTGTGTAAATATGTAGGTGTGCAGAAGTCTGTGTTTGCATATATGGGACTCTGAAGGTGTGTAATTGTGTGGGGGTGTGAGACCGCCACTAGAAACACTAATCATTGCCACTCATTAGACTCCTTTTGTAGAATTTCTACAGTTTGCATGTAATTAAGAGAAAAGAGTGGTTCAGAAACAGAAGTAAATTTTCCTGAAAACCAGCACTCCGCATCTGTAACTTTTATTGGCAGACCTGGCAGCCAATAAATGCATTCCCTGGCATCTTACAGAATGGCAGTTCTTTTGATGAAGTTGCTTTGCTCTTAAGGTACAGATTCAGTGACTGGGCGGGGCTGAAAGCAGTGGGTACACGCAGGGGCTGAAACCTCTCCGAACCCCCTATCCTTTCGGGCCGAATGGAGGAGGGGTGGAAGGCTGGGGCAGGGTAGCGTTGTGCTCCCCAAGACCGGTGTACTCCACAGCCAACGAAACAGGGCAGTTTTTGCTTTGTGACTACCGAGACCCCGTCTACATCCCTATTCTTGGGGAAGAAAGCAGGGGGAGGTGGGATTGTAGGTGTCGAGGACGAGGGGTAGGAAGTGGGAGCTCCTTTGGGATCATTCGCAGCCCAAAAAATCCTCGGAAGAGACGTTAGAAATCTCTGGGAAGGCAGGATGCTCTAGGAAGGCAGTAGTGGGGCACTCCGTCCAGGAGGGGACGCTCGAACTACACGGAGAGCTGGCTGCTGAGGCTCTGGAAATACCCACGGCTCCGAAAAGAACAGCGCGGGAGGCCCTGGTAAATCCTCGGGGCCTACGCTCCCCCACCCTGTCCACCAACTCCTAGCTTTGACCCCAAGAAGAGCCTTTTAGGTCATTTGGGGAGAGGGGAACGCTCTTCTCCGCCTCGCTTCTGTCTCCTCGAGGACGGGTGTGAAGAGAGCGAGGGGAGCACCCGGGATGCTCCGATGGTTCCGGGAGACGCGCATCTCCCAGCCGTGGCACGAGGCGGATTCCGAGAATCCCTGCCACTAAGGATGGAAAGGGACACGAGAATCAGGTTCTCCACGGAATAAGAGGAGAGGGGCAAGGTCGTCCCGGGGGCAGACAGCGATCTTCACCGTGGCTCTCCCTTCTCCAAGGGCTTCTGTGAGCCCCGAGAAGTGGCCCTGCACGGTTCCTGGCACATAGTGCATGCTTAATGAACACTCGGTGGCCGACTGCCCCGTGCCATTTGGGGATAAGGAAGGAAGCTCTCCTCACTTCTAGAGCTGTTCCATTCTTATCTCAGCCTCTAGTAGGAAAGAGAAGGGAGGAAGTAGCCAGGTAAAGAAATAGTACTCTTGGAAAAACAAGCTTAATGTCCCGCCATGGCCCTGAGGTACCCGGGATGTTTCTTAACTTAGAAACCAGGCTCAAAGGCGAATTCCTTCACCTCCGGCTGTGGCTTTCTTTTACAAAGGACGCAGGGGGATGTGCAGTGAAGAGATGAGCAATAATCACCAAGAACTAAGTCTGAGTTTGGCTACCGGACCAAAGACTTCCCCGAGAGGTCCCTGCAGCTCTGGGACTACATGTAGGTTGGAATAATGCTTCTTTAAACACCAACTGTTTTTGGATTTACCGGCTAGGAACCAGATTCGTTCTAACGCCAAGAATACACATCCAAATAGCCCTCTGAACACCCCCCCTCCCCCCTTACTATTATTCTCACCACCACCACCTTCCTTTCACAGCTACATCTCCCTCTTCCCAGTATCTATAGGTCTTTGGAATGATGTGATGGAGATACCTCCGTATTTGATATTGACCCTCTCTGGCCTTCACTGTTTCTAATACTGTGTCTGGTTAGAGGCAAAATAATGAGAGGGAAAAGACATCAGTCGCATAAAATGGTTAGAAAACAATTTCCAAGAGAAGGAAATATAGAGTCCTAATCAATCAGATTCTTTCCCTTCTTCCTTTTTGTTGTCTTAAAGCATTAAAAAAAAAAAAAAAGCCAATTTCTGGTTCCCATACCTTCCGCCTTCATTTGTTGCCAAATGTAAAGGTTAGGGGGAGAAAAAAAAAGATTCAGTTCAGTTATTTCCAGAGACCACTCCTCACCTCCCTTTGAGTTCGGCTCTTTCGAGCTTCTCCCAATAATTCGCCAGTAAATCCGTCCTGGAAAGGAGGATTAAGGAGTAAAGGATCGGTCTTCGGGATCCAGAACGCAGCCAGCAGGTGAGATGGCAGAAATCCCAGTGATAGCAACGTAAAATCGGGAGAGGAGGGAGAAAGGGAGGAAGGAAAAGTCCCACATTACCCGTGACTATTTGTTGGCCCTCTCATTTGCAAGGAATTAGTGGAACCCTAGCATTTTGGGAATTGAGAGGATGAAATTAAATCATTCTTTCTAATGGATAGTTAAGCGGGAAATTATCCGATTAATTCGAAGATGTAGACAGTCATTCCGGTTCATTCATTACCTGAACAAACAAACAAGGCTTTCCCTCCTAGTTCACAAAGGATTTGAGGGGGGTAGGGGGAGGACTTAAATTATTTAGATAATAGGGTCAAATTTTCAGCGCTATGTGCAAATAGACTCTCAATTCGGAAAGCTACCCCATTAATAGATGAGAAAGAAGTCAATCCAATTTAATTTACAGAACTGTTACTGTCTTAGAACCTTTCCCATTTACAGGCTCAGCACAAATGCTTTTCTCACTCCAAATCATGAAAAATATGAAAATATCTGTTAAATTGATGATTAAATAACGAAAGGAATCACAGGGGAGACCAAAATAAAATAGTTAAGCGGGAGGACAGCTTTCCCTCCCTTTTAGGTTCTTGTATCTAAATGTAAAAATTAATGAAAAACTGACATTAATAATCGCGATAATTAAAGCCCAAAAATCACTTTTGTAATTCAGCGATCTGCTTATTTCAAAATGACAGTGGTCATTTAAATTTTACCCTGATAATTGCCTTAATTCTTTATTTTGTTTCTCTACTTTTCCTTGCTTGTGCAAATACGCTTTCACAGACATCACGCCATTTTTATGTGATATCTCCAACCCAAGGTCACAGTGCGTTAAAAAAAGAAAAGCTCGTTTCCATTCTCTCTTAAACTTGCTTTTCTTGTTTCTCCGACTACAATTGGACTGGTGCACAACTTTTGAGTGCCCCCTGCAAAAGCTCCAGACAGTGAGATTTTCGAAGAGGACAGGCAGCAGAACCGATCCCTTTGGCAGAAACTGGCTGAGATCTGAGAAATAACGAGTCCTTGGACTGCTCTTTGAGAACCGGAGGGAGATGGATGAAAAGCTACAGGTGGAAGAAGGAGAAGGTGGGGGGTGGGAGGAGGGTGGAAGGGAAAATCGAGGAATTAAAAGGAGAGTTTGGACTGCTTGGATGTTGGAAGGATAGGAAGAGATAAATTCTACATCTCTGAGAAAGAAGAAAAATCTATTGTACATTGAGTGAAACCCTCAGGTAGGATTTAATCAATTCAGTAGTTGTTGCACTCTGCAAATCCTCTAACTCCATTCCCAACTTCCTGACCTTGACTTTAGAGAGACCTCCTTCCCTCTCCCTCCTATTCGCAAGATATCATGCTGATATCACAGCATGAGTTTTCAAACCTGATAATTTCCTAGAATGCAATTTCCATGTGCTTTTCTGTGTAATTCTTGTTGTATTCCATAAGCTTTATTCCCAAGCTAAAAGGGGATTCTTCAGAAGGCCTTGTTTTTTAAAATGGGCGTGATCTCACCATCTCACCAAGTCCTCTTCTGCTCCCTGCTTCTTTCTAGATCTGATACTTGTTTTGGCTTCTCTTCTACTTTCCTGAAGGGGAGAAAGGGAGGGGAATAGGACACTTCATTTCTGTGCAAGACAGAGTTGCAGCCCATTGAGTAGAGATCCTTGATGTAGATCTGGAAGGAACCTGGGAGACCAAACCCTCTTATTTTACAAATGAGGAAATTGAGGCCCATGGAGGTTCCAAAAAAAGTTCAGAAATAGCCTGGTAACTTATGTTTGGGCTTAAAAGATTTTCCTCACATCTGTGAGGTATCAGAAAAGAAGCTGAAATGTTGTTTCCTGCAAGTCGATTTTTGCTGGTCCAGAACAATGTTTTCAATGGGGGTGGGGGTAATATTAAGAAATGAGTCTGAGCAGCTCAGTAAGGCAGTACCATACAGAATACCATTAAAACTAGCTTTTCACTCTGGAAATATTGCCTCTGACTCAATATTCATAATAGATAATAAATAAGTAAAAATAAATAAATGAACAAGCAAAAAGTCTGAAATACAATCAAGTCATTTTACTGGCACATGTTTCTGAATAAGCATATAAAACAGAAATACAAATTACTTTTCCTGGAGGGGATCCAGAGCTAAATCAGTGGAAAGTTAATCTTGGTAAAAGTCATTTCTCTATCCCCACTCCCCTTCTCTTTCCTCCCCTCCCCAAAAATGCAACCTTGTTTGGATGCCAGTTAATAATTTCACAATGGCAACTTTATACCTGAACTAGAGAAACAAGAATGACTCTCCTTTGAGATATACAGTCTAGATCACATGCATTATGAACTGTCAATTTAGGGAACAAGGAGGAAGGGCGAAGGAGGAAAGGGAAGACAGAGAGAGAGAGAGAGAGAGAGAGAGAGAGAGAGAGAGAGAGAGAGAGAGAGAGAGAGAGAGAGAGAGAGAGAAGAGAGAGAGAGAGAGAGAGAGAGAGAGAGAGAGAGAGACAGAGAGAGAGAGAGAGAGAGAGACAGAGAGAGAGACAGACACAAAGAGATAGAGATAGAGAGAGGCAGAGAACAATGCTGTATTGCAAAATCAAGGGACTTCTCTGGATTTCCCTCATTAACAAAAACAAAAGAATCTCTATCAGGGCACTGTACTTCATGCCGCTTGCACTGGATGCAGTTTAAAGCTATACTCCACCAAACGTAGAAGTTCAATGGACATTTACTTGGTTGTCAGAAAAATTGAAAGAAGACATATGCAAATAAAAAGCAATGTAAAAAATAAAAGAATTAGATGAGCACATGGAGTAGGATAGCTATGAGATTTGAACACAAAATAGCCTAAGAATACTGGTATCTTAGCTTAGCAAAATTTTTTATTCCTGAGACCCAGGAGATATTAAGCCCATTAATTTTGACTCCATTATTTCTTCCAATTTAGCGATAAAATGTCCATCAAGAGACTACAAGCCTCAGGGAACAGCAAGTAAGACAATAGTTTTTCAACACTTTGATTCCCAACCTAGGAATACTTAAAAAAAAAAATCTCCTCCCCTCCCCAATTCTTGGAGTATTTTTTTTTTGTTATTGGGGATTATTAAATATTTTCATCTGAAATGGGATGATTTTTTTGCCCTTTAAAATATATGTTAAACAACAAGCCATCTTCCTCTTCCTTCTTCCTTGAATAACCAAGAATACATACATTCAGTTTGCCCACTGAAGCTTCAGCAAAGATTTCAGTACTGAGTGAGAAAGTGAGGCAGTAAAGCCAAAAGGCTCTACCAACACGTCTGGTGTCAAAGCTGGTCAGAAATTCAGAGATGGAAAGAACTGAAGTGTGAAATGCATCACACACTTTTCCTTCACAAGTTCTCAAATTTTGTCACTATCTCTTAGTAAAGCAAAACAAAAGGTATTGTTTAATTTCCACAAACATTTGTGTTGTTGAAATTCAAAATCATGTGGTGAGCTTAGCTTTGCAGATGTTTTTTCCTTTTCCTCCTTACTCCTCCTTTTCCTCCTTCTTCTTCCTTCTCCTCCTCCTCCTCTCCTTCCCTTTCCTCCTCATTTATCTGTTTTCACTCTTGCTCAAACGTTCTCATTCCCTTTAGCTTTCGTTCCTTGATCAGTTTTCTTTCCGTGTTTAAAAGATAATGCATGTTGCACCCAAATATCAAAAATCCAAGTAGCTTTGCCAATGTGACTTCACCATACTTACAAACTTTTCCAAAAGGAAAAAATACTTCACAACTTATCCTGGTCCTGTATCATCTAGTTATTTAATCACTGTGGAAGTATTGTTCTAAATATTCCACTAAAAGAAACTATTGTTTCGGAAACTCCAGAAGGGCAGGCACGTGTGGAAATGAAAATTGTTCAGAAGAACCGTTAAATACTTTTGGACATATTTATTTGCTTGTCATCACACCTGTTAATACCACCGAGACATCATTTGAAGAAAAATGTTTCCTTTGGGGGAAAGGGAAAGAGGTAGAAATAGATGAGCTTGGAATGACTGGATAAAGAAGAGAGAGAGAGTTAAGCAAGCCAGTAAAACTTACCTGACCAAGCAAGTTAAAGGCTAATACAAAGAAAACAGTATTATTGTATTTATAAACAGCTCAGCTACCTGACACAATCTGACAGACTAACAAAGGAAAGTCATAGTAGCAGATTCGTAAAGGTGGGGGGCGAGGGGCGGAGAAGGAAGACTTGTCAAAAGCTTTGTCAAAAAGGAGGAATGGAATCCCTTTAAGAAACTTTTGGTTATGCAGCAGCTTTTCCCGTTCAATATACCTTTTACGCCCTTTCCATTTTTTTTACCCCTTTAATACTGACCGGAGTGAAGAGCTGAGGGGTGGAGGGATTAAAAGATGGAGGGAGTAATAACTCTTTCCTTTCCGTTGAGGACACGGATTTATCTGCGATTGTGTCCTTTGCTTTCAAGTAGCTTGTTACCAAATTCAGGATAATTTGAAGCCATGTAAGTGTAGTATATGGATATCTATTGAATGTACAAAGTAGAAAGTGGGAGGAGAGGAAGGAAGGGAAAATGGACTGAGAGAGTGTGCATGTGTAAACTGAAGGTCCATTTACGTGTAAACAGGTATGAGAATCATAGTACATGTGTAGGGAACAGGAAGGGATGCATTTAAAGAGCATTGCAAGACAGAAGATATGAGGACAAATAAAACAATGGAAAGGGAGTTTCCATTGAGGATGTTTGAAAGAGTAGATTGGGGAAAATATTTACGTAAGGGGCCCTGCGTGAAATGCACAACTGAATACTGTGGCTAAGTAAGGATGGGCATGTGTTTATAGGGATATGTGCGTGACTTTGTAGGGGAGAACAGAGACTAAAGAAATACATATCTGCAAAGGAAACGTAAAAAGTTAGTGTGTTGTTTTTGCCTATGAATATGTGGCATGGATGTATGTGCACAGGACTAGGATTGTTGGGGTGGAGGGGGGGGAATGAGTGGATGAGTGTGTGTGGTCAGTCTCAGCGCAGTAATTCTTGCTCCCGCTAACACCGCCTCTGAATATTGTGTGTATGCGTGTGTGTGTGCGCGCGCGCGCGTGCTAACTCCTCTTGCCTCCTCCCTTCTCATTCAGAGGCGGTTCTTAACTCCCATTGGTTGGCCGGTCCAGGCCTGGGCGGAGCTCCTCTGCACAGGGGGAAAAAAGTAAGTGCGTAAAAAAGTCCTTGCCTGGGTGACGGATGCTCAAAAGTTCAGAAGTTTTCCCAATGCTTCCTTAAGCGGCCCGCGCGCGCGCTCGAGAGAAAGAGAGAGAGAGAAAGAGAGAGAGAGGGAGAGGGAGACGAGACCGGGGGAAAAAGTTGACGCTGGGACATCGAGAAGGTGGATTTTTCTTTCCTCCCCCTCCCCCAGCGCCAAGCCATCCCCTTGGTTATTTTTCCTCCCTTGCAGGCCACTTGTTGCAGATTCCCGTGAAAGGCGCTGGGAGTGTGACAGCCGCTTTGGCGAGAAGTGGTGCTTTCCTTTTTCTACTTCTTTATTTTTTTATTTTTTCCATTTGCTCTGGGAAGCTGCTTCACGAGTTTGTCCTGGGCCGTTTTCTTCTTCCTTGTCTGGACTCGATCTTTTTTTTTTTTTTTTTTTTTACCACCACCTCCCCTGCACCGTCCCCTCGTCTTCTGTGTCCCCGCCACGCCTGCCTCGCCCCAGGCGAAGAAGAGAAGAGGCTCTACTCGAGGAGAGGAGTGTTTGTGGCCGAAGGAGGCGAAGGGGGCGGGTGGGCCTGGGGTAGTGGTGGTGCCGAAAAGATTGGAGAGAAGAGTGCCAAAGGGAAGGAGTGAATCCAAGAGTGAAGGACTGAGACACACGGGTCGAGTGAAAGCACTCGAGCCCAAGGACTTGGACTTGGCGGCTCCGCTCGGCTCGGCTCGATTCGGCTCGGCCCGAGGGCCGGAGGAAGGGTGGGGGGGAGGCGGGCGAAGGGGGGGCGGGGGGCGAACGGCGAGCGAAGCAGCACCGGGCTGAGGCCATGCAGGCGCGCTACTCCGTGTCCAGCCCCAACTCCCTGGGAGTGGTGCCTTATCTCGGCGGGGAGCAAAGCTACTACCGGGCTGCCGCGGCCGCCGCCGGGGGCGGCTACACAGCCATGCCGGCCCCCATGAGTATGTATTCCCATCCGGCCCATGAGCAGTATCCCGGCGGCATGGCCCGCGCCTACGGGCCTTACACCCCGCAGCCTCAACCCAAGGACATGGTGAAACCCCCTTACAGCTATATCGCTCTCATCACCATGGCCATACAAAACGCCCCAGACAAAAAGATTACTCTGAACGGCATCTACCAGTTCATTATGGACCGCTTCCCTTTCTACCGGGACAATAAGCAGGGCTGGCAGAACAGCATCCGGCACAACCTCTCGCTCAACGAGTGCTTCGTCAAGGTGCCCCGGGACGACAAGAAACCCGGCAAAGGCAGCTACTGGACCCTCGACCCGGACTCTTACAATATGTTCGAGAACGGCAGCTTTCTTCGGCGGCGGCGGCGCTTTAAGAAGAAAGATGCGGTCAAAGACAAGGAGGAGAAGGACCGTCTACACCTCAAGGAGCAATCCCAGCAGCAATCCCACCACCAGCCCCCTCCCCGGCAGCAGCAGCAGCAGCAACAACAACAGCAGCAGCAATCAGAGCAAGCCGAAAGCGGCTCGGCAGGGGGCTCGGGCAGTGGAAGTTCACAGCAGCAGCAGCAGCCGGTGAGAATTCAGGATATTAAGACAGAGAATGGTACGTGCTCCTCACCACCTCAGCCACTATCCCCAGCCGCGGCTGCTCTCGGTGGCAACGGCAGTGCTGCGGTCCCTAAAATCGAAAGCCCCGACAGTAGCAGCAGCAGCCTGTCCAGCGGCAGCAGTCCCCACGGCAGTATCCCTTCGAACAGGTCTCTGAGCCTAGACGGGGGAGAGCACACACCGCAGCCGCAGTCGCAGCCGCCGCATACGCAGCAGCAGCAGCAGCAGCATAGCCAAGGCTTCAGCGTGGACAACATCATGACCTCGTTGCGGGGCTCGCCGCAGGGCTCATCCTCGGAGCTCAGTTCCAGCCTTCTGGCCTCCTCCGCTGCCACTTCATCTAGGACGGGCATTCCTCCCTCCCTCTCACTCAGCGGCTTCTCCCCAGGACAGAGTTCCATCTACAGCTCCCCATGCAGCCAAAGCACCAACGCAAGCAGCGCTAGCGGCGGAGGTGGCGGCAGTGCTGGCGGGGGAGGCGGCGGCGGCGGCGGCGGCGGTGGTACTGGGGGAGCCGGGACCTACCACTGCAACATGCAAGCCATGAGCCTGTACGCTGCTGGAGAAAGGGCAAGTCACTTACAAGGCGGGCCCGGCAGCACGGGCAACTCAGCAGTGGACGATCCCTTGCCCGATTATTCTCTGCCCCCTGTCACCAGTAGCAGCACGTCTTCCCTGAGTCACGCCGGCCAGGAGCCGAGCCATCACCCGGCAGCCCACCAAGGGCGCCTGACCTCTTGGTACCTGAATCAGGCGGCTGGAGACCTGGGCCACTTGGCCAGTGCGGCCGCGGCAGCCGCAGCAGCGGGATATCCCGCACAACAGCAGAACTTCCACTCTGTGAGGGAGATGTTTGAGTCGCAGAGGATTGGCTTGAACAACTCTCCGGTGAATGGGAATAGCAGCTGTCAAATGGCCTTTCCTTCCAGCCAGTCGCTCTACCGCACGTCAGGGGCTTTTGTCTATGACTGCAGCAAGTTTTGACCAAAACAAAGCAGCAAAACAGCCCCCTCCCCCGAAAAAAAATCAGATCCAAAACCGAAACCAAAAAAATTAAAATCCCCAATTAAAAAACCCAAACTTTTAAACTCCACTTACAAGCCAGCAGAATGTCTCCCAAAATAAAGCCTACCAAAAAAAAAAAAAAGCACAAAGAAAACTGTATTTTCTTAATTAATTTGAGAGCCACTTAGCTCTCCCTAAGTAAACCAAACTGTAAAGTATTTTGTACAGAGACAGCAAAATCTTGGTTTGTTAAAGGACAGTGTTACTCCAGATAACACGTAAGTTTCTTCTTGCTTTTCAGAGATCGTTTTCCTTCCCCTTTAACATCTTTCCTTCATCCTCAACCCTCAACCTCCATCCTTAAGATATTATTTTATCCTATGTTTAAAGGCAGAGGAGGGAATTCCCATATATTGCAGTTGCTTTCTCCCCCCCCCATGGACTTGTTTTAAAATGTAAATTGCAATATAGTAATTTATTTTTAATGTGTAGTGGGATGTTGTGGACCAAACGCCAGAAAGTGTTTCCAAAAACTGACGTTAAATTGCCTGAAACTTTGAATTGTTTTTTTTTTTTTCATTATAAAAGGGAAACTGTATTAATCTTATTCTATCAATCATTTTTTTTCTTTTTGTTGAACATATTCTGAAGGTATTGCATTGTTTGTTTATTAATAAATTTACCATTCAATTTGAATGAGACTTTAGAGTCTGGATATTTTAATACATCTTTAATTAGTTTAAGGAAAAGAGATGATTTAATGGTAGAAGGCTCGAATTTCCTAACTCTCTGAGAAGAAAAAAAAAATTCCAGTGTCAAACCTCAAATCTAAGAAAGTGCCCAATCTTCTGCAATATGTTCCGTACAGTAAATTTGTTTTATGACTAGGAAAAAGAAATACTTTCCTGAGCAGATATAACTTGGCAAATAAACAAACATGTTTTCTCAGTGATGAAGTAACACAATTTGGAAAGATTAAGAACATGAAGGAGCAACAATATTGCAGGATATGTGTTGGTGTATGTCTAGAAAGGAAAGGTATCTGTAGAGACTTCCAGTCATATTGAAGTGAATACATGACTCATTTTGTCTAGAATACACAATGGAAATGTATATTACATATCCTTGTGGGAAGAAAGTGCTCAATAGTTCTTTTTTTCTATGAAATCTAGCCTTAAGTGGGGAAATTTATATATGGGGAGGAGGGAGGGAGAGGAAAAGGGAGAGGGAGGGAGGGAAGAAGAGAGAGAGAGAGAGAGAGAGAGAGAGAGAGAGAGAGAGAGAGAGAGAGAGAGAGAGAGAGAGAGAGAGAGAGAGAGAGACCTAGATTTGCAGTCCTTCGTGCCTTAACATAGATGGATTTTTTTTAAATTCCTACTATTTTGTTGAAAAGGAATAATTAATCTTTCATGGGGAACTGTTTTAGAAGATCTCTTTGAAGAACAGTTAATTATTGTTAAAACATGAAAAACAACAGAATTTATAAATGTGTAGATTAAGGACTAAAGCAAAAAAAAAAAAAACACCCCTTTGGGGAAGATGGTTTCTTCTCCTAGTAATTGTTCTTGCTAATTTACTGGGAGATCCTAGGGGTAATCTTAACTGGACCTCCTCCTTTGTAAATAACCTAGGAAATGTAATAAATTCATTATCTCAGAATGATCCACCCTGTCAATCAGACTTTGGGGAGATGTCTATTTGATTACAGATATTTAGGGCCTTTAAGTTTGCTTTCAAGATAATACAGTTTCCTATCTGCCGCTCTTATCTAAAGGCAACACTTAGCAGTAATTGCTGTTGTTTGTTGTCAACATTTGATCATTGTTAAAGGTTTGCTGCAAATAAATACAAACTAATTTCAGTCAAAACCGTATTTTGTGGCTTCTGATTCAGTCCTGTCACCTTTGCTTCCCTCCCCCATACCCTTAAGGTAATCCAATAGTCTAGGAAAACAGCCGAGTTTACGCTGAAGTTTCTCCTTTAGGTCAATCATGTTTAGATCTGTATTATTGGGTCATGCATTTTTCTCCATTGCCTAGGACTATTTTCTGAAATTAATTTAGTTTACTGGAAATGTCAATGCTGTCTAGTGGGGAGAAAATAAAAACAAAATCGGTCATGTTTCTTGTAAACATTTCTGTAGCATTTCTGGCCCACTGGAGAGCTCCTTTGGTCTTAGTGGGGGAACAGATGCTTATGTGACTAAAAGGCTGTTTTGTTTACAGTGTTTTCTTACCTGTGCCTCGTTCGAGGTTGTTTTTAGTTAAGGCCGGCAAAGAAAGGCAAGCAGGTGTCGGACTCCTTCCAGGTTGTTCATTCAGATATTTCTACAATCAAATACCCACTTCAGAAGAAACTGCAGTGTTTAACTTATCCAATGCAAACAGCTCTCAAAAGCCAGTTCTTGAGTTTAGGGCGGGGAATAGTGGGTAGTTCCTTTACTTTTATGCAGTTTCTGTTTTCAAGATAACAGTTGGGAGTTAGAAGCAATTGGGATGCCTACCCAATTTGTAGGTTCTGGCATCTTTTCAAAGTCAGACGTCCAAAGTTTGGGGACGCTTTCTTTCCGAGCTTCTTCTGCCTGATAATGCCTTTCCTTTAATTAGCTTTAATTATACATTACAGAGGAGGTGACTTCGTCTTATTTGTTTGTATTTTTTCTCTTTCCTTCCTCTATCCTCTAGCTTCACCTTCCTCGATTTTTGCCCCTCTCCCTTTACCGGGTTCCCAGAGTTGTCTCCAGCGGGTTCTGGGAGCGAGTTGCTTGGGGAGAAAATAAATAGAATCAAAGAGGACCTTTGTTAACTCTGATGGTTTAATCACCGGGTGGATTTGTGAATGCCAGAGGCCGAAAGGAGGAGAGAAGGGGAGGTAGGCGGAGAAGGGGTGTGTGTCTGAGACATATGTCGAAAGTGTGTGTGTGTGTGTGTGTGTGTGTGTGTGTGTGTATGTGGGGGGGGGGGAGGTGTTGCCGCGAGCGAGATTTGAACTGCTGTATTATAATTATTCTTTCTACCTAAGCTGCTTGAGCTTTAGCCCCTGCCTGTTGTCCAGGTCTAAAAGCAAACACCCTGCCGCCTGTCTCTTTTTTTCCCATCCCCTTTTCCTATATCCTCTCTGCCTTTTTTCCCTCCTTCCCTTCTCATTCCCCCTTTCCCTCCTCACCCTGATCCAGAGTATTATTATTAACTATTTACTCATCACTCGGCGTCTTTTGTTTTGAAGACACACGTGTATTTAGGAACACATCACGGGGTGGAAAGGTCAGAGAAATTTCATTCTTCACGTGTGACAGAATTGGACTTTACTTTGTTGGGGGAGGGGGAAAGGGAAGCCGCAGCAATGCTAGTAATAGTAATGGGGACAAGCTAACCAAGTAGAGAGTTTAAGAACCAAAATAAAAAGTCACCACTATAAAGTGCTTGCATTTTCAAGCGTTACTTTATGCTGGGAGTTTTCGGGATCGACTAGTGCAATCTCGGCCGCAGCCTCCGAGTGAGGGATCACTTTTCCTAAAGCCGTCCAAAGCTGAGCAGACTTTGCGGCCGGCCTTCCTCTAGGAGACAGTGCAAGCCAGTGCAGCTCAGAAAAGGCATGTCGCGTCCTGCATTAGGGCCAGTAGTGCTTTCTGGATTCCCTCGGGCTGGGTCCCTTACATGTGGGAGTAGAATCCTAATATATCTGCCCTCTGCCCCGCAGTTTTCGTGGCGTCCGCTTGCGTTTTAATTTAGTTCAGATGCTATCGGTGCTGGTAGGATGCTTATTTTATTTTTTTAAATCTAATTCAAAGAGGGAAGAGATCCTTCCCAAGGTGAGAGTAGTTTGGCCGTGCTAGAGATAGACGAACAGATTTTTAAGTGAGTGCCTTTAAGGAAGTAAGTAACCTCAGCATGGCCACATTAAATATACATATGTATGTGCACTCGAACGCACACATATGTATGTAATATGTCTGGGAGTGCCTTGGTTCCGTTGTAGGTCCGATTTCTTACTTAAAGTTTAAAATACCATGAGGATGAGGCCATGACTGGTTTTGGGCTTTGGAGACCTTCTTAGAAATTTTCTGAGTGTGCACACTTTGAAAGGAGCTACTGAATTTGGCTGTCTTCCTTTTCAACTGAACCAAAGATTTGATGGGAGACCGGGGATGGGGGTGGTGGGAGGGGAGGAGGAGGAAGGTGAGGAGATGTTACTGCAGCTCCAAGAGAGAAAGAATCTTCGGCCTCTACACTCAGTTTGCAACTGCATCTTGGAGGAAAGGGAAGGGTGTCTAAATGAAAAAAGTGAATTTCTGAATTATCAACCTAACCCAAAGAGAAGCTGCGCAGAGCTGGGGGAAAAAAATAACCCTTCTATAAGAATTTGAGATTTCAGACTAGTATCAGAAAAGATTTCATAAGGACCTAGCTCCTTCCTCTTTAAGTTTAAAGGAAACAAGAGTAGGGAAGAAGTATTTGAACTCATTGAGTTGCAAGAACCTAGGAAATAGTCCCGGGGTCTAAAATCTGTTGGTTCTTTTTTTTTTTTTTTTTTTTACACCCAGTCGGCGAACTGTATTTCACTAATTATTGCTGCTTACTTCATTTCGAATTTTTTAAGTAAAGAACTTTAAGAGTACACACAGGCTGACAGCTCAGTATAGCTTTATCTACACAAGATGGCTCTATCACAATTTAGAAGCAAAATGTCTTAGGTTCCTGAATTAAAAGTCAGAAGTCCTGCATAGACCTGTATTTAAAACCCTTTGTCTTTTCATGATTCTATTTCTCATTGGCCGTGAATTTATCTTTACTCCCTAATACCCATCACCAATTTAAGAAAAATCCAACAGAAAATTTCCTCATTTTAATGAATTACGGAAACGTGCTTATTGCTTTGACCATTTTTGAAATTTTGGTTTGTATCTTTTCAGCAATGAGAATTAGATGTCTTTAAATTAAGCTGCACTGAGGTGAAATAAGGTTGTTGGGAATTATGACTATTTGAAGGTGCGAAAAGTGTTGAAATTAGATATACTACAGGAAGTTTTAATGTATTTAAAGTGTATGTAGCAAGAGATATATTTTTAAACATGTTGAGAACTAATAAGTTGGCTTATAAGATATAAGCTACACGAAATATGGATACCAGGATTCTAGGTTACATACTTTTTTTTTTTTTTAGCACTTTGCCCGTCTTTTTAATTAAGAGATGCACCATTCCACAATTATTTATCAACGTGTATAGTTTAATTAATAATTGAACTTTTAGGAGAACTAAATCTTTATTTTTCTGAAGTAATCAGATTTGAATTATTGTTTTCTTGAGTACCTTTAAATGAAGAATACCAAGACCCCTGTTAGAGATTAATTGGAAAGGGGGAGACTTTTTTTTATTTTAAAGGGATAAAATCCTTTTTAAAAAATTTTATTGGCGGTGTTCTCTAAAGAACACTCGAATCCTGGATTGTTCATGCGATGGAGCGTGAAAGTGGGGTAAAAAATCAGGCAGTTAGAAATATCCCCAGAATTCTCCTTTCTTCTTATGTTGATAAAGTGACTTTAAGGAAAAGTCTGGGTGACGATTTTCTCCCCTGACATCTGTTGAGCACCCCCCCCACACACACACACACATACACATAAACATGCAATGTGAGATAGAAAAAGTTTAGGGGGAAATGATGGGGGATCCCCCAAATCTTGAACCTCAGAGTGGAAAACTTTTCATTCTGCCCAATGCCATTTATGTGCATTTACTATCAGGAAGAAACAATTTTCCTCTCTCCTGCTTTTCCTTCTCTCAGTTTAATTATGATCTCGTTTATGAAGCCATTCATTCGTTTCTTTCCAGAGTCATAAACAAAACGTCGCGTTAGAGTTGAGATTGATGGTGTCCAAGTAATAAAAGCGAGCCAGGTCAGGAAGGAATAAAATTCAATCAGAGCTCTGCTGAATCATTTTTCAAGAGAACAGAAAGACATAGAAGGAGACAAGAGGGTCAAGAAAAGATGTCACAATCTTTAGCACACTATTTGGCAGTCTGGAAGAGTGAAGTGGGGGTGGATGTAAGAAGAAGGAAATAATGGGGAGGGGAGTAGGATGGAGGAGGGGAAGGAGACAAGGAGCTAATGAGATTTTTTTTAAATCAAATGAAGTCTAATTTAATGAGACAATAGCCAAATCAGCACGGGGGACAAAAAAAAAAAATCCAAAACTTGGCCGTAAGGCCGCAGACATAAACTTTAAAAATCCCTGTTCTCTGATAGCTCTCATTTCGATTATAACTAGGAGATAGTTTAGCCACACAGAGTTTTTATTAATTGCGTTTTCACTCAGATCTATGTAAACAGAAAACCTGAACCCTTAGGACAAATATCCACGTAATCTTCCTATTATGAGACTAGCTTTTTCTTCATCATTGCACAGCACTAACAAAAAAAGAACTTCTGAAAAACGAATTGTTCTCTTTTTCCTGCTCCCTCTATTCCTTCTTTTGCTTCTAATTCTTTTCCTTTTGGTATTTTTGTCTCTTCCTCCCTTAATTTGTTCTCGTTTGCTTCATCTCTTTCCGTCTCCCCCCAATTTCGTTTTCCTTCCGCATCCAGGTCCAATCAGATTCTGAAGTTAAAATGTCCTAGCTTGATCTCGATTCCCTTAAATCGGCAATTTGCTGCTGCCCCAGAGAAGATCTTATTTTACAGACATTGTTTTTCTGCTAGGAGTTGAAATTTTCGGAACGGTTCCTGGGATTAGGCTTGGGAGCGGAGAATAGGAAGACTGAAGTTTGGACTTAAATCTATTCCCTTCTATTCTCCCCAAGGGAATCCCAATTTTTGCTTTAGAAGAGACTTAGAGAACTCTGTTCAGCCTAGGCTTAATATATCCCCCGTACAGACTAAGGTCAGTTCGTCTCTCTAGGACCGGTGAGGGAAATGGAGCCATGCATAATAAAGAAAAGCATTCCAATTCCAGCAGTTGGCTAGAAGGAGGGCTTCGGAAGACTACGTTAGGCAACGTGATTAGTACTGGAAAATTGAAGAAAATGTACCATATCTGCCTCATTGGAAGCTCTTAGAAAGGTGTATAGGAACATAAGGCTCAGCTTAACTTTGCTGTACTACTTTCCAAGCTTACTCTGGCTCCGAGAGAACCCTCTGTTTTACATTATTTTTGTTTGTTTTGTTTACTTGATTTTTTCCCTGACTGATTTTGAATTTGCAGCATATTGAGCATATTATACTAGATTCAGTAGGAACTGGAGTTTCCATGTCTTTCTATCTCAGCGACCCTGCGGGAGTGACTGACTGACTTCAGGAAGTAGAATATAGGCATTCAGGCACAACAATGGGGGGGGAGGGGGGAAGGGGGTTTAATGTGTGAGAGAGACTCCGAAAGAGACGTTTTGACTTTTAAAAACTCAGCAAATTCTTTCAGTGCCCGATAAATGCCTTCTAATGAGAGAGATCCATAATTTATTTTAGCGTTCGAGTGTACCAGTTTTGGTGAGAAACGTGCTCTGATATACTCAGAGGGTCCCGAGAGAGGGGAATGTTAGAATGACCCTTCCCCCCCCCCTCACTCCCCCTACTGTAAAGGCAAGATCTAGGCTCCAGGCCCGGAGCCTTTGGGTACCCTTTGGGAATTCTATTCGTCAGGGTCCTTAAAGCTTCTTGGCATTAAATTGTGTCACCTTGATGCCAGGGTGAAACTCCCATAGCCAAGAGCTCAGCGCTTTCTTTTCCCATTTCTTTAAGGATAGTCCAATACCTCCAACTCTTAGGTCACTCGAAAAGAAAGACTAACTCTTTTCCATCCTTTTCTATTCACTGTCCTCAGAGCAGTACTCTTAGTTATCCTTTCGAGGCCCTTCCGAGCTCTTGCAGCACTACTGCTGAAGATGCCCATCCATCCAGAGCAAAGATCAGTCCCAGGTCTTCTCTGCGATGGTAATTGGCCGTCAGTTTTGCCCCCTAAGTAAACACAGCTTGGAGCTACTTGGGTGGGCAGGAGAGAACAATTTGTGAGTTAGGGAAGCAAGCTCGAGGGCCACCGGCTAGAGACATACCTGGTGGAGACTTTCACCTGACCTTTCACAGTTAGGGAACTGTGGGATGAAGAAGAGGTGTGTGTGTGTGTGTGTGTGTGTGTGTGTGTGTGTGTGTGTGTGTGTGTGTGTAAACGAAGCAAAGAGGACAGAAATCTTAGTGTTGAGGACAGCGGATAATATATTACTTTCGGTGTAATTTAGCTTTATGCAGATTTTGGCCAAAATAATAAAACGACAGAAGTCTCCCTCCACTCCTCCCTCCCACCACCCCTCACAGTCTCTGGGGAAAAAGCAGGAAAACCAACACATTTAGAGTCATTAACTCTTAAGACAGACGAATTTCCTCCGACATAAAAGCAGGCCGTGGCCCTGCTCGCGATGTGCACAGGGCATATTAACATTGTAAATGTGCAAGCTGGATGCGAGATTCAAATTTAAGAAGCCATCAGATGTTTAGAAGTTTGGCGGGGGAAAAAGGTTTTTAAAAAATTAACAGAACAAAGCAATAATCCAGGCAACTAGGTAAGGTCAAATTTATTATTAAAGGCGAACTGTGGTATGGAGGATTTTTTTTTAAGTTTGTGTTCTAAAGCAATTGAAGATAAATATTAGGAGTTAGATGATTTATTGTGGTTATGAATTTAGTGGAAGTTGCAAAGAATAAAGATGCTTTACCTTATACCTGTCGATTATTGGGCATTGGACAAGCAGGCTCTTGGGGGGGCGGGAGGCGGTGCCACAGGATCAAGAATCAAGGTCTTGGGTTCTTCAAGTCGAACTAAATGCACAGTCCCTAAGGTTAATGACCAGGTTACTTCAGTCTAGCCGGAACGTGAGGGATAGGACAGCAGTCCTTGGTGAGGGGGAGGGCACTGCTTCAAGGTTCTCGATGATTATTTTTTTCTACCACTATGCATGAAGGACACACACGGACACTGCAGTCCCACCAGCCTGAAGTTTTCGCCTAGGCGGGGAATGCTGGGGTTGCAGTTTGGTGCCGAGATCTGAAGAGTCAACGCCAGTCCCTGCGTGCGGCGGGCCTCCTGGGGCAGAGGAGGGACAGAAACACCGCCACTGCAGACGGCAAAGTTTTTCACGCTTTTTCTTAGAAGAACGCCTGCAGCCTGGCATTCCCAGAAAGAATGGCGAAAGGACGAAACTTTCTGTCCTCCTTCTGGATCACCTTATCTCTACCTCTAAATTAGAGAAACGCTGAATGGAAGAATATTTACGAATATGTGGATGGGGAATGGTAGAAAAAGATCCCAAAACCAAAATCAAGTATTGCTTTCTCTTCTGCCACAGACTGCCCTGCTTCCCCCACTTTTCCTGATCTTCCCCAATACAGGCTTTCCAGGGATGGATGGATGGGCTGGGTCCGACGGATGCTGCTGTTCTAGGCTTCGGGAACGTCCACTTTAGCTCTGGGCACCTCCTCTCTCGGGCCCATCTCATCCTTGAGCATTTTAGGGATCGACTTGAGAAAGATCCGTTTAATTCGCTCAACGACTCAAGAGATAAAATACCCCAAAGGACTTGACCCTTGGCCATACCTTCCCTCCCTCCCTCTCTCTGGCCACTTCCCCTCCCCTTCCCCTAACAATCTGGGAGTCTAATCCAAAGGGCTCGTCTACTTCCATTCTGGGTTAGGCTCTCCTTTAACATCCAACAAAGTTTTAGGAGATGATAGTGGGGAGAGAGTATGGGATAGTGGTGAGAAGAAAGGAGATAATCTCTCTAGTCATTATCTTCGAGATCTCAACTCACTACCCTCCTCCCTCCGCGGTTTATCAATCGATCCGACTCAGTTGGTCATGGCCCCGGACTTCAGAATCGTTTCTAATCACTTATTAGTTTCAGTGCGGGACGCATATCACGTATCCTCCTGCGGGGTTGGTGGGGTGGGGGTGGTGAGGGCTGGGGAAGAGCCGCCGGGGTCGGTGTGTATGTGGGGGATGGGGAGCATTTCCGCGGATGTGGTCGCCAGAAATTTGGATTTAAATTTCATAAAGCATTATTTTCTTAGGCCATCCTTCTCGATTCTGTGTAGGGGGTGAGAGTGAGGGGTGGCTGAGGAATAATTCAGGCTCATCTTTAGTAACAAGAAAGGTGAGTTTGTAAGCAGTTGCCACCTGCTCTCTCCCCATCACCCAAATGGGCATTGCATGCAAGCTGCAAGCATGTTAACTAACGCACCTATATAGTCACACATAAACCTTAACAGAAAATATGATCGCGGATGCACTTTTGGGCATACTGCACTTTAGAGGTAGAAGTTACTTCAGAGATCACTTGGGCCAGCCAATCTCCACATTTTACAGATTTATTGATTCCAAGTAAAGTTAAATGGCTTGCCCAAGGTCACTCAGCTATTTGCTCATGGTCACAAAGTCACACAGAATAGTAAGGCTGTGCATACAGATCGTTGCAAGACGTTGCAAGACACGAAAAAGGGTCAGTGTGCATGTATTGATATGTAGAGCACACCTATATAGTGACTACATATTTATATTCACTGATAAAGTCTGCAGTTACTATATTTGCCATTTGGAAGGTCTCTGATCAGAGGAAAAATAGAGAACCTATATAACAAGATAGAAGAGACCAGAGAGAACTTCTGGAGTAGGTCGGTCAAGTCCTTTTCCCTTTGAGAGATTTTCCCCTCCCTGAGACTTGTCACAATTCCTTTCCAAGGCACAAATGTTGGCTCAAAGGACCCACAAAAGAGAGAGCCATCTTGTACTCTGTAGATCCAATTGGCCCAAATAGGATCTCTTTTGGGAACAGGGAAGAGAAAGAGGAGTGTGTTACTGGGGAGCAGGAAGCGGTCAGGCATTCCTCTGCTGCCCCTCTTCAAGGCCACTGGAGCTGTAAGCTGGGGAGGCGGTATAAGGCGCCGCCAGGAAGAGGCCAGCAGAGTTTTAATCCAAGGCTGTTACTGTTTCAGGATTTTCAGTCCCTCGGCACAGGCTCTCTTGTACTGACAAGCTAAAAGAAAGGGGAAAAGGAGGGGGAAGGTATGGGAAAAGTTGAAATGGCCTGGAGATATAGCCACTAGTAATAATTCTCAGTGTTAGACATTCAAAACTTTTGCAAAGCACAACTCCTACATGACTTCTGAATGGGAAATTCTGGTCTGGGCCCAGAAAAAAGAGAAAAAGATAATGTTCATTATACTAGCTCTCAGGATAGGATTGGTGGTGATGATTTAAAAAAAAATAGCAGTATGAGCAGATGTGTGACTGACTATATGCATACTTGTATGCCAGGGTTCCCCCTCCCCACCCCTTCCTCTTATGCACAGGATGGGAGGGAGAATGTTGGAGAGACACTCTTCACCTTCTTTGACACACAAAACTGGCTTGTTAAGAAAGTTTCAGGAAGGAGGGAGTAGGATGACCTGTTGTAACACCTTTCTCCACCTCCTTTTTTAAAATGTCTTTCTAATATTGTATTTCCTAGTAATGTCAGGACCAGGTAGAGTTTGAAGCTCATTTAGGTTGGAGAAGGGGAATTATTAGTGAAAAAAACCTATGTCTAGTCCTTCCTTAAAATGTGATCTAATTTAAAGATTACTCAGGGCACCAAAGGATGTGGGAATGCAGTTCATTCTCTTTCCCTCTCATTTTATTCTTAATTTAGTTTCAGGAGAAGCAGTATGACTCTCCCCCCACCCTCATTTTGCTTTGCTCTCCTCCTAGTCCTATTTAAAATCCTAGGACCTCATTGTACAACAGCAGCTTCCAGCCAGTTTTGACACCTCCAAAGAAATCGAGTCCTCACCTCTTATTTATTTGCTATAGAAACAATCTTGGGACTGTAATAGTTGAGGGAAAGTTGGGGTAAAGGCTAAGGAGTTCAATTGCTTTAGCTAACGTAGTCCTGAAAAATGTTTTGTTTTTAAATCATCACATCAGTTTCTATTTTAAAAATTCCAATATTTAAATACCAATATTTAAAACCTTTGAAATGGGGGCAGAGAGTCTTATTTCTTTGAACAAGCACACAAAATGTGAAAACATGAATACTTATGAACAAACACAAATGCAAATAAATATATGAAAAATTTCACACATAAATAAAATCCTTTTGTTAAAATAAGTATGAACTTTCCATTCAGAATGGTTATTTATGTGCATTAAATAATTCTTTTCCTCTATGCTTGATATAAAGGAATATGGTCTATTTTGTGAGAAAAATAGTGTGGCAAGTTGAAGAAAATATATTAAGTGTAAACTTCCATTTATGGAGACTGAATTGTCTAAGTAGGAATAAGCAGTTGAAACTTAAAAATAAAAATAAAGCATCTTAGTGTAATTTCTCAGGACAAGGAAACTTGTTTGTCAACAATATATCTAAGGGACAAATGACTACTAACTTTCCAAGTGTTTAATTGTGCCTATGCCATGCCACCAATAACTGAAGATATACAACAACTCAAGTCACTAAAGGTTACTAACTTAGAACTAATGCTGTTTCATACCTTGGCAGTTTGTGTTTAAAGAAAATAAAAGGACAGCTTTGTTTAAAACAATCTTTGCATGCCTTTAAGAAGCTTTCCTTTTTGTAAGAGATGAATTTCCTTATAGTCTGTTTTTCCAAAATACTTTGCTATTTTGCTTAGAGCTCCCAACTAGACTATACATACATACATACATATATATGTAATGCATGAAAAAATATATAATATACACACATCTATTAGATATATAGTGTGTATATATGTGTGTATGTACACATACACTTTTTTTGACCACCAAATAACTGCAAAGGGTTTATTATGATGGTAGGCTTATTATTCTTATGACCACTGGGTCATAATTATTTAAAAGCAAAGTCCCTTTAAGTATCTGGATCCTTATACTTCTTGGAACTGAAAAATGATCCCAGCAATCACAGAAACCAGGAACCTCATCATCATGGAGAGGTCAAAGGGTAGGCAAGACTGAAAGATCCCAAAGGAAAAAGACCCTCCTAACCCATTCTGTTTCCTTCTTGGCCTCTAAGAGTTGAAAAGCCAGTTAACACTGTGCTCATCACCTTCATAGTCTATAATAAAAATTGAGGAATACAAGCTATTTTAAACACAGTTCAAAGGGTTTTCCAAGAAAAAGGTTTGATAACTCCCCAAAGTTGATTTCTCTCTTTAATTTAGCATTAAAGAAATCTTCTACTAGTAGTTTTCTTGTGAAGATTATCCAAATTAATTTTTCTCTTAGACCAAAAAAAATAGAAATATGGAAGATATTTTTTTTTTTTTATAAATCCTCACCTCTCCCTCTGCCCCCACCCTGGGAGGCCATAAAACCAAAAGAGCCCCATAGGACCACCAGGATTGAGACCAAAGGAAAGCACAGAAGGTCATATCCGAAAATACTTTTCTGATATCCATCTTGTGTAAACTATTTTTTTCCCTTCAAAAACTGATGTTATAGTCCATTTTAAGAACTATAATTTAAAATTATGGCTTTGCTACTGTTGCATTAAGAATTTGCTTTGTATTTCATCTCTTCTTCAATGAGGAAGCTTATTATGGCTTTGGGATTGTTCTAAAAAGCCACAATATATTGCCTCTGCTCTATACCGGCACTTGGGATTAAATAGGGCCATTGGAAAGGCAGGCAATTTCTTATTCATGTGTGTAGAAGATAGAAAGTATGTATATTGATGGTGACAAAGGATAGGTAAAGAGAGAAATGGAGCATTAAAATAAAACGGGAACTTGCATCCCTGTGTGGAATAATATAATAATAATAATAATAATACATATTGATTGATGTATATATTGTGTCAAAAATGAGAGGAGAGAGAGAGAGAGAAGGGGGAGAAAATGTGAGTAAAAGAGGAGGGGGGAGAGAGGGAGAGGGAAAGAGAAGGGGAGAGAGAGAGAGAGAGAGAGAGAGAGAGAGAGAGAGAGAGAGGAAAGAGAGAGAGGGAGAAAGAGAGAGAGAGAGAGAGAGAGAGAGAGAGAGAAGAGAGAGAGAGAGAAAGGGAGAGAGAGAGAGAGAGAGAGAGAGAGAGAGAGAGAGAGAGAGAGAGAGAGAAAGGGAGAGAGAGAGAGAGAGGGAGAGAGAGAGAGAGAGAGAGGAGAGAGAGAGAGAGAGAGACAGAGAGAGAGAGAGAGAGAGAAAGAGGGTGGGTAGGAAGAAAGTTAGGGGGGGGAGGGACAGAGAAAGAATGGGACCTATACAGAGACACATAGAGAGAATAAGAGGCACACAGAGAGAGTTCTCTAAGGTCTGTCCTGTAGCACCAGTCTTCAAGAAACCATCTGTTTCTAATTAGCAACCATCGAGCTTCTGCACAGGATGGAGAGAAGCGCAGTGTTCCCCAGTCTTGCTTCTGAAAGCCCAGTTCTGCACAGCTCGGCCCCAGTTCTGCTCCATCTAACCCTGAAACCACCTCATTGCAAAGCACACACTTTTTCCATTGCACCTCTGGAGACTGCCTGCTGCCTTTCACGAAGGCACACAAAGAACCCTCTTTCTCCAGCAGCCTGGTTACTCACCGACTGTTAAAAGCTCAGTTCAGTCACTCTCCACACCCACCTCCATTACCACCCCTCCCTCTACGTATCATAAAGTTGCCCCTGAATATATTCAGAAATAGTTTTGTCTCATACACAAATGCTTATATTAAATACTTTAATTTACTTTAAAGTTTAATATTATTTTATTGGATGGGTATTGAGAGTTTTTAGTTTTTGGTCTTTGCTTTTCATAAAGTAATTGATGTATCATAGTTCTAGAAACACAAGATATTATTTTTGTACCTATATATACTTAAGCTATACATACCTGTTTTGTAGAAGTATACATGAGTAGGTATCCATCCATTTTACATAAATGTGCTTGTTTCATATACATATACTTCAATAATTCAGTGACTTCTACATTGATATATGATTCTGATGATAATATTTTAATATTTCCATGTTTTCCTATGTACATATATGTGTATATATGTACTGGAAGCATATATGTCACATCCACTGTACATAACATATATAAAACCCAGAAAGCTACATAAACAGTGCATATTGTCTATGAACTTAAACAATGAAACTAGGAGCCAGTGTAATAAACTATGATTTCAGGCAATGTCCGTGTCATTGAGACTTATAAACTAGACTCCCTCCCCTTTTTTTATTTGAAGGAGGAAAGACTACAATGATGAGTAAAAGGATGAAAATAATAAGTGGGTAAAAAATCCTAGACCAAAGGGAAATGTATTGCCTTCATGACCTCTGGATAACCTGGGTACTTTGGCACAAAATGTTCCAACAACATTTACTTACCTTTAAGTTTTTCTTTTTCTTTCTCCCTCTCCCTCCTTTCAAATTTTTCTTTTCTTAACCATCTTTTTGAGATGGTTCAAACTCTCTTATGAGATCTAATTATAGTAAGCAGAAACAGGATGGAATGTGAATGGTTCACTTCTGCAGGAACTAGGTTCTTACTGTGGCTGGATAGAGGAGCTTATTGTCACTAGGAAAAAAAAAATCCATAGGAGCTCTGCCTTTCGTTTGAAGCTTTCTCTGGCTTTCCAACGGCTCAGGACTCAGTTAGCCAGGTCAGGAAATGCCTTTTTGTACTTTTTGAGTTATAGTAACAAATGACTGATACTAAAAGAGTTAGGAGTGGAAGGAGTCTATCCAAGGGAAGAGCTTAAAGGGTGAAGAACTGGGGAAAGTGTGACTCTATACAAATTAAGAATATGAAATTGAAGATAATGGTAAAGGGATTCAGATGAAGAAAACAAAATGGAGGGGTGTGTGAATAGAATTCGGTTTTGTTGATTTTCACTCTGGAGTTGGAGAAAACAATGATACTCTCTTGATCCTGGTTTGTAGAAAGACCAATTTAATAAGAAAAAAGACAATTTAAAGGCCCCACAATTTCTGTTGTCTTACAACATAATTTTACATAAAATGTATTGTGATTAAAACCATCCTATAGATTACATAAAATCCTTCAGATGAAGTAAATGAAATAATGTGAAACCAAGCATTGGAGTGGTCACAGTTTTGATTTATAGTCTTTCTGGGAGTGAAAGATTCTTCTTTTTCCAGACAATCATGGCATCGGAGTATTGGGGAAAACAATCAGTGCTGGATGTGACTAAATCTTCCTTTCCTCCACCACATCAATTGCCAGTCCCACCCCTTCTGCAGTCAGGTGCCCTCCACCCCATTGATTACAAGGGGGAAATGAACCCCCCAGAAAATTGGCTAGGGTGACCATATCTCTTCAGGAGACCAGCTGCCCGGATGGGTACCAGAAGTCAGCTTAGGCATTGGGGTTGTGCTTCATGAGAGCCACATCAGCCTCCACCATTTCTTTCACCAGTTCCTGCAGGTGAAAAAGAGAAAGGCGATGTGCTTACCTTCTGTTTCAACACTTCCGTCCATCCCAACCCCTGACATCGGCTGGACTGTCCCTACAATATGTGTTTCAGCTTTGTCCCAACTCCCTTCCCTTAGGTAGGCCCTTTCCTTATTTCACCAATGCTTATCCTCCCCGAACCCTGGCTTCTTGGGGATTATTTGATAATGTCTGGAAGAGAGCTGAAGAAACATTTCCTTTACCAGGACTAGGTAGAAATAATACTATTTGCTACAACGTACACAAGAAAGGAATCGGCAACTACAAGGCCAGGGCTTCAGGAAGAAAAGAACCGAGGAAAATGCTTTCCTTATTGAAAGGAACACAGAACAAGCTAGCCCATCTTGTGTCTTGTTGATGGGCTCCCCGAAACTGACAGTCTCAGATTAAGGCTGTGGCATTTTGTAGTCGTGTCCCTCTTTTCTTTCGAAAAGATCATTTTGAATTCTCTACCGCTATTTGCATACGCTGCAAAACTTAACGAAGACACAGGCTACCACTACTATGCCTTTAATGCTCAGAAAATGAGCCCTCACCTCTTTTAAAATATCACCAACCGCCTAAAAAACACATCCCGAAGGCAATTTTATATGCTGATTTTGTCTCCCGTCTCCTCCCCAGTCTTTGCCTTTTCTCTCTCCCCCCCTTCCCTCCCCTCAGCTCGATGAAAAAGATCATTTCATTACAAAACAGAAACTTACATCAAAAGCGACCCGGGGCTTCCAGTTTAGTTTTTGTTTTGCTTTGGTACAGTCTCCTTGCAGAAAATCCTGTGCAAAAAGAAATGGGAAAGAGAAACTTCTGGGTTGGGGTGCTGTGCATCTGTCCTTGCTGCAGTGCGCGGTGCAGGCTACTGCCCGCCTGGCTTCTAATCTAAAGCATCTTGGTACTTCCCCCTCCCCCACCCCCAGACTCCCCGCTCGCCCTTCCAGTAGTCCCTACAATTTGTTGGTTAACGAGCCTCTGAGCTTTCCAGCCTGGCCCCCTAACAGGTTGCAGTTTAGGGGGAGAGAGAGGGAGGAGGAAAAGTGAAGTTTCCGCAAGATGATAGACATCCAGCCTGCCACTGCTTTTCCAAACTCCTCTCTGTCCAAACGTCCACACATTTCTGGGGGGCAACAGAATTTTTTCATGGCGCTGTCTACAAGCGCAGACCCAGTTCAGCTTCCCTTTTTCCTCCTCTTCCCCCCTCCATTTTTTGTTCCTATGGTGCAATTTCAGTTGAGACTCTTGGATCTATAAATCATCTGGAAGTTGCATTTAAGAATACACTGCACAGGCCATTTAAAAACCATAAAAAGCAATCAATCCCCTCTCTCTCCCTCCTCCAACCTCTTTTCCATTCTCCCTTGCCTCTCCTCCCCGATCCCCCCATCAACTCCTATTGACGCTTTAATGGTGATTTTTTTTTTTTTGTACATTAAATTGTCATGGACGCTACTGTGAGAACTGTTTCGAATTATTGAACCTCTCTAGCAAAACAGAAATAAATCAACAATTCTTTCCCTTGGTCCCCCGCCCCCCTCTCACACCACCTCTATTCCCGGCATATATATATATATATATAAAATCAGAAGCGAGCACGTCCTGAGCACGAGCTTGGTCAGCATTTGCAGTCTCGTGTCCTGCTGGCAGTGACAAAACTTAAGCTTTTGACACGAGAATGTTTTTATTTTTAACTAAAGTCAACATCCATGCAAGTGGGACAAGTAATTCGAGATGCACTGCCATGTGTCTAAATGAGCGTTTAATTAGGCTAGCTGGGGTCAGGGATGGGAAGCCCGAGTTATCTTTGCTCACTGTATCTCTCTAAAGCGTCACAGAACAAACAAACAAGACACCAAACTCGCACTAACTCCAGTCTTTACTGAATTAACATTTATTTTGAACTACCGATGGGTCCAGGTTTCCAAATCACTTCGTCTCAATTCCCTTACATTCTAGTTTTACAGCCGTAAATTACAATTCCGTATACACAGCGTGGAAAAGATACTTTTACGTAAAAAAAGGAAAGGCTACTTTCTTAGTTGTGGTAAACTCACTCGATTAACTTGTATTTTGTTTCTTTCTCTTCTGCCCCTGTTCAACAGCAGTGGGCCAGTCCAGTCCCTGAAAGCCAAGTCGATGGGATTTTTCTAAAGGTGCATTAGCAACACTTTTCAGATACTATCTTCTCCTCCGTTCGCTCCTTCCCAGGCTAAATGTTCCCCGTGTTACAGGAAAGTGATAGATCAAGTGTGCTTCTGGGCTGCAAGGGACCAGGCAACGAGCAGATTCAAGCCGAGCCACAAAGATTACTGGACAGTTCCTTATCAAAGTGTGTGAGTGTATGTGGGGGAAGTTTAAGTGTGAAAACAAAAAAAGCATAAACACATATAAAGTACACATATCCACTTGAGAATACACAACATGCACACATACACACAGGAGAGCTATTCTGAAGGTTTCACGATAGCAAATGCACTGCTTTCATTTATTTGGTGGACATAATTAAATAGCTTTATTCTGGAATAAACTAAAATTTTAAAAAAGAAAAATTAACCTTAAATTTCAACTGTTCTACCACTTCCTTGAAAACAAGATTGCAGTTTTCTAAAACTAGACTATAATTGAGATAATCATCTGAAATCTAGTCTTGGATCTCTGAGACAACTAAATTTAGCTTATCAGTAGAGCCAATGTACCTATCCACTTTAGGTAAAATAGACTTTCTGACTGTAAGGCAAGGCGAAAACAGCTGGATTTTTATAAATACTCAAGAAAAGCCAATGCAAACATGCTTTAAGCTCTTAATGCTTTAAAGGTATTTAGAAACTTGAAATAATTATTTCAAGTGAAAATGACAAATAACTAAGTCCCAATGTATTGCCAAACAATTTTTATTTTCTGCTGATTTCTATAAAACTTGGCATGTATAGGATATGTGATATAAATCCAAATTGCCCTCTGTAATGTTTTGTAATGCATAGTGAGCATAATTTTTACATCTAAGTTTGTAATACATGCTGTTTTTTTGGGTTCTACTTCTATATCATTTATAAACAATCTTGCAATTTTTAGATAAAGTAATTTTGATTTTAAAAATAGGCTATTGCTAGACTTATCATTCTCAATAGCTTGTTAAATGGTTATCTGCCGGGTTTTTTATTATCAACTCAAGACCCATTAAATTGTACAGATTTATTCCATTATTAAAACCCTTTTACCCCCAAGTGCAAGTACTAATAAAACAGCTAGAGAACTGCCCTAGAGACATAATCTAGCAAACTGAATAATGGATACTGTATCTTTAGGAAAAGTTGACACTATTGGGAGAAAATGCTAACATAATAAAATAATTTTTAAAAGGAAAAAGACAAATAAAATACTTTTCAGCACTACCTCCTCTAAAATAAGTTCATTTCTCAGCAGTTAATTTGAAGTAAGTTGCACAAAAAAATATAGATGATGTTATGTTTTTTTTTTCCCCAGAGGGTGCTGTGACATTTAGAATCATGGTTGAGGGGAAGAGGGGAATCATTCCTTTCCCCCAATTCCAGGGGAGTTGCATGGATTGAAGAAACATGGTTATTGTTTAATCACATAACACTTGCTGTAAATCAACCAACATTGCATACATATAATTCATGGTTTTGAATTTATAGTTAGCAAAAACCTGAAACCAGATTGGCTTCAAATGATCTCAGTGGCCTCAGACAAGGGAGATTTGTATTGTAACTTTGTTTCCTGTATTTTTCTACAAGTAGCTCAAAATATAAAAACAACCAGGGAACTACAATTAAGGAGAAAGAAAAATGGTTTTGAAAAGCCTAGAAACAGACATTGCTAGCATATGCTGCAAAAGTATTTCATTGAAACCAGAGATGCACCCATTTAAATTTCCAAATTTAGTTTTGAGCTAATTCCTCCATACCAGTCTAGAGGCTTATTGCTACTTGCTGCCGAAGCTCTACTTTTCTGAAGCATCATTAGACTGAACTTATGAAGGAAGAAGATGAAGTCCCATTAGACTAGCACTGTAGTTCTTTAAGTCAGTTGCTGCTGAACTAAAGTACAAAACAACTAGTATTCTTGTTACTGATGATTTTTTCAGGCTAAGATTAGGTGTATCTCAGGGTCTTTTTAAACTTAATCTTCCCTAAAGGCTTCTTCCTTGTTCTTAGTCCATTATTTATAGGAACGAATAGCCCATATTTTAGTTTTCATAATTCTAGTTAGTCAAAAACCTAGTTTAGGGGGGAAGAATTATAAGAAAGGGAAGAGGTTAAATCTCTTTTCTTTACTATTTAATGTGACTCAAAGGAAATTAGAAAAAAAGATTCTTCAAGTAACAAATACCAATATGCAAATAAAATATATTATGTAGATGATATTTTAAAATGCAGGTTTTCTCAGATACATTACAATTCTGCCTTTGAGCAGAAGTTGGGGAATGATGAAAGCAATAGCCTACATGCCTGCTTTTATTTTGTACTACTTGAAAATCTTTTGACATTATAAAATTTCACCTAAGTGATGTGATCTTCCCTTGAAGACAAGGGGAAAGAATGAGTTTATCTGATATGTATCTGATCACTATTATATGTTAAAAACAGATTTTTGATTAATAGTAGCACATGCCTAGACTACTAAAAGAAATTATCCTCTATGGGTTTTATTTTATAGTGCAGACACATATACATTCATGAATTAGGACAAAAGGAGTTCTTATGCTAGGTGACCTGGAATTTGAAAAGAGATGATTATAAACCTCTGAGGAAAAAAAAAGCATTTTAAAGGTAAACACTATGCTTCCAAAACTCTGGTTCTAGGTGTCATCATTTCTTTCGTTTCTACTCATTAGATAAATGATATAATTTCAATGTGTAATTTATTATTGTCCAATTCAATTAGGCTTAATTGAGCATTTCATGGTAACAAAAACAGCATGAAGAAAAAGGGAATGAAAATTAAATGCCCAAATGCTTTAAGCCAATTTTTCTCTTACTACCATAGATAACTACTTCAGTCAGCATCATAGCCACATACTAGTAGTTCCATTCACCATTAGTAGTCAGAGTAGCAAGTTTGACAACAATTTTTTTATGCTGTTCTGCTTTATGTTCCTGTAATAATGAACTGATAAAGAGCCAGAGCAAGTCCTGGAAAAGTCATTAAGTGAGTTACTGAATCTGTAGTAGTTAACCTGAAATCCTGAAAAGGGGTGACTATATCATGCTTTTTATCTTCTATCCTTACATATTTCCTGTCTCTCAAATATCTTTGACACCTTTTAATTTACATCAAGATAACCACAAAATAAATCTTTGAGTTACATTAGTGATCACCATCCTAAACCTCCTCCTCCTTTCCATAATTTCATTTTTATTCAACTCTAATATACCAAGTCCATTTGATAGTTTTCCCTCCATTCTTCTTAGAATCTTTGGGGGAAAACATCTTTCATTAAATGTATGGACTCACAGAGCATGAATGAATTGCCTAAAGCTTCATTCTGCCTATCTGCACTAGTCCCAGGTTGTTTTGTTATTAATATTGAATTAGTTGTTGGATATTACATTTTGTCAATAGGCCCAATTCTGAGGCTTGCAGAGAATGTCTAGGGCAAAGGGAAATTACTTTAAAGATATTTTATTACATTGTTTGTTAAATTTATTTACTCTTCAGTACTATTAATAAGGATATAAAGAGAGGTTCCATGTAATTCAAAAACATTTACTGAGTGTAAGTGTAAGATAACCACTTGAGCCAATACAAAGTAAGGAAAATCAAGAGCTAGGAAAACATCATGTTAAATATGTTTAGGAATTTCAGAAAGGGAGCCATACAGAGCCCTCAGTTTTCATTTTTTTCCTTCCACTGTTCTTAGAAAAGCAAAGTGGTGGAATAATTCAGGTACCAAGGGAATGAAAGAATGCCAATGAATTTGGTTCTTGATCTAAATTTGTATTAATGCAATGTGGGCAGGAAAATTTTATTCTTGGGTCAGGACTCCATTTTATAAAGACAGAGCAAAAAAAAAAAAAAAAAAAAAAAGGAAAAAAAAAAAAACTTTAATCAGTCAGCCAAGACTAGATATTTGTAGACCAACTCTTATGTAAAAAAAAAAAAAAAAAAAAAAAAAAAAAATCAGACCTGTAGTTTGTTTGAGAAAATTTGCACTTATCTGTGATAAGTTAACTCCTTTATCCTCTGGATTTTTATTATTCAATTTAGTCTTTCCCCAAAGAAGAGATGAAACTCACAGCAATAACAAATATAATGGTGTTAAAAACAGTAATGGATATTTTCCCCACTCCCTTCCTCTCGATTGCTTTATATTAGCACAAACTGAGCTGATAAATGCAGGTCTCTTTTTTAATGACAAAGGGTGATAAGAGACAAGAAGAAAACAGTAAACTGTCTGGTCTACCCAGGAAGTGGGGAATCAGTGGTATTGTCCATCAGCTGGGGCTAACAGAATGTTGCCAGTTCTCAAACAATACTTCAGCTCAACTTAGGGAAAATGAGTCAGTCATCACTGATTCTGACAAGCACACTGATACTAGAGATAAAATGGCAAATGGAGCAAAATGGAGAGAATGAGTCCCTGAATTTTGTCTGATTTTTTAAAAAAATCATTTTGATAGAAGAAGCAATGTACAAGTTAACACAGGGACACATCACATTCTGTATATTCGTTGGATGAATACACTGGAACAGTTACATATATTGCTACCATTATTAACATTTGAACAAAAGTCAAACTCAGGGAAAGGCACAGAAAATTAACTTAACTTTACTAGACATGGATCTGATTTCCAAGTCCTTTGATTCTCAGTAGTTTCCCTTCCACAGAGTTAAGAAGAATGAATATATATTCAAGTTGGTGGCTATCTTTTAAAACTATGTAATCTCTTAGCTATTCTTCTGAATCAGTCAATAAATATTCCCAAATGCATCAAATGTTATTTAAAACCAGCAGCTATTAGGAAACAAGAATAATGGGACATGCATCTTCTTTTTAAAAATGAAAATCTTTAATTTTTATGGCACTATAGACACTAAAGTGAAATTTAAGCTTGGATGTTTGATCCTTCTTATAAAACTGAAAGAATTTTTTTTTCATTTACTTTATATGTAACTGTTACTAGGTAAATCATAAATCCTCTCTTTAAAAGAACATTTCCAATAACTTTATGTGTATCTGTTAAGTAAAACATAAGTCTTCTCTTTAAAAGAGTACTCCCTTTGTTATGAGACAGTATACATTTATTTGTGCATGGCATTTCTTGTACAGAAACCTTTCTTTTTATATTATATCAAGGATGATCAGCATAAAAGGAAAAAAAAACCTGGTTAGGCAGAGGATGAAAAATTCACAAGGATTGACAGTTATCCAGAAAACTTAATTAAAAAAAAATTAAAGGTAGCTTAGAAAGCTTGTCAATATTCAGGTAGTCACTGGAAGATATGGAGATAACTTGATTCATTCACATCCCATGGCTACGTTTGCCATTTAGCACACAAATGCATCCACTGACTCTGTGATGCATTGCACATAAAGGATGCTGTTTCTCTGCTCATACATGATTCAGTGGTTAAGATTTCAAATTCTGCTTTTCCCCAGTAGCCATTAGAATTGGATTCTGAGGGGATAGAGGCAGGGTGTTCTCAGTGGAGGGTCTTTCACTCTGGAACTCATTCCCTGGCAGGTCTGTACAGTCAGAGTTAGTTGACCTTTGGAGTCTCTCCTGTTTATCCAAGCTTTGGCCTGAGGGGGGTTTGCTAAGGAAAGAATTTCCCAGACATGGTATGCAGTAGCTTTTTGGGGAATGTCTAGTCTTAGGTATTTTTTTTTTCAGAAAGAAAGAAAGAAAGAAGGAAAGAAAGAAAGAAAGAAAAAGAGAAAGAAAGAGAGAAAGATAGAAAGAAATAGAAAGAAGGAAAAGATAGAAGGAAAGAGAGAGAGAAAGAAGGAAAATTACACAAATGATTGCAAAAATTTCATGATGTCATTTTACTTTACCAAGTCTTTGGAACAAAAAGACAATGCTAAACACACAGGATCCACACCCACAGGTACCAGTTGTAAAGATTTACTATAGATCTTTCATGATCACTTTCTGATTAGATTGACCCCAAATCCTCAAAACAGCATCTTTAAAAAAAAATACACATAAAAGTGAGACTAATTGGCAATAAGTAGAATTCTCCCAACTCTAATAACTTAACTGCTCATCATTTTTACCATCCTTTATCAAGGGATATGACTCAGAATGGGAATCTATGGGGGCAATTTCATGAAAGGGAGATAAACACTGTTTGTAATCTTAGCATTCCTGTCTTCAAAGCCTGGGCCATCTTCATAGGAAATTAATGGTTGCTGTTAATAACTGGACCTAGTGTATAATGAACTATCTGTGGCAGTAGGAGGTGACAATAACCCTGCGGAAAGGAGATAAAACAACTTGAAAAGAACAATTAAAGATCAGCTGGGACATAATTGGGCCACAGCATTCTTGAGCTTTGGAAGCACACAGTCTTTTTTCTCTTGCTACTTGGTACTCTTCACCCTAAAAACACTTAACAAGCATTAGCTAATTAAACCTCCAGACAATCACATCCAAAATGCAACTCAAGAGGTTTTGCATCTGTTCCAGGTGCCACCTTTTCCTTGAGATAAAAATACAGTACAAAGTATCTTTGTAAGTAAAATCCAAACCACTTTAATTCTGCCTTATCTTTAGATTGCAGAGACAAAATCACCACTCCTGATCCCTGGGAAACTGTGCTCATGTCACTACTGATCTTTAATTGTAATGAATTTAATTTTTCTTAAATTTGTTTCCTGTTAGGCTTTTTAAGAATTAATTCCATTTATTAGAAATGACTATCTTTCTGGTCATCTAAGCTAGAAGTCTGATGTTAGAAAAGTCACTTATTTCATTTAGAAATAAATACCATTTCTTTTAAAATAATTTTTAGATTAATTGTCCTTTATGTCTTTCCTCAATTCCCTCTCCTTCCCCCCACTTTTTGGCAGCACAATAGATCATTCCACATCAAAAAAGCTCATCATTAATGAAATAAACACACACACACTCACCCTGAACCCAGAGGCACACACACACATATAATGGGATCCCTTTCAAATGGTTACATATCTACAGACTTATTACCTACTTGGCTTCAACTAAGAAAGTCTTGATTTGCTGTCTATGCATGCCAATTTAGGAGATTTGGCTGATATATAGAAAGCAAGCCCATTTCCTCATTGGGGGAGGATGGCAAAGTAGATAGAATGCTGCACTGGAGTCCGAGTGTGGACAGGATTGATTCTAGACCTGGTTTTCATGATCACCCAGATACTTACTTGTTCTCTTTACCACTCTGGCTGGGCCTTATTTGTCAAATGAGGTTGAACTAAGTAGCCTCTAAAGTTCCCTTCTATATCTATAATCCTATGATTCCATGAATATGAAAGGAAGCCTAGTAGTTTGCCTTCTCTATCCACCTCAGTTCAAATCACAAGAGGGCTAAAAATCAAACATATCATGTCCATTTTCTTCACTGAATATGGTCCACATTTATCCTTCAGGTTGAATGAAGGAGAAAGAAGTCCAAGAAGTGGCCTTTCACATGACATCATAAAAAAACTAATTTATTGCCAGCCACCACACATCTAGAAAATCATAACATCCTTTCAGGAAGACCATGTGGAAAAGAATCAGATTTACTTTTATGAAAGCTTTAGTGGGGGATACAAGTCTCCCACTCTGAACAGTAACCCTTTGCAGGTGCTTTTAAAGAGATAGCCTTTGTTGAAAAGGACCAGTGTTCAAAGGCTCAAGGTTGCCCATGTGTGAAGTTGAATTTAATTTCCACTAATAAACATCTCCCCCTTATACAGAATAACAAATGTTATTTTTTTTACTTTGAATGACAAAAACAAAACAACACAAAACAAAAGACCGCCAAAACAAACCAAACCCCAAAACAGTGTTGTTAAAAAAAAAATCCTCACCCATATTTATATACACCATCAAACAAAGGGTAAAGTTCATTTATTTAGGTTTATTTCAGTTTATCATACATTTCTTAAGCATTAATGGAACACTGTATTTGGAGTCAGAAGACTTGGGTTCTATATAAATAAGCTTGGACAAATTACTTCTCTGGGCCTGAATTCTTCATCTTTAAAAAGATGAGATTGGACTAAAAGGCCCTTACTGCCTCACTTCTAACATTTCATGACTCTTCTGTCATTTTCAATAGTCTATACTTACAGGACTCTTCCATGTAGGCCTTGGGGAACCTACATGGATCTTCTGTCTCATCAATATTTATATCACCCAATTTGGAAGCTATACCAGCAATTATGTTTTGGATATGATTTGAGGTTCAGAGAGGTATTGAAAGTCTTGTTGCTAATCTTAAACTTGACATTTTGCTGCAAAGCATGAAGGTGACAGGAATGACTCAGGATAGTGTCTACCAGATTAAAGAAAGTGAATTCTTTTAAGATCAAGTAAATGAGCATTGTCTACAATGTTCTAGGAAATGTGCCAAATGCTGGGGATGCAAAAGAAGACAAGAAATAATCTCTGTGTATAAGGAGTCCCAGTCTAATAGGAAAGACAACCATGTACAAATAAGATATATAAAGATAAATTAGGAAAACAATAGAAGGAAGGAACTACCATTACAGGAAATCTAAAAGGGCTTCTTGTAGATTATGAAAATTTAGCTGGGATTTGAAGGAAGTTAAAAGATGGAGATGAGAAGGAAGTGAATTCCAGGCATGGGAGACAACCAGTGAAAATGCAGAGTTGGAAGATGAGGTATCTTGTCTGAGAAATAGTAAGAAGGCTATGTTATTGTAGCACAAAGTCTGTGGAAGAGAGTAAGGTGAAAGAAAGCTGGAAGGGACCAGGTTATAAAAAGATTTTTAAAAACCAGAGGATTTTATATTTGATCCTGAAGATAATAGGGAGCTACTGGAATTTAATGAATAGGAGGGGATGATATAGTTAGGCTTGCATTTTTGGAAATTCTTTTTGGTAGCTGCATGGAGTATGGATTGGAATGGAGAAAGATTTGAAGCAGAGAGAGCAATAAAAAGATTATTAAAATAGTACAAGTACGAATTGATGAAGACCTGCATGAGGATGGTGGCAGTGTTGGAGGACAGAAGGGAGTATATATACAAGATATTACAAAACTAGCATAGCCAAGACTTGGTAACTGATTAGGGATGGGGAGTATGGGAATGAGGAATTGTGAATGCCATCACAACCAATTGTGAAGCTAGTGAGCTTGGGTGATTATAAGGATGATGGTACCTTTGACAGCAACAGAAAAGTTAGGAAGAGACGAGAGCTTGGGAGGGAGGAGGAATTTTTTGACATAACTAATTTGAGAGCTCTAACAATTGATTTAGAGATAGGAAACTAAAAACTGGGGTGAAATTTGGATTGAATAAGTAGATATGAGAATCCTAAGCACACAGATGCTCAATGAATGCTTGAGAGCTAATAAGATCACTAGAGGAAATAGTTTATAGAGAGAAGAGGGACCAGGACAAAGCTTAGAGTGGCACCCATAGTTTGTGGGTAGGACCTGGACAAAGATCCAGCAAAGGTGATTGCGGAGGAATGGTCAGAAAGTAGTTTGAGAACCAAAAGAGAGGAGGGTCATGAAACTCTAGAGAGGAGAAAATCCAGAAGATGGTGATCAGAAGCGACCAAAATAGCAAGGTCAGGGAGGTGTGAGGACTGAGAAAAGATTGGTGGCTTTAACAACTGACAGATCACTGGTAAATTTGGAGAAAGTAGTTTTAACTGAACATGAGGTCAAAAGCCAGCCTACAGAGAGTTCAGAAGAGAGTTAGAAGAAAGGAAATAGAGCCACTTTTGTGGACAATCTATTTAAAGAGTTTATTCACACAAGGGAGGAAGGTAGATCTATTGGGGATGGTCAGGTCAAGGGAAGGTTTTTTTTCAGGATGAAGATGGCATGAGTATATATAGGCAGTAGAGAAGCATTTAGGAGACAAGAAAAGATTGAAGATTAGAGAGAGAATACGGATGATAGAAGGGACATTCTGCTGAAGAATATGGGATAGAATGGGATCACCAGGTAGTATTTGCACCTAGATTTTCTCCTTTTTAGTCCAGTTCTTATAGGATCCCTGAGAGTCTTTTTTTGTGTATAGTTTTATAGATTATAAACATGTCTCAGCTGACCCCCCCCAAATATGGTGAAAATTATTTTTCACGACTGTTTTTCTTCTCCTGTGTTCCAAGTGTGAAGATGAAATGAAGTCATATGTAAAGAGTTTTGCAAATTTTAAAGCCCAGGTAAATATTTGTTATTATTATTATTTCCACCTGAAAAGGAAGCTGGGTCATTTCTTTAACAATTCATTTGTAAATGCCAGATTTATTTAAAAAAAATTAAATCCCGCCATAAATGCCTTCCTACTTAAGCTTCAGACTATTTGTTCTTTTTCAATATTCTGGTAAGTAAGTGACTGGCTTGAGTATTGCCATCTCTTGCCTTTCTAAGTAGGGAAGGGCATAAATGAAGAGGAACTTGAAACAAGCCTATAAGGATATGGAAGGGTTAAAAGAAAGAACAGCTGTACTTCATTTCCTTGAACTTTTAAAAAAGTATTTTGCTGTGTGGGAATAGTTGGTCAGCAGTGAACAAGGTGAGTAACAAATAACAAAGTAGAGAACAAAATCAGCTACATTGTAACAAAAAGGAAGAGACTTGTTCTTGATGTGAGAAGTTATTCCTGAACCAGATTTATATGTATTTAACTATAAATGAGATCAGAATCAGTAACAAGAACAATAATGAGAAAAAGATAAACTGTATAATCAAACTAACTTAAACCCCAACTATTTAAACTAGTAATTAAATTTTAAAATGGGAAATGGATAACAGAAGAGACATCAACACTAATTATCTTAATTTTATCTAGAAGTGAAACCAATTTAAATTGCCACAGCAAGAACAAAACAACCAGAAAGTTCCATAGTCAGCTAACACCTGATTTACTTGGGAAGTTGATGGCAGTCAAAAGTAATAGAAAGTTAGACTTTTTATTATTAAAAGTAATAGAAAGTCTTTTGTAAAATTGTAGTAAGAAAGGAAACGGACTGTTATGAATAGCATTATCACATAAAACATAAAGAAGCAGTTCTAGAGGGGAAAACCAAAATGAAGAAATCTTAGTAAGTTTTGCCAGTAAAAAAAGTAATCATCTGTGTGACCCTGTGCATATCATTTAGGCCTGACTGCCTCCTCTCCCAAACAACAACAAAAGAAGAAATCATGACATCACACAAGTATTAAAATGGAAGGATTAAAGATAAAATAAAAAAGGAACAAGATATACAAATATAATTAAAACAAACTTTTCCCGTCAAGAAAAGCAAAAGTATTATAGCACTTGGACCCTAACATCACTGTCTGTGTTAAACTTATAAAAAAGAGGACAAGAAAAAAAGACATCCAGTGATCTAAGACAATTCCAAAGGACTCAGGATGGAAAACACTATTCACATCCAGATAAAAAATTGATAAGGTCTGAATGAAGGTCAAAATATACTATTTACATTTTCTCTAACTTTTTTTGTGTGCTTTTTTCCCTTTTGGTTTCTTTCTTCTTTCACAACATGACTAATATAGAAATATGTTGTAAATGACTACATTATTATAACCTATTTAAAATTCTTTCCTTTTTAGGGAGAGGAGAGTAGCAAGGGAGAAAGAAAATCTGGAACTCAAAAAAACCCTAAATGTTAGAAATTGTCTCTGTAATTGTAAAAAATAAAATGCTATTTAAAAAACAAAGAACACCTCTGAATTAAAAAAGAAAAAAATAAGAAAAGCAGCTCAATCTGTCCAAGTCCATGTATAGACAATGTGTTGGAGGTGACATAATTTTAAGGATGTTGAGGGTCAAATATACAAAGAATCTGAAACAAATTACTTTAATTTATTAATATTAATAAAAAGAAAGCATTTATATAAATGTTCATATATTCCTGATTATATGCCCCATTTATAACATTTCTCCATCTGTGATCAAGCAGCATTTACCAAATGAGTCTACCAGTTCACTTACTGATAACTGGGCTTCCCTCAAAAGTTGACTCTCAGTTTTCAGGATTCCCAAGGCTGATCCTTAGTATATTTCTTTGGGACAGAAGTAGGCTGAAGCCTTCAGGATTGGTATGGGACATGCATATATTAACTTAGATGAACATCAACTCTTTCTTTGTAGGTATTTTACTTACTTACTCTTTGTAGGTATTCTACTTACTTAAGTGTATATGAATTATAATTTTTAAAAATATAGTTGGCTGTATGACCCTGGGCAAGTCACTTAACCCCAACTACCTTAGCAAATATATGTATATATATTTGCTAAATAGATAGATAGATATAGATATAGATATATAAATATCAAATTATGAAGAATTAAAAGAAATGACCCAATAATTACAGTTTTATTTTTACACTTCTTTAAGATTTGCAAAGTATCTTATATAATTTCATTTTATTCTTACAACCCATTATATATATTATTATTATCCTTACTGTTAGAGAGTGGGAAACTGAGACTCAAAAACTTGAAATCACTTATTTAGGGTCTCCTAGTGATAGCATATATAAGATGGGGATTTGAACCCAGATTTTCTTTTAACTTCTGGGCAAATGCTATATCTACTACCTCCATTCAACTACTAGTTCCAGAGGCATTTAATGACAATGGGATAAACTGGTGAAGAAGAATTTGATAAAGTTCTAGACTTTTCTTTCCACTTTCTCATAAGAAGTATTAAGTACAGATTATTTGGGTACTATAAGTGGAAAAAAAAAAGGGGGGGGATAGAATCCAGAATTCAAGGAGAGAAACAAGACTTGTTAGAAAATATACACATTCTGTTTTTTATATGAGTATAGAAAAACACATTTTAGACAGGTTGCTTCTACAGCACAAAGTATTTAGGTTTGAAATCTGTAGGAGGATCCATGGCATTCTGCAAAAAGCACTGTATTTTGGATCAGAAAACCTGGTTTTAAGTTCTTAAACTAGTTTCATCCCGGCACTTAGTTTCCTCATTTGTAAATTGAGGGAGTTGCACTATATGATCTAACATTCTATGAGTCTATATAGCGTTAGGATAAGAGGCTGAGAATGAATACTCTGCAATGAACATAGAGACAGTTCAACACTATGGCTTGCAAAAATGAGTGGAATGGCCCTACATTCAAGAAGAAGAGCTTCTATGGAGGGCTGTTATTTATAGAAATCAATACATAGGATAATTGCAGGTAGGTGCAGATCACCTACTCAAGAGGAAACAGATCTTTCATAATACTTATCTACTTGAATGTCAACTCACAAAGTTCTGCTAATGAAGTTTTCTGTCTGTCCAATAGCTTTTAGGTGAGATGCTTCCAGGAACTGCTGCTTTCTAGGTCAGTATAAACTAAAGGCAAGACTTTATACCAAAACTGTGCTACTCTGGTAGGAGTACCTGTGATTTCTATAGAACAATCTGTTTCCATTAAAAAAAAAATGCAGATCCCAGAGCCAAAAACAAGACTGTCTTATGCATTACAAATTGCTAGGGTGTGCATGGAGGGAGGAGTAGCAAGAACCAAAGGCAATTTCTAAAGTAAGTAAACCTCAAAAAAGAATTAACAAACTAAATCTACATGTTGAAATAGAAGACACAGCAATTTATATATGTCCCTCTGGCTATATGCATTCTGTCTCTGCCGAAGCTGTCAAGTATGGCACACGATAGCCATGTTGTCTAAGACTGACAGTACTGCAGTAAATCTAGAGGTAATCCCTCCTAGGGTTGTGTGAATCAAATAAGAGAATATTTGTAAAACGTTCAGGAGGAGAAGGAGGAGGAGGAGGAGGAGGAGATGATGATGATGATGATGATGATGATGATGATGATTTATGTAGCCTCTACTGTGTTCCAGGCACTGTCCTGAACATTTTACAAATATTCTCTTATTTGATTCACACAACAACCCTAGGAGGGATTACCTCTAGATTTACTGCAGTACTGTCAGTCTTAGACAACATGGCTATCGTGTGCCATACTTGACAGCTGACTGACAGTACTGCAGTAAATCTAGAGGTAATCCCTCCTAGGGTTGTTGTGTGAATCAAATAAGAGAATATTTGTAAAACGTTCAGGACAGTGCCTGGAACACAGTAGAGGCTACATGAATCATCATCATCATAATCATCATCATCATCATCATCTCCTCCTCCTCCTCCTTCCTTTTCCTTCTTCCTTCTCCTTCTTCCTTCTCCCTCTCCTTCTTCCTTCATAACCATCATTATTTTAACTTGAGAAAAATCAGTCAGCACATACCTTTTGCCAAGCACTATGCTAAGTGTTGGGGAAAACAAAGACAAAAGTGAAACCATTGAGAAATTGAAAGTCTAGCAAAGGAAATCAACTGTACACACACAAAGAGATTTGGGAGGGAGCAGCTGAGGAGGGGAATCAGAACAAGTTTCAAGTAGAAGGAGCTGAGTTTCTAAGCAAGCTAAGAATTTTGTGAGGTGGAGGTGAGGAGGGAGTGAAGAGGAGAGGAGGAAAGAAATGTAGCCACAGCAAACGCTTTCAGGCAGGAGTTGAAGATCTGTGAATGTGATTGAAGGCCAATTTGATTGAACCAGAATGTGCCTAAGAGAACTAATGAACATTTAATAAGGCTGGAAAGAGATAGGACCAGGCTTTGGAGGCTTTAAAAAGCCAAATAGAGGAGTTTGTAAGAAACAGTGATTTAACTAAGCAGTGGCAACTAGGGAGCAAAAAGAGAACTTTGTTCATGAACACCTCTGTCTCTAAGAGCCATGAGAATAACAGTGCCACTGGTCCTGCCTCAAGTTAAGCCCCTTTATCATCATTTAAGTTGCAAACCCTATGGCAACTGCATAACCAAGAATTGAGTCCTCCTGGCTCCTTAGCAGCCAGAGCCAAAGACCATAAAAATAAGATTCTTGTCACCAAAGTCTCAAATGATTCAATGTCAGAAATGAAGACGGCTTTATTAGTAGAATTGACACTAAAGAAGACATATTGCTATTTGTCTTGCTACTGCATCCTAAGATCCACTGGAGCTGAATTCTCCTCTGCTGGGAGATGAGCTCTTCAGGCAACTGGCAGTATAGCAGACAGAATGTTGAGCCTGGAGCCAGGAAGATCTGAGTTCAAGCTTTACCTCAGACATTTATTAGTTGTGTGACTCTGGACAAATTAGTTAATCTCTGAGGACTCAGTTTTCTCATATATAAAAGGGGGAATAATTATAGTATTTATTTCCCAGGGTTATGGTGAAGAGCAAATGAGATGACAATGTCAAGCATGTTGTGAACTGTAACATGTTATATGTGGTTCACATAACATATGAACCATAATATATAGCTTCAGGTATTCTTCCCCCTTCCCCCACCCCCATTTCATTCAGATATAGTACAGTATTCAATTATAGTTGAATGAATGTTCAAGAAGATGACTGATCAGACTATTATCATCCTAGCAAAAGTTTGGCAAGAATAAAATATATAAAATGTATATATAAAATGTAGATCCATGACCCAACTGCCTTTTGAATAACTGTTCCTTCCTTTGCACTCTTCCTTGCCCTTTAGTATTTGTGTTGCTAATTGCTTTATAGAATTTCTTTATTTCTTTTTCTTTCCTTTTGGAGGTAATTGGGGTTAAGTAACATGGCCAGGGTCACACAGCTAATGTCTGAGTTCAGATTTGAACTTGGGCTCTCTTGACTGCAGGAACACTCTACTCTACTCACTGTGCCACTGTCCCTAATCTTCCTTCTTCATGCATAGTTTTCATCATGTTAACTGCAATGTTAAATTTTTTTTTTCTGTTGCTTTCTATTGCCTACTGAATAAAGTTCAAACTTTATAAAGATGAGGACTTTATATAATTTGCTGCCAATCTACCTATACTGCTCTCATACTATTCCACTCCACATACTTTATACTCCAGCCAAACTGAACTTGTCACTCTTTCGTGAACTTATCCTGTATTTTTTTCACCTCTGCAATTAACTCCCTTTGCAGTTCAGATTGTCAATGTCCCATGCATCCTTTCACAATCATATCAGATGATGCTTTTTTAGGATTTTGTGAGCTGGAAACATTTTTTCCTTGGAATGATCATTACATTTTATACCTCTTTTATGTACTTATTTATATATTTCAATGAGTGCATGCTCTCTTCAATATGGGTATACTTTATTGTAGAGCAATCCATCAATCTTATTCTTATCCTCTGTAATTTTTATTCTCATCATTCCACAAAACCTTTACTGAAATTCTAAAGTGCTGAAATTCTTCTTCTATGTCTCTTAACATTTCACAAGTACCAGTACAACGTACAGCCTCTGCATTTATTTTCCCCCTTTCTCATTTCATAACTAATCAATGTTCTTTGTTGATCACACATTTTTTGGATGTCATTTCTGCTCAAGTCATTATTAGCATATGTGGTACTTTGTGTATGCTACCATGCATCTCTTTATTGTCCTATAAATTAGTTAGAACTTTGATTCTTTAGAGATTGTGGTTTTCTGTGATTTGTAGCCATGTACCATCATCAAGAGACCCAATGGTATTTCAAAAATGGTTTTATGTGCCAATAAGATATTTGGAACTACTGAAAGTACTGTAAAGTCTCCCACATGTAATCTGATCTGCTGCTTTTTTCCCCCCTTCTTTAATACCAGGCTCAGCACATTGTCCATCTGCCATTGCATATAAAACATAAGATAGAATTTCCATTTTATTTGCATGCCATAACCTGAGAAAATAGGCATTTTATATATATTTTGTATTTTCTATGTGAATGGTTAGGCTAATTTCTTTTGAATGGTTATACATGTTCCTGAAGAGGCCTTATAATACTCTGTAAATTGATGTGATTAGCAGAATGTCATCTGCAAATAGGAATAGTGGATTTACTTTTAATTTAATTTTTTTTTTGGTAAAGAACATCTTTTTTTATATCCTTTTGATGATTACACATCTTCCTGTTATGTCTTACTTGATATTAATGGTCAGAATGTTGTTGAGTATGATTGTATCTATTAAGGACTCTTTCATGATCTTAACATGTATATAGGAGACATTTTATTAGAGGAGATTCTAAAAGGCTGCCTTTTACCCTGAGTCAAATGCTTTAGAAAATAATCAATGAAGAGGTCCTTGTATTCTCTATACTTTTTAGTTGATTCCTATTTAGTTGATTCTCTTATTTCTCTTCATACCTTTTATTTATAATCCTAATATTCCTCTTCATATTTCCACTGGTATTCACTAAGTACAAAGTACAAAGAAGGTCCTTAATAAATTTTTGTTGTTTCTAGCACTCATTTGACACTCAGATGCTATCTTGAATTATTTAACATTTTATGCCTTTAAAATGGCTAGCATTTATATAGCTCTTTAAAGTCTGCAGAAGAATTTTATAAACATTAACTTTCTTTAGCCTAACAAAATCTTGGAAACTAGGAATATTATTGTTTCCATTTTATGGATGAAGAAACTGAGAATGGCAGGTTAAGCACCACATAGCTTCAGCAAGGATCTGAAGCCACATTTGAACTAACTCCAGATTTAGTGCTCTCTTCATTGTGTCACCTAATTGCAATCTTTTAAATGCTAATGGTCTCTAATTATATAATAAAGCCTTTGAGGATAGAGACAGCATTTTCCTTGTATTTCTACAGCACAGTAATCAGTCAGACATTAAGAATGAAGAAGGCTTTTGTGAACTTTGGGAGTACCTTGTACATCCAGCTAAATTATTCTGATTTTGAGGTGATGAGGGCTGCCTGTTTATCTTTTTCCCTTCTGTTTAACTTGGATTTCCTTATTTGTCCTGGGCTGGAAGTGGGGTGAAAATAGAAATATAATTAATTAACAGAATATATAGTACTACAGGGCAACCATCTTAGGATCACTATCATCACCATTGACATATATCACTTTAAGATTTAAAAACTATTTCACATATAGTATCTTATTTGATCCTTACAACAATTCTGTGGACCAGAGTCCTATTACTGTACACATTTTACAGATGAGAAAACTGAATCTCAGAGAGGTTAAGGAACTTATCCTGGAATATAGTCATCGGTGTGTATAGTTGGCAGTGTTATAGAAAAGAAAGAGGAGCTAGAAATTCAGGAGTATCTTGAAATGGTGGCAGCAGAAGAGGAGTAATTACATCTAAATTGCAGTTTTGTGTCTCCCTATTTTGCCCAAGCTAGAAGTGTGGCAGCTTCTCATAAGTCCCATGTCATTGGTAATCATTAGCAAAAAATCTTAGATCTGATTTATTTCCAAACTGAGCCAATTCACTCCTCCTTAAGAGCCTAGTGTCACCCCATTCCAGGAGGCTCACTATATTGATTCTGGATTTAGTTGCAGATGTATTATTGGTTTCAGCCCTTCTAAAACTCAGAACTCTAGAGCTCAGGCAATCTACTATGATACTCTTGCCTAGCTGAAGAGGTAACAGGTGTGTTTCACCTGATGCTATTAGCTAAAGTGGTTCATGAGCCAGGATGGTCCAGGAGGACCAGAATTCCAAAATCTGGGAAGTTTAGTAAGGAATTTGATTTGATGAAAGAATCCTGTAGTTGAATCCCTAGAAAACTGATTTTAGGTTCAAAGCCTAATAACTAAGGTTTGAGCGTTGGCAATATTTACTTTAGGCAATAAATATATGATGTATTGATTGCTGCTTATATACTCTGAAACTTTAGATTGGATAGTATAGTTTGGATCAGAGAGCTTGTACAGACAATGGTTACTGGGGCCATCTGTTCTGAGATCTGAACTAATTTGGAAAGCTGAGAGGTAAGGGAAATTGATTCAAAAATCTCTTTGATGGTTATGATGCATCCTGGGGGATCTAGATCAAATGTAGTTTGTTCAAGATATTCTGAGACTAAATTGGGAGCCCCAGGTAAGCCCTGGAATATCAAACTTTCCTAGACTGGGAGCTAGTAAAGACTTAGAATGGAATCTCTAGGCTCTACTCTGGGCCTATGAGACAACTTTAGTAATTCTGGTTGTGTCAGCAGAGATAAATGGATAGAAATATGTTCTTCCAATGAATGGCATGCAGAAACTGCCTTGGGGAAGTTCGTTCTTTAAGGAGAAGGAATTTATCTTCTTCAAGTCAAAGAAGGGAAATAACTTGCTGGACTTTGGGGGCAGTACAAAGTGCAGCAAGTACTCGACTGAGACCTGTGCCTGTGGCAAAACCTGAACTACCACTTTGATCTTTATCAAGTGACTCAACTGTTTCTTGCACCACCTTCTCTATGACTGGTTCACTGGGAAAGGGTGGGTATCAAAGGTGTTATAGAAATTAGAGACAGAAAAGATATATATTAGGTCATTTAGTCTTGGGACTAGATGCCAAGGCTAGGGTTAGCTTCTTAAGGGAGCTTCATGGTTTTAGAAGTTACTTGGGGATCCAATTCAATGTAAAGTTTTTGAGACTTCCTTGGCTGCCTTTTCTAAGGGCTGTACAAAGCTAGTGGCCTAGTTCATATCCAAAGAATCTGGGATGATTCTAAATAATGAATTTGGAACCAGAGTGGGACCCAGAGATACCATTAAAAACTTTTAGTGGTTCCCAATCCACGGAGGTTTTATGTTCTAAAGGTTAGGATCTAAAGATTCTACTATTGTCTAGGACATCCTGAAAAAAATTCCATTTGATTTAGATTTGCCTAGGAGTGCAATGGGAACTTTCTAGAGAGTCCTCTCTACTATTTCCCTGCCCCAAATTTCTTCAAACTTTTCAGATTGGCTCAAATCTTCTCCCTGGGGAGATTGGCAACTTTTTGTAAAACTCTTCAGGTCTGAAATTATGTCCAGCTGAGTCTAAGATTTCAGGGTATACAAACAATCAATACATAAATGATTTATTGCTTATGGTGAAAGTTGCCAAGGCTACAATCCTGTGCTTTATATTTCATTGATTTGAAGGTTGCAACTTCCTGGGCACCAGCTGGTATCCTTTGATCTGGACTAGAGGGAGGTGACAGGAGAGGATGATTTCTTACAATGTCTTTTGACTCTTTTTATCCCCCCCCCCAATAGTGTTATATAAATGTTAACTAATATTGATAATTTAGTTCAGTAATTTAATTCAGTAAAAGATCATAATCTTTTATCATCTTTTGGAAGTCATGAAATACTTCACCAATCTTTTGGGGAAACTTTTCCTTCATTTGCTTGAGAAGTATAAAATCTCTGTGCTTCAGGACATATCCCCTTTCTCATATTTTCTCTCTATAGCTTCCTTTCACTATCAGAAAGGAGTCCCTTCTCTATGACAATCACGTTCTTCAGATGTTTGATTACACATATATTCTTCTAAAATGGTGTCTTTCTTTATGAACTAAATTCTTCAAATCCTTTAATGGTAATTTTGGTTCTTTTGTGAACTCTTTCATTTTTTTGATCATCTTTTTGGCAGTATGGAGAATATAAAGATCTGCAACTTATTCTTGGTGTGTTTTTAAAGTCTTACACTATAATCTATTATTTTATTGATTCTCGCTCAAACTTCTCAATAATTTTTTGGTCCTGAAATTATTTGACTTGTGCATTTCATGGAGGTAAAAGGCAGTAGCCACATCATGACAGAATCAAATAGCCATAAAATATTAGATAAATCTAAATGGGAACTTAGAAATCATGTGATCCAAATCTTATTTTGTTGATAGGTTGATATGGAGGCTTCATGTTGATAATTGTTATAATAAAGTTAATAGTCCCTAGGATGGATGAGATCCCTGCTAGATGGAGTGAAAAAATAGCTAGGTCTACAGAGGCTCCTGCGTGAGTGAGATTACCTGCTAGAGGTGGGTAGATTGTTCATCCTGTTCCAGCCCCTGCTTGAACTGTTGAAGATGCCAAAAGGAGAAGGAATGATGGTGGAAGCATTCAGAAACTCATGTTGTTCATTTGGGGGAATGCTATATCAGGGGCCCAGAAAGGTAGGTCCTACATTCCAGAGTTCCTGACTCCTAAATTAATTCTCTTTCCCCCCAAATAATAATATTCTATGAAGAAAAATTTATTATTGCTTAAGTGGGGAGTGACTAATTTCTCACTATGTGAACTTTTAGGATATTTTCTTTCTATGGTTTATACTAACCTGGCTTTGGCTTTTAGACTGTAGAATTAGACTGAAAAATAACCAAAGCTTTGCCATAAGTAAAGTACAATTGAATATCCATCTCTCTGGCTATCTAGACATATTACCATTCACCTTGTAACATTTGTTTTCTTTTCATTTATTTTTTAAATCACAAGCCTATCTTTTTTCTCCTTTCCATCCCCTTATTTAAAAAAAAAAAGCAACAACCCTATATAAAGCCAAATTTTCACACTTCCCATGTTCAGAAATATATATCTTATTCTGCATCTTGAAAATTGTCTGTTCATATCCTTGCCATTTATTAGCTGTGGAATGGCTCTGTTTATATATTCACAGTGTAATATTGTCTACACATGAATTTTACTTTCATTATAATTTGAACATTTTTATGAAAAATGTAGGCAGCACATATTAAAAACCCTATTTTACAGATGGAGAAAACAGGACAATTTAAAGTTAAATTACTTATCTGAGTAAATCAGTGAGTCAGTGGCAGGTCAGGATTTAAACTCAGGTCTCTTCTAATCCTCTAGTGACACACTAGTCAGAGAGTATAGAAGTCCATATACTAGAATTATTTCCATACTTCTGTTATTACATATTTCCTCTGTGTTTTCAAGAAGAAATTTTTAAAAAGCCTTCTCAGTGTTCATAGCTTATATTTTTCCCTTCCTTTCCTTTGAAATGGAAACTATAGTTACCTGGAAAGTCTTCAGAGGTCTTTGCATGTGCAAACACCTTAGAGCAAACAGATGGGTACCTGCAACTGGTTAGAATTGAAGGAGGAAAGGACAAGTTAGCAGTTTTTCAATTCTTGCCCAACTACCTTTCTCCTGATTTCCTCCTTATCTTTGCCTCTCTCCAAATTGTATTGAGTTGGGACTGAATTGGCAATGAGGATATATGTCTGAGGTTCCAAATGATGTTCCACAGTGGCTCAGTGAGCCAAGGTGCAATATGTACCTGGCTCTCTTGCCTTTTGACAATATGAAACCCCAAAGGGAAAGATTATTTTGAATAAGAAAATCAACCTTTCAGTCACTTCACAAATCTTTTCAAATTCTGGCTTAATCTTCTTCCCATTGATCCAAGGATATCTTTATACAAGCATCTTGGCAAATCCCCCTCCTCATTTGCAAAACCAATCTTTTCATCTGTATTCTTGATTCCTACTTCTTCTTGTTTCCTGTGAGACCTGGTTTCTGAGTGATAACATCAATTTTCCTCCTCTTCAAAAAAAACCCCTCGCTTTTATAGAGTACTTCAAGATTTTACAAAGTCCTTTCTTCACAAATATTCCAAGCAACTATTATTATTTCCATCTCACAATGAAGGAACTAAGACCTGCCTCAAGAAATGAAGGGATTTACCCACGGTCTCTTTTGACTCTGTGAGCAGAGTTTTTCCTTTGTGTCTCATGGTCTCTCTTGTCTCTCTAACCTCTCCTTAACAGACCTGGGATGAAGGTATTGAAATAATTCTTTCTGAATTCTCTAAATATTCTAGAGAAAAAACGTGAGGAAAGGATGGGCAGGAATTTCATAATTATGACAACCAGTCCAATTTGTCATCCCTGTTCCTAACCTCTTTTCTGGATACCCTTTTCAGAAAAATAATTTCTTTCTCTCAAATTGATGATATTCATGGTATAGTTACTCAGATGGACAAATATTAAGATAATTTGGATAACCAATAAAGAGAAAATTAAAGCAGAGCTATTTTGCCCAACTTTATGCCAATAAATCTGATAACCTGAGTGAAATGGATGACTACTTACAAAAATATAGATTGCTCAGATTAATAGAGGCGGAAATAAATTGCTTAAACAGTCCCTTTTAGACAGTTCTCTTAGAAAAAGAAATTGAATAAGCTATTAATGAACTCCCTAAGAAAAAATCTCTAGGGCCAGACGAATTCTACCAAACATTTAAAGAACTAATTCTAATACTGTACAAACTATTTGGAAAAATAGAGGATGAAGGAGTCCTATCAAATTCCTTTTATGACACAGATATAGTACTGATATCTAAACCAGGAAGGGTCAAAACATAAAAAGAAAATTATAGACCAGTTTGATACATGAATCAATCATATTAATACAGTGAATCAATCATATTGATACAGTGAATATCGCTAATGAATACTGATGCAAAAGTCTCAAAATATCAGCAAAGATACTTTGGGTAGAATTATGTATTTTATGTGTCAGAACATTTAATCAAATACTCCCACTTGAGGTGGGGGGAACAGAGTCTTTCTGCTATTTTCCATTGTTCTAGATGGCTACTTATGTGAAATTGCTATATTTGGTAAGGCGACATATTCGGATAGATCATTTTTATATTATAATTAAGGCATAAAAGACAAATTAGTGGAAGGTGGATAGAAAACTATCCTGAAGATGATAAGTTATAATCCTGTCTCTGACAACCTGAGTAAGTAGGCCACTCTCTAAAACTCTAAAATAGTAGAGAAGGTGCTAACATTGGTTAAGATAATTTTTTTTTTAATTTAAGAATCCTCTGTACCACTGAAATCATAGGTTTTATTCAAGTTTGCTATATGTCTAGATTAATTTCATGATTGGTTCTATAATGCTCCTATCACAATGTGAAGCAGAAAAACAGCATGGGAAGTAGAAGGTTAATCTTGAAGGCAGGAAAACCTGATTAGGTTCAAGTCTCATCTTTGATACATATTAGCTGTGGAATTCTGGAAAAATCACTTCTTCTTAATTTAGGTAGCTGTAAGTTTCAGAAAAAGTGCTGACCTGAATTGGTAGGACTGTCCTCATCTAGGAGATTCCTACATCAATGAAATCACAAATTCAGTCCCTCTCCACCCCATGTCCATAACCCATGGAAACAAAGCATACCACAATCACCTGTTTTGTTAACCCCCTGTTCTGAGATTTGTTCTAATTTCTGCATTAAAACTTTAAAACAGCTTCCAAGTATATAATATTTTCCCTCCAAACCAGGAAAGCTTGTATAAACCTCTTCCCCCTTTTTTGCATGCCTTGTAAAAGTAAATCATCATTTTACATGCAGAGAACTATTAGAATTGTTTCATAACACTTACCTAAAATTTAATCTACGGACAAAACCACATGTCAACTGTTACACCCAAATCTATCAGCACTGCATACACTGGCAATCTTAAATTAAGTCATTTGGTAAAATAAGTACATTTTATTACTTAACTGGATATAATAATAGTGTAGTTATCCCTGGCTTCCTGCCTCGGTGTTTATAATTTTTTTGCTAGCCACTGAAGAAGCCTTGCTGGTGAGTGACTTAGAAAAATAAATTGGCTTCCCCTTGGATGTTTCCTTTATGTTTTATTATTCTAAGTTTTCAGAGATAATGGTTGTAAAGCCAATTACTGTACAATATCATACACAAGAAGAACAGTTTTAGATGCCTGAGTCTCTCTAAGGCAAAACTTTCTGGTTAAGCAATATTAACAGAAACCTGTTAGATTATGCATTTGAAAGAGGCTACCTGCAATTATTATAAGTAATAAAATGTTTTCACAGTAATGTTCATAAGACAGTTTATTGGTAGTGCCCAAATCAGTCATACCCTGATGGTAAGGCAAATAAATCTCACTAGGAGCATATTTGCAGTTTAGTATGATGTACTAAACTCAAAGAATGACTTTGACGTTGAGAAGAGATTTGTGTAACTGTTTTAAAAGGTAATTATCATTAATTCCATTTAACAAAAAGGAAATTAAAGGAGAAGCCAACCCAAAGTGGTCAGTGACAAAGTTTCTATACTTCAAAAGCTAGGTACAAGTTCTAAAAAATCCTGATGTCTTATTTTTTAACAACAGCCTTACAAATAACATTTTCAAGGAACAAAACTCTCCCTTTGTTATTCCTCTTTGCAATATGAAAGTATGTTATGCAAGATTGAAATGCAATAGTTCAAAATGTTCTTGCCCTACTTACTAAATCCCTTCTACATCCAGGCCAAAGGTCATTAAGTAGGCTACTTTCCAGTTTTATTCCAGACAAATAGCAATTTCTCACAGGTAACTCTAAAAATTTTTTTTCTTTCCTGGAAGAATATTTTGATTAGCTTTCTAATGATAAAAATCATGTCTATACTTTAATAATATTCCCAGATTTCATGATCATAACTGTTCTAAGAGACATCAATTATAAGTGATCAAATTCTTTTAGGCATGTGAATTGTTTTTGATTTCACATAATTTTCTAAAGTAATATTATTCAGAACAATAATTTTTTTTTAAAAGAATGGCATCTCTTCAGATGTTTCTGTAGTTAAGGACTCATTAGCTTGTTTTCTAAAAAAAAAAAAAAAAGATAAGAGGATGAATAAATAATCATCAGATTGTACCACTCATAAATTAGATGACCTTGATCAAATGACTTAAGCTTTTGGGGTTTCAAGTTTTTCTCTGGAGAAATGAGGGAGTCTAGATAGCTTTAGCTTAATATATATATTTTAACTATACTTTCCCTTTATTTATTTAACTGATTCTGGGCTCAAGGACTTCAGCATTATCAGAGAAAGCTTTAATTTAAATAAGCAGGAATCTGTAAATCTGGCAAAGGTCATGAGTATTAATTTTTATTATAATTTTAACATTTCATCTGAAGTATTCCAGAAAAACCAGTAAAATAAAAATTAATAATTATTACTCAATTTATTTCTTTAACACCTAGAAGAAGCTTCTTTTGATATAGTGAGATCTTTTCAAAAATGTCCCAATAAGAGAGGTTATTAGAACAGGATACACCTAAGATCCAAATATAAAAAACTCATAGCCCATGGGAACCCTAATGGAACTAGAATTTCCAAACCAATAGTTTCCTATAAACTTTTAATTCCTTTAAAATCAATCAAACAAAAAGTATGTATTAAGTATCTATCTTTTGCCAGACAACTGGATAGAGCTTAACAATAGCTTAAAATTAACACAATATTTTACACTTTGTGAAGTGCTTTGCTTTTAACCAGAGAAGTAGGCAGTAGAATGAGTATTATTTTCATTTATGGCAGATAATAATTTAAGTGTCTTGTGCAAGGAAGTGTTTTGCTTTTAACCAGAGAGGTAGGCAGTAGAATGAGTATTATTCTCATTTTATGGCAGATAAAATTTAAGTGTCTTTTGCAAGGACATATAATGATGAAAGAGGACTCAAACTCAATTTTCTGATTTGAAATATAGTCCTATGCCATGTTGCAAGCAGCAAGAAAGGGAAAGGGGGGAACCTCTGAATTGTATTCAAATTAAATTTTAAAAAATGTCCACCAATTAAGACTGAAAAAACAGATAGATGAAGGAAAGAAAAAGACTGTCAGCACCACTGCTTCCATTATTAGTCCAACTAAAAGAACCTCCTGGAACCTGGAGGAATGTATATAGAAATATCATCCTGGGGACTAGAGACCTTATTCAGATCTCTAGGAAGAAGCTTAGCATTAAAATGGATTACTTATCTAAATAATTATAGGCATCCTGTGTTTCACTAACATATCACACACATATATACACAGTCACATGCTAGAAGCCCAGAAATAATCAAGTACTGAACCACTTTTCAGTTCTGCAGCCCTTGTGCCTGCTCTAGTACAAAGGTAGGAATTGACATTGTGGACACTTCCGTGGTTCATTCTCACCACTTCTTTATCTGTCACATAGGTTATAAAAACATTTTTCAACCAACAAAGCAGGATGGAGTCAAAGGGGATGATTTGGAGTTCCTCCCAAACTCACACTAGATTTCTGCTTCCCTTTTCTACAGGTAACTTTTCCTCTACATGTGTACTTGCAAGTTGTTTCAGGTTAAAAAGAAGAGAGGAAAGAGGAGAAAAATAATTATATCTCAAATACTAAGGATAAAGGTGGTGATTTCAATTTCTATGAGCCACTATTGCTGGCTCCTGAGTCATTGTGAAGCCTATTTCTCTGACTTGTTTAATAAAAAAAAGTATGAACTCCCAAAAGGAAAAAAAAAAAAAGAAAGAAAAAGAAAACATTTTGAAGTCTATGTTTGTAATAAGAACTAGAAAAGAAGTAATTACTTTTGCTCAAGAGATCTAGAGGTATTCATCCAGTTCTCAGTAGAGTTTTAAGTATTCTGATTTTTTCTGCTTCATATCAATATTTATCTCTTATTTCAACTCACAAGGACAGATTTGGACCGCCAACTATCCATCTGACGTACAAGACCTATTTTTTTGGTCACTTTCTTTCTACTTATACAGTTGTACTTACAGCTACTATCAGACGACTCTAGATTTTTTTTTTTTATTTCTAAGATAAGAAATAGATATGCCATTTAAAAGTACAAAATAAACAATTGTCTTAAAATATTATTAGAAAAACACATGAGATTTTTATCAATATAACATATGTTTGATTGAAGCATAATATATTACTCATTATTAAAATGCCTGTTGTTCCATATTCCATTCTGCTCTATCTTGTAGATTCCTGTTCAAGTTACTACATTTATTATTAGATATCAACTATTCCCCCCTTTAAACCTTTCATTATTTAGCTTCTTTTTACAAAATTTCTAAATCATTCCAATTTCTTAAGTTTCTTACTTTTGTCCCTTTGCTAATTCCATTTCCCTCCTCTCTCTGCTTATTGAAATTCTACCCATCATTCAATGTTTCATATTCCAGCTGGATGTGATCTTGCCCTTTTCTGAATTCCTGTCATTCTTATTGTGTGTATCACATATTATTTTATATTGTAGTTATCTATGCAATCGGTCAGTGGATCAATTACTTAGTAGACTTTTTAAAGATAAGTACCTTGCTTTATACTTCATACTTTTTAAATATTCACTCAACATTCACTTATATTAGGTCTTTAGTTTTTTCCAAGGCATTTGTTGGATGCATGAATGAATGATGTTTTCCTTTCTTGAATTCTTAGTGTGAGTAACCTTTTTTTATAATTTAATATGCTCCAATCAATACTTGACATAGAAATATATTATTTAAACCTATTGTTGTCTCTTTTATACAAATTCTTTAGAGTTAGGAACCTTGTCTTTTATCCCATATATATCTTCATATTATATAACATCCAATAAATAACAAGTAACTTGAATTGAATCTCTTGAATCTATTTAGACAGGTTAACTGAAACAAAAAGGGGGGGAGGAAAGAAAGAAAAATAAATGTTTTTTAGGTTTCATGGCCTTCTTTTCATTTGTCTATGGTCCTGAAAAATTACTATTCTATACTATACTATATCTCCACACATTTGTTTTTTTTTTTTTTTTTTTTGGTAGATCTGTGCCTTAACCAAAAACTGTGTTAGAGCCTATATAGCCAGAGTACAATGAATCTATATGTCTGCATAAACTCAGAAATAAGTAATTACTTCCAAAATGAATCCAGATTTATCTATTTTTAGATAGCCTATGAACAATCTTCTCAGAATAGATTTTCATGTTATTTTTTCCCCCTTGAGTTACTCTTACCATTTCAGACATTCTCAATCATAACTTGTAAGTGGTAAAACAATATGCAAATAAAAGGTAAACTGAAATTCACAATAGTAGTAGCGAATATGAATTTTAGACAAATATTTAAAGGGAAGAAATATGCAAATCTTAAAGTTGATTGTAGATAATAAGTTTAATCAGCACCCCATTATCATCTTCTTCATTACACAATATATTTGCAAAAGGCTTGCAACCTTCCAAAGGAGTTCTTTCAAAGGAAACCATTGTTATATTTTCCCTACCTTACAAATAATGAAACCAAAGTATTTCAAAGTCTCTTAAAATATAAGCAGAATTATAGAACAGATTTAACAAGACAATTTTCTTTGTCCATTGAAAAATGTTACTTTTTAGCCATTCATATTAACTGAAGTCAATTTTATAAGTCATATTTAAAATGTGAATCTGAGAGAAAAAAAAAGTTTGTTTTTGTTGATTAAGAGACCCGTTGTTTTACAACTTGGCCTAATTCCTATTGATATGAAGAGCTTGATCCTAAAGGCTTCTCGATCATAATAGTTCTGAGTTGTGGCACTGTGGTAATGTGAACTAGTCCTTCAAATGCTACTTTTTTGAAGGGAAAAACATTCACCTGGAGGTAGCTCATAAATGGAGATGTTAATCATAGATCCAGAGCAATGATCCTCCAGTGACATGGGACACCTGAGAGTGTTTGCTTTACCATATAATGGCATTAATTTCTGGAAGCTTAATTTCAACAACCAATTCATGGATGGTCTGACAAGGGGCTACTTGAACCAATATCTTTGATGACAGCAGATGCCTGAGGAAAATGCATTCACCAAATATATGCCTTCATGGACATGCTGGGGACTTCATTTCATGGATGATTTTCCACATATGAAACTACTCAAAAAATATGGAAGGAAGGATGTGAAGTGTGTATAGGCAAATAAATTGGCAAGTCTGAATATCAGAATGGAAAGAGAAACAGGTCTGCAGATAGCTTCTCTTTGTTCTAGTCCTGTAAAAAGTACTTATATACTTAGGCAGGTGCTGAAATGAGAGATGCTGAGCTTGGGAAAGACTAATCTAGTCCTGATATGACAGCTACATTTCTCATTGTGGATCATAAAAATCAAATGACTCACTAAGATAGCTACTATATGGCAACACATGTCACAATAAAAATGTCAGTTTTCTGTATTATTTTACAACATTGGCTAAGTTAGGAATGCTTTCAAGCATGATACCAATATTCTCCATTGCTAAAAAAAAAAAAAAAAAAAAAATCCAAACCTAGCCATTTATTAACTGGGACTCACAGTTATCTCTCTATCCAAGTTTGTTAGTCAACACCAGATTTTCTAAATTAAGTATTCCTTTAGGAACAACAATTACTTTAATGCCATGAAACATTTCTATCACTCTTCGGCCAAGATCAAGAACACTATAGTATTTTTTTTTCTTTTTCCCCAGTTATTAATTTCTAACCCTTTTTCTTCTCTCTCCCTTCCCCCCCCCAATTTTTCTCTCTTTCTTTCCCCTGATCTTTATGTTGAATTCAATTTTACTAACTTTATGCTTCAGTCATTAAACATTCTTATAGTTTAAAAGTAGAAGAATAATGAAGAGAATTTGGATGAATGTAAGAGGTGAAACCGAAATGGTATTGTCATACGAATTTAATAAAGATTGCCCCCTCAAATAAAAATCATGGATTGTGCTTTCCTAACACAAGTCACAGCACAGAATTGCTACAGAAATGGGGGAGGTAGAGTATTTAAAATGTCCAAATATCTGCTAGAAGTCAGTTTTCTCAAAAAACAAACAAACAAACAAACACACCCAAACTTAACAACAGCAGCCAAAAAACAGAAAACCATGGAATCAGATAAATTATTGACTTGTATTTCTGACAATATTATCTTGGTTGGGAGAGAAGGGAGAGAAGTTAAATAGAACTTAGATTTTAGATTTAATTCTAACATACAAAAACTGGTAGTTGAAGTGGAAATTATGGAACTTTGGAAGAAACTGTCTATGTAATCTGGGAATTCGTAAAAGTCAATATGCTGAGCACAGATTCAGTTACTCTACACTTTAGAAAAATGTACATAAAAAATTCAAATGGAAAAGGGATTTCCTATTGATAAATTATGCAGAGTACACTGGATTCCAGAACATTATGGACTTTCTCAATGAGATAAAGGATCATTTAATACATAATGATCTTGGGGCAGCTAAGTAGCATAGTGGATAGCATCAGTCCTGAAGTCAGGAGGACCTGAGTTCAAATCTGATCTCAGACACTTAATACTTCCTAGCTGTGTGACCCTGGGCAAGTCACTTTAACCCCCATTGCCTCAGAAATAAAGAGGAAAAAAAAAGACATAATGATCTAGTCATCCAAGTAAGAAAAACAAACTGGATGATGAATATATATTGTTCAAATTAAGAAATGCAGTTGGACAGGCAACCTATTGAGTTAATTCATCAATGTGTCTATTGTGAATAACAAACTATGTGTAAAACTGAATAGGAGGAAGAGACAAGACTATGATATTTCTTAAACTGTGAAATTTTTTTCACTGATTCTAAACTGTGCACTTCCACAAAAGCCCACTAAACATCCATATACTCTCTATGATACCAAGTAGTAGTGAATTTCAGAAGAGTCACCACAATCTCAGAAAAATAATAATTGCAACTAACCCAAAAGATAACGGAAAGATGAATTGAGGATGTAAATAGTTTCAGAGTATTCCTAACAATGATTACATTCAAGAAATGGTTATGTAACAAGAATAAATCATAACAGGTAGAGTTCATATATTGCTACTCATACATATTTTAAAAAAAAACACAGGAAGTTTTCTTGCACATTTGGTTGGATCTTTTTTTTTTTTTTTTGAAGACTTAAAGACACAGGCAAGAATAATATAGATTAAAGCATAAGATAGGTTGTGAGCTACATGGAAGTGATCTACTGATGAACTCATAGAACTACCACACTTCTCCAGTAATTGAGAGATGGAAGATCCAGTTCCATTTCTTTATTTAAAGGTTGTATGTTTTAGAATCTATTCCACTGGGGAATCATATGCTCAATAATATAATCAAGTCTTCTGAATATGAAGAAAAATTAATTATTTTTAATATTTTTCCTAAATAATATTAGAACCAGATTTAAAAAAATATATAGATCTTAAACACAGACCAAATAGGAGACATATCAATCTCCTCATTTCATAGATAAGTAATTGCTGATGGTCATATAGTAAATTTAAGATAGAAAATATTACATTTTTCTTTTTTTTAAAAAAATTACATTTCAAAAGCAAACCCTGTCATATTAGGAATAGTTGAAGAAATTGAGAATGTCTAGGCTAGAGAAAAGAAACTAAAGAAAATGGCTCACAACTACTGAATTGGAAATAAAGAAAATTATTACAGCAAATTTGCTCAATCATATAACAAAACTGAAAACTTAAAGGAAATAGATAAAAAAAGAAAATTAATAAACTATCAATAAACTCCAAAAGGGGGGGGAAACTCTATGTCCTGATAGATTTGCAAGTGAAGTTTATCCAACATTCAATGAACATTTCCAATATTATTATGTAAATGCTAAATTATGTAAATAATAAGGACGCACCCTTCTAGTCTCTTCCTATAATATATAGTATCAAATATATGCTTAGTACCTAATAGATTCCTAATATATACCCAGTACCTAATAGATACATAAACCAGAAAGAGACAAAGGAGAGAAATAAAACTATAGATCAATATCTCTAAAGTATATGGACACAAAAATTTTAAATAAAATGCTAATAAGTGGGCTACAACATTTCAGAAAAATTATGAGGGATATGGAAAAGTTGAGACACAAGTATCCTGTTGGTGGAATTATGAACTAATCCAATAATTTTGGAAAGCAATCTGGAATGATACTCAAAGAATTATTAAACTATGTATAATACCCTTTAACCCAGGATTACCACTATTAGACCTGTTTTCCAAGGTGACCAAGGAAGAAGGAAAAGAACTTATATATTTCAAATCTAAAATATTTGTTGCACTTGTCTTTGTGGTGGCAAAAAATTGGAAATTAAAGCAATTGGGGAATGGTTGAATAAATTGTGGTATATGATTGTAATGGAATATTACTTGTGCTGTATGAAATGATGAATAAGTTGATTTAGGAAAATATGGAAAAACTCCAATGAAATAATGAAGAATGAAATGAGCAAAATCAAGAGAGGACATTGTATAGACAGCAATATTGTTTAATGATTAAGCTATTATGAAATATATGAACAGTCACATCAATTATAAAAGACTTAAGAAGGAAAATGCTATCCACTTCACCTCCAGAAAAAGAACTGATATATATAGAAGTATGTATTGCATGATTTTGCATAGACATCTGTGTAAAATGTTGGCTTCTTCTAGTGTGGGTTGGGACGGAAGGAAACAATGTAGAATTCAAATGTAACCAAAAATAAAATATTAAAAAAAATAAAGACTATGTACTATCAACTATGTAAAATTGGTTAAACCCAAGAAAAACCATCAATATAATAAATCATGTTAACAATAGTAATAATAACATGATTACATCAATAGGTTAGACAAAGGGTTTTAGAAAAAATTGGCACCTATTTCTATTAAAAATCTAGAAATCATTTGAATAAATGAATCTTTCCTTATTGTAGTAAATAATATCCATCTAAATCAAAGAGTAAACATTATATCCAATGGAGAAAAAGTAGAGGCCTTTCCAGTAGGTAAAGGGGTAAAGGAAGATGAAATACTAAGTGAGCAGAATTAGAACAATTTACAGAATGACAACATTATCTAGAAAATAAATTTGACAGATTTAAAAACTCTGATTAATGCAACCACAAATTATAAATCCAGAAGACTGAAGATTAAATAGCCACTCACTGCCAGTCATAGAGGTGGTGAACTTAATGTCTATTGCTACCACTAATATTTAACATAGTCCTAGAAATGCTAATTGTAACAAGACAAAAAGGAAACAAGAATAAGCATAGGCAAAAAGAAAACAAAATTATCACTTTTTGCAGATCATATGATAATTTACTTAGAAAACTAAAAAGTAAGCTAAAATTAAGTGAAATACATTGAGCAAAATTGATAAATTAATTCATATACACCATCAGCAGTCATGTGAATTCTTGTTGAGGAACCCATTCTACATTAAGAATATTCAGTGGAATAAACTAGAAAGAGAAGTTCTATATAAAAGTATAAAAACTATAAACTATTTGGTAGGATATCTGTCAAAACCATTTGAATTCAAATATAAAACACTATTTGCAGAAATAAAGACAGAACCAAATAGTTGGATAACCATTTATTTGGTCATGAGTAGGATCTAGTCAATATAACGAAAACGACAATATCTAAATTAACTTATTTATTCAGTGAAGTGCCAATCAAATTACCAATAGAATATCTTATAGAGCTAAAAAAGAAATTCATATGGAGAAACAAAAGACCAAGAATCTTAAGTGTAATAATAAAAATGGGAAGGGGGTCTATTAATACTCTACTATAAAGTATTCATCATTAAAATGATTTGATACTGGTTAAAAATAGGGAAGTTGATCAGAAGGAAAGTCTAGGTACATAATATATAAAGCAAATACAGTAGCATGATCTTTGATTAAACCTCAAAGTTCCAATTGTTGGGAGATGGACTCAGTATTTAACAAAAACATAGGGAAAAGTAGATAGCTGTTGGCAAAAATCAGATTTGGATAGTGCTTTGCATAAAATATATACGTGATTTGACATAAAAAGTTATATCATGAACAAATTGGAGGAAAAAGGAAGAAATTACCTTTCATTTCAGAAAAGAAAAGAATCCATGACTAAAGAAGATCACATACAAGAAACAGCTTGGGTGAGGCAAAATCAAAGTGTTGGCATGAACAAATCTATTAGTCAGAATTAGAAGGGAAATAGGTAATTGGGGTTTTGAAAAAGTCTTTGCAGCATGTTTCTTTACAAAAGGTCTCATATCCAAACTTTATAAGGAATTGATTTGAATTTATGAAACTAAGAGTCATTCTCCAATAGATAAATGGTTAAAAGCTAGGAATAATTTTCAAAGTAAGAAACTGAAGCTATCAATAACCACATAAAATGCTGTAAATTACTAGTAATTAGAGAAATGAAAATTCAATGAACTTTGAAGGTCTACTTGTACTCATATGACTGACAAAAGTGACAAAAAGAAAACATAACAAAGGATGAGGAAGCTATGAGAAAATGGATAAACTAGTGTGCTGTTTGTGGAACTATGATTTGGTCCAGCTATTCTGGAGAACAATTTGGAATTATACTCCCCAAAGTTACTAAACAGTGCATACCCTTTGATCCAATTCTACTGCTACAAGGCCTATGTACCATAGAAATCAAATAAATAAGAAAATTATCTATCCACACAAAAATATTTGTGGCAGCTCTTTTTGTAGTAGCTAAAATAGGAAACTAAGGGACTTTGCTCCAATTAGGGAATGGCTAAATAAATTATGGTATATGAATGTAATAGGATATCATGGGATAATTTCAAAGAAAAGACCTCCATATACAAATGAAATGCCAAGTCAATATTATCTAGAAAACAAACTTGACAGATTTTAAAACTCTGATTAATGCAACCATAAACTATAAGTCCAGAAGATTAAAGGTTAAACAGCCACTCACCGTCAGTCATAGAGGTGGTGAATTTAACAAGCAGAGAAAGAAAGAAATTCTGGACGTGGCTAATTTGAGTATTTGTTTTGTGGAATTAAGAATTTATGTTTATGATAAGAGTTTTGTTTTGTTTTGTTTTGTTTTCTTCATACTGTTCAGTGGAGAGAGAGGGAACATGGGAAAGGTAGATTATAATTTTATAATAACTTTTTATTAACAGAACCCATGCCAGGGTAATTTTTTTACAACATTATACCTTGTACTCGCTTCTGTTCCAATTTTTCCCCTCCCTCCCTCCACCCCCTCCTCTAGATGGCAAGCAGTCCTATACATGTTAAATAGGTTACAGTATATCCTAGATACAATATATGTGTGCAGAACCGAACAGTTCTCTTATTGCACAGGGAGAATTGGATTCAGAAGGTAAAAATAACCGGGGAAGAAAAACAAAAATGCAAATAGTTTACATTCATTTCTCAGTGTTTTTTCTTTGGGTGTAGCTGCTTCTGTCCATCACTGATCAATTGAAACTGAGTTAGATCTTCTCTTTGTCAAAGAAATCCACTTCCATCAGAATATATCCTCATACAGTATCGTTGTTGAAGTGTATAATGATCTCCTGGTTCTGCTCATTTCACTCAGCATCAGTTCATGTAAGTCTCTCCAAGCCTCTCTGTATTCATCCTGCTGGTCATTCCTTACAGAACAATAATATTCCATAACATTCATATACCACAATTTACCCAACCATTCTCCAATTGATGGGCATCCATTCATTTTCCAGCTTCTACCACTACAAACAGGGCTGCCACAAACATTTTGGCACATACAGGTCCCTTTCCCTTCTTTAGTATCTCTTTGGGATATAAGCCCAGAAGTAGCACTGCTGGATCAAAAGGTATGCACAGTTTGATAACTTTTTGGGCATAATTCCAGATTGCTCTCCAGAATGGTTGGATTCGTTCACAGTTCCACCAACAATGCATCAGTGTCCCAGTTTTCCCGCATCCCCTCCAACATTCATTATTATTTTTTCCTGTCATCTTAGCCAATCTGACAGGTGTGTACTGGTATCTCAGAGTTGTCTTAATTTGCATTTCTCTGATCAATAATGATTTGGAACACTTTCATTTGAGTGGTAATAGTTTCAATTTCATCATCTGAAAATTGTCTGTTCATATCTTTTGACCATTTATCAATTGGAGAATGGCTTGATTTCTTATAAATTTGAGTCAATTCTCTTTACATTTTGGAAATGAGGCCTTTCTCAGAACCTTTAACTGTGAAGATGTTTTCCCAGTTTGTTGCTTCCCTTCTAATCTTGTTTGCATTAGTTTTGTTTGTACAAAGGCTTTTTAATTTGATATAATCAATATTTTCTATTTTGTGATTAGTAATGGTCTCTAGTTCATCTTTAGTCACAAATTTGAAAAGTAGATTATAATTAAGATAAATAAATAACAATTGAAAATTATGAATACCAGAAATGGGGTGGAGTTTGCTTGAGTAGTGAGAAGGTGACTGATGTCATAGATATTATGGACAAGGATTGGCAACTGATAAAATAGAGAGGGGTATGAAAAACAGTGATTTTAAGAGTATCTGGGTGATTCTTAATACCTCTTCTACCTTTCTTCCTAACATTCTGTGATTCTTTGATTCCATAAGTCCAAGAAATAGCCTGAAAGCTCCCTGGTCTAGAAATATGGGTCCCCAGTTGGTCTAGGCTTTGGAGACTGGACTAAGAAGGGAGAGACCAATGTAAAAATCTAATCTTCCCTGATAGCAGATTAAAATTTATTCATCTTCATGCAAAGTCATAGAGTCACAGATTTTTCCCTTTAAAGTTTAATAGAGCACAGAGGTAGGTAAAGAATTCAATCCAATTCAGTACAATGTAATAAGCACTTATACATCCATCCCGACTTCTCCTTTCAGTGGAGCTAAAAGAAATGAAAAGACTTTGACTTTGTCTTCAAGGAACTCACAATTTAGGAGGAGAGACAGAGAGTGTACTATAAGGTCTTTTCTAGCTCTAAATCCATGATCTTACAATCCTGTGAACATGATTTAGTTGGAAAACCTTTTATTTTGTTGTTTAGTCATTTTAGTCATGTCTGAGTATGATTCCATTTGGGATTTTCTTAGTGGAGATACTATAATAGTTTTTCATTTCCTTCTCATTTTTACAGATGAGAAAACTGAGGCAAGTTGGGTTAAGTGCCCAGGGTAAGTATCTGATTTGAATAAAGTCTTCCTCACTCCAGGCCTGGCACTCTATATACTTTGCCACCTAGTAAAATTAATTATGGTATAGTGCAAAGAGTCCTGAACTTGGGGATCAGAAAACCTCAGCTATGTCACATAAAATGTGTGTGCCTTTAATGAGTTCTCTAATCATTTAACTTCTGAGGATTTCAAGTTCTTCTACAAATCAAATAAAGGAATTCAACTAGAGAATTTTTAAAAGATCCTTCCATCTCTGCCATTGTATTTTTGAGTCTATTCTAAGGTGATAGATACAGTCTTATATAGCAGAAACATAAGTGTGGAGGGATTCAGTCTAGACAATCTGGGCAAAGGTACAGATTTTGGAGATAGACAAAATGTACAGGGACAAGCTGGTAAGTCAGACAAAGCTTAAACAAGGTAGCAAGCCCACCAGCCTCTACACAACCACCCTTGTGTTAGAGCCTATGAGAAGAAAAGGGATGGAGGATAAGGGAGGAGTATAGTCTATGCTCTTGAAGACTCTTGTTTTAGACATATGACTTAAGATATGTGACATAATGCAAGAATGTTTGTGGCAGCTCTCTTTATAGTGGCCAGAAACTAGAAACTGAGTGGATGCCCATCAATTGGAGAATGGCTGAATAAATTGTGGTATATGAACATTATGGAATATTATTGTTCTGTAAGAAATGACTAGCAGGATGATTACAGAAAAGCCTGGAGAGACTTATTTGAACTGATGCTGAGTGAAATGAGCAGGACCAGAAGATCATTATATACTTCAACAACAATACTATATGATGATCAATTCTGATGGACCTGGCCATCTTAAGCAATGAGATGAACCAAATCAGTTCCAATGGAGAAGTAATGAATTGAACCAGCTACACCCAGCAAAAGAACTATGGGAAATGACTATGAATCACTACATAGAATTCCCAATCCCTCTATTTTTGTCCACCTGCATTTTTTATTTCCTTCACAGGCTAATAGTACACTATTTCAAAGTTCAATTCTTTTTGTACAGCAAAATAACTATTAGGACATGTATATTTATATTGTATTTAATTTATATTTTAACATATTTAACATGTATTGGTCAACCTGCCATCTGAGGGAGGGGATTGGGGGGGAAGGAGGGGAAAAGTTGGAACAAAAGGTTTGGCAATTGTCAATGCTGTAAAATTACCCATGCATATAACTTGTAAATAAAAAGCTATTAAAATTAAATTAAATTAAATTAAAAATATATATATCTGACATAATTAGAGAATAATGCAAGAGACTATGTGTGATCTGATGGAGTCTATGTGTAGCATATGTTAGAGTTAGTAGCTAGGTAGTATTTATTGTATTAGCATATTCCCCAGAGTATATTCTATATGTAATCCTCTATTCAACAATATGTACACATATATAACCATGTATATGTATATACACATATGCTACAAGTATGTGTGTAATATTCATGGGTATCAAAAGTACTGTGTATTATTTTTGATAGCTGTAGTATATACTATATATATTTTATTTTAAAGAGTAAACATTTAAAATCTTTTAAAAACTTTGAATATATGAGATAGAGCTAAATTGTTATAAGGTATTTTAATATTTTAAATGTATATTGTAGTGTCCTTGGTTCAGTTTTCTTTGGGGTCTCTGGGAGCAGCCTTCCTTTCAGTTCAGTAATCACTACAAGTGTAGCCAGGTGTTAAAGTCCAAATCCTTTATTATCTCCTTGCCTGGGGCCCGGGCCAGCTTTCTTGAGGTTCTCCTGAATGTATCTTGGTTCCTGTGGGGGAGGTAGGAGGACTACCACCACTTCTCTGTCTTCCCTAGTTCTGTCTCTTCCTGAGTTTGTCCGAGATTATATGCTCTCTTAGCATAGGTGTGAATCTTGTAGAACTATATTAAGTACTAAGTACATGTACTGAACTACCATTGTCTTTATCAATTCCACTGACTTAACACCTTGTAAGAATCCTTTGTTTCAAGTTCAGAGTTCATAACAGTATATATACTATGCGTAGAATTTATATAGCACATATATAGCATACATTATGTATTGCACTTGAATAACCTATGAACTATGAATGTATGGAGTGAACACAATATATTCTTTTTTTTTTTTTCTGAAACAGTTGGGGTTAAGTGACTTGCCTCCAGGATCACACAGCTTGGAAGTGTTAAGTGTCTGAGATCAGATTTGAACTCAGGTCCTCCTGACTTTGGGGCTGGTAAAGCCACCTAATTGCCCCCAAACACAATATATTCTTACAACTAACATGTGTGTAGTATGTTCATATGTACATTGTATAAATATTCAATGTACATACATTATTATACTTAGTATTTATGTAGTATTTGCTGTATTAATACATATGCACATATTAAATTATAGTACTACCCCATTATACTAGTAGTATATACTAAAATCATATATTACCTTTATATAACATATATATGTATGTGTATATAATATATATATACACTATGTGCATATGTTATGAATATGTGGAAAATACTTCAGAAATCTCTAATGTAATTTCTTTTTAGAAATCATGCTACAAATTGAAACAAACTTCAAAAAAGCATTAATAGTTATAAAAACTCAACTTTTTTTTTATTATTATGACTAAACCAAAAATTACTATTAAATAATAGCATTACTATTGAGAGAAGAACAGATGATCTATCTGGTCATAATTTGTGCATAGATAAGAAGTTTTTGTAAAAAAAAAGTTTCTTTTGCAAACAGTTTTCAAAAATAGGTAGAAGTCAGAAAAGGGCAAAATTTGCTTCAATAGAGGAAATAACTTTCCAATAATTAAAGCTGTACAAAACAAAGTGCTCATTTTCCATTCCATATGGCATGAAAGAAATCTGTACTGCTTTTAAATTTCTGGAGCCTGAGCACAATTCTTCACTTGAATGGTTGGTTTGAGAACTAGCAAGTTTCACAGTTCACAAATGTTTGATTTCTAACTTCCCCTTTAATGATCCTTTATATTCTACCCATTCATCCACCCAGACTCTATGGTCTACTCAGCTGCTTCCACTGCCTTACTTCTTCCCCATCTGAATTATTTACACTGGATGTCTAATATTCATATGCTAGGAAAAGTAATTATTCACCTTTGGAAGTCTAGCCTTGTGGCAGAGGCATTCTTGATTGGTAACTGAGTGCAAACTTCTCTAGCTGGTCCCAGACCAGATGAGCCCACACTTCACAATTCACCTAGACTTCCACTTCTCCGTCTTGCCATCTGTCTAGTAAGCTACAAGTTCTGTCCCTCCCTGCCCTCCTCCTTCTACTTCTTGCTCTTGGCATAGAAATTAGAACTCAAATTCCATGAGGAAGGGACTGTGTCACTCAGTATTTATCACAATACCTCTTACAAAGTAAAGTTTTAATAAGTGCTTTTTTCATTCATTCATTCACACGTTCATTCATTTATTCTTTAGAGATTTTGCAGAAACGATTTTAAAACTGAGTGGAAATTGGACCAGTCTCTTAAGATCTCTTACAATAACAAGATTTATGATTTTGTAGACATAGCTTTTGTGTTAGTGTGGACAATCTGGAAGACATATTCTGGGAGCATCTTTTGACTGGCCTTTGTCCAATGGTACAGGCATTCTAGCTACACTATGTTCTTGGAGCTCATGGGTATTTATTTTGGGATTTCCATCATAAGTCAGTCAATTGTTATAGTAACTACAGATACTTAACCATTGACTTATATACTGACATATTCAGAGATAGAATGATGTGGATACATACAGAAACCTATCAATCCCAAACATTTATAATGTACCTAATTAAATGTATTTGGCAATGGATATTATTGTAAAGAAAAAAAAAAAAAGAAGTGTTCATGTGACTAGTTCTCATTTTCTTTTCTTTTCCTGAGGCAAGTGGGGTTGTCACGTGACTTGCCCAGGCTCAGACATCTAGGAAGTATTAAGTGTCTGAGACCAAATTTGAACTCAGGTCCTCCTGACTTCAGAACTGGTGCTCTATTCACTGTAGCTGCCCCTTAGTTCTTATTTTCTAAGAGCAAACATACTTGAATGGATGACTACAGATGGGGAGTTGAGAGGGAGAGAGTGGGTTAGTAGTTCATTGGTAGGAAAAATATATATAAATAAGAAGGTGGTGACTGAAATGCTATAGCTGAAATCAGAAAGATTTGGGTTCAGATTCTGCCTCTGAGGAGCAAACCCCTTCATCTTTCTGAAGTTTTTCTGAGTTTTCTCATCAATAAAATGAGGGAATCGGATTAGTTAGCCTGTAAGTGTACCTTCCAGTTTTTAATTTATGATCCTGTTCTCTAACCTCCATAGATGATACTAGTTCCCAAAGATCTATTACTGTGTAATACTTAGCTGTGAGTCTATATTCTCTAGCCTACAGGATTTTACAATAGTGGTCAGCGATTTGAAAAATTTCATGTTTGGAAAGTGAAGTTAGTAAAAATATAATTTTTACCAAATCATTTAAAATGTTAAAATCAGCACCTGTTCTCCTGAGTTAGCACATGTTAACTCAGAAGGGGAGATTTCATTTAAATTATAGCCATGATGTATCACTGCTAAAACACTAGAGAGTATACATAAAACTCACAACCGAGTAGGCTTCACTACATACCACAGGCATATCTCACATTGAACCTTCCTCGCCCAAAGTGCCTGCCTATGTAATCTTGTGGAAGCAGGTATTTAAATAACACACTTAAACAAATTACTTGTTTACTGTTTTATGCGTACAGTTCAAACTTCCTGGCTCAGGTTTGCCTGGGGAGCTACTACTAATCATTTCTGGTGAAATCACGAGCCATGTGAAAGGTTGAGATGATGCCAGAGTTCCAAATCTGAGTTGCAAGAAAACATGAAATAGGCATTCTAAATATAGTTACTGGGCACTAAATCCCACACAACTGGATAGGTTCTTTAAAAAAATTTCTTTTGTTTTGATAGCACTTTTACTTTCAAGTAGACTTCTCTTTCGCCTCCCCAGAGAATTATCTTTCAAAGAAGGTGGCAGTAGGGAAGAGACAGATAGAGACAGACATAGAAATAGAGAGTAGAGAGGGAAGAGAGAGAGAGGAAGAGAAGTAGAGAGTAATTCAGAAATAAACACACATCAACTGGATCCGAAAAAATACACAATATTAATTGCTCAAGATGTTAAAGGGTAATCCAGTATTTAGGCAGCAGGATTACTTACAGTGATCTCACCTAATGTTATGGTTAAGATTCCAAAGCATTTGCTAAAACTTGTACTTCTGGTTTCTCACTTGCAATAATATTAAAACAAAGTCAGAGCAAACAAACAAACAAACAAACAAAAAAAAAACCAAATAAGATAAGAGAAAGGCACCTGAGTTTTCTGAATGTCTCTCTTTGAATGAATTGGGTGTATTAATATCACTCTTAAATGGGATTTTTTAATCCCACAATCCAGGTGGTCTGATTAAAGCCATGGACTCCTCAAAATAATGTTTTTTAATGCATAAAATATTTAGGATTATTGGAATAGTTTTATTGAAATAGTTATCATCATATTTAAAATAATTTCATGGAACCTAGGTTAAGAATTCTGAGTCTAGAGGCCTGACTTTAGGAAGCTTGTAAATCATATTTCCATTCTATTGAAAGAAAGGAATATATGAAAGAAATGACAATATTTAGGGCATGTAAATTGGTAGGAACTAGTAGTGGAAATCACACTCAAAGTTGAAGTGGTATATAAATAGAAGTAGGTACAAATTGTTATCTAAGAAGTCAAATATTATGATATAATTTATTTGTTTCACTTTCCAGGTCAATGGAACAAGCAGGAAATGTAAAATCAGGCTTGTGAAAGTCCTTTTTTCCTCTAATACTAGTGAAAAATGGTGTGTTGGTTTTAAGGGCTTAGACCCTAGGTACAACCTATATATTTGGTTTGTGAGCTGCAAAGAAGTAGAATAATTTGTGAATATTACAAAGATAGTAAGAGACAGCATTGTGTAGTAGGCAAAGTGTGGGACTCTAAAGGCAGTAGACTTGGGTATGAATCCTAATTCAGGCACTTAATTAGCTATGTGATCATGCTAAGCTCTCAGGGCCTTAGTTTTCTCATTTGTTGAAGGGAGATGATTCTTATATTAACTGTTTCCCCAAGTTACTATGAACAAAGTGTTTTGTAAATGTTAAGCACTATAGAAATAAGAATTATTCTTATGGGTGTCACAAGAAAACAAGTCTCAATGAAAATCATTAATGACAAACTTAAATGTCCTCAGTCTAAACTCATGTTTGGCTAAAAATCATAATTTATCATTACTTCTTTTGTTTAGTAGTGAGGAGAAATGACATATTCTCTAGACTGTTAAATATTATTGGACTACTTATGGAGTACAATTATGGAGTATTATACAATAAAATATTTTTTGCATCATACTTTATAGTATTCTGTTTATTAATACAGAGAAAGTCATAAATTCAGTGGGATCTAATATATGTTAATTGGGGTTGCAAAAATAAAAACATCAATCCTTCTTCAATGACTACTAGATAATAACACCAGATAAAAGTACTATTTCTATATTACTCCTATTTCATGATTTAAAAATATGATGTCATGGAAATAAACAGAATTATGAATGTAGTTCTCAAATATTTGCAAATGAAGATATTATATGTAAGTATATGAGTTACAAAACAAAGGAAGATATTAGCCATAATAGTATGGGTAACTTTTGCTGGCATAATTTTTGACTTAGAAGTAATTATTTGAAAAGAGCAGTAGCTTTGAAGTTAGAAAACCCCAGAGTCCAAATTGCAGTACTTGGTAGAGTTTAGATTAAGTCACTTTCTTATATTCAGTTCCTTCATCTGTTTCAAAAAAAAAAAGGGAGTTTGCTGGGGAGCAGATGAAGTAGGCATTCTCCAAGTCCCTTCCACTTCCAAATCTTGTGATCCGATTCCATTTTCCCAAGTATAATCATATTATTTTGCTACAACAGGTAACAATTTCATTTTTATGTCAGATTCAACCAGGAAGCCATGGCAATGCTGTGGCAATCTGTGTGCCTCTTTGATTTCTGATTAGGGCAGTAACGACTTAAAAGCCTTTTAAGAAGTTACAACTGAGAAGGTAGGGTGAGGCTGAAAGAATCCAGATGCTGCACTGGGATAGTCTGAGAAACGGCTGAAAGATAGGGATTTAGGGAACAATTGATTCTTTTCTGTACAGCAAATTGAATATGCATGTAAATCAGAGGTGGTTATAACATATGGCCCCCATTTTCTCCCATCTTGACCCTGAGATCAGGTCCGAGGAGACCAGAATTCTCTCAAAGCAGTTTGCAACTCCTACCTGAGCCGACCTACGCTGAAAACAAAGGCAGTTATATCATAATCTTTTTGAGGAAAAATATAGGCCCATTCCTTAGAGTTCCTGACAAGTAGTCACAATGTCCCTAGTGCTGCTCTAAAGCAGGGGTTGTTAACTCCCTTTCTTGGCAGACACCCCTTGGCCTGTCCTTTGAAGTCTGTGCATCCCTTCTCGGGGTCATATTTTTAAATGCATAAGACAAATAAGATTAAATGTTTAAATAAAGCCTTCTAAATACATTTAAAAAGAATAGAAGTCTTCCCAGAACCTAGGTTGAGAAGCCCTAAAATTTGGACACAGGACACTCTGACCTTTAGGGTTTTTTTTTTTTTTTTTTCCTTTTTCTAAATATAAGTTAGTTGAGACCAAAGTCTGAGAGGTAGCCATGGCATATGCAACTAACCAGTGAAGCAGGTGCAATCAAGGAATTTTGGGGGAGCCTCAAGTCTGATTCATAGCTCCCCAACACTTGGGCATTTAGAAATCTTCAAATCAGTTTGCAAACTTAAATTAATTAAGTACACTACACCCTTGTAATCTCCTTAAATGTTATTATCTTTGTTTTACATATAAGGAAGTAGGCAAGTTAAGTGGCTTGATGAAGGCCATTCAAGAAGTCAGGAGTTGAGTTGGGAAATTAGAAGCACCTGGTCAGGCAGACATTTGTGCCCAGTGGGCTAAAGGATGTGTGCAATTGGCTCAGCAGTCCAGGAGAGAGGAGGGGAACTTAGGTAACTGGCACTCTTTGCTACCCCGAAGGAGAGAAGCTACTGAGTCAGAGGTGCCTCATTTGCCAGGGACTTGCTGACAGGAAGCCAGAGGGGCTTTCACTGGAGCTGTCAGACACATTCCATAGAGATGATGATGCTTCCTCTTCTGTGGCAATGGGTGACGACTCTGTGATCTCTTTTGATGGGCTATTTAGTCTTAGTAAAATGGCAGCATTTCTGCTATTTGCATGCCTAATATTACTCTGGGAAAGATTCAAAGGTATCTTCTTTCTTAAAATTCCACATCAAGTTTAATGTTCTCTCCTGATATCTAAAGTTAAGGCTGTGAGGAGGAAGGCACTGGTCTTTGAATTTGTGGCCAGTCAGCATCCTGCCTTAAATGGTCAGTTCCTTCGATCCAATCCAATTGGTAAAAATTAGAAATGTGGAAAAACCAAATGAGAAAATAATAAATGGAGGGGAAGAGAGAGAAGTTTCTGGTAAGGAAGATGCCATCTTAGGTCCTCTTGGTAAAAAGCCCAAAGTTATTAACATGTATAGGTCTGCCTCCCATCTAGGGGAGGTGGGGGTGCGGGGAAGAGGGGAAAAGTTGTAACAGAGGGTTTTGCAAAGGTCAATGCATATAGTTTGTAAATAAAAAGCTAATGCGGGGAAGAGGGGAAAAGTTGTAACAGAGGGTTTTGCAAAGGTCAATGCATATAGTTTGTAAATAAAAAGCTAGTAACAGAGGGTTTTGCAAAGGTCAATGCATATAGTTTGTAAATAAAAAGCTAATATATATATATATATATATATATAAAAGCCCAAAGTTAGGAGAAGGAAGAAATCATTGAGAAGTAGAAGTCTGGGGCATATGAAAACATGAGGGAATGGCTGAAAAAGAGGTGAATGCCATAGGAAGATAATGGGAATGTAGGAAATTAAAGAGATTAGACCTCAAAAGGAGTACAAGTTAAGAAACTTTCAAAATTTTAAATTAAGGGTAGTATAGGAATTTTGGGGAGAGGCAATAATATATATTTTTTAAATAACTTTTTATTGACAGAACCCATGCCAGGGTAATTTTTTACAGCATTATCCCTTGCACTCACTTCTGTTCCCATTTTTCTCCTCCCTCCCTCCACCCCCTCCCCCAGATGGCAAGCAGTCCTTTACATGTTAAATAGGTTACAGTATATCCTAGATACAATATATGTTTGCAGAACTGAACAGTTCTCTTGTTGCACAGGAAGAATTGGATTCAGAAGGTATAAATAACCCGGGAAGAAAAACAAAAATGGAAGCAGTTTATATTCATTTCCCAGTATTCTTTCTTTGGGAGGCAATAATATTTTGAGGAAAAATTGTCAAGTGGAAGAAGTAGAGATTTTGAGTGATTATAGCAACAGAGAGGGTAGTAGCAAGGTGATCCGGATAATGAAGCTTTTCTTGAAGTAGAACGGATAAATAGAATGGAAGAACCAAGTGATATAAGAAAAGTGGAGGAAAGTGAGAGGAAAAGGCTTAGAGGTCAGGAGAGACTTGGTAAGTCAATAGGTAAAGAAAGCCAAAAAATTGTTGATATTTTTCACAGGATATCTGTGTAATATTTTGGAATTTTTTTACTTTTGCAGACCTAACTCTGACCCTTTAATCTGCATGTCCTGCTCCCACATGTATCCTCTGGGGCCAAGCCAAAGGAAAGTTTAATCTTCCTTCCATCTGACAACTCATATCCTGTTCCACTCTAAGTCTTCTCTTTTCTAGGCTAAGCATTTCCAATTTCTTCAACTGATTATTACCTGGCTTGATCTTTGGTGTCTCACTTATTTTCTTTTGACTGTCCTTCAATTTATTAATAGTCTTCCTGGTATGTGATACCCAGAACCAATCACAATAGTCAAATGTAGTTTGACCAGTGGGACTGTCTTCTCTCTTGTAATGGTCAATGTGCCTTTCTTAATGAAGCCTAAGACATTTGTAGCTTTTGTGTTTGACATGTTACATTGAAACAACAAAGTTCATATGGAAAACAAAAGGTCAAGAATTTCAAGGTAATTAATTAAAAAAAAATCAAATGAAGGTAGCCTAGGGAGAGCATAGGATAGTTTACCTCTCAGACCTGTGGAAAAGGAAGGAATTTATGACCAAAGAAGAACTAAAGATCATTACTGATCACAAAATAGAAAATTTTGATTATATCAAATTGAAAAGTTTTTGTGCAAACAAAATTAATGCAGACAAGATTAGAAGGAAAGCAATAAACTGGGAAAACATTTTTACAGTCAAAGGTTCTGATAAAGGCCTCATTTCCAAAATATTAGAGAATTGATTCTAATTTATAAGAAATCAAGCCAGTCTCCAATTGATAAATGGTCAAAGGATATGAATAGACAATTCTCAGATGAAGAAATTGAAACTTATTTCTAGCCATATGAAAAGATGCTCCAAATCATTATTAATCAGAGAAATGCAAATTAAGACAACTCTGAGATACCACTACACACCTGTCAGACTGGCTAGAATGCTAGGGAAAGATAATGCGGAATGTTGGAGGAGATGTGGGAAAACAGGGACACTGATACATTGTTGGTGGAATTGTGAATACATCCAGCCATTCTGGAGAGCAATTTGGAACTATGCTCAAAAAGTTATCAAACTGTGCATACTCTTTGATCCAGCAGTGTTTCTACTGGGCTTATACCCCAAAGAGATACTAAAGGAGGGAAAGGGACCTGTATGTGCCAAAATGTTTGTGGCAGCCCTGTTTGTAGTGGCCAGAAATGGAAACTGAGTAGATGCCCATCAATTGGAGAATGGCTGAATAAATTTGGTATATGAATGTTATGGAATATTATTGTTCTGTAAGAAATGACCAGCAGGATGAATACAGAGAGGCTTGGAGAGACTTACATGAACTGATGCTAAGTGAAATGAGCAGAAGCAGGAGATCATTATATACTTCAACAACAATACTGTTTGAGGATGTATTCTGATGGAAGTGGATTTCGTCAACAAAGAGATCTAACTCAGTTTCAATTGATCAATGATGAACAGAAGCAGCTACACTTAAAGAAAGAACACTGGGAAATGAATGTAAACTATTTGCATTTTTGTTTTTCTTCCTGGGTTATTTTTATCTTCTGAATCCAATTCTCCCTGTGCAATAAGAGAACTGTTCGGTTCTGCAAACATATATTGTGTCTAGGATATACTGTGACATATTTAACATGTATAAGACTGCTTGCCATCTGGGGGAGGGAGTGGAGGGAAGGAGGGGAAAAGTAGGAACAGAAATGAGTGCAGGGGATAATGTTGTAAAAAATTACCCAGGCATGGGTTCTGTCAATAAAAAGTTATAATTAAGAAAAAAAGACTATATAATAAAAATTAAAAAAAAAACAAAGACATGTTACATTGATTCATGCTAAGCTTATTAAACTCTACAAAATCTTCCAGAGTTCTTTCACTCAAACTTTTGTAGAGTTGTGTGTTCTCCTGATCATATTTGTAAAGCTGATGTTTTGAACACAAATACAGCACTTTTAAACCTATTAAATTTCTTCAAATTAAATTCAGATGATTAATATAGCTTATCAAGACTTTCTATGTCACATGTTAGCTATTCTTTGCAGTTTTATATAACTTGTAAAATATTTCTTTTATCATCTAGAGAAAAATCATTTAGCAGATAAGACCAAGAAGAAATTCCCATGGCATTAATGCCTCCATTCTGACTCTGACTTTCTAAATCATAGGGACTGCAGAAGTCATCTAGCATAACATCTTCATCATACTGAAAATCTTCTCTGTTAGTGAAATCTTTCTAAAAATAGTTTCTAGTATCACATTGAAATATGATAAAGCCTCTTCTTAATATCCAGAAAGGGGGAAAAATGAGAAAGTTTTTTCTCTAAAAATTAATTTGCTTATTTGCTTGGAAGATTGTCATTAACATAGGTGCTCAATAAGACATCCCTATTAGAAGGGTTATTAGACAGGAGATATTTTGCCAATGAATCTCACACTAATGTTAAGCATAATGACTGTCCTTTGAGTCTAAATCTTCAATGTGTACCAAACCAAACTATGTCTCATTTCCCTCAAGTATAAAATAGGGATAATAATGACACCTACATCTCAGGGTTGTTGTGAAGAAAAATGATAAAGTATTTATAAGGCACTTTACAAACCTGAAAATGCTATTATGATTGTTAATATTATTAAATCCTAGTAGGAAAACTAAGTTAGCTTGTTAGTCTCTTTTATTTTGTCCTATGTATTAAAACAATGAAAAATTTCTATGGGAGTAATTTTAACTGAAGTCACCACCTGAAAAGGTAAGTTACTTAAAATGTCATAGATGATTGGTCATCTCAAAAAATTAAAGTTAATGTTTCTTTAAACAAAGAAGTTTGAAGATAATTATAAGTCCGATAATCTTTTAATGATTTCGTTAATGAAATCTTTCTAAAAATAGTTTCTAGGTATCACATTGAAATGTGATAAAGCCTCTTAGTATCCAGAAAGGGAGAAAAATGAGAAAGTCTTTTTTCTAAAAATTAACTTGAATATTCACTTGGGAGATTGTCATTAACATAGATCCCCAATAAGGCATCCCTATTAGAAGGGCTCTTAGACTGGAGAAACTTTGCCAATGAACCACATTCAGAGACTCACTTTAATTTGGGTAGTAGTAAAATGATCAAGATGATGAAGCTCCTTCTTGGAATAGAGTAATGTAGAGAGAATACAAAAGCCAGGTGCTGTAAGAAAAGATATGGAGGAAAGTGAGAGAAAGGATAGGGATTAAAGGCTAGAATAGACTTGGTAAGTCAAATAGGTAGACATATCTTCATATCTTTATCAAATTATTCTATTGATCTCATATTAACTCTTCATTCAAAATTCTATGATTTTCTATTATAAAGTTCTGCTCCAATTACTAGCACAGACAAAGTTTTTGGATTATCTGTGGATTTTATTTATTCAAGTTATTCCTATTTTATTCCCATTCCCCATTAGCATGGATGATCAAGAATGAGTTTTTCTCACTTTCATTCCACATATTCAATCATACCTACATAATTTAGAAGAGTATTAATTCCATTCCTGCATCTAACGGAATATTTTTCTTGGGGTCAGTCACAGATTAAAAAAAAAGAAAAGTTATTCTTAAGAGGATTCTGACTCTAGTCCATTTGACTCACTGATTGGACATAAACCGAGCACAAACCATCAGATGTTATTTGAGTATACTCAGTGACTCCTCACAAATGATGGCTAGATTAAGTTATCATGATGTCAAAAATCTAAAGATGGAATCTTCAAGGTTATCTATTCCAGCTCCTTCAATTTATAATTGTAAAAACTGAGGCTCAGAGAATTTAAGTGACATTTAGGTAGTGATTGATAGAATTAGGATTTGAACCCAGGTCCTTTGTCTCCATATCTAGCATTCTTTCCAAAGTACCACATTATCATCAATGCTCATGATTTGTGGTAAAGTTCCATAATTCTTAGGGGAAACACAGGCTTAGGTTGCTGCGAATTTCTGGTCACATTTATTTTGACACTTTCTGGAGCAGCCTCACATACAAATTGGTGTATCTCCTCTTCCTTTTTCAGGATATTTTGTATTGTTGATTCATTAACATTGAACTGACATCCAGTATATAACTCATGCCTGAACAAAGTTTGTCTAACACCTATATTTTCTCCAAATGGCACATCACAGTCTTGTACGTAGGAACATTACACAGCACTTCAGCATTATACTTGGGGGCTATTTTAAACAACTTTAAAAGCACAATAATGTAGGAGGGAAAAGCCATTACATTAAGTAGACCAAGAAAAGAATGACTGTTCATTGTCTAAGAGCTCAGATGAGAATGCAGAGTCATCTTGTTTAATCTTAGCTGGGAATGAATCTTATCAGGTAAGTCAAATTTTTCACCTTCTGCACAGATCCATAAATAATTGCAAAAGTGCCGAGAATACTGATTTGGGGGTCATAAATAAATTTTAGAGAATAGACAAATTCACAAATACAGAATATGCAAAGAAGATTGTACCACCCACATAAGTAATCTAATTTGTCAGTCAGTGGAGGCTGATGTAAATTAGTTCTAGTCTGCTGTAGTATCTAGGTAGACACATCATCACCAACCCAGTCGCTCCATTGGACTTCTCCATTTTCTCCATAAACTCATCTTCCTGCAAGATCAAATCAGCTCTGAAACTCACACCTTCTCAATACTCCTTGCCCCTGAGACACCTCTCTCCTTCTGATTGGAAAAGGTAGATGGTAGATATTACAGAGCTCTTCCCTGATTCTCTAAGAAAAGGGCTCAGGGCAAATAGATACTTTCTCATTTTCCAACAAAGTGTAGGAATTCATCATGCCCCAAGGTGGGTACGCAATAAAATTTTCTGCTTCTTTTTACATATTATCTTGCCTATTAGTAAGTTGCTTGAGACAAAGCCTGACTTTTGGCTTCTTATCCTCCTTAGCACAGTGCCTTGATAAATGTTAAGTAGTGTTGGTCTAACAAATAATTAGAAGAAAAATATTAATGTTTAATACTTTTACATAATGATTAGAATATCCCATTTAATATCCTGCATTTAAGAATACAGATTACTCCAAATTACTAAATAGTAAAATGTCTCAAGAATGAGATTAAAATAGTTCTAATTATAGTAGTGATAAACTTCAATTTACTGGAAAGTGTCTAAGATAGTTCAATAAGTGCAGATATTTAATTATGATGGTTATAATAAATTGAATTGTTTTAATAAGTCCAGGGATAATTTTTATTTGTGTATTACACATATTATACATGTATGTATTATGTATGTGTGTGTGTGTGTATATATATATATGGTTTGTTTCCCATATTTCTATATCGCAAAACATCACTCTTATAAAGAGTATGATTCATTGAATTGGCAATTGGTAGTTTGCTTTATCTTTGATAGCATATTCAAAGATAGTTTATGTTTTTAAAGGCATGATATAGATTAGTGGTATGGCCACATACTGACTTAGAAAACCACAAATTAGCATTATCTCTGTTGTACTGTATTTTATTTGTTTTGTTAAACACTTCGTAATTATATTTTAATCTTGTTCAGGGCTTTTTCTGCTCTACTGGGGATAAGTTCAGAGTTTGGTATCTCTGCTATAAATAGTCATAATTACTTCCATGTACAAAGGGGAAAAAATTGGGTTTATCTAGGGAAATGATAAATGAAATTTAAAAGTAAATGAATGTAGTCACATATACTTTTAAATTTTGAAAAAGAAAATAACAAGGATCTAAAATCTTAGTGCTTCTACCTCAGTAATATTTCTTCAATCTGTCCCCTTTGTTCCACTTACATGACTACTGTTTTAGTTTAGGTTCCCATCATCTCTTTTATGGAGTGTTGCAATAGTCTCCTTGTCTCCAGTCTCTCTCCAATCCAATCTGTTCTTCACTTAGTTACTAAAGAGATTTTCCCGAAGTGCAGGCCAGGTCATATTATTGCCCTACTCAATAAATGCCAGTGGCTCCATATCCTTTAGGATCAAATACAAGCTCTTCTAGCTTTTCAGAACTCTTCAGATCTTGGCCTACAGGTACCTTTTCAGCTTCACCCTCAGGCACTAATCAGGTCCAGCTAAATTGACAATATTTATTCTTCTTCATACCCAGTATTCTACCTCCCATCTTTCTTTGTCCTCCATGCTTGAATGCACTCCCTGACTCTGGAATCTCTAAGTTTCTTCAGAGCCCAGCTCAGTTTCCATCTTTCTCATGAAACCACTCCTGATTTTTCTGGCTTCTAGTATTCCCTTCCCCATCCCCATTAGTCAAATTGCCTTATATTTAGTTTGTATACTATTGTCTCTCCTGAGAGACTGTAAGCTCCTTTGGGACAGGAACCATTTCATTTTTGTCTTGGTATTCCTGGGACCTGGCACTGTGCTAGAACATAGTAGGTACTTCATAAATGCTTATTGATTGGCACTGTGCTAGAACATAGTAGGTACTTAATAAAATGCTTATTGGTTGGCTGATCTCACCTTAGATTCAACTTATATATTTTTCTGGCCTATTGTTATGTTGAGGAAAAAGTCTCATGGTGAGAATATTTGTCTTGGAGTGTGAAACCCTGGATTTACTTATCTGGTTTGAAATAATTGTGTGCTGCTGGTGACCATGGACAAGTTACAACAAGTTCTTTGGGTGTAAGTATCCTTATCCATAAAATGGGAAGAGCATCAAAAATGAAAATTTGGTTAGGATTTATAATAATAATAGTGATGATGGCTACCATTTGTAAAATGGTTTAAGGTTTTTATTTGAACTTTATAAAAATCTTTGAAGTAAATATTATTATTACCCCCATTTTACAGATGAGGAAAATTAAAAAGTTCCATGGTCATCAAGAGTGGGTAATGGAGGAGAGATCTGACCTCAGTTCAGGTCTCAATTAATTCCCATTCTAGTGCTCATTTCAGTGCATCAGGCTGTCTTCTACAAGCCTAAGAGGGATTTTCTTTTTGTTTTCCTTCAAACACTCTCTCTCTCTCTCTCTCTCTCTCTCTCTCTCTCTCTCTCTCTCTGGAGGTAAGAATAAATGGCCTTTTTTCTTTTACCTTTTGTTCTATGGGCTTCTTGAAAGCAGATATTTTGCTTCCCTCCCCTATTATTAACCCCTAGCATTGAGTGTGGCAAATGTTTAATATGTGTCTGATGAATTTAATTTCTTCATGACATTTTAGCCTTGTTTAGCTCTAGGTATTACATGAAAATTGGTCCCTCAATGGTTAGGAGAATATAGACATAAATATAGATATAGATTGCAAAACTTTTTGGGCATCAGAAAAAGATAGGCATTAGTGCAATGAAAGATCATGAGCTTTTTAATTTTCAGAAAAATACAAATATACTATATATGTGGGACAGTTAGGTGATATGGTAGAGAAAGTACCCAAACCTAAAGTCAGAAAGTCTCATCTTTCTGAGTTCAAATCTGGCCTCAGTCACTTACTAGTTATGTGACCCCGGACAAGCCATTTATTTCTATTTGCCTCAGTTTCCTCATCTGTAAAATGAGCTGGAGAAGGAAATGGCAAACTACTTCATTATCTTTACCAAGAAAAAGCAAATGGCGTTTTAAAAAAATCAGACATAACTGAAAAATGACTGAATAGCATGATATATGTACTCCTGGATAAACAGAATGTTCATAAACACAATCATATCCTAAAACATTGACCTTTTTTTTTTTATTTCTGCATTTTTTTTATATTAAGACAAAAGTAAGATACTCCTGTATTCATTAACAAATAGGTAATCAATAATTGCTGGCAGAATTTAATTTTATTTCATTTCATGTTCTAGAACCTTTGGGATAGACTTTTTCTTTGCCATGCTAAAATAATCTACTTCATTCTTACCACAAGCATTAAGTATCTTTATTTAATGAGATAGGTTATATACAGCTTTCCAGGAACATAAATGATGTTGTCCCTTATTATATTAGTACTTCAGGTCTAAAATATACTTTGATATAAAAGGAAGAAAAATACCTGTCATTATCTGCCTATCTGACTAATTACTTTCCACTATTTTCAAAATCCTATATATACAATAAATCATAATTATTGCTGATAAGTCTTCAAATCCTAATATGATGACATATTTAAATATTTAACTATATAGCATTATATCACTATCATTAGCCCAAATTTATTGAGGTCCCACAGTGGATAGGGCATTATGGGATTGCAAAATATTATTTAGATAGGTTCCCTGCCTTTAAGAAATTATGTAACATTCATTTCCAGCAATATTTGTTGTAATTTATAACACTTTTTACATTTTTTGGTCCTCAAAGTTCCCAGTGTCCTTGTGTCCCCAGGATTAAGTAAACCAAATGGAATGATGCTGCAGATCAGGATCTTACTTTTCAATTACTTTTCTTTGACAACAGTGAACTCAGCCTGAGCTCTGTGCCATTTATTCTCTTCATGCATTTCTTCTGCATTCCGCTTAGACGTCTGTTGTTCTTCATGTCACCCGACAGACTAGTTGGTAAGCACTTATGGAGCAGCCAGTGGATGAAGGGCCCTGCTGTGGGAGACCACTGACTGCCTTCAGAGGGCCTTACTTGAACAAGAGGCTCAGCTAGATAAGTGACACCAGAGACAATCCTTAGGTGAGGAAAACCTTGGCCTAAACTTGGCTTTGCCTACACCGTGCCCTTGCCACTGAACTGCCTTCTCCAACTCAACAAGGCCATCTGTTGAAGGGTTTATGGGAGCAAGGCTCTTCCACAAACAGCTTGATAACAGACCAAGATTGATCAAAGTCTAACCATTCTGCCTTATCTATCTCGAATCATAATTCAGGAATGAAGTCGCCCCTAGGTTGGCTCCTCCCCACCATTAAATTCCATTCAATCACAGCACACAAAATGCAGTCCATGCTTAGGCAGCCAGATGTTATCATTACAGGCCTTTCCTTATAAACTGATGCTGAAACCTGAGTGGTTGATGAGACTAGCTAAGCAGTTGTACCTTTGACCTGATTGCATTAAACTTGCCCTATCAATTTAAGCTTAGTATAAACACCATTTCCCAGAGTCCCTCATGGCTTCAGTGGTGAGAAGAAGCTGACTAAGCCTAAACATTTTTTAACAGCAATCTTGTCTTACAACACCAAGGGGATTTGCTATGTATCTGGGGCTTTATAAAACCATATGAACATGTTGAAAGAATTAAAGTCCTTTAAAAACGAAAAATTGATGGTGACAGTCCTTTCTGAAAACCAGTTTGTGTAATGACAGCACAAGATGAGTTGGAAAGTAATCTCAAGCAATTTCTTATATGTATTTTTTAAAGTGACAAATTTTCATTAGATTCAATAGTTTTTCTCTTCCCAAATGTTTGTTCTAAAATTGTCATCTCAACAAAAAATGGAAAATATGTCCTATATTTCAATGAGTTGGACTTTTTAGAAGAACTTCAATATCTTCACTTTTCCAGCTAAGTTTTCTTTTCAAATGAAAATTTGCATCTTCTCTGCTTCTCTTTTTCTTGGACAATACCATTATAATTCTTTGCATATTGGCCAGTAGGCAACATCTTAAGAAAGAAATCCCAGCAACATGCTACATGAAATTATATCAGCATGTTGTTTGTTTACTCATTGTTTTTCAAGGGAAAAGCTCAGAGAGATCATAAAGCACAGAAATACTACTCTGGAATTTGTCTGGAAATACTGAAACAAGCATATTTCAGAAGATGGTACATGGAGAGAATACTCAGTTTAGGGATGTGAGGTGGTGTTTTTGTTTTTGTTTTTCTCCTAATAGCAAGATCTGCTTTCTGACAATTGATTATTTCAAAAAAGGTGGATAGGGAGGGATTAAATCAGTGGTTCTCAAAGTATGGTCTAGAGAATCCTGGGGAATCTCTGAAAGCCTTTTAGAGGGTCTACAAATTCAAAAATAGTTTTTATTTCCAATATGGTAAATGTCTATAAATATAGCCCAGATAAACAAAAAACGCTTTGGAGAGCTCCTCAATAATTTTTAATAGGATAAAGATACTGAAAACAAAAGTTTGAGAACCACTGGAACCATTAAATGGTCCTTTTCTAGAAAGATAAAAAAATAGCTGCTCAAACCATTACTTGCACTATGGAGAACAAATGACTTCTGTCATCTCCCCAAACCTAAGTTAACATTCAGTGGTTAGGTGATTCTTTAAACAAATGTGCGAAAAAAGATGAAGGTTCAGTGTGTGTGTGTGTGTGTGTGTGTGTGTGTGTGTGTGTGTGTGTGTGTGTTTAATCCTAAAATATCAGGCTAAAGCATTCACTGTTAAAGAAAAAACAAAGTGAAAAAGGTATAGTTTTGAAATTAGGTTTCTGGGTGCATTCCCTCAGTTATTCCTAGTAGTTCTGCCATCTAATTTTGTTAAATCCATACTTGAGGGCCTATGAAAGAAAATGATGCCATTTGGAAATCAACAGATTAATTTAGTACAACAGATTAAATTGGTGTGATCTAGATTTATTAAGGAATCCAAAATTCAAAAACGAAAATCCATATACTTACGGAATCAAATTAACATCTGGTACTTTATGTTAGTGAATGAAGGAAGACTGCTCTGAAACCTTGAAAACTAAAATTGAAGTCTATAGGAATACTATCTTTTTCTTTTCTAAAGATATTGGGTAATGAAGGCAGAACAAATTTTTTTTTTTTTTTTTTAATTTTAAGGGATGGCAGAAAGAGTTCCCAAAAAGGAGTCAAGAGCATGGTCCACAATCCTTGATTTGCTACCAACTGTGTGAACCTCATATCATCTGAACAACTACAAAATAAGAGGTCTGGATAGATCTTCCAGTTCTATCAGTCTTTGAATATATAGAATATCTATTAAGGGAAAAATGAAACAGGTAAGAAAGATTCTGAAAGCCAGATCAACTTTGTACTTCATAGGAACTTTATTACACAAGATAAGAATCTTGACCACTACTATTTAATTTATAAGGAATCAGGTAAAGAAAGACCCCATAGGAAACTCATTTATAGTATATAGCTTTACCTTCTCTTTCATTCTACCAAATGTTCTTAAGCTAGGGTCGGTGAATTTATTTAGTAAACATTTTGTTAAGTATATTCTAATAGAACTGATTTCCTTGGAACTTAAAATTTTAAGAACATATATTGCAGGCTTCATCAGATTGTAAGTTAAAGATCTGTGTTCTAAACCAAGTACTCAAGAAAAAAAGGATAAAGGTGACACTGATAAAATGTTGTTACATGGAATCTGAACTCTAACCCTGATGCTTCAGCCCTCTGATATTATAGGAAGACAGATCATGAGGTCAGAAATATAAAAATTATTTAATGCCTGACAGGAAGAGTAGGAGTCAAGAAAAGCAGTTATCATTTAGTGCCCCTTTTAATCTGAGTTTGCTGTTTTCAGAAATATTAAATGGGCAAACATATAACCTGGCTTGGGAAGAGCAAATCAAATATGAATCATGATTACACCAAAATGGAAAGAGAATTTCTATCCTTGATCCCATTGTTCTCTAAATTAGCCCCATCTTTTCCATCTATAGTGTTTATTTTTTTCTCTTTCTTTCTTATCTATGGTTTCTTTTTATTTGCCTAAGTACTTACCCCGAAGTTCTGTCAGGAAAACAGCAATTTTCCAATATTTAATTATGGTTAATAATAAGAGCATCATGATTTATTTAATTAGAAGAGAATACTTTGGGAGAAATTGAAACTAATTAACCAAGCTTAATTTAAAATAGTGTTAGAAATTTGGCCATTTGTTTTTATGGGAAGTCATTCATCCTAACACTGAGCAAGTCTGGCAGCTCATGCTGGTGCTGATACGGAAAGAATTCTGGATTGAAGTCAGAAGTCTTGGGTTCAAACCTGACTTTGTGTAAGATCTTAGTGAAGCCATTTTTTGGGTTTGTTTTTTGTTTTGTGACCCAGTTTCCTCATTTATAAAATAAGAAGATGGGACTAGAGGACCTTTAAATCCCTTTTAGTTCTAATTCTACAATCCTATTGCTTCCTGGACTCTTTTTTTCCCCCCCTTAGCTTTGAACTATGTTTAATTCATTTAATTAGAAACAACAGTCAGCATTTATATAGTATTTTAAAGTTTGCAAAGTACTTTATATATACTATTGGCCTTTAAACCTCAAAACAGTTCCCTGAAGGAAGTGCTAATATTCTTCTTTTTTTTTTTTTTTTAAACCAGAGAAGAAAACTGAGGCAGAGAGAGATGAGGTTGACTTACCTAAAGAACATACAGCTAAGAAGTGTCTAAGGTAGGATTTGAACCCCAATCCAATGCTCTCTCCCCTGTGCCACAGTTGCTGCCTGCACAGTTGGCACCTTTATACTGGGATGAGCTAGAAGGCATCCAACTTTTATATCCAACTACAGTGTTTTTGTTATAAATCAGTGACATTAAGCAGCTTTCTTATATTGCTAAGAAATCATCTTGGGTAGATGGTGGCTCAGTAGTAAGGAGATGATAATCTTGCCAGTATATTTTGTTCTTAAGTCTTCATTCTGCATTCCACTCTTCCAAAAGCTGGAGTCATCTGCAGGTCAAACTATGGCCCGAGGTGGCACCTAAACTACTTAAGGAAAAAAAAAGCTTCTTCTTCTGAATACATGAAAACTCTTGCTGTGAGGCTGAATGTCTAAGAGCCACACCTCCTATTTGCTGCTCATCTCACCCTCCCCTTTCTCCAGAGGATTTTTGCAGTTTGACAGTCACCACACAGCTGCAGGGCTTTCGGAAATTCTAGACAAGGCAGCTCATTTCCATGTAGCGTTCACCTCCCAACAAATGCTAAAGGCTTTCAGGACTTTATTCTACTGACCCAGTGGAAAAAAAAAAAACAACAAAAAAACTGAAGGCCCCTTCCCGGCAAACCACAGTGACAGAATCAACTAAGGCCCCCCAGAACAATATAACCACTCTAAAGCGTCAATCAACAGACCCGAACTTATCCTTCTAAAAGCAACCTATGACCTAAAAAGACTTCAGGCTGTTTGAGCTTGGTGGCAGGTTTATCACTTTCATTTATGAATGCATAGACAAGTTCATGTAAGTCTGTGTTTAAAGCAAATAACTAATTCTAAACTCCTGCTCAAAAGAAGAGAGACATAGAACAGAATTCATATGAAGTTGCTTCCCTGTGCCACAATGAAAATCTGAGGTGAAATCAGTCATGATGATTAGAAAATGATCATCTTGCTACCAAAATTAGTCCCTTAAATTGGTGGGAAAAGTCTAAAGATATAAGTATTTTCCAAGTTTACATCTTCCCCTATCTCCTGTTTGTGTACACATAGTGTAAAGTAATTTGTCAATATATCTGTGATAACTCTAAGAAATGTATCTCATACCTCAGAGAATGAAAAGTGGAGTAACAGAAATGAGTTTACTAAAGTAAGTAGAAGTCAAGAATTTTTGTATGTTTCCAAATAAATGTGCAGCTAGGTCACACAATGTATGGAGCCCCAGGTCTGGAATCGGGAACATGAGTTCAGATCAGGCCTCAGACTTACTACTAAAGAAACCCCAAATAGGTCCATAAAGAGTTGGACATGACTGAATAACAATAAAACAAATATTAAAAAAAAATAAAAATAAACAGTGTTATAATCATAATGCCACATAGAAATAAGGAAGGATAGATAATTTTGTTAGTATAAAGAATTACAAAGTTGGAAACTCCTTCTACCAGTGCAGATTGCAACCTGCCATAACTTAGTAGCTAAGTCTTGGGGAGTTGTCTGAGGCACACACAAGTTGTATGATCTGCTCGGGATCACACAAGTAGTATAAAGAAGTGAGATTTGAATCCAGATCTTTTTTGATCTCTAGCCTAGCCCTATGTCCACAATGCTAACTAATTGCTTTTCTTGTGATACAGTACTATCTTCTGTTTTAGGGCAGCTTGGAGAATGCCAACTGGTTCCATGGGGCTAGATGATTTAGAACATGGGTAGGTAAGCCCAAAGTGGGGGAGGAGAGAGAGAGAGAGAGAGAGAGAGAGAGAGAGAGAGGCGCTTGATGGAAAAGAGTAAGCAAGTAACTGCCAGGTAGATTAGAAGAAAGTCAGAAGAGAGTAAGCAGTAAGTGGAAAAGTAGGTGGGTGGTCAGCAAAATGACTACAGAATACTTGTGTATACATTATATGTATACACATATATGTGTATACGCATAGTTTTATACACATATGTATATAAACATATGCTCAATTCTCACAGTAAGTTTCTCGGAGATTTTCAGTTTTACATCTCACTGCAACTATTTGAGTTTTTCAGGATGATATAGAAGAATCTAAAAATGTCCTGAGTTCTCCAAAGCCAGGTTTAGGGCAATAGTTTGCTTGTGGGATTTAAGTCACTGAATTCTAAGACTAGTTAGAAAAAAATTCCCAGTGACAAATGACTGAAAGAAGTTTCACGTGGGCAGTATAATGAATGGACATATTACAACATCAGTGTACAGAACTTCTTTCCAGGTAGGAAAAAAGCCAAAGACAGAGCACCAAGCATTATCTGGTATCTCATCAGTTGACAAACTAGAGATAAAGATTTCTGAAACTGATTTCAATAGTTTCCCTGTTGTGCCTCACTTTATATCATTCTGCCTCTTCCTTAGGAAATTACCTTGGACTTCAGCCCACTACTGCTAGTAAGAATCCTCAGCCCTTCCCACTACTGAGAACCTCATTCTTTTGTGTTCTTGTTTTATCTGCTCAGATCAGGAATGACAACTTATCACTCTTCTATGATCCATTACTAGTCTCATGTCAACATTTCAGTGGGGATTCCAAGTGCACTAGCCAATTTCTAATTCTATATTTTGAAACAGTGCATAAGACAGCCCAGCAGACCAACTTATGGCAGCTGGCAGTGGGGTCCATCCCTTTCCTCACTATCATACTGTACTTCTGGCTAAAATAAATGAGGTTTAGGATTTCAGAGAGCTCCTCCAATTTCAGTCCATAAACCTTAAAACCACACTCCATTTCTCCCCCTCACATCTCATGTTGTTCAATCTGTTCAACTTCTGGAGATTGATGACCTTACAAGTTCACGGGCTGATTAGTTTCCAGAAATTATGGGGGCTGACGAGTAAGCAATATGGCTTTCCCCTCCTCTCCACACCCAGTTTTGCCAGCATGAGGATGTTAACTTCCCAAGTGCTCCCTTTCCTGAACCATTTTCCCCACAGGTGTTTATTTTCATCTTGTGATTAGCCAGAAGCAAAAAAAAAAAAAAAAAAAAAAAAAAAAAAAAAAAAAAAAAAAAAAAAGTCTGGGACTTTCATTAGGCCAAACTATTTAAAGCTGGTAATGGTGCTGGTAAGGAGAGGAGGCAGAGACAAGACTGGGGTGAGGGAGGTTTTTACACAAGAAGGTCTGGTATTGAGCTAAAGGAAATTCTACTTGGAAGATTAAAATTCATTTCATCATTTGCTTTCCCTACTGACACATTTACAGATTCTCCTGAAAAGGAATTTTCTTAGGGAAATTTATTAAAACTACTTCTCACCATCACCATCAAAAAAACCTTTAACTCATTCCCATTACTACAAACATAGGTGTAAGCAATGAAAAATACAGTTCAACCATCTGAGTAGTAGTGGACTTCATTTTGTAATTAAAGTGCACACTCATCACCACGCTTCCAGCTGTTTGGAGCATAATACTACCCAGAGTAACAACATATTGTCTTGAGAATGCCATAAAAACAACAACAACAAAATTCCATTTCAGAACATGATTCTAATTCCTAAAGAAACACACAAAAATCAGGCAAAAGATGAAGATTCTACATGCATTGTCACTCCTGTGTCAAGTCATCCCAATGGTTAGCAGACATTTCTGAGCTGAAGCCCAAGATCCAGTGACATTTCAAAGGAGAGGCAACCTTTTTGAAGGTCTATTTTTGGCTCTGGCTCAAAATTTATGCAAAAAACCCTGCACTTTTCTTGCTGGGGCATATGGATTGTTCTAGTCAGTGGAAGTGGGTGGGAAGGCTGTTTTAAAAATATAAATAGAGACAAGGATAATAACTATATTTATTTACAGGTGACAATGGCATTAAATAATTGAGGTCAGATGATGCAATGGTTGAACAACTAAACCTTTATAGCGACTTTCATGTTTGTCTGTCTGAATGTCGGTTCAGGAAAACATGCCACTAATTAAAATAGAAATTTCATTCAAATTTATTTGCTGATTCCTTTCTTTCTGGCAATCACAGTACCTATGCATTTTGTGATCCTTTAAATGCATATCCTGGAATGAATGTATGGTAAAAGTTTTTTCATCTATGTGTGGGTAGAGCACTTGCTGGTTTTAGATACAGAAATAAAGATTTTTCTGAGTAAAAACAAATTCCCGTTTGTCCTCTTTTTAGCGAAAGGCCTCTTGGGGAAGTCACTTACTTGTTTAAGTGTTAGTTTCCCTAACTATGTAGAAAGAGAGGGTTGGGCCTAGATGATGTCCAGGGTCTTTTCCATTTCTCAATCCTATGATCTCTCTGTGACGCATGCTACATTCATGCATGATATTACTAACCTTGGCCCATTGCAAGTTGCTACATTTCGGTGTGCAACATATTTTGATCATGTAGAGAAAATGTTTTATTGGAGCCAAATGAGATCTTGAGATCTCCTGACAGCAAAGCGCAGGAGCTTCAAAGGGATTCCAGCTCAACTGGAATCGTCATTACAAAACAGATTTTAGTTCTATTGTTAGCCAGACCACAATGGAGGTAGAGACTGCCAAGATAAATGCTCTTGAAATCTCCTCCATATATTACCTTTGAACAATTAATTGGCCTTATGGAAAAAAAAAAAGAAAACAGAATGAAAGATTGACAATGGAATACATTGTTCTTTGATGTTAGAGTGAACAAATCACAGTCACATTGTGCAAATATCTGCCAAATTGACAATTAATTCAAACCAGCCTTTAATTTGACACTTTATCCTAAGCGTCATAAGAATCAGCATATGTTCAACCTGTAGATTATCCACTCTGACTAAATAAAGAGGAAGAAATTCAACTGCCTGAGAAAACAGCCAACCTTAACTTAGGCTCAGAGCTGACCAACTGGGGTGAAGTATTTCTGCATTGCTGTGCAAGATCTCAACATAAGGGTCTAACTGATGGTGAAATTCAGCAACCTGATGTTCTTCCAGGATCACTGAAATCAATCACCCAGATGTGAATATTGACAGGCAGATTGGTGTCTAAGTTGGGGATAGAGTGCTCTACAATGGTTAAATCCAGAGCTGGAAGTTGGCACTCTTTTCATGTTGATGTATTATCCCTCACAAAAATCAATTCAGTTTAAAAAAGCATTTTCTAAGAGTTCACCATGTGCCAGGTACTGTGTCAGATGCTCAGACAGAAATGAAACAGTTTCTGCCCTCAAAGAGGTTTCTTTCTACTAGGATGGGAGGAAGGAAACGAATATGTATACAGCTAAGTAATTTCAGGAGAGAGAGTGACAGCACTGTCAATGAAAAAGATCAGGAGAGGCTTCAAGTCAGAGGTGGCCAAGAGGTATAGGGGAAGAAGAGGTCCTGGAAACACATGGGACGGCTTGTGTCAAGGCTCAGGGAACAGTGAGGAGGGCAGGTGGCTGGAGCTAGGAAGGAATACGTGAAAGGGATTAATATGAAAAACATCTGGAAAGGTAAGTAGAAGCCAGGTTGTGGTAGGCTTTACAGGTCAGGCTGAGGAATTAATATTTTATATTAGAAGCAGAAGGGAGCCACTAAATTTTTGAGTTGGTGAATGTACATTTTGAGTAAAAATAATAGATCTTGCTCTTGTTGTGACTCTTTGTCTCACATTTGCCCCTAAAAGATATTGTTCACGTTATGCCACCGAGGTCACACTTCTAATTAGAGTTCCAATGTCACCCCTAAGCTGTTGTGGAGTCTTAGTAAAATTTCTCTGTGCCTTCTGAGTGAAACCAGTTATGAGCTTCACTCCATTGGGATGCCATGTGAGAAAGTATAAGGTGATGCTGACAACCTGTTTTGAGATCTTCAGACAACAGGGGCTTTTAAAGGCAAAGCACTAACAGCATGATTTGCTCAAGGTCGGTTTTTAAGGTAGGTTTGGTGGCTTGTGGATAAAGCCTCTGGAATCAGGGAGAATTGAATTTGACTCCAACCTCAGAGACTCAACTCAGTAGCTGTGTCAGACCCTAAAAGTCACTTAACCCTGTTTGCCTCAGTTTCCTCATGTGTCAAATGAGCTGAAGAAGGAAATGGCAAACCACTCTAGTGTTTTTGCCAAGAAAACCCCAAATGGGTCATCTAGAGCCAGACATGACTGAACCATCATCATTATATATATATTATAAATAAATAAACAGTTTACTAAAAAAGTGAGGTTAAGCAATGATTGGCATTCTGAGTCTGGAGTTGAAAATACCTGAGTTCAAAAGTAACTTCACATACTTAGTTATTAACTATGTGATCTTGGGCAAGTCATTTATCATTAATCTCTGCCTGCCTCAATTTCCTGTAAAACAGGGATGATAATAATAAGCCCCTTCCTCCCAGGATTGTTGTGAAAATAAAACAAGAGAAAAATTATAAGCCAGTGCCTGACACTTTGTGAATGCTATATAAATGGTGGTGGCGGTGGTAGTAGTAGTCGTAGTACTCTTGTTAACTACTAATAGTAGTAGTAGTGGTAGCACTAGTAGCAGCAGTAGCAGTAGTATTAATAATAGTAATAGTAATAATGATATTAGTAGTAGTAGCACTAATAGTAGTAGTATTACCAACAGTAGAAGTACTATAGTAGTAACAACAGTAGAGTAGTAGCAGCATTAATAATAGTAGTAGTATTACTAACGATAGTAGTAATAGTGGTAGTAGTAGTAGTAGCATTAATAGTAACATTACTAACAGTACCAGTAGTATTAATAATAGTAGTAGTAGTATTACCAACAGTAGAAGTACTATAGTAGTAGTAGTACTAATAATAGTAGTAGTAACAATAGTAGAGTAGTAGCAGCACTAATAATAGTAGAAGTATTACTAATAGTAGTAGTAATAGTGGTAGTAGTAACAATAGTAGTAATAGCACTAACAGTAACTAATAGTTGTAGTAGCTGTTGTGGTTATCCAGGAAGACATATCTTTTTGAGTTCAAATCTGTCCTCAGACACCAACTGTGTGACCCTAAACAAGTCACTTAACCCTTTTGCCTCAGTTCCTCATCCGGAAATGAGCTGGAGAAGGAAATGACAAACCACTCCAGTATCTTTGCCAACAACACTCCAAATGAGGTCATGAAGGGTCAGACATAAGTGAAATAACTGAACAACAACAAACCATGACTCAAAGCTGACTGAGATATCATGATTTCTTGCCTCTTCCCAGTAAGTTATTTTGGGACGGAGGAGCCGGAGTGATGTTTCCGAACGGGCCAGATATCATTTCACCCTTGCTCCGGCCTCTCTGACAAGCCCCATTTTCTGGTGCCCAAGTGGTAAGGCGGCTGAAGAAAACCTGGGCGGGGGGCGGCATTTGATGGGGCGTCCCGGTGGTGTTGGCGAAGCGAGAGGCATGCAGCCGCCCATCTGCCTTCTAGCAGCATCCTGCTGCCCGGGCGTGCTGTTACTAGTCTCAGTGTGACAAAAGCTTTCACTCGGCTGACATGCATGACATCACGCCGCAGCCCCGTCACACTGGGGGATAAGCCACTTAACAATTTCTATTCAGCTGTGCTCTGTCATGCACAGTCCTCCAAAGTGACTGAAAGAAGAACTAACTGGTCTTGTTTTGCTCACAACCAGAACTTGGGGATATAATAAATGGTTTTCCACTAAAAAACAAAGACTAAAAAGCAAAACAAAACAAAAACACAACAGTGTGAGCCAACTGAAAGTGGAGCTTTAGAAGACTTGGCAGCTTGTCACTGAAGGAGGAATGGACCTAAATGGAAAATGGGGCTCCCCACCCCGAGAAGTTAGTGTGTGGAGGAGGAATTGGATTGCTCTGCTTGCGCCTTCTTGGCTATCTGGCTTTCTTGTTTAAGTTTAAAAAGTAAAAATGTGTAACTTTTCAAGAGGCCAAATGGTTTCTGGTTTTGGCAGAACTCATTTGAAGAAAACAACTGGATGGATCCTCCATCCCTAAAACTTTATGAGTTTTTGGGTTTTCCTCAGATATAAAATACACATGAAAGGATGATTATAATGACATTTCTGGGTTATTGTTATGCAACCTAAGCACTTATTATGGGCTAGATCTCTGAACTTCTGTTTTTAAAACCTTAAATTATATTCTCTGGATTTGCCTGCTGTTCTGCCTAAATGTCTGCCTGCTGTCAGTTCCTAAATGGGTACAATTATGATATAAGCATATATATGATATAAATATATATATAAATATAAATATAATATAAGTATATATATATATATATACTATATATATATATGTGTGTGTATATATATACTATATATATATATATATATATATATATATATATATATATATATATATATATATGTATTTTGTGAAAAGGTTGATGGGGAAGTAGTTCCTTTATTTGCTACTATTATCAATGACAAAAAAAAATTTAAAAATCCAGGCAGGGAATAAATGTTATCAAAATTCAAACTGATTCCACCCCCTCCTTTCTCTCCATTCCTTTCCCTCTCTTTTTCCCTTGCCTTACTTTCCCCAACACACACATACACACACACACACACACACACACACATACACACACCCCTCCTAATTGATAGTCAGTGTGTGAGTGAGTCACTCTTGGACAAGTTCACAGACAAAAGCCTCTGGATTGCTTGTCACTGACTCAGGTTTCTGCTGCTGCCTTATCTTAGGTACCTTATCCAATCAGGCCGACAGAGAAGCAGAAGGGAAAGAAAAGGAATGGGGCCCATGTTTGGAAACAACCATTTGCAAATTTGATTGTTTCCTTCTACTGAAGGATGATTTCCTATTGAGCAATTTAAAAGGTTTTAGGAGGTAAGATTCAACTATTTTGAGAAATAAGTTCTTGGCTTCTAAGATCTGAGAGCAGGAATCTTTCAGAGAAATGAGCTGAGGACTAGGGCACAAAATCTGAAGTTATAGTCTGATCTCTTAAAGAATTTTTACTTTATATGTGTACTTTTGGTAGCTCATATTTGTAAGCATATTACATTGATCCAAAAAGAGATCCAAATGGTTTGTAAAATGGACTTAGAATTTATCTTTTTATGTCTGTGTTGATTGTTTTTGCTTTCAGAGAGATTTCACTTTAAGCAGGCAGTATATTCTTAAAAGAGGCTTATATTCAGATCAATATAGTATAATACCTCATATTATTGTTACTATTCTGGAAGGAAGGTAGTGTAGAGACTATTATACCCATTTTACTTAAAGGGTAAGAAACTTCGGGCTCTGAGAATTTGAGTGCCTTGCTTATGTTCACACAATTTAGTAAGTGGTTGAGCCAACAATTGTATCAAAATTTCCTGATTCCAAAATTCCTACTGTAATACATTCATGTTTGTTTTGGGAGGAAATGTAAATGTATCAAAAAAGAATTGATATTACTTCATTCACTGCTATTTCCTTTTTTTTTTTTTTCAGCTAATAAAAAAAGAAAATATTTGAAAAGAAAAGATAAGAAAATCACACACTTCCAACTTACATTTACATGTGGAGAGATGCAATACTCATTCAGGTCTACCATATAGGGCACAGGTTCTGATTTTGGTTCAGAAAATATTTTCACTGAAGGAGGACAGTAGGCTGTTGGGCTAGTTTTCATTATAAAGAATAGATGAGGAGCCATAAAGTATAACTGAAAATGGCAAGAACAGGGACATAAAAAGGTTTAGGATTGAAGAACTCATTGTACATTTCTCAAATCCTATGTTCTATCACTATGGGAGTTTCTATGACAAATCATGGTAACTCCCTACTTTGAGCTATAAATTTGCATCCATACATGACTACTCACTTGAGGTACCATTGAAGCCACATGGGAAAAAGAACTCCTGACCTTTGGCTACAGGGTTTCATTTCTCATAAAGTACTTTGACATGAGGAAATGTATGGAAACTTCCCTTTTTCTACTACTTACCTACCTCAAGGAAAGATAGTGAAACTTAATTAATGTTTGTCAAGCACCTTTACACACTTGGATAAAAAATGATACAGGAGTGCCAAGTATTATTATATTATGTTTCAACTATCATAATAGAATAGTTCTTTGTTTTCTAAGGGACATTAGTTATAAAATAAAGAAATATATAAAGTGTAATTAAAAGCTACTTTACTCTATATATCTTCTCTGTCTTTATGCTGACAGTTCACTAATGCTAAAGCTTCTAGTGCTAGGCTGATGGGCTTTTAAGTTCTGAGATGAATAGGAAAGAAAGCCAATGACAGAATAATTTGGTGCTCTCAGCTTCTATCATAAAGTACAACTAGTGAGCAATGAATGGAGAACTGTTAGAAAGGACAGGGACAGAAAAGTTCAAAAGGAGGAGGAAGAAGAAGAGAGTGGAATTTGAAAAGGAACAGAAAATACACTAATGTGGAACTCTTAGGCTTCAGATGAAAAAATGATTGGTAGCTCAATTAATAACATTTCTTGGACAAGTACAGATCTACTTTAATCTGAATGTAACTGATACCCATTTAATTTATTTTGAATCAGTTTTTTTTTTTAGTCTTGCATTATGTCTTGTTTTCCTGTCATAAAAAATACAATCTTTTTATTTAATCATTCTGTGAACTTCACTCATTCAATAATTATTTATTAAGTACCTGTTATGATTGTTCAATTATGTCAAACTCTTTATGACCCTTGGTATTTACTAGGTAAAGATACTGAGGTTGTTTGCCGTCTCTAGCTCATTTTACAATTGAGGAAACTGAGGTAAATAGGATAAAATGATTTGCGCACAGTCACACAGCTAGTAAACATCTGAATCCAGATTTGAATTCAGGAAGATGAGTTTTTCTGACTCCAAGCCCAGCACTCACTATTTTCACTGTGCTACCTCTGTGCCCCTTATTAAGCACCTATTATCTGCCAGGGGAATGGAGACAAAACAAAATAGTCCCTACTATTACTGGGGAAACCAACATATATATATAAGTCAATACAAACTATATTTAAAATAAATTTTTTTTGGGGGGGAGGAAAGTAACAACAGGAGAATTAGGAAAGATGAAACCTGGGAATATCTTCCTGGTCCTATGCAAAGACACAAAGACAGAAGATGAGACAGCAAATAAGTCTGGCTAAAATATTACATAAAGGGGGAGTATTATAGAATAAGCCTGGGCTCAAATTCGATTGTTGAGTATTCAAATGCCACAAGAGATTGCATGTTATCCCAGAAGCAATGGGGAATCTCTGGAACCTTGGGAGCAGGAGAATGACATGGGAATAGTTGTGTCTTAGGAGAATCAAGTAGACGCTGTTTGAAGGATGAGAGGACAGGGAAGCAAAGAGACTAGAGACAGGAGACCAATTGGGAAGCTACTGCAATGGACCTGATGAGAGACTGAAGTATATGGTTGAGGTTTAAGTGGAGAAAGGGGGTGGCAGAGTCAGTAAGACTTGTCACCTGAGTAGACTTAAGAGTTAAGAAAAGATGAGGAATCAAGGGTGACTTGAATTAGGTGACAATGAACTAATTAATAATCTTAATTTTTATCTCCCATTCAAGGGTAACTAGTCATAAAGCAAGAGGTGAATAGTCATTTTATGACCCATATTTGGAGAGTGTTTTTCTTACTTCAGCTTTTTAACAGTGATAATAGCAGGGTAGGAACTAATTAGTGGCAACTTTTTTAGGCAAGAGGAGCACAGATCTAAGAGTAGGATTGAAGTTATTCTCTTGTGCCGTGTACAATTTTGCCAAGTAGTTTTTAATGAATGAAAATTCCCTAAAAAGTTGCTGCTTTTTCCCCCTCTTCTTCTTCTTTTTTTTTTTTAAAGCTCAATACTGTCTAGAGTGTTCAGTTAGTGTTATGACTTGTCTGGTTCCCACAGAAAGAGGAATCTTGCCAAATATTTGTAAATTTGTCCTTAAGAATGTAATCAGGGAAACCACACCCAGATGCAAGTGTATGGCTGCTGCATAGGTAAGATAATCTACTTTTACCTTAAACATCTCATCAACAGGTAAAACTTGGACTGGTTGAGGGAGCCAATGAATGGTTAAAGCAAATGATGAGGGGAAAATGAACAAATAATAATTTGTCTGTGATGTCGTGCAAAAGATTTTCTTCTTAACTATTGACCGACATGTATCTTTGAATCCCTATTACAAGTTCCAAATCATTTCCACCTTTTGCATTTATGAATAAGCTCTGAATTTTTGATGTTTTAAACTACCTAAATGAAGAGCTTTTCTAAGTTTGTCCAATAATGCCAGCTATGTGGAAATCCTCTCCTTGCTTCTCAGTCAAGTATGTGAAGATACTTTCTATATGGATGTGTGTAGGCAGTGTGTGTGTGTGTGTGAGAGAGAGAGAGAGACAGAGAGAGAGAGAGAGAGAGAGAGAGAGAGAGAGAGAGAGAGAGAGAGAGAGAGAGAGAGAGAAAGAGAATGAATATGTGTGTGTGGGGCAAAGGGAAGTTATTTTAATTTGGGTAATTCTTAAGAATTGGTCCTTTTCCTGTAGTGTGGCTGTAATTGTAAACTTTTTTTTTTTAATTAAAAAGAGTTTAAAACAAAGATTTTTAAACTTGTGTGTGCCATTAAACTCTTTGGGAGTCTACTTCTCAGAACAATACAAAAATACATAAAATAAAACATCTAGGATTATATAAAATACATACATACATATTTTAATACATTTTTTTTGGGGGGGGAGGAAACTAAAAACAGGAGAATTAGGAAAGATGAAACCTGTGAATATCTTCCTGGTCCTATGCAAAGACACAAAGACAGAAGATGGGACAGCAAATAAATCTGGCTAAAATATTTTTTATTTTAAATACATAAAATAAAACATGTAGGATTACAAAGGAAACTAATTTAAATATATATATTTTAAAGTTGACAGATCCCAGGTTAAGAATCCCTGGTTTAAAGAGTCATTATGTCAATAACAGAAAGAACTATGCAAATTAAATGTGCCTGTCCTCACTACATATATCACTCATAAACAAGGTATGATTGAATGAATTTTACAGAATTATGTGTCTATAATGGACCTTAGTGATCACTTAGTTCACTCCTCATTTAAGAAATGAGGGTCAGAGAGGTGAAGGGATTAAACCATTAACTGATTTTGTGATCTTGGGCAAATCAGTTCAACTCCCTCGATTGCTCTTTACCCATCTAAAAGATTTCCAAGGCGCCTTTCAGTTCCATTATTCTTTGTACAAATATCGTTGAAATAAGGAGAGCCTAAATTTAGATTTCATTATGAATCAGGCAATGGGTAACAGCAGCGCCATCTATTGAAAATTTCCCAAACTTCATTTTGTAAAGTCTTCAAATAATTACTATAAGAAATAAATAATTACTGTAATAAAGAAAAAACTTAGAATTGCAGTATCATTAGATGCAAAGGAGATATTAGAAATGACCTAATTCAATAACTTCATTTATAAATAAGGAAAATGAGAGGTGTGAAGGGTCAAAGTCTGATGAGTATGAACTAGGATTAGGATGGAGAGGGTGTCTGTGAAATGAGACAGGATGGTAGGAGAAATAGAATAGGACCTAAAGATCTTTTTTGCACATTTTAATGACATCAAAGAGGGAAATAACTGAATGGTTTGTGCTACAGAGCCAATGCACTAGGTGTTTTCTAACAGTCTATGGATGAAATGGCACCCCCTGCTCTAGGATATTCAAGATAGCCCACCAGTTTGTAGGTTACTGTTTTATCACTTTTTCTTTCAATTGTCATTTTCCCTGCTGTACTAACCATCCCAGCTGTTCGATCATCTTGTTAATCCCCAATATAAGTATTTCCTCCCACTTCATGTTCATTGCCCATGTTTATAGCTCTCTTTCTTTCTCATACCACATCTTTGTCATTTGTTTTTAAAATATATAATAAATTCCATGTTATTTTCAAAACTGCTTTGCTAGTCTGAGTTTCTCTCTAGTTTCCTCTATATATCCCTCTTTTTTTTTTTTTTTGCATTACTATTGCTTCTCTGCTATCTCCCAATCCCAAAACACAAATCAAGAAAAAAAGAACAAACAAGAATATATCAGCAAAATGTGTCTATGTTCAAAAATGTTTGCATCTATCTATATCTTGAGTTCATTACCTCTTTTTCAGAAGGTAAGCAGCAGGAATCATTGTAGATCTCTGAAGGTATTTTAGTCATTGTTCCGATTAGAGATCTTATATCTCAAAGCGTTATTGACATTTACCACGTTGTCATTGTATAAATGTTCTCTTGATTCTTCTTATTTCTCTATATTGCTATTTCCTAGGATTCTCTGAAATTCCCTCTGAGCTCTGGAGGTTATAATAATAAAATCTGACAGAGTTCAGTGATGGACTGTCTGAGTTGTCTGTCATCCAACAACCAACCCTCTCATTTTAGAAGGAGTCATCCACAGGAAGATGGCCATCAAATGAGGATTTCTTTTTTTCTTTTTCTTTTTGTCCAAAGCCACTTATGAAAATTGTCTACTGATGCAGAGTGACTACAGTCTGAATCAATGGAGAGGGTACTAGCAATGATGAAATCATGGATCGTCTTATATATAGAAGTAAAATAGTGTGCTACAGATGATCAAGAATATGTATTATGAATACATATGTGAATATTCAGAGAAGAGATGCTAGAAAGTATATAGTGCAACACTCTCATTTTGTGAGGAAACCGAAGTTTAGAAAAGTTAAAGAATTTGCCCACATTCTCATAACTAGCCAGTCACAGAGTTTAGAGACCAGGTGTTTTGATTCTTGTGCCACAAATGCTCTTTCTAGCACACTTTCCTGATTCTTGTAAACCATTTGACCTAAAGAACACTTTCCTGTGAAAGACTCCTTAAACAGATTCTCTGTATGTTGATTTTGTAAAGATAAAACTTTCCTCTCAATTTGATAGCATTTAAATTAACAGCTCTAATAGATAAAGAGAAAAAGTCATTATTTTGCATCAAAATGAATTGATATGTTCTTTTACAACTTAAAAGTCACAAGGATTGTGCCTCTGGTGTATAATTTGCTGGTGAGGTGGTATGGTGAACTGAAAAGAGCATGGCATTTGGAGTCAGAAGACCTGGCTTCAAACATCCAGTTATTTTACTGGTGGTAGCTGGTAAGTCATGTCATCTCCCTAGTTGTCATTTTCCTCATTTGTGAAAAGAAGAAATTATCTTCAATGGGGGGGTTCCTAACCTGAGTCCTGTGAACCTGTTTTTATTTTTTTAATAGTTTGGTGAGCTATATTTCAAAATAACTGGTTTCTTAGCTAAATGCCACAGTGGAAAGAGTGCTACATTTGGAGATGGGAAGGCCTGAGTTCAAATCTGACAAGACAATTACTAGCTACGTGACCCTGGGAAAGTCACTTATCTTATATTTATCTCAGTTTTCTCACCTGTAAAAAGAGGATAGTAATAGCACTTGCCTTACAAAGATTGTTGTGAAAATCAGCAAAGTGGCCAGCACATAGTAGGTGCTGTATAAGTCCCCTCCCCCTACACCTTTTTTGCAATCATCTATATTTTATTTTATTCATTTAAAAGAATGACCCTGAGAAGAGGTCCATAGGTCCCCAGACTGCCAAAGGGATCCATGACACCAAACCGGGTATCTAACCTTAGATGATAGATAATATACTTTCTGGCTTGAGGGAAAGGAGAATGTGTTCCTTTTATGCTGATTCTCTTACTTTGTCTTGAGATTTCCAACATCACTCTTTATTTACAAGCAAGGAAAAAAGAGAAAGTTCTATAAAATTAGTTAAATGTGGCATTTAGTTTTGCAATTAATGCAATAAATGCTTTAAAGCCTTTCACTGATATTGTAAATTAACTTTTTAGTCTAAGAATGAACTGCATGCAACATGACTATTACCTAATGATGTAGCAATACAGGTACTATACCCCTGAGTCACTGCTAATGTGGAACTGAGATTACAATAGGCAAAAAAAAAAAAAAAATTACACCCCAATCTTTTAATCAGATATGCCCATTATCATCCGACATTTTACATGACTATAATGCTGAGGTATGTGTGTCTATTTTCATGCACACGTTGCCAAACCCAGTCAAATTAAACTTGCAACTTGTGACTTTCTTATCACTTACTGCCTCACAAATCATCTTGTCTTTTTTTCTTTATTTCACCTCCAAGATTCTGAATTCTGAAATATTTCTCTTTGATCACAATATCCCAGTTTTTACCTTGTTTAACTATTACTCACTGTGAGCCTTTCTTTTCCTGCATTGCTCTCTATTCTACTCCATAACCAGAAAAATTGGACTTTCTATCTAATTTTGACCTTGCAAGTTTTCCATTTCAACTATGTTCTCAATGTACTCAAGAATCTCATAACTCTTTCATTTCCTCCCATACTTCCCCTCACTAGTTCACCACCATAGGAAAATGTTTCCTTACTTTTTTTTTTAAAGTTCTATTAAATATTCATGGGTCAAAATTCCTCCACTTCAAACTTCTCCATGTATAAATCCAAACACTTCTTTCTTGATGATACAGGAAGAGATGTCTCTATTGTATTCCTCCTATTCTTTCATACCTTATCTAGGACTCTCTGGTATTTTAAATTCTTTTCCTTTCCAATAGTACTTTTCTTTCTGCCCTAAAAAAAACTTGAAAATACAACAAAAATATTCTAAAGTATTCTTTATCCTAAAGTCTCAAAAGAGTTGTCCATATGCATTGGTCCCACATCTTTTCTTTGCACTCACAGGATATAGATCTAGAAAGAACCATCTAGTGTATTGTCCCTATTTTACAGATGAAGTAACTAAGAACTAGAGAGATTCAGTAATGTGCTAATAAGAAGTAGAGGACAATATTCTAAATCAAAGCTTTTTAAACTATGACTTATGACCTCATTTGAGATCACGTAACTGAATGTGAAAGCCACAAAATTATGATTTATTATCAATAAATGTTTGATTTGTATATCTATTTTACACACTTATATACTCATAGTTGCATTAAAAATTTTGGGATGAAAAGATATGGTAAGTGGAAAAGGTTTAAGAAGTCCTGCCCTAAATCAGCTTTTCTTAGAGTCTATGTGTGTATATTTGTTGTGTATGTATGTGTGTGTGTGTGATGAATCTGATGACAATCTGATGAAGATGGTAGACCCCTTGTTAAAAATATGTTTTTAAATGCATAAAATAAAATACAAAGGATTATAAAGGAAACTATAAGTTAGTAAAAATAAAAATGTAATCCAAGTTCATAGCCTTCTGGAAATCTATCTGTGAACTCTAGATTAAGAACCCCAGTTTTCACTGTGCCATCAAGCTTCCTATTAAGTTCTAGAATGTTGCTTTCATCTTCATCACATTATTGAAATATCTTTCTCAAGTCTTCTTCCAATTGTCAGATCCAGTGCATGCCTATGGTCCCCATTCTCAAATGAACTCTTTTTAACAACTAACACTGTGGATCACCTTTTTCTTGAAATCTTCTCTTTCCCTTATTGCCTTAAGAACATCTCTCTTGGCAAAGTAGTAGTTTAATAAATGCTTGTTGATTTGATTATCTGTCTCTCTGATCTTGAAACTATCTCCTTGTTGGCTTATCTTTCTGTGCCCTTTCTTCCCTCCTTCCTTTCCTCCCTCTAGCCTTCTTTTCTTCCCTCCACCTTCCCTCTTTCATTTCCTCTTATCTCTCTCTCCTTTCCTTTCTTCTTTTTCTCTTTTTTCTTTCTTTCTTGCTTTTTCTTACTCTTAGCTTTTTTCTTGCTTGCTTGCATCTATTAACTTCCATAGTTAGGCTTTCTGTGTGAGTGTCTTTCATTCAATCAATTGATTAGGATCTTACTGGGTGTAATAAGCACTAAAGATTAAAAAAACAACAACAACCAAAAAAACCAAAACAGTTCCTGCTCTCAAGGACCTTACATTCTAATACAGGAAAAAAATCTACATAAGTAATAACATAAACAGTCAGTCAGCCAACTAATATTTGTTATATGTTTACTAAATGCCAGCTGCTGTGGTACATGAAGGTACATTTAGAGGATATGGCAGGTGTCCTTAGAAGGAAAGGTACCAGGAGTGGGGAGGACTGGGAGGGGGATTGCTGGAATTCCTGCAGGTGCTGTTGGAGCTCAGACTTGAAGAAAACAGGAATTCTAAGAGATGGAAACAAGGAGGAAGGGCAGTATAGGCTTGGGGCACAGTCTGTTCAGAAGCACAGAGACACAGATTGCTATATGTGAAGAATAACAAGTAGGCCAGTATAGCTGGATCACAGGAGAATAATATTTAAGAAAAATAAATAATAAAGTAGAAAACAGGAAAGATAGGAAAGGGCCAGGTTGGGAAGGGCTTTTAATGCCCAAATTAGGAGTTTATAGTTGAGGTTACTGGCAATATGAATAACTATAATTATCAGTGTGTGTGGGGGGGTATATGACACATGGTCAGATATATGCTTTAGAAAAATCATATTGGCTGTTGTATGAAGGATGAATTGGAGAGGAACTTAAGTTGGGAAAATCAAGTAGAAGGCTATAATCTGACTAGCTTGGGTCCGAGTTCCATGTCCTTTCCAAAATTTTGTTCCACAGAACAAATCTCTATTTCATATAATATGAATATTTATATATATATATATGTATATGTATATATATATATATATGTATATATATATATATGAAGATTTTCCAGGAAGGAGTATGCAATACAGAGTATGAGGCAGTATGGAGCAGAGAAAGGTCTTTGGTCTCAATGAGCTTATTGTGAAGATAAAAAATGCACACGGCAAAACCCCCCCAAAACCAAAACTGGCCCATTAGGGCAGCAAAAATTAAGAGGAAGTCAAGTGGCTCTTGAGAAGGGAAAGGCTGGATAGTATGTCAAAGGAGGCACTGCAGAGAAGGTGATATATTTAAGAGGAGGTTTTGACAGACAGAAAGGCTCTTATAAGCCCAGGGGTGTGGGAAGAGAATTTCAAGTGAGCATAACAATAGGAGAAAAGGTGTAGCATAGCAAAGGGTCACCCATATTTTTTGGGGGAGATTTAGGATAGACTAATTTGGTTGAAGTGGAACCTTCCTAGAAGAGAGTAGCCCTAAATAAGAGTGGAAGGATAGTTTGGAGGCAATTTAGGCTAGATTTAGGATTTTGGACTTTACTCAGTGGCCATGGGAAGGCATAGAATTTTTTTCAATTAGGGAGTGACATGATTCAAAGTGGCTTTTTAAGAAGATAAGTTTATCAGTGGAGTCCAATTTAAATGAGAAGATGAAGAGAACAGGAACCAGGAGGGCAGTGAGTTGCCTACCACCTGGCATATTTGTTTTTAAAAGGGAATATCTATCTATCTATCTAATTATCTATGTAGCATTATATTTGATCAATAGCTACGCTCACTCTGCATCTCTGCTTAGAGAGAACTGATTCATCAGGCACACACAGATTGCTTCTTTTTAGTTTTTCCATAGAGTATAAAAGTTATAACCAAAGAAACAAGCAAAGAGTTTAAGTCCTCATTTCACAACTTTTTAAAAACAAGCAGTTCTTAGGCCCAATGGCTCAGATCTTGTCCCGGGGGCTCTAATTTGCCAATTACTGGGTCCTGAGGCAGGGCCAAGTTTTGCATTCCAGGTCTCCCATCCCAATTTTTGGTGTATTTGCCAGAGCACCTGGCCTTATTCTGAATTCCCTGTGGTCTAAAGGATGTCTGAACAAGAGTAATTTAGATGGTGGAAATCAAGCACAGTGAATTTTTAATATGAATTCACGGTAAAAAGCTGAATTCTAGTTCTTTCCAGTAAATAAATTGAAAGTTTCTAAGAAATACTCCTAGTATTGTACATATTTAACTTAGATTGCTTGCTGTCTTGGGGAAGGAGAAGGAAAGAAAGGAATGAAAAAAATTTGGAGCACAAAATTTTACAAAACTTAATGTTGCTCCATACCCAGAGAAGGAACTGGCTGTGTATGAATACAGATTGAAGCATCTCTCTTTCTCTCTCTCTTTTTTAAACTTAATTTTTCTTGAGAGCCTTTATTTTCATTAGGGTGGGAGATATGTTTGTTTTAAACTTGATTTTTATGGAAACGTTTTGCATAACTTCAGGAGGGGTTTCTTAATTATGGGTGGGGATAAGGGAGAGAATCTAGAACTCAATTTTTTTTTTAAAGTAAAAATTGTGTGTTTTGAATGTAACTGAGGAAAAGTATTAATAAAATGAAACAGAAAAAAATTAAAACAATAACAACAAAAAAAGAAAGTTGGTCTATTCCCTCATTTCAGCATGACAGAAAGTTGATCCTGGGTTCTCAAAGGCTCAAAGTAAAGTATAAATTCTAAACAGTTTTAACAATCTTTACAGGCTTAAAGTGCAGTTTCCTTGGAAGGCTGTGTCTACAGTCTAGTAAGGGCAAAACTTAACATGGTGAAAATAATTGCCAGCATGTTGAAGCATCTTTTTTTTTTTTTTTTAAACCATGGCAACATATAAATAAAAAAAAGAAAACCAAATAAAAAAAATCTCTTTTTTAAAAAGTGAATGTTTACATGTTTTTGGGAAAAATAAAATACTATTGAACATTTTAAAAAAATCCTCCTAGTAAACTGAAATATCATTTTGTGAATGAGGCATAACTTTAGAAAAAAATATAAGGAATATTCACTATATGTGGCAATATAATGATGTAAACTTGATCATTTTTAAGTTAAGAAACAAAAAAAATCTGTTAATATGTATTTTATTTCAGGAAATAAATTTTTGAGCAAATTGAAGATTTTTGATATATGGCTACTAAATGGGACCTTTACCTGCTTCCCCTTTTACATTCAGACTTATAATCATTTGTGAGAATCTACAATTATCTTCTCTTCCCAGACTCTTAAGTTTCTTAAGTTCAAGGACTTTATTTGATTATCTTTCTATCCCATTCTACCCCACTGAGTGTCTAGTAAAGTGCATTATCCATCTGAGCAAATACTTAGGTATAACTGATTCCGTCTATAAAAGAGACTGAATTAAGGACTCCTTATAAAACATCCTAGGATTAAATGTAGACATTTTGTTCTATGAAAAAAAACAATCAAAGAAACAAACTCATACAAACTCATATCTCTTAAGAAATTAAGGAAATTAGGTAATAATAAGGAACATTGATTCAACAAACAAAAAGAACAGATATGTGAGTAAGAGCCTGAGATAAAACAGACGGGATGGCTATTTTTGCTTATGTGCCAAGGGATAAATCCACAGACATCTCTCTATCGATCTTAGCAATGACTATTGAGTAATGTTTCATAGAAGAAACTAGAAAAATCTATGCTATTGAAAGACTTGACTTTTGAATGAAGAGAGAGCTAGCAAAATCTTCCAAATAAATCAATCTGGTTGTCTTTTAAAAAATTCCTCTTAGTACCTTCCCTCCCTAAAAAGCCTCAACAACAATAAACTTTACTTTTTATTTATCTTTACATACTAATATATGAAGACTTGTTTCCCTTAAGATGTAAGCTCCATTAAGTCAGGTACTAGTCATTCTTATCTTTATATCCCTAGCATCCAGTACAGAGGTTGACACATAGAAGGCATTTAATAAATGCTTGTTGGATGACTGGTAAACTAATCATTTGATTTTAGAAAAGTAAAATGAAATGGAAATTCCCTGCAGGGGCTCATGCTTATATATTTATGCAAATTACAGATAGTAATACGATTAACATTTATATATCTTTAGGTTTACAAAGTACTTTTCCATTGGGTTATTTCATAAATGTGAAGAAGTTGCTGTATACCTATCTCAGCAAGGTAAGGTTTTCACTATAAACTGCCTCATAAGATAGAATGCATTAGAGAGAAGCATTTGAGCTGCCTTTCCTTACAAATATACAGACACTGACACAGCTGGCTATGACCGTTAAGAGACTGAATTTGGAAACACTTGCTGGCACAAACTGGGAAAGCACAAGCAACAGATGTGTGCTTTTCCCCATAAGGACACTGTGCTGTGGGACCTTGCTATGTCACTCTGCAGTCTGCCACCTCCTCCTCTCCGTTCCCATGTGACATTTTCCTGGCTGCTATTCAATGGTCAGAACCCGGCAACTCAGTCTTGAGAACAGACAGTGTCCAGGAGAAACCCGGGATTCTATAAGCAATCTGAGCCTAAAATAATAATAAAAATCTTCATTTTTTTTTTGAGGGATGGAGGAAGGATGACTTTGAGTTTGGTGAGAAAAACAAGTCTAGTTGCTCCTGAGAGAGTGACTTTTAACCCATGTTTATCTGTTTAAAAGATTAAGATAGGAGAGACATACATACAGACATAGGAAGAAGTAGACACAAAATAGTGAAGTGAGAAGAAGAATATTGTATTATATTTCAAAATGTACATATAGATTTGATGATATTCATGCTTTTGCAATTTTTAGTATTTTAAAACTATATACCAGTACCAACTAAAAATAATGACAATTAAGCAAAAGAAATTAATTTGAACAAAGCTCATTGTGAATTTTAATTTATGAAAAGTTTATTGCTAAGGAAATGATGGAGGATAGTCAAATAGTTCCTTTCTACAATGCAGATGTCTGAATTTTCTTTAAATACAGATAAGATGTTTAAATCCAGACAATATAGGACTCCAGTCCTACTTGGATCCACCTATTCATGTTGCTGAATGCTCTGATGATCTTACTCCTTATTGTAATTTATGGTGACATGGGTCCTAGGAAGTTCTTTCAGTGGAAGCATAAGCTTTAGTAGGTCCTCCCAATCTGGAAAGTCTTCAAGCCTGGTGATAGCTAGGAACAGCAGTAACAGCAACTAGCATTTATAGAACATTAAGAATAGCAAAGCTCTGTACTTAAGCCATCTCATTTGCTCCACACAACAAACCTGGGTAGCAGGTATTATTATCACCCTCATTTTATAAATGAGGAAACTGATGATGAGGGCCTCTATTTTCTCAGGGTCCAATAGATAATAAATGTCCGAGGTGGAATTTGAATCAACTCCAAGTCCAGGACTATATCACTTCCCTAGGCTATATGTCTTTTATCTTAAGTGTTGGATTAGTTAAGGTTCTTGTTTGTTTTGTAAATTCTAAATGTGAATAACACTAAATAAAACATGTACTTTCACAGATAACAAAAGAATTGGGAAAAAAGGTGTGTGTGTGGGGGGCTGTATATTAAAGTGTGAATCCCTAATGCATCTAATTTGTTCGAATTTGTTCAATTTAGAAAAGTCTTTCATTAGGTTGGTCCAGGGGATGCATGTTTCTACTATGGCAACTCTTAAAGGTGATTTATGAAATGAGAACAGGAAGACATGCATAGGGAGAATCCATAGTGTTGGAGTGATAGATCTATGAAGTAGTGAAGTATATGCCATTATCATCATCTTAACTGTAAAAGATGATCCCTCAATATTTCAGCTGGCTAGTTAACACTTTAAAAAGGGGAAACTAGACTATTCAGCAAGATTATATTTAAAAATCATTCCTTTGATTCCCAGGTTAAATAGAAAATAAATTTAGTAAAAATAAGATCTCATATCTGATAGCATTTTATAAAAGTATTTTCACATTCAGCATTTAATTCAGTCTTTACAACAATTCTGTGAGGCAGGGTATTATATCTAATTTACAAAAGAGCATACTGAGATTAAAGGGACTTGGCCAAAGCATATAGTCATGGATCTATGATTGGTTATACCTTTGGGATCAGATTCCAGATCTAATTACTACGTAATCTAGTAATATGTTCTCCACATTGATTTTTTTAACAGCAGGAAAAAAAGAACAGGGCTTCTTAAAACTTTTTCTACTTGTGACCCCTTTTTGCAGGAGAAATTTTTACATGACTCCAAGTATAGAGATATATAAAATAGGTATTAAAAACAATACATATATATAATAATATATATAATAAACCATAATTTTATGACCCCCCCACATCAAATTATGCAAATCCACATAAGGTCACAAGTCACAGTTTGAGAAGCTGGGGTTTAGTGAGTAGCACGTTGATTCATGAGTCAAGATTTAGTAGCTGGCTTGCTGCGTGTCTCCATGCCATAAGCATACCATATCTATGATGAGAATAATTCCTACCTACATCTCATGAGGTTTAATTACTATTTGTGAAGGCTTTTCACATCCTTTGATGAAAAATGCTACTGAAGTTCTATGTACCATTAGATATACTATCTTACTTCAGAGGGTACCTGTTCAAGGCTTTTTTATTTTCTTTTCTTTGTATTAAGTGGGTCATTAATAGGAAGAAAAACACTCAGAGCAAGCATCCTTTACTACATTTGTCTGATATTATAGATGAGTGAAATCAAAAACAGAGTCCAAATGTTGAGGATATTACTAGAACTCAAAATAAAATCACTGATTTCTCACAACTTCTTCTTCTTTTTTTTTCTTTTTAACATTCATCCTGTATATAATTTGTACATATTTATTTGCTTTTTGATTCTGCCTTTAGATTGTAAGCTCCTTAAGGATGTGACTGTCATTTGCTGCTTTTTATATTCCTAGTACCTGACACATAAAAGGTGCTTAATAAATGTTTACTGAATAGTTGACAGGAAAATATTGCAAAACTGAATGCTTGAGACCCCTACCACGTGTTAGAAGCTAGGTAACATAATGAGTAGCCTTAAAGCAGAGTAAATTTCTGAGAGAAAGGTAATGCAGCATTGAGGATAAAGCACAGAATTTGGAGTCACAAAGGCCTGAAGTTTAAATCCTGCTTCAGATACTTTCTTAGTGATCACTAGCAAATCATAAGACCTTCAGTTTCTTTATCTTTAAAGAGTTATCTACTAAGATAAAGACAGATTGCTAATTTTTTTTTTTTGGTGGAAGTTTTTATCATGATGAAATTATAATTTTTCAATACAAACATCTGAGAGAAAAATTTTTTTGCATATGACAATTTACTTCTATTTTTTTAAGTCAAAGAGAGCATAAAGCCCCTTTTTAGGGTAAATAATTTACTACTAATAATTTACCATAATAACTTATTAATAATAACAAATATAAAGAACCTCCAAAAATGAACATATTGACAAGACAAGCATCTTTTGAAATAAGTCATACATATTACCTCATTTATGGCCACATGTGAATGTTATTTATGTATGTGTTCTGAAAAGAAAGGGAAGACAAAGAAATATTCGTCCCACACCCTGCACAGCAGAATCTAGTTTCCTATCCTCAGCTGGTGCTCAGGAGTCTGACTCCAGTAATAACAGTCTCTTGCTGAGATTAAAGCTCTGGCAAACATAGTTTATCTTGGTTAATGTATACTTCAGCTTTGTATATATATACACATATACATACACACGGTATTTATATATAATATACATATGAAATATTACTGGAGATGAGGCTTGCAATGGGTGGGTAAAACTTATTGGAATTTGGGTTTCGACAAATGCAAACTTTGGCTTTTCAGAACCTTCCCCTTTGCCCATTTGTGGTAAGATCATGTTCATATATCTACAAGGTTCCCTGCCCATCTTTCCAAACAAATCAGGGGGCCTTTTCTCTATGATTTAGACTAAATTCAATTCTTTGGTGGCAACCCCTTTTATCCCTGAAAGTTTTACTTTTATGTACACAACAAGTGTGTACATATACAACAAGCCTTCTCTATAATAAATTCCAGGAGCCCAAGGGATTTTTCAAGTGAAATAGACAGAAACAGACTCTTCTGAGGATAAGGGGGATTGAATAAACTTTTATTTCAGGTCAGTAGAAAGTAAGCTACATGAGGGAAGATAGCATCTCATTTTTGTTTTTGAATTCCTATAGTCTCATATGTAGTTAAGTACTTAAGACATGTTTGATGAATTGAATTGAATTTGAAATTGTAAACAATACTTCCTATCTCTTCTTATTCTGCCCTTCCCCTTGGTGTCCCCACTTTAAGATACCCAGTTAGTAGAGAGACAAGGAGAGGGTGAAAGAAGGGAATGGCTGCATGCTGATGAGGCTATGTTGGCAGAATTTGTTATATGAATTGCATCCTTGGTATGGGTCCATTGGTATTCAGTCAGTACTGTAATGCAGTACTTAACTGCATTAAGTTATCCAAGGACATATTTCCTCAGGAGAAAGCAGATAAATAATTTCTTACATTTCAGAATTATCTACTTTTTCTTTTCTTTTCTTTTCTTTTTTTTGGCCAGATGGAATTGGGTTTCAAACATGAAAACTGCCTACTGTATTTTGATTAGTCTAATGCTTGGAAGAATGCATACACATTTAAAATAATACTGCAATTCACCAGTCATGGAAAAGTCATATGATCAGTCTTCAGCATCATATAAAGTTAAATTGGCACCTTCAGATTAGGTCCTTAAAAACTTTGATCCCAATTGTTTCATAGGTGTCTATACATCCCAACCAAAGTTTCTAGATCTATTAACCTTTAAAGAACAGTAACAAAAAAAAAAGTTGCTATCATAAATGCTATTGAAAAACAAAGCAAAGAAATATTCATGGAATAAGGTATCAGTCAGAGAAGAGATCAAAGAGAGAAATGGATCAGGAGAAAAGGAAGACTATATCATGGGTAGGGAAATCAATTTAAGGATTAAGGGTTTGAGAATGAAAAGAAAAACAACTAAAAATAGTAGGAGTGAGGGAAAGAAAGGGAAAGCCAACTTAGAGTGGAATGACAGGAAGCAGGGCACTGGAAGGCAAAGAAGGAGGTCCTAGAAAGGGCAGAATTTCAGGAGATATGGATGTTGGAAAGGGCACAGGGAGGAAATGCTAGAGTGAGGTAGGTCATAAAGGAAAGATCTGCTTCCCATAAACAAGTCCAACAAAAGAAAATTGTGGGATATGTAGTAAGACAATATATTATTAGACAGTCTCCCTTATTTTCTCTGCATATCCAGTATATATGTAGATATCCTTATATACAGGCAGCCCATTTATTAAAAGACAAGAACCTTTTATTTATAAAGGAAACACCTACACATGGACATGCAAGCTTTTTTAGTAGAAAGCAACTATCTAATTTGCAAACTTCTCATGTATAGCAATATTGAAAAAAATATATTTCTGAGTATAGAAATAAAGGAAGTTTTTCCTTTTAGAAAAAAAAATCTTCATGCTCCTACTTTTATTTGTTCATGGTAAATAAATTTGTGGTTTACAATAAAATAAATGGTCATTTTTGTTCCCAAATTATTATTTATGGAAAGTATCAATTTTCATTTTGACCTTTATTACTTTGGCAGGTAGCAAAAAAAAACAACAAACCCTTAACTTGTCATATATTCACAAATGTTTCCTTTTTCTGAAAACAGAAATTACTAGAAAACCACATTATCTTCAGACCACCTGGATTTCTCTCATATAAAATGGAAATGCTAATGGAAATCCCTCAAATTCTATTAGATTCAGAGGACATTTACCTTGGTGACCAATTAAAATGTTACTCTAACTTCTGCAAACAATCATTAGTGTCATTTTAAAATCAGAGAATCTTTAAAGTTAAGAGGGATCTCAGAAAATATCTGGTCCAATTCTGTCCTCTTGTCAAAGAGAAACCAAAAGCCCAGAACTTCTAATTGCTTTTCCAAAGGACATAGAGCGTGTTGATTCCAGGGCATCACGTTGATTATTAAGATCTCTGGTCTTTTGTTAGCTAACAGCTCTTCAGGTGCCCAGTCAGTCAGAACAAGGTCAGAGGCTGTGCAGAAAGAACTCTGGATCATATTTAAAATTCCCATGAGAGTCTGAGATGAGATAAATTATAAAGTGTTTTTATTTCAAGGACAGGATTTTGAGGAGGCCAGTCTCTTTGGGCAGCACTATATCTTTCTGTGGCCTTGAAGATGATAAATATCCATTATGATAAGCTCCTTAAAAAAATATATATCCTACCATTCACTTGCCAGCCCTTCTCCCATAATGGCATCCTTAGCAGTTCAATGGCAAACTGAAAACGCCCCTTAAGCAGCAGCTCCCTGTTTTCTCACACTCAAACACACACGTCTTGCACTCAATCTATTCTAGCCTTACTCCTTGAAATCTGAGACTGACTGTACTTAAAGAGATAATTGGCTAAGAGCAGCAGGAGCTAAGGACAGTGGGAAGTTATCCTTTTCATAAATGAGAATAATAATAGCCACAAAACTTAGAAATCAGCTCCAGCTGCTTTTCAGGAGAGTCCTGGGTAGAGGGCTCGGTAAAGTGGGCAAGCTGCTCTTGGGAGGGAGTAAGAAAAAAGCTTGGCTAAGGCAAGCATGGATCATCACCTTTGTGATGACCATAAATTAATTACCTCTCTGTTTTTATTATCTTGACCTATATTTGCTAATTCCCTCCTCTGGGTCTGAATTTCCTCATCTTTAAAATAAGAGAGTAACACAAAGTGATTTCTAAGGTCTGTTCCAGCTCCTAATATTAGCCTCTGTTCAAAGGAAGTTAGCTAAGCAGCACAGTAGAAAGAATATTAGAGTTGGAGTCTTGCAAAAGAAGGGTTCAAATTCTGACTTTGCCATATAACTAGCATGTAAACCCAGGCAAGACATTTAAAACTTTTTTCAGCCTAAATTCCTAGATTTGAAATGGGAGTAATACTTATTTGTATTATTTATCTCACAGGTAGCTGTTGTGAAGAAAACATATTGAATTTTTGTTGTTGTTGTTGTTAAGGCAGTTTTGATGAGGCAATTTGGTCACACAGCTAGGAAGCGTTAAATGTCTGAGATCAAATTTGAACTCAGGTCCTCCTGATTTCAGAACTGGTGCTCTATCCATTGTGTACCTAGCTGCCCTTGAAAAATCTTAAAGAACTATTGATGTCAGCACTAATAAAGCTAGACAAATCAGAGAGGATAATGATAATTTTAAGATATTAAAGCAATCTAAGGCTTCAGTAAGAAAATAACTCCATTTAATTTCTTTCTACTCTTTTATCATTAGCTAAATTCACTGTCACAAACATTTTGTAAAGTATAATTATTAATGTTAAGCTTTTCCTGACCCTCTTCCATTTCTGTAAAACTACAAATAAATTCTTTAAAAGATATTTTTCCATATATTGATGATGGGTGAAATGAATAGCCATACACCCACGTTTAGAGTACAATATATTACAAAGAGAGAAATATTTCTTCCAAAATGGCTAAAAGCTGATTCATAGTTCAACACTTTGCCTCTCACAGGCAGACATGATGTTATAAAATGTCAGATGTCCAAAATTTCTGAGATGGGGGTGTGAGAGATTCTTTAAAAATGATGCATCTGCTCCCTTGGGCATTGTCAAACACTGAACTGGACTGGAATGCTCCCTTCAAAACTAGACTGAGTCAAAAGGGAGGCAATTTTCATGAAAACACTACAATGCAACTTTGCCAAAACAGACTATTTTCTCGGAAAGAAAATGACATGTGTAGTTTGCTTTCCTAAAAACAAGCAGTGGTTTAGGTTTTTTTTTTTTTTTTTTTTTTTAGGTACAAAATAATTGATTTGAGCTCTTTTAATGAAACTATTATAGAGTCACAGAATTGAAGGGGTTGTAGACATAATCTAGACCAATTTCCTTATTACACAGAAATGAAAAAGGAGACCCATAGAAGTCACAAATTAGTGGCAGATGTGGGGCAAGATACCAGGTCTTCTGACTTCTTGTTCAGTACACTTACCCACTGTTCCAAAGGTGTACTTTTATGGTACTAGGGTGCTTTGTCAGGAAGGGGAGCCTCATAGTAGCTTTTGCTAAGTGAAAATAATAATAAAAAATACTATATGACATAGTGAAAGGGGATTGGGACTGGATCTAGGATTTCACTACTGTACAGTACTTACAGGTAAATGAAATGTTCTCTACTAATGCAGGTCGTATATTCTTTGTAACTTACAGTCTTAGAGAGTTGCCTAGAGCATTGTAAAGTTAAGTGACTTGCCTGTGGTAAAGATTTGTAATCCCTGACAATTCCAATCAAAATGCAATTTTTTGGGGGTGTTTGAAGCCATGAATACTTCAATCAAAATTCACCAATTTGTCCACTACAGAATACTGCCTTTAATTAAGAAGCTAATAAAGAACAACAAAAATCCTTTGAATTCTAAGATGTCCTAATTATAATTACTTTCCAACAAAATATATCTTTATAAAATATAATTTGTAAAGGCAGTGTCATTACTTTTTGAACTGAGAAGGGGTGTTAAGAAGAGTAAAATCTAGATTTCTGTGTATCTTTTCCCTAAAAGAGAGGCGATGAAAAATATAATAAAATATGGGGGGGGGAATGGATATAACTAGGAAGAGAGAACAATGCTTGTGCATTTTCAAAAGATACTTAGGTATTAATAATAATTTAGTTTAATGCTGAATGAAATGAGCAGGACCAGGAGATCATTATATACTTCAACAATAATACTATACGATGATCAATTCTGATGGACATGGCTCTCTTCAACAATGAGATGAACCAAATCAGTTCCATTTGTTCAATAATGAATAGAATCAGCTATACCCAGGGAAAGAATTCTGGGAAATGAGTGTGAACCTCTACCTAGCATTTCCAATCCCTCTGTTTTTGTCCACCTGCATTTTTGATTTCTTTCACAGGTTAATTGGACATTATTTCAAAGTCCGATTCTTCTTGTGTAGCAAAATAATTGTATGGACATGTATACATATATTGTATTTAACATATATTTTAACATATTTAACATGTATTGGTCAACCTGCCATCTGGGGGGGGGGGAGAAAGGAGAGGGGAAATTGGAACAAAAGGTTTTGCAATTGTCAATGCTGAAAAATTACCCATGCATATATCTTGTAAATAAAAAGCTATAACAACAACAACAACAACAACAATAATTCAGTTCAATAAGAATATCCTAAGTACATATTTTGTGTTCATCCTGTGTATGGTATTGGGGATACTAAGGTGAAAAGCAATGTGGCCTCTGCTCCCCAAGTGCTTATAATGTAGAAAGAGCATAAATCATGTACACAAGTAAGAATGATATAAGAATAGCTGGTGATAAAGGCAAAGGAAGGATATAAACAAAATGCTTTTCAAAAATGAGCAAGGAGAGATTCTATTTATTTATACCTTGGGGAGAGCAGGGAAAATATCCCGAAGGAGGTAGAATCTGGGCTAGGCCTTGACAGAATGTCCTCATCAATCACAGTAGGATTAGCTTTAGGCAAAAGTGATGGAGGGAGACGTTTAAGTATTTCTGTAAGTGGGTTTTGCTACTTTCCAGGAAGATGACTTTAGGAGTAAGCATTTGAGTTCTAAAGAACTCTAGGTTGTCAATAACTACACCTATTGCTCTTCTGTGATTTTGATCTGGAGAAATACCTTCTTAATAAAAGACAACTTAGTCTCTATGATAACTTAGCACCAAAGTCAGAGAGTATCAATGATACTGACTTTTGATTGTTACCCATTTTTCTATTTCAGATTACTATACAATGACAATTTACTAATGTGGCTGTATTATACATAGCTCATGCATGCAGACAAATTGAAGCATTAAATAATATGTATGCATTACTTCATTCACTGCCAGCAACATTTCTCTCTGTTAAGGAAATTGAAACCTGTCCTAATTGGAAAGCAACTAATTGATATATAATAGATGGTTTCAGTAATATTTTATCTACAAGATAAGAATCTGAATCTGTACTGCAAGACTTAAAAACATAAGTGGATCCAAAGATCTCAAAGGTAAGAAAGATTCCCAAGGTAAGCACTGATTACCTGAATTCACTTTTCTTATCTTTAGTTTTATCTTCTAGAGGATAAGGCAAACTATGTAGACATGTCCCATCATACCGAAATGAAACCCATAACATATATTTTATGTACTTATTATACTAATTTGAAAAAAAACTGCTTTAATCTTTTGCTCATGCATGTCAAAATACTAGTTCTATTAAAACATAACATTACAATATAATATATATTTTTCCTCCGCAAATTGACCTCCACAAAAGGTCAAACAAAATGTTTTTCTCAAGATTTTCTTTTCCATATTCTCTGGCTTGATAAAGAAGAATAATGATAAAGAAGACTATTTAAAGTTATGAAGTCATTCTCCTTCATTCTCTTTGTCTTTTTCCTTTGGCCTTAGAGTCTTACAATTAAGAAGTTACCAAAAAATTATCAGTATAATAATCCCATTATTCTTAGGGTGCTTACTTTTTGGTTTGTAAACTTTTTTTAAAAATGCTTTGACAAGTTATTTCAATATTCAAAATGATTAGTTTTCTTTGGAACCTCATGTATTTTATTTTATGCATTTAAAAACATTGCTCTGAGAAATGATATCTATAGATAACACTAACTTGCCAAAGGAGCTCATAAACCACCAAATGATTGAAAAAGCTCTACTTTATGTGATAGCTGGATTCATGAAACATTGTAGTGAATGGAATCTTTATAAATCAATCACTCAAAAAGTATTTATTGATCCTGGCACATAGAGATGGGGGAAAAAAGTATTCTTGAGCAGGAGATACACATGTCAAAAAAAATGTTTTAGAAAGATAATCTGTCAATAGTATGGAGGAAGATTGGTCAGAGAAAAGATTTTAGGCCAGGAAGATCATCTCAGAAGCTAATGTAGGAATATTTGGTTCAGTTGTACAGACAACTACTAAATCCTTCCAACATATAAGACACTGTGCTAGGTTCTTATGATGAAAGAAAGAAAGAAAGAAAGAAAGAAAGAAAGAAAGAAAGAAAGAAAGAAAGAAAGAAAGAAAGAAAGAAAGGAAGGAAGAAAGGAAGAAAGGAAGAAAGAAAGAAAGAAAGAAAGAAAGAAAGAAAGAAAGAAAGAAAATTAAAAAAAAAATAGACCTTGCTTTAAAAAAAGAAAAAAAAACTTAGACTTTACTAAGGTGAAATGAGGAAGATCTAGACCATAGTGCTGGCACTGGGAATGCATAGTAAGAGAGGACTAGAAGAGATGTTTACAAAGAAGAAATAATGGGGCTTGGTAATAGAAAGAATATAGATGATGAAAAAAGGAGATTTGACTTAAAGGTTTCCAGATGAGAACACTGAGGAATCTAGTAGAACCATCCACTGAAGAAGCTGGGAAGAAAAGGGAGACATTTTAGAGAAGAGGATGTTAAATAAGGTGTCATCTCATATATACTAGGTATTTTGAAAGTTAAGGGAAAACCTGGGGAAAACATATACTATTTTTGGTAAAAGAAAAGTACTTTGGTAATACAGTTTGTTGCTCCTCAAGAATGGGAATAAGGATCTCTGTTAGATCTAGTCTCTCAACATGCAGAATTGTTAAAAACAACTTGAGCTCCCTTTAGGGTTATCTCTTTCTGGTTCCTATTCCCTAATTCATAAATTCCCACACTATTTTCCTATTGATTGGGAGAAGGTAGTCCAGTATTTATCTACAATTCTTGGTCTATGCCTAAAAGAGTTGCTGTTGTACAATTATTTCAGACCCTTTGTGACCCTATTTGGGGTTTTCTTGGCAATGATATTGGAGTAGTTTGCTATTAACTTCTCCAGTTCCTTCTCCAGAATAACAGATTGTGGTATATGAATGTTATAGAATATTATTGTTCTGTAAGAAATGACCAACAGGATGATTTCAGAAAGGCCTGGAGAGACTTACACGAACTGATGCTGAGTGAAATGAGCAGGACCAGGAAATCATTATATACTTCAAGAACAATACTATGTGATGATCCATTCTGATGGACGTGGCTCTCTTCAGCAATGAGATGAACCAAATCAGTTCTAATTGTTCAGTAATGAAGAGATCAGCTACACCCAGAGAGAGAACTATGGGAAATGAGTATGGATTACAACACAGCATTTCCACTCTTTCTGCTACGGCTTGCTTGCATTTTTGTTTTCCTTCTCAGGTTTTTTTAACCTTCTTTTTAGATCTGATCTTTCTTGAGCAGCAAGATAACTGTATAAATATATATCTATATATTGTATATATTTATTTATTTTAACATATTTAACATAATGGTCTACCTGCCATCTAGAGGAGGGGGTTGGGGGAAGGAGAGGAAAATTTGGAACAGAAGGTTTTGCAAGGGTCAATGTTGAAAAATTATCCATGCATATGTTTTGTAAACAAAAAACTATAATAAAAAAAGAGAAAGAAAATAATTAATTTGTCAATTGGGAAATGCCTATATAATTATTTCTACTGAAATCTAGAATAAATTATCTTTGGAACGGTTTGAGAAGTAAAAATTATTTAGGGGTTTCAACTGGGATAATCTGCCCAGTCAAATCCTCATGAGGGCTGGAAGCCCATAAAAATCTGACCATTTGTTGGCCATAAAAAAAAAAAAAAGTGTGTGAAACAAAACTTGGAAGTTTTATATATCTGTGCTCAAAGGCAGGAAACACCTAGAAAGCTGTAACTTTATAGACAGCCAGAACTTGAGCTCAAGAAGACAGCATTCCCCACAAGCAGTGAAGCATGATTGGAGGAGGTAAACAAATGATGAAGGGTGAGAGAAAGGGATTAGAGGAGTGGGCATAATGATGGAATATGCCTCTGGGAAAGCTTTTAATACAGTAACACAGTGAAGGCTTAAATGCAGATCAAACACTGTGGTTTTGAATCTGAACTGCTCGATGATAAATAAGTGGCTAGGTGATGAGGGTAAAGTATGATATTATTGAGTGATGCATTCTATGTCTGAGAAAGATGGCTAGCAGAAAAGTAAATTACATCCTCAAGCAAGGGTGCTTAACCTGGGGTCCGTGAACTTGGGTTTGAAAAAAAAAGTTCTGATAACTGTATTTCAATCCTTTGTAATCTTGTATACTTTATGCAATTTAAAAACAGGATTCTGAGAAGGGATCCCTGACTGGGACAGGCTGCCAAAGGGGATCATGAAAGAAACCCAAATCAAATAGAAAAAGGTTGAGATCTGCTAATCTAAAGTTTATTTTAGGAACAGAGAAGATGAATAAATAATGAGGCTTCTTGGGAAGATTATATAAGGTTAGGAATACTCCCCATGCTTAGGCCTCCTGGGAACTCTTAGAGAGTTTCTCCCATCCAAATAAAAGTGTTAGTCCATGATAAGGTATTCAGGGCACTATAAGAGAAAACAAAATAGTGTAAGGAAGACTTCAGGCTTTGACAATAAAACTGTTAAAGAAAAGCATGTATTACTTAGAGCTATGACATGGTCTCATATTGTTCATCATATCTCTGTATGGGAATTTTAAAGCATTAAGCCCAACACTGCTCCCCCATTTTTTTAAAAATAAAAATGTGCACAAGCAACTGACTGAAAGGATTAATGTTGTTGTCATTTGTTGAAGTGATAGATACTCTAAGCTGGGCTGTGACCTTTGCCACCTCTAGACTATCCCTTTAAAGGCATGACACTTGGGCATGAACCATGGAGGGAGACAGCATGGTTGTCTAGACGCCACTGAGTGCATGAGAACTTCCACAGCCTTTCATTTTACAGGTAGACATGACAGGTTTATGTCCTGTGTCCCATCAGTCAGTCTTTGCCTGATAGGTTTACAGTTTCAGGCCATTAAATAGGGACCAACAAACCCTATTTCAGAGGGAAAAAAAAAAAAAGATAATCTGGAGGGAGAAGGTGGGGGGAATCCTTACAGGAATAAACTACCTTTTACCTCAGCACCTGACCTGAACTGGAGTCAAAACAGGTGTTTCATAGAAAGTAGAGAAAGACACACTCACTTTTCTTCCCTCTTTTGTTTCTAACTTGAGAAATCAAGTCTTTAGAGTTTCAAAGAGAGGGATAATAGCCTAATGGTAAACAATAGATTGGAAACCACTTTGGCCAGTAACTTGTATGACTTTGGTCAAGGTGTCCAACTTATTTTCTGTTGTTCCGATTTCCTCAATTCTAAGAGATGTCTATCAGCTTCTCATAGGTGCAGGAAGTGGTGGCAAAACTCTTTTGAAGGGAAAGTGGCATAGAACTTATGAAAATCTTTGCCAGTAAAATTCTACACCACTGAAATGGAAATAAAATGCATATTTATAAAGAAAGACACTTTGCTTCCTTTTCTATCTTTCACCAGGTCACATTCTCTCTCTCTCTCTTTTTTGATCACTAGTCACTGAACTAAAAATGACAAGGTTTCTTCTCCCACTTCATTCTATAAAAAAAGTCTTTTTTACATGAGGTGATTAGGAGGCCTAGTGTGGGTTCTAAATACTGGACTTGGAGACAGAAAGAACTGAGTTAAAATCTTGCTTCAGATACTTAATGGTGTGACCCTGGACAAATCACTTAACCTCTCAGACTTGGTTCCCTCATCTGGAAAATGAGGATAACAATAACATCTATTTTACCAGGTTGCTGTGAGGATCAAATGAGATAACAATGTAAAGTACTCTAAAAACTTTAAAAGTGTTACATAAATGCTCTTATTACTATTATCATTTTTCTTCTCTCTCTCTTTCTCTCTCTCTCTTTCTCATTGTTATTTTTCTTAGTCACTCAATGTATTAATGTTACATATGGGCTTAGTGAAATGGATGTTTACATCAATGGTTTGTAGGGTAAAGTATTAAGGTCTAAGAATCTATGAGAGAAAAACCCACTGGAATTAAATTCTGTCCAGAATTTGGAGATAGGGCTTATGGCTATTGTTGATATGTCCAGATTTTAGATTCTGGGGAAAGGGACAAAGTGATCTGATAGGGAATTGTCTCTTTCTTGAGAAGATAGGATCTATTGGGTATATATAAATATAGCTAGTAAAGACATTTAAGTAATGAATAGTAAATTGGTTCTCAGATTAGAAGTGATAGTTTTATATGCAAACTTTGGCTTAACCACAGGAGTATTTCTGGAAACAATATATTTTTTAAAAAATTTACACAAAATCCCCCAATCCTAAAAGCATAGCTGAAGTAAACTACTTTGGGGTTTGAACAATTTTTAATTGTTTTTATATTATCTAAATCCCTGAAGTCAGTGACTACATTACAGCTGGAGGCTTCCCAAGACTCACTGCTTGTCAACACCCTTCCCACTGAAATAAAGCTGTTTACCTCTCCTGGTGTGATGTCAAATATCTTTGTAAGTGCTCTACTTTACTTTAATGTCCTAGGAAAGAGAAACACTTTCTACATAGTTGGGTTTTTCTTGCTCACAATCTTTGTGATCTTATTGAAAATAGATTCAATACGTCTTTTTTCTTGTGAAATTTAATCACATGAATATCATGTCTATGTGATAACAAGAGTAACAAAATAGCTGAACAGTAAATATCATTCAGTGAAAAATAAAGCTGTCACCATGGTTATTTGGTGTCACTATGGTTGAGATTTGCATTTTTCCCATTTTCAATCACTTTATATAGGCACAGATTGGGAAAAAGCTAATCACCTAGCCTGTGTTATGGGATACACGCAAATGTGTACCCCTAAACTCAATGGATCTTCATGGCTGAACTCAGAGCAGTATCATGACTACTAGCATTCCAATTCAGCTTCAATCAGTAAGTAATTTTTAAAGTTTCCAACTTCAGTTTGAAGATCACATAAAAGTTCTGGGGACTACCATCCTCAATCAAACCTAACAAAGGCTTATTAGTCTCTATGATAAGCAGGCACTGGGGATACACTGGTGTGTGAGGTCCTAAGTGGGTAAATACCTAGTGGATCCCACTCTGTAGGGGGAAGAGAAGAGCCTAGGATACTTCTATGGGCAATCTCCCAACAACATTCCTGAGAGATTACTGCTAAGGAAGAGCCTCAGAATTGAGCTGGCCAGGTACATCTCACCAGGAATCCTTGGGTTTTCCCAAGGTGACCTTCGCCTTGATTGTGCTATGGGTAGCTTTTGTGGGAGGCCCTGACTTGTGTAATCTGACCCAGACAGGTGCACTTCTTGCTAGGGAGGGGCAGTTCATCCCCTAGAGAGGCTGACTTGTGCTCAAGATGTGCACTGACTATTATCACCAAGAGTGGAAGACAGGAGATGGGAGACTTATCTCTCCTGTGGGAGAGAGGTGAGCTGAAACTTCTGTCACCTAGGCTAGGTGAGGGCATGAATTAGTCACATATGTGGCTATAGTATGCTTCTTTACATTTTGCCACCCTGGGGTAAAGTCCTTTGTGGAACTGTCCTACTTTTTATTCTGGTTTGAGGTACTGACGGAGTATCAAAGTGGATATTCTCATCAGACATCTAGAGAATGGAGCATGAAAATTCTCCATGTGCTCCAACAATCACTTTGGGGAGCAAAGGTAAAGCTTACATGCAAAGGCAAAGCTTTTTTCAAACTCCCTGTCTTGGGAATATGTAGGATTGACTACACCATTCCTTAAGTTCCCACAGGTAGAAATCTGAGTCATTTTGAGTGAACAGCAGAAAATAAATGTCTCATTTAAGGGTCCTCACCTTGGAGTCCATGAACTTTTTTATTTTTAATTTGATAACTGAATTTCATTATGATTGACTTCTCTAATTCAATGTATTTTATTTATTTAAAAACATTATGCGGAGATGTCCATCAGCTTTGTCACATTTTGCATTAAGCAAAAGGATTCTATGCCCCTGTAGTAGGAAACTGTAGACTTTAGTTTCCTGTGTTTATCTTGTCCAGCAGTTCTTAATCTTTTTTATTTATTTGTTTCATGAATCCTACTAGCAAATTTTTAAAAAGTATGAACGCTTCAAAAAAAAAGTTTTGAAATAATTGAGGGAAATGCTAAATTCTAGCGAGATGTTGTAAAAATTAAGATGAATTTATTTTTTCTATTCAAATTTACATCCCACAAGAAATTTATCTATGGATCCCTTTGGGAGTCTTGTGGATCCCACATTAAGAATCTCTGATCTAGTCTTTTCCATATATACTTATTCAATAAAGATCCAGTTAAGGCCTTCTAAGTTTTGCTTTGCTTATTACTATAATTGTCCTGAAGTTAATAATGCATTTTGTCCACTGTAATGTAGTTTGGTTTGGGAAACCCATGGAAGACAGCATATGGGATTAGCTCAGCTACAGAACTATTTTGATAGAGTGGCAAATGCCACAACAAGCCCTCGGTACTGACATGAGCATGTTATAAAAGGAAGATTTGGAGGAACTTAGTATAGTATAGTATAATAACTCAAGTATATAGCACAAACCTAGTCAAATCCTTCATTGAGACCTTACTCATATTTGACATATTTCCTTGGTTTATAATTCCAGGCCATAACCAGATTTCAAATGCCCAATAATACATGGAAATGGAATCCAGGATCAAGGGAGAATAGGTTAGATATTAAGAGATTTGGGGATGTGCAGCACAACCTTGAAGAAAATCTTATCACTTCAGTCTGAGGGCCTACTTGTTTTGTGAGGTTTTTTTTTGATAATAATCACAATACTCTGCATTACTGCAGCTTTCATCACAAGATCTCAGTGCTTCCCAAACATTAATTAGTCCTCCCACCACTTCTATCAAGCAGATATTATCATTTGGCAGATAGGGAAACTAAGGCAATAGATTTTTAAAATTTTTTATTGAAAGCTCTAGCTTCTTTGGCATTAGTGTCTATTACTATCTATAGTCATATATAGTTATAATGTCCAGGCTAGCTTTCTCAAGGCTCTCTGGATAGGCCTTCATCTCAGCAGGATAGTCATCACGAGGATGGACAGAAATAGAGTCTAAAGTCTTTACTGTCTCTTTCACAGTCTGTCTCTCTCACATTCTGTGTGTGTCACAGTCGGACCCAGCCTTGATCTTAGTGGAGGAGTGCAGGGAGCCGGAGAGCCACCAGGAGGATGGTCAAAGATGGAAGGTCTCATTTCCCTTCCTCTCAGCCCTTATATACCATATTACAATTACATCATTACAGCATATTGAATATGTGTGAACTACAGAACCATTACATCACTATGCTAAGAACTAAGTATATGTATACTAAAGAACCATTATCTCATCAATCACACTGAGTTAACACCCTGTTGTAAGTATTCTTGTTTCAAGTATACTTCTCTAGAGTTCCGGTTCTCTACATATAGTAATAGATATCAGTTGAGTTCATCCATAGGGAAATGATATACTTAACTTAAAATCTATTTTGAAAGACTAAAGAAGCAACAAAGTCCACTAACATGTATGAAACAATTTTCATGAGAATAGATTAAATAAAGGATAATGACCAACTTTTATATAGTTTAAAACAAGTACCTACTTTTATTATAATGCCTTTTTAGGCCTTTCCATGAAGACCAAATAGTTTTAAACATGTCAAAGGTATGTGATGCGTGAGAAAAGACTGGAATTGGAGGAATAATTTCACTCTAAGCTAGGGAATTAAGTAGCACAGTGGCAAGAGCACTCTAGGCTTGGAGTCAGGAAGATCAGAGTTCAAATCCTGCCTCAAACAATTATGAGCTCGGCAAAGAATACACTTTGCTTAACCTCATGTTCCCTCATCTAAAAACTAACGATATTGAACTTGAAAGGCCTATAAAGTCCCTTCGAGCTCTAATTCTGTGATCCTATGTAATCATCATGAAATGTTTTAAAAAGAAAAATGAAAGGTTATTTCATTGAATCATCAAATTAGAGATGGAAAAAGCCTCCCTCACATTTGAAATAAAAACATTCAATGAGGTGGAACCCACTTCCCCTGGAGATAGCCCATTCCACTTTGGGTTATTTCTAACTACTGGGTGTCTAGTAAATAACAGGTAGATGCTTTTTTGGCTTGTCTCCAGTGGGCATTTGTAGCAGAAGAGTCTAAATCTATAGGAGGGTGGAAAAAGAGCTAACATTTTCTCTACATGAGCCTAAATGATTCCAAGCACTATACTCTAGTCTAATTTCTAACCACAAGCAAAGAGCAGACTGAGGAAAGAAGAGATGAAAAAAAAAAAATCAGCTACTCAGACACTCAAAGAACAAATAACAAATTTTTGTTTTCCACCAGACTACAGCAGGAAAAACCAATGCCAGGTCCATAAACATTTGATATAAAAAATTGGCTAGATTGTCTTCCACTTATGAAAACCATTTCACCCAGTCACCTTTCTTCCTTGAGATGCAACCTCTTTGGCAAAGGAGAAGATGACCTATTTTTTCACTCATGTGTTCTGGGACTTGTTCAGTTTATCTTTTTACCTCTTTACCTCCTGAGTCAGTTTGTGGTTGCCCAGGCACTAGTGATATGTGAGGGCAGTATATAACCACCTGTCACTCCTGGGGCAGTAACCGCCCACCCATCAACTCCAAGGATCCAATATTCTTTCTTGTTTGTTTAATGTCTCCTCCCTTGTTGACTACCTTGGCTTCCCACTCCTCCTCCCTCATCCAGCTGAAAGCCCAGACAATACATTGGCATTAATATTCATTTCATGGTTCATCTCATGGTTTCATGGGATGAGTAGGAGGTGCTGAATCATGAAGACAATATTTAGTTTCATCAGTGAAAAGCTTCAGACCAATGAATTTCCCTCCCAGATGGGTACACAAAAACCTGACAACTCTTCGAAAAGTGGAGTTATGCTAACGAACATGAAAATGACATAGCCCACAAAGCTAAGTGTTCACAAGATTAAGTGGAAAGAGGTATGAATCTGGAGACATTGGGGTTGGAACTTGCTACTGCCTGTGTTATCATGGTAAAGTCATTTTACTTTCTCATCTGTAAAATGGGGCAGCATTTACTTCAAAGGATTATTCTAATGATCAGATGAGATCATCAGGCAAAGTGCTCTACAAAGGCCATTTATTATTGACTAGGGACAGCTGGTTGTGTGCTGTTTCTGGAATAAGGAAGATTCATTCAACCTGGCCTTAGACGCTTAGTAGCTATGTAATCCTGGGAAAGTTACTCAATCCTGTTTGCCTTAGTTTTCACATCTATAAAATGACCTGGACAGGAAACTGGCAAACTACTTCAATATCTCTGCCAAGAAAACCCCAAAAGGGGTCTTGAAGAGTTGGACACAACTAAAACAAGTTATTGATTATATTCTTTGTTCCTTCCCTTTGTTTTCCAGTTCAGGTAATGGGTGGACCTCTTGGTACACTGCCTATTCGTTTTTTTCACATGAATACTATAAAATGATGCACTTTAGCAAAAGAAATTTGGTGAAGTCAAGAATGTCTTCCCTGGAACTCTAGAACACTCTCTGGGAAATTCACCAATAGCATTGTACTTGGCCTTTATTACCCAAATACCAAGGCAAAGAGGAAGTTCAGCAAGATTTACCAGTAAGAGGTTACACCCTTGTCCATATCAGTTTGACATGCTGCAAACTGTTACGGAACATCATATACCCACAGTATATAAATCTTTGATGTACAATGAGGAAAAAAAGAAAGAAATTTCTAGGACTACACAGGAAGAGAACATATATATATATTATTATGATGATGATTAGGTTTCTGATGGACTTTTTACTATGAGTGTATAAAAGAATTTGAAAGTCTTTGAAACAGTAATTAATTTTTCTTCCCCTTTTTGGTTTATAGTTGAGAATATATGAGATTGGTAGAGTCAAACATATCTCTAACTTACTTTTCTGCTATCATCATGATTATTTTTTTTTTAACAAAGTTAGGATCTCCCCTAACCTTTCTCTCATCTCCTTCTCCCTCTTCCTTCACCTTATGTCTCCCCACACAGGGGCTGATTAACAAAAAATTATAAATTTAACAATAAAATGGAGAGAGGCAAGCCAATATGAAACTATTTCTTCACTCATAGTTTAGAACTAGAAAAGCCCCCTTCCTGGTAGCAGCACTTTTTCCCTCAGGCTGAAATACCCTAGAAGGTTTTAATAATAGAAGGGAATGTGGCCTCTAGGTCACTTAAACAAGTTCAAGCTTCTTTAAATAAATATTGCAAGACAAAGGCAAATAAATCAACACCTGATGAGATAGAAAACCCTATGGATTGTCAGAAGATAACAGAATTACAGCAGAATATTCCCAAATGGTTCAAGAGAGAAATGGAAATCATGAAAGCAAAATTTTATGATCTAAACAGTTAGAAATTATTGGCCAAATAGAAAAACTTTAATCCACAGAGGAAAATCTCCACAAAGAGACAGAAGAGACAATGGCTGATTAGGAATGGGAATACACAGAAACGAAGGATTATCTTGTCTACTGGTTTATCTGCTTGTGCTCAAATTCCTCAGTTGAGGTTTTTTTCATCCTGAGAACTATGATCATTTGTCCTTTTTCTTATATTCCTCTGTTTTTTTTTTTTTTTTTTTTTTTTTCTGACTAAGTATCATCAAGGGAATTTGCTTTTGACAGGCCTCAGTCTCTGCTACAAATGACATCTGAGGGGATAGAACTGTTAGGCTCAGCTTGACACCAGTCTCCTTTCCTTCAAGCCTGGTGGGACTTCCCTGACCCAGTTCCTTCTGTTCCTTATTTTCCTGGCTGAGTAATATTGCAGTGAAGTGCACTACCACACCCCTACTTTAGGCTGGGCAAACTTCTGGCTTTCCAGGCTCCAAGGTGGAGGTGGAAGAGGTGAAGGTGGCAGAGTTGAGTTCTGGTGCAAGACCAGAACTGTGGGTCAACTTATATAGCCATGCCAGATGTGGTGATGCTGAGTGCTGCATTAGGGACTGTCTTTTTCTGCTATTGGTTCATTGAGTAATTCAGCTTGTTAGGATTCTTAGTATCTTAAGTTGTAGTGACAGGTAAAGTCACATCGTCTCTTGCACATAATTCCTACTTTTAAGTGGTTAGGGAGGATATGAGGACCAGAGGTTCAGTCTTCCATCTTTTTGATCAAGTGACCTAAAGTCTGATATATCATTTAATGAGTTTTGTGCACAATTTAGTACTTTCCTAAATGATCTGACCAATTTATAGATCTTACAAACAGTGAATTAATATGCTTGTTTTCCCAGAGTTTCTCTGACAACTGTCATTTTTCTCTATCAATGTTATGGGAGTAAGATTTACTTTAATTTGCTTTAATTTGGATGTATTTTACTTATTAGTAAATTTGGATCTTTTTTCAACACATTCACTTTTTAAAACACAACATACTCCTAAATTGGGGACTACCCTTGAAATGTCAGAGTTTGTAAATTAATAAATTATAATCATTTGAATATTTATTTTAGTGGTTAGATGTTAGCCACCAAAAAATGAAAGGTGGGCCAACTTTATCATGAAGAAAGGCATTTCTCTCTATACTGTTTTTTTAATCTCCAAAGCTGGGGTGAACTGTGCAAGAACTTTTCTCAAGCATAAAACATATTTAACTATAGTCACTGAACAGGTGAAGAACACTTAAAGCTGAAGTAGTTGAGGATCAGATAGCAGATTTAGAAAGACAGCTTTGGTGATCCCAGAAAGATCAATGAATACACTGAGTTCACAGATGACATATGACTGGTTTTAAAATTTTGCAATGACAGCAAAAGAATGAGGAAGACTTGTTTTAAAAGGGGTCAGGTATTTAAATTGCCAGATCTATATGCTGGATTCTCAGCAAAATAGAAAATAGGATAAACAGAGGCTAAGAAATTAGGCAACTGGGAAAAAGAATGTGTGATAATTATTTCAACTTCATTTAATTTCTTATTTCTCTTCAGTCTGGATACCAATCCAGTCAAACAAATTAGCTTCCTATTTTCTGCTAATGACAAGCTAATTCCTACATTTACACTTAAGCACATCTATTTCCACTGTCCCCTGTCTACTAAATTCTCTCTCTATTTCCTTCTACCCTCCCTGCAAGTTGGCTTCTAACTTAATCATTCATGGCCAAACTGCCAATACCCCCAAAGTTACCATTAACCTTTTAAATGCCAAATCTATCGGCCTGTTCTCAGTGCTTGTCTGTCTGGACCTCTGCTAGTTTTGTCACTGCTGATCACCTTCTCCTCTTGGATATTGTCTTCTCTCAAAGTTTTGGTCCCAAGATTCCCTACTAGTGCTCCTTTTATGTAGCTGACTGTTCTATCTCATTCTTCTTTCATGGATCTTCCTTCATGTCACAATCACTAATCAAAGCTCTATCCTTTCATATTGCTCAACTTTGTCTCTTAGAAACCTCATCAGCTTTCATAAGTTCAGAAATCTCCATGCAGATGATTCCCAAAGTCTTCTGAAGTCTTGCATCACCAATTGCCCTTTGGGCATTTCAAACTGGACTGTAGGCATTTTAAATTCAGCATTTCTAAAAGAGAACCTTTTATTCTCCCACCTAAACCTTCTCCTCTTTCCATCTGTCCTATTACTGTTTAGGGAACCAGCATCTTCCTTCAGAGCTGATAACATTGGTTTCATTCTTTACATTCTTCAATAGCACTCATGTTACGTATTTGATCTATTGCCATCTTGTCATTCTACCTTTACAGCATATTTCATCTTCTACTCTTACTCTCACCACTTGAGTTCAGATTCTTATAACCTACTCTGGTTATACTCTTGGATTAATAAAATAATCTTCTAATTGGTCTCCTTGCCTAAAATCTTTCCCTACTTCAATCTATCCTCTCCTCACCTGCAAAAAATGATTTTTCTGAAAGCATAAATTTGATCCTGTTAACTTCCTACTTTAAAAAAGTCCCCATGGTTACCTCTTATTTCCAGGATCAAATATAAAGTCTTCATTTCAGCAACCCTTTATGACCTGGCCCCTTCCTACTCTTTTAATATGTCTCACACTTTGCTTGCTTCCACAAGTTCTACAACAAAGCTACACCAACCTTTCTTTTTTGACATTCTTATATGATTCTTCATCTCCAGACAATATGCCTTTTCCCTGGCAGCTCCCCATGCTTGAGAGATTCTTCTTCCTTACCTCCATGTGTTTCTTACCTTTCCTGGCTTCCTTCAAGTCTCAGGTCCAATCTTACCTTTTGGAGAAGGTCTTATCTGACACTACTGCCTCTGCTCTAAGATTACCTTTCATTTATATGGTATATATCTTGTGTGTATATAGAACTTTACATTGCATGTTGTCTACTCCATTACAATGAGAGGACTTTAGGCTTTCTTTGTCTGGCTAACACTGAGTACAGTTCCTGAAATGTAGTAAGTATTTTATAAGTACTTTCTAATTAATAAAGTAGTAAAAAAAAAAAAAAAAAAAGTACATGATAACATACTACATTCTTTTAGATGGCTATTCCCTTAATGACCTAAAGCTAAAACTAAAAGGCAGGAAGGCAGCAGATCTCAGAAAATCTTAAACAAAAGGCAAAAAGACTCTGGCTTCTCATTAGCAGGATGTGACTTAAAAGGAGCCACTGAATATTTCTAAGTAGAGAAGTGACATGATCATATTTGTATATAAGAAGTATTAACATAACAGTAATATAAAGTAAAGATGGAAGGACAAAATGAAAGTAGAAATATGTTAGGATATACTGTATTAGTCTTATCCAGCAAGTCCAATCTGGAGATGATAGTAATGAAAAGAGATGAGGGAATGGAAGTGAGAAATATTATAGAGGTAGAAAGGAAGGATTTAGTAATTAAATTGATATGGGATGTTATGAACCTGGGTTAAAAAAATCAAACACAAATGCAGGATCAGAGAGATGACGCTAAAAAATAAATTCATGTGAAAAAATTTAGGAATTATAGTGGATTATAAACTCAATGTAAGTAAACAATGTGATATATCATTTTGGTAGTCAGTCAATGAACAAGCACTTATGAAATGCTTACTATGTGCCAAGAACTGTGTTGAGTGCTAGGCATACAAAGAAAGGCAAAAAAATATAGCTTTTGCCCTCTAGGCATTTACAGAAATGCTATGCAACAAATGTTCATACAAGCTGTATGCCACATAAATGAAAGGTTATCTTAGACTAGTAGCAGTGGGATGCCAGGGACAGAATGTACTTGAGTTTCAGGTGTGTGAAAGCATTTATTAAAGAGAAGGCACTGACAGTGGGATTTGGAATAGGGGTAAAACCAGGAAAGACTTCCTGTGGAAGTCTCCTGGGATTTGGAGTAAGTCTTGAAGGAATCCAGAGATTCCGGGAGGCAGAAAATTCCTGGTGTGGAAGACAACCTGTAATAGGGCAAAGAGTGGAAAGATGGATTGTAATGTTCAAGGAACAGCAAGTAGCTCAGTGAAACGATAAGGAGGCCAGAAAGGTTGGAAGGGTCTTGGCAGTAAAGCGGTTTAAAATACAAAGAGAAGATGTTATATTTGATCTTGAGGACAACAGGAGCCATTGGATAAATAAAAGGGTGACATGGTCAGACCTATATTTTAGGAAAATCATTTTGAATGTTACTTTGCTCTTCCTTCTTCAATTCCTTCCCCAGGCCCCCAATATACTTCAGTGGTTTCTTTTCATCTCTGGAATCCAATATAAAATGCTATTTGGCATTCAAAGATTTTCGTAATTTAGCACCTCCCTTTGTTATTATTCCCCCATCCCCTTTCCTACTTTTCCAGTCTTCTTACATCTCATTCCCCACCAAGTAATCTTGAATCCAGTAAAACTGGCCTTCTGGCTATTGCATGAACAGGATATTCCATTTCTTGGCTCCAGCAATTTTCTCCCTCTTTCTCCCTTTAAATCCCAACTAAAATCCCACTTTCTACAGGAAGCTTCCCCTCTCTTAATTATCTCCCAATTAATTTGTATATAGTTTGTTTTGTATATATTTGTTTGCACATCATCTCTCCTCATTAGATTTTTGAGCTCCTTCAGGGCAAACTATCTTTTGCCTCTTTTTGTATCTCAGTGCCTAGCAAAGTGCCTGAAACATAGTTGGCAACTTTAAAAATGTTTACTGATTGAATTGATTTTAGGTTGCATTAATAGAAAAATAGCCTCCACAAAGAAAGAAAAGAGATCATAGTCCCACCATACTCTTCTCTATCCACAGCAGAACTGGAATATTGTGCTTGGTTCCCAACACCATATTAGAAGAGATTTTGATAACCAGGATGATGTCCAGAATTAGACAACCAGAATGGTGAGGGAATTTTAACAAAACCATTCCATCCAAAAATCATTTGAAAGAACCAAGGATGTTTAGACTTCAGAAAAGAAGATGTAGGGGACTGACAGTAGCCTTCAAATATCTGAAGGGCTGCCATATGGAAGAATGAGTGAATTTGTTCTGCTTGGCTCCTAAGGCCAAAATGAAAACCAACTGGTGTTATAGAATGGTACATTTCAAGTTTATATAAGGAAAAACTTCAAATTATTAGAGGTGTACCAAAGAGGAATGTATTGCCTTGGAAGGGGAATGAGTGTCCCATTTCTGGAGGTCTTTAAGTATTTCAAGGTCCCATCATAACTTGCCACAAATATTGAAAAAGGAATTTATGGTACAAATGCTAGATGATATCTGGCACATTTTAATGCCTTTCAATGATTTTATTATTTAGTCACCATATCTTGAGTCTGAATTCTGTCTCAGCTGCTTAGTAGTTATGTCATGTGAACACTCTCAGCCTTAATTTCCTTATCTATAAAGTGGAGATAATACTATACCTACCTTATATGAGATAAAACAAGGAAATATATGTACTATGCTTTTATTTCCCTCATACCCATTGGTCTAAGGCTGAGGAAGGAAACATTATTCTGAGAAGTAGACAGAGGCAGTCAGTGAGTCATTATTGCTTTTCCCCATTGCCCTTGTGTCCCTATTTCTTCCCTAACATTACAAGAAAGGAAGCTGTGGAGCCAAAAATAAAATGAAAGAGAAGGACCCATCTGGAGATGACTCTATCAGGGGGCCCAGTCTAGATGTAAACGAGCAAGTTTCAGGGAGTATAATGATAATCACAATGATTAGTGATGATGACAGTAATAAAAAACATATATAGCAATAGGTACTTTATATTTATGTGTCTCTTTCATGTATGAAAATCCAAAATGCTTTGCAAACTGAACACAGCCACACCAATTAACTTCAGAGACTTCCCTTTCCCCCTGTACTAACACCTAGCCCACTGCAGAAAGAACTGGGGCCATATGATTGCCCATCAACACTCTAAAGTTTGGCCTCAGAAGTGAAAATGACTTCTGCAGTCAATGAATCTATGGGGAAAACTGAAGGCAGGATATAATTACCTCAGTTACAGGATACCTTAATTTGATCCTAGGCCCTCTGGGCAGAAGTGCTAAGAAACTTAGAGTAGAATCTAGGTACTGCTAACCTACTTTTTCCAAGTGGATTTGTGGCTTAACAATTGTATGTGATGGTGACAAGAGAAAATAGGGAAAAAAACAAAAACCAAAAGCAAATCCATTCACTATTGTCCTACCGACACAAGTGTTTTTTGCTTTATACAATAGTCTGTTCTGGCCAAGCTGGGTGTAAATAAAATATTATTGAAAGAGTTCACCATTTAAAAGAATCTTACATTGAAATAAATGGTTTGTAAAAATGAAGACTCTTTAAGGGATCAAACATTCTTCAGTGTATTAATGGGTTTAGATTTTTTAAAGACCAGATTTTCTTAAAGCAATACCTATATTATTCAGAAAATTATGGACATCATGACATTATGTAAATGGCAGACCACTGCAGTTTGTAAGATTAGTTTTGGAATTATTTCCAGTAAAAGTTTCTATTTGTCTCTAAGTATCAGTTCCCTGTTGGGCAAGCACTGTAATTAATTGTTTAAGACATAGGCCAGGGCAGTTGATTATGGAAGGAAGACAATCTACCATGACAATACAGATTGGTGTTATTTCTGCCGATGGTGACAATATGTTCATCTTGTATAAGTTTCAGGACTTAGACCGCCAGTGAAATAATGAAGAAAGAAATCTGTGTGGGGGATGGTTGGGGGTGGTGGTGGTGGTTAGGATAAGTCTAAAAAGGCTCCAATGTAAATAAATATATACCGACTAACCCTTTGTAGTTTTAAGTTTCAATGAGTCCACTGATGGTAAGTGAACTATGCTAGGCCAATCTAATTTGGCATGGGGTGATTAGCATTTAGGAGACTCTAAGCAGGACATTCGTAAGATTTATTACATATAAAATCATCAAGAGCAGAAAAAATGTAGAATGTTTAAACTTAAATTGTTTTAGAAAAACATATATGGACTTTTCCTGTTCTAGAAATAAAATAGTTGAATTTGTTTGGGGGAAAAAAAAGACCAAGGGATTTACAAATTCCAGAACAGAGACTTTATTGGATAGAGACATAAAGTAAGAGAAAGGTAATAATATCATTGATGGATGAGCTTCCCCAAAGCCATGTGATACTTTGGATGACCTGCACTAGCAAGGGTTTAAAGAAAAACTGAATTCAGTTTTTATTTAAAACTGAACTTTCTTAGAACTTACATTCTAAGGAAGACATTTTCAGATAGTATAACATTTCCAGCACAATGAAGAGCTCTATAAACAGCTCAGGAGATAAGGGAAGACTATGAGGAAGTCAGTGTGGTATTTTTTAGTGAAGACTATTTACAAAAACAGTAATAGTATATACAGAGATGCAAATTTTATGAGGTATTCCCCTTTAGTGTAAATAAATTATCATTCACATGAACAATGTACATGTGGTATTTAAACTGAAGAAAGCATCATTTCCCTCTCCCTATACCCTCAAGGAAAAACACAAAAAACTTCATGGAAAGAAAGGTAAAGTAACCCCCCTTCTTCATAAAGGTTTTGGAGTCTACAATGCCATCATTCCATCCTGGATCTAATCAGAAGAAAAGACTCTTCAATGAAAAATATGAGGAAGTTGGGGGAGCTGGTTCTAATACATGATTACTATTTCATTAGAGATGAAATAATCTTGAGGAGAACAGCACCAGAGGAAACAACACAAATGCATTTGACTTTAGGAGGAATGTGATATGCCCCTGGAGATTTTGATGGTGATCCTAAGAAGTATGGGAAACATACAGTGAAATATTTAAGAAACACTTGAAGAGATTGAAACTTAAAGCTCTCCTGGTTAAATCCACATCGGGAAAAGGGCAAGACAGGCCAATGTGGTTAAGAAGGGATGTAAAGATTAGTGTGAGGAGTCTAAGTAGGGGGCTTAAAAGTATATAAACAATGCTTCAAAAATATAAACTATTTATAAAAAATGACCCAGGAGAAGTTAAGAGGATAATGACAAAAAAGGATGAATTATGATTATATGTTAGAAACAACATTCCAAGACAGTGAAGTTCATAGACACTGCACATATTGTAGTTCTAGAATTACAGCCTTTGAGAGCTAGATGGGATCTTAAGAATCATCTGATTGAGCCCCTTTATTTTATAAATGAGAATAACACAAAGAAGATGCATTTTATTTCTTGGTTTTCTCCTCCTGTCTCTATTGTTCATCCCTGCCCCCACCAGTCAAAGAAGAAAACAAGTATTGGAAGGGTAAGATTAGAGAATTGGGGGCTAAAGATTTCAGGAAAGGAACAGATTAGCTGGCTTCTGTCTAACAGAGCTGGAAAAGATGAAGAGATACTGAGCAAAGGATCTTATTTCCCACAAAAGGAGGGGAAGTGTGAGACACCAATGGGAATAATTGTAGGAGGAATAAAAGGAGACACATCTAGGAGGGGAAAAAGTACCAACACAATGAACACATAAGATATCTAAGCTTTCTCTTCCCTAAAATATAAAGATGGAAATGAGGGAAGTCCTAACTGATATTTATATAAGTACTCTGATGACAGATCAAATTCCTGAAGTCTGGAAAGTGTTAAATACCATTATTCTAAGCAGGGATATGAGATAGAGCAAGCAATTACAGGCCAGTTAACTTAACATCATTTATAGAAAAATATTAGAAACAGTTTTGCAGGGGAACAACTCGACAAGCCTATGGTAATTTGATTAGAAACAGGCAACATGTTTTTATTGGAGGAAGGTGTTGTTTTAACTAACATGTTGGATTCCTGTGAAGTTATTACTTCCATAGGTTAGGTTCTAGACCACTATCCCTTCTAATAGCTATAAAGAATTAGGTATACCAAATGTAAGATAGCTAAGCAACTAAAGAACAATAAAGCTGAAAACAGAATAAATAATAAATAACAATGAAATTAGAAGAATGTAAAGTTGGAATGTAAATGGCATCAAGTAGAAAATATCATAAAAATCAGCTTTTGGAGTTATCATGTAGACATTTAACTTAAAAAATTTTTTTGAAAGGATAATAAGATTCAGACTTGTTTATTAATGATTTCTGAAAGTGCTAGATAGAAACAAAGGCCTACTGCATATTGGTTACTCATTTAATGTAAAGCTGTGAAGAAGATTAAAATGAATGGTGTACTGAGATTACCGAAGCTGGATTGAATTCTGTTTTTTATTATTTACTACTTCATTACATTAGGAAGGTCACTTAATTTTTCTGAGTCTTAATTTCCTCATGTATATATCAAGGGAAGCTGGACTAAATGGCCTCCAAGGTCTTTTTCAGATCCTATGTGATGTCCAGAAATGTGATATATTAGAAGTACTGCATATGGCATAGAATTTTAGAGCTGAAAGGGACCTTGGAAATATGACCCCTCATTTTATATATAAGACAGACAGAAATAAAACAACCATTTCAGTCTCCCATTCCTTCTGCTAAATCAAAAAAGTCATAGAAATATATAACAGTATTTTATAGACAGTGATGAGTCATTTAGTATACTTTCAGATACAGCTTTTAGATTACATAAATGCTGTGTTTTTTCATACCACTGATAACAGCTAGGTAGGTCAATAGATAAGAGTTTTAGATCTGGAGTCAGGAAGACTTGGATGCAAATCCTGCCTCAGACAGTCATGATGTGTGACACTGAGCAAGTCACTTAACCGCTTGCTTTCCATTTCCTCATTTGCAAAATGGAAATAACTCCCTGGGTTTCTGAAGCTACAATGAGATATTTTTTTTGGGGGGGGGGCATTGTTTTTGCTGAGGCAATTGGGGTTAAGTGACTTGCCCAGGGTCACATGGCTAGGAAGAGTTAAGTGTCTGAGGTCACATTTGAACTCAGGTCCTCCTGACTTCAGGGCTGGTGCTCTGTCCACTGCATCACTTAGCTGCCCCTATGAGATAATTTTTGTGAAATGATTTGAAAAACTTTAAGTGCTATATAAAAAATAGTTGTAATAAAATAAACAAAAAAAAAACCTTAAATTTAGTGACAAACTTCACATGGATGTCCCTGCTTTTATTTCAGGGCAAACAGATTAAACTTGTTGAGTTATAAAACTTTTAATGATATATACGTAGTAAAGAAGCAAAGGCACAGAGATTATTGTAAAACTAGCTATCAGTGAGATGGCACAGAGATGTGGACTCTGGAGTCAGGAGGATGTGAGTTCAAAGACGGCCTCAAATACTAGCTGTTTAACCCTGAGCAAGTCATTTCACCGTAAGTGCCTACACACACACACACACACACACACACACGTGAGCACAGGCTAGAATTAAAATGGCACTTCAAAGTTTGCAAATGCTTTACCAATATTATTCCATTTTATCCTCACAATGATCACGGATGTAAATGCTACAATTGTTTCCATTTTACAGCTAAGGAAACTGAGGAAGGACGATTAAGTGACATGCCAGGGTCACATAATCAGTAAGTTTCTGAGGCCAGATTTGTAGTCTTCTTGACTCCAGGTCCAGCCCTCTGTCCACTGCTTCACCTGGGACATCTCTATACAAGTGGCATTTAGTGCTGCACTCTAATAAGCAAAACTGGGTGGGGAGAGATGAATGCAAAAAAGGAATTCCTGCTATGTGATATTGTACTAGTTTAAAAAAGTTTAATATTAATTCATTACTGTATAAATAAGTGCTCTTTATTAAGAGTTCCAGAGAAAGAGCCTGGCATAATGCATAGTGAGGCAGTTTGGTATCTGAAAGACTTGGTTCATGTCTTCTTTCTGCCACAAACTGCCTATGAGATTTTCAGCAGCCCAGGCCCAGGCCCCCACTAAATTGCATTGTTAGAGGTAGTTTCCTCTGGGAATTCCCTTCACCAGTGAAATCAAATGTTATGTCTAAAATTTTTTTCAACTAATTCTCTAAATTCAACTTAAATATTCCAGCTCACTTATGATCTCCATAAAGCCTTTCCTTCTTAAACTTCAGCTGTGCCCCCTCCCGGACTTTGCTAGCATCTCTATTATGTGTGACTTGCACATTATTTTTGCATTAAAATTATTTGTGTAGATTGTAGATCTCCTCACTTGACTGTCAACTTTATGAACACAGGAACTCTGCAGTGCTAGCTCAAACTGTTGTGCAACTTCACCAGATCCTAGCACATAGTAGGGTCCTATTTTCTGAAATGATAATTTGCATAAAACTCATTCTCTCTTTAAACATAGGTTTGCTTTTAGAGTGGCAAAATGGTGTAATGGAAAGAACGACAGATCTAGATCTGGATTCAAATTCCACCTCAGATGTTTATGTGCTATGGAACCTTTGGCAAATCACTTGCAAAATTAGGACAAATTATTTGTACTATGAAATCTTGCAAGGTTTTTTAAAAGCACTTTATGTTCTCTGAGACCAAAAACCCAGAACTTTCCCCCTTAAATTCTCCTTTTGGTTCTAGTCTATCAGTCATTTATTTACAAGTATTTCACATTAGAGAGAGTTGGCTACTTGGTCTGGGCTGCATGCCTGAGCACTTTACCATTGAGAGAGGTCTGGAGTGTGCCTCTCATTCTAGGATATTTCAGGGTGCTAGAGAGTTACCAGCTCTTGGGAACTCTAGGGAAAATGGAAAAAAAAAACTCATGGAAATTGCTGGGAGGGAGGAAAAATGATGCAGAAACCTGTGAAGCCCAGCTTAACAGTGAAAAAGAAGAGAAATGTGCTTTGTAGACATGGAAGGATTAAATGCTACCTTTCTTTGGGTTCTAATACACTCTAGACAAGCTTTACTGCTTTTTCTGGGTTCAGCTGAAAAGGATCTCTGTATCTTGTGAGACTAAACATACCATTATTATTACTGTACATATACAAGTGAGAGCTTACTTACAATGCTGTTTCAGTTTTGTCACCTTTCAACAGGAAGGATATTATCACCCTGGAAACAATACAGCATAAGGCTGTCAGTGATTCCAAGTTTTCAGAAAACTGGTTATTCTGAGGGAGGCCTGAGGAGGTTAAAAGTTTACTCACACTACAGAAAAGGAATCTGCCCTGTTGAACACTAAATTTAAGTTGAATGAGTTAAATGACTGTGTTCACACTGCTGAGGGAGCGGCTTAACATGAAAGGAGGTATCAAAATCAGAAATTAAACAGTCAAAGGTAAGACAGGGGAAAAAATGTTTCAGCTAAAGAACAACAAACATCTGGAGCAGAATACAATTGTTGAGTTCAAACAGCGTAAGTGTAATTAGGTTTGTGAAACAGGTATGACGATGCCATCTGAATGAACAAAAGGAATTGAGGGAGGATATGGTGGCCAGGCAGGAAAAAGGGGTCGATATGGACTTCAAGAACATAGACTCATTGGGCCAAGTGTCCTTTTCCTGTCCAGAGACCTCTTTTGTTTTGTGTTCTTATCAATCCCACACCTTGCCTAAGTAAGAATGACAGACAATCCATTCTTAATGACTTCCTAGCTTTTGAAACTATTTTGGTGTTGCCACGTTCAAATAATTTTAAGGAGTGGCCTTTTGGTTGGTGTATGTGATTTCTGCCTGTTTCATTTAGAGAGGTTATTCATTTTGGGTGGTTGCTCACCTCTTAAATTGAATTGTACTATTTACACAGAGGGGAAAGTATATGTGCACATGTGCGTTTGTGTTCATGTGTGTGTGTGCGTGCAACCCCCAGGACAACTACGCCCTTGTGGCACCTCATTCCAATCAGGAAGAGAATGCCAGAGAGACTCAATTGCTCTTCAGACAGTTGACGCTGTGTCAGCAGCAGTATGGCTGGTATCTTCCTCCCCAGGAGACAGAGCACATCCTTTTCTTGGCACACCCACTCTCCAAATGCACAGTGAACAATTGTTAGCTGTTTGTCAAAGACCTGGACAACTCCCCATACCAGTACAATGCATTGACACTACACCCCTACAAATTAAGTGCTGGGCATTTCCTTTCCTTTCTTTCCTCCACTCTATACAGATATGTTAAATATGTTTACCCTTTTGCTAGAAACAGAACATTATGAAGTGTGTTTAAGAATTAGTTAGATTTCCTTTCAGTTCACCTCAAAGGGAGATTCTCCTTCTGTGATGGATACAGCTGAGATGGAAATCTGGCCCAGAAAGACATGTCCACATAATGCATAATCCAAAATCCAAAGAAAAACATTTTCAAATTGCTAGGATTCTCACAGTTTAGTATGCCTTTTGATAAATAACCTATAAATCTGAACTCATTTATCCCTCAAATCTATTGCTCCATATCACATTCAGTTATTTCTAATATATTTTGCATCTCCCAGTTCTCACCACTGCATGTCTCAAAAGGTTTCAACGCAGTTTCAGATCGAAATGATAATACTCAAGTTTGATTGAGTTTAGGAAAGTAGAATCCTATTTTCAGACAATTAGTAGACCTTCAAACCCAGCATAGCTTTTCTGTATGGTTATGATTCTAATGCCTTACAAACACCTGTGCAGTATGCTCTAATCTTCCATTCCAACCCAACATGATGCATTTTGTGGAGAGATTATCTCATCTCTAATTGACTCCATTCTGTTCTGATATGAGAAATGCCAGCAGAGGAGTGCTAGCCAGGGAGCTGAATGGAGAGCTTTTGAAGGCTGGCAGCATGAGTTCACTTAGACCATTTTCACAGACAGCTAGCCAAATGCAGCAATTTGTTGGCTGAATGATTAGATTACTTGGCTGCAAGAGATCTTTCTTACCACTTCAGTTGGCCGGTAATACTTGAGATCTACAGTCACGTGGATCTTGCCAGTCTCCTTACACCGACCCACTTCATTCTCATTCTTTCCTTCCCACCTGTAAAGAAGATAAACTCTTAATCAGCTTCTAATTGCTTCAGTGCTCTGATCTCAGCAGCATTTGGCCGGGCTTTCAGCCACTTCAGAATAATTGTGCCCTTCTACCTCCCACCCGCCTCAGTGCAAAGATTCATTAGGCAGAGAAACAAATGCAGCAATTTGACCAGACCAGAAATCAACAATGATTTCTGATACCTTTCTGAATTTTTTTTGGGGGGAAGGTGGTAGCTCTTCCTTTTCTTAGAATTTTTTTTTTAAAGGAAACATGAAGCATTTGAGATTTACAAGTCAGATGGATAAGATTAACAGTCACTTTTTCTGATAGTTCAAATGCTTCACTTTTCTTTAGAGAGTTTATTCATTAGGAGAAAGTCACCCCTCAAATTGAAATTTTAAAATACATTTTGTCCATTTCATAGAAATTCTTTGAAACTTTCAATTAATTGTTTCCATCTGGAACAGCCCTTACTGGTTGATTATCCAATCAATGTTTTCTGTTTCAATTTATATATTAATTCTATTTAGCTTTTTTTCTTTCACAAATCAGTCATGTTTTATAGTTTGTTATTATTGAAAAAAATCAGATCTTATTTGTTTTGTATGCACACTGAATACCTGAAAAGTCCACAAATTCTTAAATGTAAGGAACTCTTTGAATGAGATCTTTCTCCATCAATGAAAATCAAAATCCATCACTCACTAGATAAGACCTAAGGAGTTTTCTGAGACCTGGAAAGATAATTTATTTTCTCAGCATCACATAACTAATAAGTATCAAAAGCAGAAAATGAATCTAGCTCTTTCCAACTAGAATCTAGTACTACAACCATTATGTATTTTCCATAAAATTACACTCCACATGGAAGTTTTAGAAAAATCTAGTGAAGATTTGTTTGTTCTCCTCTACTTTGGAATTTGCATTACTTATCATTCAAATGATAGTCTAACTCTCAAATCTTATCTAGTACTGGGGAAAGCATACCTGATATATAGTCATGAAGACATGCATTTTTACTTATTTCCTTTATGATCCCATATGAGCTCAGTTTCCTCATATGTAAAATGAAGTTTGGACTACATGACCAATACGGCTCCTTTCAACTCTAAATCCTGAAAATAATAAGCAGTATTTCTCTATCTATTCACATAAGCAAGCTTTCTCTGCGTCACTAATAGCTAAAGTTATTTTCTGATACCATGAATACATGACCAAAAAAAATCTGACTTATTTAAAAGAGGAGATATTAATACTGCTTTAGTGCAGGTCTTCATCACTTTTCCAATATTCCTTTGATTTGGTTCTATTACTTTGATTTTAGTTTTAATTCCCTACCATTTATATTGTATAAGGGAACAAATAATGACTGATTTGCACTGCCCTCTCTTAACACAGACAAAAGGAAGTCATATAGATAAACCTCAAGTCCCGCTACTAGCTAAAACTGTGGGTTATGACTTTTGTTTCCTTGTGTTTTAGAAATTAATCCATTGACTTACTCTTGACCTTAGACTTTTACAATTCTATACTTGAATATGCTTCATATCAAATAATCTTGTGTTTCATATTTGAAAAATTAAATCATTTGGCAAAAAAAAAAAATAGAAAGGACACCCAAAGAATTTAGGTTTCACTTCAGTTTTGATGTTTAATTTATTATTTTTCCTCCTATTTTAAAAAATTATTTATAAAATAAAACAAGCATTTCCATAACATGGTAAAATTTTTTTAAAAAAAGATGATTGCACAAGGAACTGTAAATCTAACATGCACAATTTGATCTTCCTTTTACATATACAAAAAAAAAAAATTATCATGTAAATTTTCCCCCCAGATGCTTATTTTTAAGACTGAGTTTGCTTTAATACCTTGAGAAGAAAATAGGAAAATTATATATTTTCATATATATATGATGTGTATATGGGAGTCAAAGTGAAGGTCAAATGAAGCAATCAGAACATTAAATAAATTACCTGACTGAAGTTAAATGACTCACAGGTGTACTAAGAATAGGCCTAAAATGTGGATAATGATTCTAGTCTAGTGTTCTCATCAGAGGAGGTAGTATGTTTTAGAGGAGAGAACAGAGTTAGAACTCAAGGAATCTATTCTTGGCTGGAGTACTGATTAATTATGTGATTATCCCTATTTTTTGTCATCTTTGCCAATTTACTATGTTATGAGGTGAAACTCCAGACTTGCTTTGGTTTGTATTTCTCTTATTATTAATTATTTGGAATGATTAAAGATTATATGTGTGTGTGTGTGTGTGTGTGTATCTCAAAGGTTTTAAACTTTTCTGTGTGTGTATCAGGAACTGTTTGCTGCCTTCATTTTATAACGGAAGGAAATACTGAATTTCAACTAGATGTTAGTGAAAATGAAGACATACTTTTTTTTTTTCCCCATCTCAGTTCATGAACTGCCTGAAAACTGCCTATGGATCCAAAGAAGTCCATGGACCTCAAGTTAAGAACCCTTGTTTTATATGGTTATTAATAGTTTTCCATTCTACTTTTGAAAAGTTTTGTTTATAGCCTTTTATCACTTACAGGCTAAAGAATGGATCCTGATCTAATATGTTTTTGTGTTGGTTTCCTATATTTCTTGAAATGAGACATTTGATACAAAGGTTTTTCCCTAATGGGTAGATTCTTTTTCTTAGTTACATTATTTTAGTTTGAGTTTTTTCAATTTCATCTAATCAAAATTGTCTGTTTTATCCTTTGGGAGCCCTTATTTGGCTAAGAAATTTCCCCTAGGACTTCCTGCTAAGATGGATGCCTGACTAGAGGAAGGACCTCTACTTTACAGCTCCCATATGCCAAATACAGTAAAACCTTGAATAATAGGATTGAAATTAATGATTAAGAGGCAATAGAAAAAAAATGAAATAAAAGTTCTTAAGGAAAGAACTAGAAAGATAATAAGTAGCTTAGACGAGAAAATGGTAAAACTTATCAAGAAATGGAATTTCTGAAAACTAGACCACACAAAATCAAAGCAAGAAATATTAGAACAAAATTGAAAAAATTGAAAAAAAAATGTAGTATATCTGGTATCAAAAACAGCTGAACTGGAAAAGAGATCAAGGAAAGATAACTTTTAAAAAATCATTGGGTTCTTTAAAAAATTATGAACTCCATTTTCCAAAAAAGGGCTGGAATTTTATTTCAATAAATAATAAATGAGTCTATTAGCTCTATTAGAACCAGAGGGCAAAACTAGGACAGAAAGAATCCATTGATTACCTTCTAAAAGGAACCGGAAAAGAAAAGTCGTAGGAATATTTTAGTTAAAACCCAAAGCTCCCACATACTAGGGGAAAAAATATACTGGTAGCCTCCAGATAAAAACAGTTAATGTATTAAGGAATTAGTGTGGATAACACAAAACCTAGCAACTTCTATTAGAAGAGGATATCTTAGAATACAATAACACAAAAGGCAAAAGATATAGATTTATATACAATAACTTAACCAGTCAAAACTCATTATAACCCTATAGGGGGAAAAATTAGACCTTTAACGGAAAATAAATTTTTCAGCCATTTCTGATAAAAAAAAATCATTGCTGGGTAGGAACTTTGAAATGTAAACAGAAGAGGTCAGAGAAATCTAGAAAAGTAAATTCATTTGAGCAAATGGAAATATGTGCCTATATGATGACACAGTGCTAACATTCCTAGAGAAGAAGAAACAAAAGTCTTTTCAGAACATCAGTGTTTTCCAAAGACACTGAATGACCTAGGTAAGAAAAAAGAGAGATAGATCTTGGGTGGAGATAGGGATGTGTACTGGTTCTTTTCTGAGAGTTCTAAGAGGAGAAATAGAAGCATAAAAGCAGGACTGTACCAATGTGAAAAGAAGGAAGGAAGGGGAAATATTTCTAATATTTCTTCTTACAATTTTGGCAAATATGGAGGAAAAGAAGCAGGGAACGGAACTCAGGAGAACTTCATTCTTATCTAAAATGGGAAAAGGAGAGTTAAATACACACATGCACATTTACACACAGAGTTTGTTATAGATATATTAAACTCAACTGGAAATATCTAAAATGCTTGAGAATGACATCTATGATCATTACCTCTACTTCCACTGCTCTCCCACTCTTTTCTTTGGTCTGGTTTCCTAACCCCTCACTCAACTAACTGCGGCTGCTTTATCCAAAATTACCAATGATCTCATAATGGCTAAATCTAACAACCTTTCCTTCATCCTTATCCTTGTCCTTTTTGACTTCTCTCAGTTTTTGGCAGCATCAGCCAGCTTCTTCTCCTAGATATTCTTTCCTCCTTGATTTTGGGAAGCTGTTCTCTCCTGCTTGCCTTTCTACCTATCTAACCCGTAATTCTCAATCTCCTCTCCTGGATCTTTATCAAAGTCATTCCTATTTAAAATCATTTTGAATAAACCCTACAACTTTGATCTTGGCACTTTTCTCTTCTTCCTCCATAGTATTTCACTTGATCTGGTCAGTTCCCATGAATTCAATTAGCATCTCTATGTCAACCATTCTTGGATCTATGTATTGAGTCCTGACCTCTCTCCTGACTTCCAGTCTTGCTTCTCCAACTTCCTATTCAATATCTCTAAATAAATGTCCCTAACACATCTTAAACTCCACAAATCCTAAACCAAACCCACTCTTTCCCTTCAGATCTTCCTCTCTTCCTAACTTCCTCTTACTGTTGAAGATATCATCATATTCCCAATTATCCAGATTAAAAGCCTAGGTCATGACCATCCTTGACTCCTGAATTGATAATTAATTTGCTAAACGATGAAATGGCAGAGGCACACTTAGTCTCTTGGGAAAGACTACAATGGCAGAGAGAAACAAAACTGCAATCACACTTTAATAAAGTACTGAGGATATGGGGGGCAAACAGAACTGAAAGTAGAGAGACAAGTAGTGAAAGGGGGTGATAACAGGGGATGGAGTGATAAAGGCAGGCAGTTAGTGTGGGAAAGAAGATACAGTAAACCATGGATTAGAGTTGAGAGCCCTTAGAAGCATGGTTCTGATGGAAGAGGGAAGAGGGCTGGGGCAGAGGCATGAGTTTGAAGTCTCATTTCATATTTTTTAAAATTTTATTATTATTATTATTATTTTATTAAGGAATAAACCAAATCTTGATCTGTGCCACCTTGGGGTTAGTTCATCAGCATATACAAATTATCTCTAAGTTGTTGGTAAAACTTTAAAGTTAGCATATCCACATCATTTCAGAGTTATAAATTATTTGGTATTTGGTTAGTCTCACTGTGGATATCTGGAACTTATCTGAGACATATATTATAGGATCAAAAAATCCCCTGAGAGAAAAGCTTAGATAGGTTCCTCAGATTTGACACATATTACTAAGAGGTGATTTTGGGTTAATATATGATACAATTTGTAATGATTTTTATGAGTTTGTACCTGACTTCAGATTTTCCCTTTGCAAATTTACTTCCCGTTTTTGACACTTGATATTGGCAACTTAAGAATTTACTTAATAGTGACTAGAAGGGGGACGAAAACAAGATACAATTTAACACATGCCTCACTCTTTCTTTTTTTTCCACATCTAATTTGTGATCAAATTCTGCCAATTCTACCATCAGAGCACTTTATATATCCTTTCTTTTCTCCATTGTAGCAATCTCTCTGGAGTAGATTTACTTTTAAGAATCTTTCCCACTCTATAGCAAGACTTTGTGATCTTCGACAGGTTTCAAAACATACTATGCAAAGTACCAATTAACAAAATTATCTGGCACTTGATTAATGGAACAGAGAACCCAGAAATAAAGCCCAGCACATATCAGACTGTTCGCTACATCAAAGATTTTTTTTAAATTGGGAAAAGAAATCAACATTCAATAATTTTTAAAACTGAATATTAATTCCTTTCTGCATTTCAATATGGCAGTATAGATTTTAAAATGAGTTCATTCCTCCCACTATATGTTTCAACAAATTTCAATTGGAATAATTACTTAAACATGTTCAAATTAAAAAGAAAAGGAATATTACATGCTTATTTCAATTGTGGAGAGAAGAAAAGTTATCAAATAGAAAAAATTATTTGAGATGAAATAGATGAATTTTTTACACAAAAATGTATTTAAAATTAAAAAAAGAAATTTATGGAGAAAAATATTTATGATAAAAAAATCTGATAATATTCTGACATTCAGAATCTGTAACATACAATTAAGAAGTCAGAAGAATAAAAAAAGTTCCCCAAAAGATAATGGTCAAAGGATCAGAACAGAGAAGTTTTGAAATAAAGAAACAAAAATTACTAATAATCACTTGAAAAAAACATAATAGCATATAGCATTCCAAATATAGTTAGATGGCTGATAGTGAATGTTCAGTGAAGGGGCATAAAATACTGAGTTTGAGAATAACTAGTATTTGAGTTCGGTGGAAGGTAGAATGTGTGAAGTACTATCTTGTGAAATGAAGTTGGCTGCAAATGCAAGATGAGGTAAATTGTGAAAGGCCTTGAATGCTAGGCTAAGAAATGAATATTTTATCCAAGAAGCAATAGGGAGTCATTGTTGTTTTGAGGCAGAGCACACATATGTTATGCTTGTCACAATCATAAATTCATTTATTGTTCTTTCCTATTTTGGACAGATGTTAAACTTTGGCAGAGTTTTGGCTGATGTACACAAATGTACATATAACAGAAGATCATAGGGTTGGAGCTAGACAGGAGATCATGTAGTTAATTGTCTCATTTTACAGATGAAAAACCTAAGGTTCAGAGAAATTAAATGAATTAAGCACAGTAATGTTTTCATATTCTCATAACTGAAAAGAAGTCATGCACTAATTTAATGTCCTTCAATTTAGTTCAATAATATTTATTACGTTCTCTCTATAAAAGGCCTTGTGCTGAGTTGGAGGTTAATGATGAGAAAAAAAAGATAGTTTTCACTCTTGAGAATCTTACATTCTAGTAAAAGGGAATGGGAGAAGTACAGAAATAATAATTATATCAGATAGAAAACAATTAAGGGCATGGGAGAGGCCAAATGGAACAGTCTCAAAGACTCAAGGGATAATTTCTTGCTGAGGAATCAGAGAAGGCTTCATGGAGGATGTAACCTGTTTTTGTTTTTTGTTTTTGAAGAAAAAGGTTTATTAACAAAGATGGACTTTAGGCAGAATGAGATTTATAAATTCCCATAAAGACTTCCCAAGTATATTTTTGAATCAGTGTCAGTCTAAATATTTATAATTAATAAAGCTTGAAAAAGTAAAGAAAATATTCTGTCTCTTCCATCAGTTAGTTGTATCTATTTTGAAAGTATTCCATGGGGAAATTAAAATACATATACATGCACATGTTTATCCCTTCCAGCTCCAGAAGCATGATTCTTTGATTATTCAATATTGGACATTTTAGCAAGGTCAGATTAGCAGCTTCCCCCCTTTGCACTGTTTTTTGTGGCCATATTCTGCTAAATTTATTCAAAAGATAGCTTCTAAATGGTGAAAGCTACTGAAAGGCTAACAAGTATATTGCTCAAAGAATGTGTCTATTCTAGGAAGTAATAGTAATAATAATAACCATTTTAAACATTTTTGTATTGTATTGTATTGTAAAACTTGGAAAGTCATATACAGTATATGTAACATATACATATATACATACATATATGCACATGTGTAGTAAATTTGATCCTCACAATAATTCTGTGCAGTTTTACTATTATTTCTATCTTATAGATGAGAAAACTGAAATTCAGAATAATTAAGCAATCTTTGTCTAGGATCACACAACTAGGATTTGAATCTAGCTTTTTTTTTTTTTTTTTTTTTTTTTTTGCCTGCAAGGATTGTAATCTATCTACTACTTGTTTTTATTGTTCAATTATTTTCAGTCATGACTAACTCTTTGTAACCTCATGAGTGATTTTCTTGGCAAAGATGACAAAAAGGTTTGCTATTTCCTTCTCCTAGCTCCTTTTACAGATGAGAAAACTGAGGCAAAAGGGTTAAATGACTTTCCCAAGGTCACACAGCCAGCAAATGTCTGAGGTCACATTTGAACTCAGGAAGATGACTTCCTGATTTTTAACTCCAATCCTAAATACCACCTAGCTGCCCCTACCCACTATGAAAGTACCTAATTAACCTCAACAACATTATCTTGCTGAGTATGAAACTATAAACAGGTAAAAGAAAAAAAAAATTGATCAGAGCTGGCCAAATTAACTTTCTTTTCTACAACAGTTCTGATTGAGGCTGGTGAGCAAAGTTTGGGCCAAGGGCCAAAACCCTTCAATTACAACAATACTTGAAACACTTGTATTAACAAGCAAAAGTTTAAAAGCTAACTTGTCCTAACAAGTAACATTATGACTTGAAGCTGTGCTTCAATATTAATGAAATGGAGGTGGCTTGAACTGGGAATATAAGATTCAGCTAATTAACAGGAAATGAAACCCACTAATTTGGAGTCCAAATCCATTGGGCAGGACTTCTGTACAATACGATTTTATACATTGGTGTAATTCAATGGGCATTAAATAATAATATAAAAACATTAAAAATTATAGTGTTAAGTATGATATTAAATAAGTTAGAAGTCCCATTAAGTAGATAGTAGAATAACAGTTAAGAAAAAAGAAGTTTAATTCTTGGTTCTACCTTAATAAGACACCAGCTTAAATTTTTTCTTTAAGCCTTTTAATTAAGACTTGGATATATGGGAGTATGGCAGCTGCCAATAACCTTCCAATGGAAATGTTAGATATAGCACAGTGTGTTACTTAGAAAGAGCCTCATTTATGAATGTTCCTATACTCCCACTAAGTTAGCTTCAATCCCTGACACCAATAATGCCAGTAGATTATATACTCCTTCTTCAACTACTCTGTCTCCAACCCAAGAACTGCAGTTCCCTTCGCTTTGACATGAAGAACTTGGAACTAGATCCTGGGCAGGAATCTGACAGAATCCTACTTAGCCATAGAATTTTAACCCATGTTTTCCTTAGTTTACTTTTGGTATACTGTAGAGTAAATAAGATTTCATGGGGTGTCTGGGCGCTCACTAGCAGTTATAATATCTCTAAGGGAACATGAATTCTAAATTTAAAAACAAAATCAATTTGTACCCTTCCCTTTGGAACCCAAGTCATTTGTAAGTTGGGAACATTCTATAATACATCATTACGTTGCATCTGTTCCCTCAGAAAGCTGTTACCATAAGAAATGCAGTTCAAGAAAAGTCAGAAAATGATGTTCTAGAAGTTAAGCCATATGTAATAAATCCATACTTTTTTTTCCTCACAGGTCTTTAAAGATGACATTGAAATGGTCTTTGCTCTATATTACCAAGGCAATTGCTTTTATCATATACACTAAAAATTAAATCGATTTCAAAGATGTTCATTTAGAAAGACTGGCATATACCTCCAAACATTTTGAACACTTTTGTGCACAGTATAAGATTCTACACACTACTGGCATACCCTTCAATCCTCAAGGTCAAGCAATAGTAGGAAGAAGAAACAGAGACATTAAGACACTCCTCCAAAAACAAAAGAAAGGGGGAGCCACGGGTAACCCTAGAGAACTTCTAAATTTAGTTCTCTATACCATTAATTTTTTAATCTTTGATAAAGATGCACTGGCTCCAGCAGACAGGTTTTATAACCCACCAGAAGAGCAGTGTCCAGTGCGAGCAGCTCCACTATCTTTAGGTAATCGCCAGGTGATGTGGAGAGACCCAGAAAGTGGTGAATGGAAGGGACCAGATAGGCTAACTGCTTGGGGGAGAGGATTTGCTTGCATCTCTACAGGTGGAGAAGGAATCAGATGGGTGCCTACGAGCCTCATTTGCCTTGTCCATCGCAGAGAGATGGAGCAGACCCTTGAAACAAAGGAGAAGACCCAAGAAATATCGGGTGGTTCTGTTGCTGATTGTGCTCATAAGAATTATTAGATTCCTGGCACATGAACTAATGGACAATGGAATCCTATTGGACTGTTTCTAGGACTTATTGGCATGTGTAAATTTTCAGATTGATTCTTGTTATTTGTTACATTACTACTAGCCTGTGTTATATTGCTATGTGCTCATGTAAATTATGTATAATGCCTCCCATATTGATGGATTTATGTATACCATGTATATCTGTTACAAAGTTCTGGCCCATATTGATGGATTTATGTGTACCCCCTCAGAAACCCCCTAGGTTTTAAAACAAAAGAAAGGGGGAGATGTTGGAATCCTTACTAATTGCTAAGTAATTAGAGTTGATCTAATCTTACAAGAAGATGTTTTGGCCAGAACCTGAAACAAGGTACTAAGTAGAACTAATTAAGACAAGGCTTGTGTTCACACCTTTACTCATTGGAGTCCACAAGTATGCTAGCTTCACAAAGTACACTTTCTAACTTCAAGGGAGTTCACACCTCCCTTAAAGTCATTGGGCCAGAGAGCACTATGGGAGAAAACCCATAATCCCATTCTCTCAGAAGAGGCAGATAAAAAGCCAGCGATGAGGGATCTATGGCAGAATACATTTTTTCCTCTTGGCTGGCTGATCGCGCTGGACTCAAGAGGAACAACTCTGGTGCAGAGAACACTTTGACGGATTTCAGTGGAGCTACGCCAGAAGCCCTCTCTCCGCGGCAAGTTGGTGGCTGGGCTCCCCAGAAGGAGATAAGAGAGACCTTCCATCTCTGTCTTGGTTGGAGGCAGAAGAAAGCAGAGTCAGAGGCTGAAGGACAGAACCTTTGGATTTGGAGACATCCGAAGGGCTCCAAGCCTCTAAACCGGCTGTGCTTTGAGAAGAACAAACTCCAACATTTGAACTCTAACAAGTTACCACCTTTTCTCCTCAAGCTTTCTATTGCCCATGATGACTTTGTCAAACCCTAACCAAAATAATTTTAGCACCATCAGTGGTAGGTGATATAATATTCCCAAATTTATAAAGAAAGAGAACCTGAGAGAGGCCAAACAATTTACTCAAAGCCACAAAGAGACCTAGTATCAGAGCCAGGATTGCAAGGTAGGAATTCTTGGCTCCTAGTCCTGTGTTCAGACAACACCTCTATTTCACATGGCTGGAATGAGCAGAATGGGTGTGGTTTCCTACTAAAAGGATACCGCCATCTTCATTAGGCTCACACAAAAATTACTTATTATAAGGAATTGCTAGTGAGTCATTATTTCTTTGACTCTCTCCTATTTCTCATTATCTCTGGAGTATGGACAATTGAAAAGAGAGACTCTTCCTTTCAAGTCATTTTTTTCATCCTGATACATTCTATCTATGAAATGCTGATGGGCATGATTAGCTTAATGGAGAAAATTCTTGTGTGTGGTGGTGTCTAATCCAAAAGTGTTGAACAGGTCAGCTATTAAAAAAAAAAAGGTAATGTCAAAAAATAGCAAAAGAATACTGAAATTTAGGTTTATGAAAAGATTCTTTGTATTTATATATGTATTCACCTGGGTTGTGGAATGCTCTCTATTGAGATGCCTTCTAATCCTCTTCATTTGGGTGCTTTTTCAATTTAGCTGGGATGACAACTATTTTTAAATATATAGAAATTTTTTAATCTAAAATTTCTGAACTCCCTTAGTTCATAGATTTTTACAGAAATTTAAAATTAAAGTGCATATATGTGAGAAGCCATAGTAGATAAAAGAATGTCATGAGGGAGTTGGTAGTTTGAGAAAATATAAACTTTCCAGTTTCTGTCCCCATACTTTGTCAACTGACTGTCTTCTACCTTGACAACCTCATGCCCTAATACTCCCAACCTCTGTTGTAATCCAGCTAATCTGCTTGTCACTGTCTTCACCCACATACATTTTGCTCATTCCTGCCTCTGTTTCTTTTCTCATCCCTTTCCACCCACCTAAAATGTTGTCCTTCCTTGATGCCCCAGACCTTCAACTTATACCCACTATACATTTTTTTCCTTTAAGATCTAGTTCAAAAGCTACTTTTTCCAGGAATAATTTCCCACTTTGAAAAAAAATAGCCCTTTTCTTCCCAAAAGAAAAACTCACCTCATTCTTTATTCAGTCAGAATGCTTTCTATTTGAACCATAATATTATACACATATCAGAATATTACTTTCTTACTGCTCTCTTATTGTTTCATTTTTGGGCCTGAATTTGTGATTTAATTAATATAGGAAAATTCCTGGGGAAGCAGTTTCCTTCACAAAGGCAGGTGAGAGCAGGTCTACAAGTTACTGTCTTACAAAGATGCCTGGAACACTGTGAGGTTATGAGACTTGTCCACAGTCACTGCTGCCAAAATGAATTAAAAGTGAAGCTTAAAACCTAGGGCTTCCTTCCTCTGAGGCTGCTTTTCCACCTTCAGAAATACGCACACACACACACACACACACACACACACACACACACGTACACATATACATGTACACACATACATATTTACCTCCAACTTGATTTTAACTCTCTCTTTCAAGAAATTATTTTTGATTTTTAATATGCCTCTAAAGTTTAGTATACCGTACACAGGATTGCAGAGGCTTATTTGACTCTCCATCCCCTTTAAAGAAAATTGAGAGAACATTTAAAGGAAAATTTTTTGAAAGCTTAATCAGTTCACAGTAATAAGCAGAAGTTGAAAATAGCATACTTTGGCTTAATATAAGGAAGAAAGATCGTCAATTCCAAAATGGAATTACAGGTAGTAGGTTTCCCATCTGTAGAACTGTCCAGAGGTTGGATGACCATTTACAGAAGTCACAAACATTGGTCATACTTTAAATTGCCCTGAGTTCTCAGGCTCTTTCCAAATGTTGAATTACATTCCAAGATGTGGACTATAGAATTCTCACTGGACATGCTTTATAATCAAATGCATTGTATCCTACTGTTAATGAAATGCAGTGAGATTTGAATAAGAAATAAAATTTAATTTAATTCAGCTCAAATCAATAAACATGTGAAGCGTCACCTCTATTAAGAGGAGTGGCTAGGTGGCTCAGAAGGTAGAACGTGGATTCAGGAAACCACAAATTCAAATAGGACTTCAGATACTCACTTGCTGTGTGACCCTAACCGAGTCACTTAACTCTACTGGAGAAATAAATGGCAAATGACTCTTGTATTTTTGCCAAGAAAACCTCATAGGGGAGCCAGATATAAATAAATAACTGAACAACAACAAATTAAAAGCTGTGCCAGGTCTTGATGAAACAAAAACAAGAAACAACATGATACTCTGCTCTCAAAGAACTTTACAATAATGTGTGTGTGTGTGTTTGTGTGTATGGATGATGAGTTGATAAACCATCTACATAGGTAACTTAATACATATTCAAAGTGATCATGTGCACTGATTCTTATGATGAACTCATTAAACCCTCAAAAAATTTTCCTTTAAATTTTCTTTCACTTTTCAAAAAAAGGGATAGAGAATAATCATTAACAAGTAACTTGCAGCACTGTGTGCAGCACACAAAACTTTCAGAGGTCAAACAGCACATGAATATGAACCATGAGTTTTCATCATCATCACTCCTCTCTTCTTTTTATTTTTAGATAATAGATTTTTACTCACTGAATCTCTTCCCCTTCATCTCCCTAGAAGCCATTCTTTGTAACAATGGTATTGGGACTCAAATAGAAACAAATCCCTGAAGTCAGCATGAATTAACATCTATTTTAATTGTATTTTATTTTTTTTTAATTTTGGGGGTTTTTTTGGTTATATTATTTTATTTACTTTGTTGAATTTCTCAATTATATTTTAGTACAGTTGGGTGCATCAGGATTTTATTGGCTGTTGAGTTTGATACACCTGAAATATAATTAATAATTTAAAATGAAGAAAAAGAACATGCTGCAAAACTGATTGCTATTTTGAAACAGACGTTAAAAACAAAGTTCTTAAGCCATGGATCCTATACTTCTGCAGAGGAATAGAAAGAGGAATCTCCTAAACATACCTTAAATATAAATTGTTTCTGATTTTGCATCATATAGATTTGATTGCTTTGTGTTTGTTATTCTTTCCACTTACACTGTTATAGTCCTTGTGCTTATACCATTTTCCGTCTCTGCTTATTCCATTTTGCATTGTTCATAAATCTTTCCATGTTTCTCTGTATTTGTTATGTTGGTTGTTTTTTACTGTTCATTAGTATTCCATTATATTCATATATACACTTTGTTTAGCTATCAATATTTTGGTGTATGAGGAGTCTTTCTTTTTTTTTAATCAATGACTCCTTAGAATTATATAGCTAGTAATTGAATCTTTGGCTGCTTTAATCACTTTATTTGTATAATTCCTCCTCTAAAAGAATATCAGTGTTCCTATCCCTACAAGATGATTTCTCCTATGATGATTCTTCCCATCTTTTGTCATTTGGGGCAATTTGAAGGGTGTAAAGTGAAGTATCAAGATTGTTTTAATTTGTATTTCTTTTATTATTGGTGATTTAGAATATCTTTTCATATGACTTATTATTTTGTATTTTTTGATAACTGCTCATATCCTTAGATCAGTTGTTTTTTGAACGACTTTTGGTATTATCTTTTTCTGTTGTCTTAAATCTTGGATATAAAACACATATTTCCTTATCTCAGAAATTTAATATTAAGATTGCTTCCATTTTTCATTTTTTTAGTTTTCCCATTGCTTCCAGTAAATTTCTTCCATTTTCATCCTAAATCCATTTCAGATTCAATCTATTGTAAGGTCACCATCTTCCATTATAGAATATAATCCACGAACATGCTATTCAGTGGGATATCTTTCCTTCATTGGTTCAAAATCTCCCCCTTTCTTTCTTTCTTTTTTTTTTTTTAAATTTTATTTTATTTAATAATAACTTTGTATTGACAGAATCCATGCCAAGATAATTTTTATATAACATTATCCCTTGCAATCGCTTATGTTTCGTTTTTTCCCCTCCCTCCCTCCACCCCCCCCCCCCGCAAGATGGCAAGCAGTCCTATATATGTTAAATATGTTGCAGTATATCCTAGATACAATACATATTTGCAGAACCGAACAGTTCTCCCGCTGCACAGGGAGAATTGGATTCAGAAGATAAAAATAACTCGGGAAGAAAATAAAAAATGCAAATAGTTCACATTCATTTCCCAGTATTCCTTCTTTGGGTGTAGCTGTTTCTGTCCATCATTTATCCATTGAAACTCAGTTAGGTCTCTTTGTCATAGAAATCAACTTCCATCAGAATACATCCTCATACAATATCGTTGTCGAAGTGTATAATGACCTCCTGGTTCTGCTCATCTCACTTAGCATCAATCCATGTAGGTCTCTCCAAGCCTCTCTGTATTCATCCTGCTGGTCATTCCTTACAGAGCAATAATATTCCATAACATTCATATACCACAATTTATCCAGCCATTCTCCAATTGATGGGCATCCATTCATTTTCCAGTTTCTAGCCACTACAAACAGGGCTGCTACAAACATTTTGGCACATACAGGTCCCTTTCCCTTTTTTAGTATCTCTTTGGGGTATAAGCCCAATAGAAACACTGCTGGATCAAAGGGTATGCACAGTTTGATAACTTTTTGGGCATAATTCCAGATTGCTCTCCAGAATGGCTGGATTCGTTCACAACTCCACCAACAATGCATCAGTGTCCCCGTTTTCCCGCATCCCCTCCAACATTCATCATTATTTTTTCCTGTCATCTTAGCCAATCTGACAGGTGTGTAGTGATATCTCAGAGTTGTCTTAATTTGCATTTCTCTGATCAATAGTGATTTGGAACACTCTTTCATGTGAGTGGTAATAGTTTCAATTTCTTCATCTGAAAATTGTCTGTTCATATCCTTTGACCATTTATCAATTGGAGAATGGCTTGAAAATCTCCCCCTTTCTTTATTTCAGTCCTTGTCTTTGCCACTCCTATTCTCCTGTAGCTCTTATTTCTTAGAGACTTCAGGAACTATTTTCTCTCTTTTATTTAGCCATAGATTAGATTTGGACATAGTATATCTTCCTTGTTGTCTTCTGTTTTCTTTCCCCTTTTTTATATATCCTCTCATTCTGAAATTTGATTCTGAAAAATACATTGATTTGCCAGAACAAATGAGGATATAGTATTTAGTTCTTGGAATTTCAAGTCTATTCCTCCACTATCACTTCCTTTATTTCTTTAAGTTCTGCTACCATCTTTATCTCTTGCTATTTTCTTTAAACTCATTAAATGACCTATTATTTCTTTTTTTTCCCCTTTAACAATCTCTAGAGATGAGTAAGTTTATTTCATTACTTATTTTTTTCTTGGTACTTTATTTACCTACCTTTAGTGTTTCTTTTTTTGTTGTGTTTGCAAGTAGAATAACAAGCTCACATTTGTATTTCCCCCCCTATAGCAAAGCTTCAAATGACTCTTTTTTTATTCAACACCTATCTTTTTTTAATTGATGATTGGTCTCAGATTTTCTTTCTTTCTTTCATTTTGATTGCATTTTTTGAATATCCAAATGTTATTCCACTCCCTCCTTTGGTCTTTGGTGGGTGCCAAATAGTCTTGTCTTAACTGAATTTCATTTTTGAATGTCTTTTTCCTCCCCCAGTTGCTTCCAGAATTTGTTATCCATCCTTGGAAGTGTACAATTTATGCACTAAATATCTTGGAGTTTTTTCCTTTGGTGGTAATATGTAGATTCTGTTGATGAGTATCCTTCCCTCTACTCCTCCCCTGGGCAGTTTAGTTGCATTATTTCTTTCCTTGTGGTGTACATGCTTCTTGACTTGTCACACTTTTCTTAGAGGTATAAGATCCTTATTTTTTTTTCTATATATATATTCTATGAGATAAATGGATTCTGTTTACTCAGAGAAGATATTTCAGTGTTATTACTTTTTGCTTCCCTCCTTCTAGATTGTCACCTAGAAAAGTCTTCATATTATGTTAATTATTTATGTTTTGTAAGACATAAATTCTGCCATTTATTTCCTTCTAATTTTTCTCATGAGTTTGACTTCTCTCTTAAATCATTATGGAAATCATTATGGAATACCCAGCTATGATTTAATGTTCTCTTAGCAATTCATAGGTTGTTCCATTTGATTTGGTTCAATTTGCTTTGTCTTGCAATATCTATTTCAATAGGTTTGTAATGTCTTGGATATCTTGGAACTCATTTTGTCTTTAAATTTTTGCATCTTCTTTACTGAATTATTTACTTGTGTTCCAGATTTTTAACTTAATTTTCTTTTTGAAATATTTTGTTTTTAGCTCTGTTGTTCACTTTCTGATTTCTTTCTAAATGGTGGGTTAACTCACAGGTCTAAATTAAAAGGCAGTCTCAACTTCCTCCTACACTGGAAGTTTGTTTTTCACTGGTCTTGGTTCTTTTCCAAAAAGATTCTTGGTGGAGATAGGACTGGCCCCAGCTGAATTCCAGTTTTCTTTACTTCAGACTCAGTACAGCCACACACTCTAGTTCCCTGCCCTAGATCACCTTTTTTCTCTAGTGCAATGGCGAGACTGAATTTGCATTTGTTCCTTTTTGCAAATTTAGGGGGTATTAGAATTTGTTCTGGGCAGAATTTCTATTAATCTGACATTCCTCCTCTTACTCACAGTGCTGAGACCTAATGTTCTTTGATAGTTGTAAGAAGACATTGAAGGATGGGTAAAAGTGGGGTATACTAGCAGAAATTCTTCAGCAAGAGGGAAATCTCTGAATAGATCAGAAAGGACAAAAGTATGGGTATATTTATGAATCTTGCCAGAGCTAGATGATATTGGGTGAGGGGTGCAGAATAGCATTTTTTATGGCTAATCAAGGCTGTTACCTTGTTGGCCTTTTTGCTTTTTGTCCTATAGATTCTGCAGAAATTGTTATAGCTCTTAGGAATTTTAATGATAGTCAGTGGGGACTGAAGAAAATATTTAATACTTCATCTTGTGTTTTATATGGCCCAGAAGTTGTACTTCTCTCCTTTGAAATAATTTCAAATCATTTCTTTAGTAATAAGTGCCAAACTTTTGCCAGAAATGAAAATCAAAATCAATGGTTTGCAGACTCATCTCATTTTCTTTTTCCTCATGAGATATTTGCTTATTTTTGCTACACCTTATTTTTTCTCTACAATTTTTCAAATACAACAAATTGCTCAACAATAACAGTTGTTAGTTTTTTCAGTATACTGGCATGTAGTTCTTTCAGACTGGGAGATGAGTTTATTGAAAATAGCTAGGAATTATTTTAAAAAATCCTTTCTTATTTGGGGTTTGGGCAACCTATTAACTACTTTTGTACCATCAATTTTCATTCAATGGTCATTCTACTTGGCAGAAAAAATAAGATTTGACTACTCCTTCCTTCTCCCTTTCACTCATCATCTCCACTCAATCTATCTAGCCTTGCAGAAGTTTTACCCTTTATTGGATTTTCCTCTTGCCATAGTCTCAATTAATGACTGTATCAATCAGCACAAAGTTATTGAACTATAATGGTCCTAAGGTTATTCTTAAAGGATCATGCCACACTTGTTTATTCCTTCTTATCTCTTCTCACTTTCATTTTCTGTGTTTGTCTTTTTCTGGAAGAGATTCATCATTCTCTCAATTGATATTTACTTTTCTGTGTCCAGAAGTTCCAGACAATTTTCTTGTAATATTTCTTTAATTGTTGTTATTCTGGAAGAATAATGCTCAGATTGTCTCTAAATGTGTTGTCTTCAAGATCAATATAGTTTAGTTGAATTGAGAGAATGCTTTTTTTTAATTTTTTTTAGTGTTATTGATTTTTACTTTTCTTTTTCTAGATTGTCCTTCACTTCTGTGGATTCCTAATCAGTTATTCTCTACCTTGCAGATTCAAGTTTTCTATTCTGCTAATTATTTCTACTGTGCAGATCAAAACTTCTGCTCTCATAATTCTCATTTTTCTTTTAAACTACTTAGAAATAGTGTTGTTGTTTCATGTTCTTCTCAAATTCAAAGACTGGGTAGTCTGTCTCATCAAGTGTTGAGTCATTTTCCTTTTCCTTTGGTAATATTTATTCATAGAGGCCTAAATTAGTTTACCAGGTCTGTAGGCCACATTTCCTTTTGCTGTTAATACTTTCTTTGTTGATTTATTTGCTTATGTTCAAGGTCTTTGAATTTTATTCTTTCTGAGATCTTTGGTAATTTCAGTCCCTTCCCCCCAATTTTACCCTTTAAATTACTTTTTGACTCAGTCTTCTTTGATGGTGAGTTCCTTCAGGGTTGGATTTCAAAGCATCTTAGCATCATCCCATGCATCATCCCAGTCTAAGTGTTTGCTTCAAGTGACTCTTCTGATGACAGAACTGGCCCCAGCTGAATGCTGGACTCTTTCTCTCAGGTTTAGTGAGTGCTGATTACCCCTTCCACCTGTGTCCTTTCCTGCTTCCTCTCTTCCTTAGTTCCCTGTCCTGGAAGTTTAAAGTGCTTTTGCACTGGTGCTATATCCAGGCTTGATTTCTGTCATTTGTAGCTCCCTGCTGGGAGTAGAAAAGATGATTTACATTGTGTTTGCATATGTTTAGAAGTTCTTGCATATGTCATTTAAAGATCTAAATTAGTTATTGTGTGGTGACAATTCCAAAAGACTTATGATGGAAAATAAAATATTATCCACCTCAACAGAAAAAATTGATGGATCCTGAATGTAGATTGAACAATATTATTTTCACTTATTATTTTTTTCATGGTTTCTTCCTTTTACAAACTGTAATTATTTTGCAAACTTTTTTCTTTCACAACTTGAATAGTATGTTAATAAGTTCTACATGATTACACATATACCAATCATCTTAGAGAGGGTAGAAGAAAATTTTGAACTCAAAAAAACTGAATGTTAAAAATTGTCTTTACATGTATTTGGAAAAAATAAAACGCTATTAAAAAAAGATCTAAGTCAATGAACTTTTTGTTTCTTCACATCAGTCTTTTGAACTGATCCCACAGAAATACCACAGAAAAAGACATGACTTCAATGTATCTGCTTAAATGCCAATGTAGAAAATTTACTTCTCACTTAATAGGATTTTTATATTCAGCTTACCCTTTAGAAATATGTTATTTCTATTATCAAATAAAATATAGAGCAACAAAAGGCAGCCTTTTCACAGACTCAAAAAGTCTATTTCATTCTTTAGTAGAGAGTAGTCTGTAAGATACCTAGGTACCTAATGGTTGTAGGTTATTCTTGAAACCCTATTCTTATTTAATAAGATAAATGACAGAGAATTAGGCAAGACAAGCGTTTGCCTGTTTGTTTTATTCTACTATCATTTAAGTTATAGCAGGGAAGTGTTTCCCTCTTATAATACTTCATTAATAATAATTAGAAGGAAAAATGCCCCCCCCCTCAATGTAACAGAAGAAAATATTTGTGGATCAGAGGCTTTCCTGTCAGCGAAAGGGCTGAATTAGAAATGACTTCAGTAATTTAATTAATTTCACAATGGCACAGGAAGTAATGACTCTCCACTAGTCCTCTTAGTAGATCCCTACTTCACCCCTTCTAAACAAAAATTTTTTACACTATTTTATAATAAATTTCAAAAAAGTTAAAATAATGGCAAAGGATTTGAGACTGGATAGTTAGGCTCCTTGAATAGAAATGTGATTTCTCAGTTCTCCACCATTTTCTCTGCATACAGAGGCATGAGAAGAATCTCATAAGAGAAATTCTCTTCAGATTGTATTCCATAATGAATATTTTTCATGATGATGTCGGAGATGAGCAAATATTTCTATTTGCTTTATATTAGTGGTCATAAGGTTACTGTAAACAATTATCTCATTTGTTATATCATTCAAGGAATTTTTGTATAATTATGATATAGATATAGGAAACATCTTGTTGGAAGAAAATCATTATAGTGCACAAATTTATTAAATCCCTTCCCTACAGCGGGCATTATGCCTGGTGTGAATCCACAAAAAGGTATAAATAGTCTCTTCCCTCAAGAAGCTCACATTATAAAAGGGGAGACAAACAATAATGATGATAATAATAATAAATTATCATTTATCTAGCACCTATTACATGCTAAGCATTTTATAGATGGTGATAATGATTGCTTTCTTTCTCCAAGAGGACTAAAAATGACATCACTACATTAGAGTTGGGCCACAGTATGTACGATCAGACCAAGATGCGTTTGGAATGCTCTGCCATAGGCTGGGCACAATTAATCCCTATGAAAATTTAGGGTCGCTTCTCTAACATTACACATCTCATGTTTCCTTTGGGCTAATTCAATTCTACTTTGCTCATAGAGACAGTACTTTCTCTGATGAAGGCACACTATGCTGGACAGTCCTGTGCTGGTGTGTCCCATGTCATACAAACAATCCTAAAGTTCTTAAGAGAGACTCTGAGAGTGTCCTTGTATCACTTTTTCTGATTACCATGTGAGCCGTTGCCCTGTGTGAGTTCTCCATAAAACAGATACTGGGTTAAGCATTTTACAAATGTTATCTCATTCAATTACCATGAAGACCCTGTGAGGTAGGGCTGTTATGTTCCCCATTTTATAGCTGAGGAAGCTAAGGAAACAGAAGGTAAGAGACTTGCTAAGCTGGATCTGAACGCAGGAAAATAAGTTTTCAAGATTCCAGACTCCAGTGTTCTATCCAACAAGCTATCTAGCTGCACCTGATAAGAGAACTAGGTATGAATAAAATAAAAAAGTCTTAAGTGAAGCTTTCTGTTATTAAAAGCTGAAAAGCGTACTAAGGCTTTATTTTATTTTATTTTATTTTTTTGGAGAGCAGATGAAGATAAGCTTAGAAATAAAGGCATTAGTAGTCAGTGGGGGTGAGTAAAAGAAGCCTCCTGCAGAAGGTGGAATTTTAAAAATCTTGAAGTAAGAGAAAATAAGAAGCAGAAGTATCCTCCAGACATGGGAAACAATTAATGTGAAAGTCGAGAACATAAGAAACAATATAAAGAGATGAAAAATAAGGAACAGCAAATGATGAGCAGGTCAGGGGGGCAGGATTATAAATATATAGGGAGAGGGGGCAGGTATGAAAAAAGACTGGAGGATGGAAGGGGTTAGTTTGTGAAGAGTTTTAAACATCAAAATAGGAGGCTTTATGCTTAATCCTGGAAGTAATAGGAAATTTAAAAAAAAATTAAATAGTAAACAAACAAGCATAATGGGATTTTGCCTTCTCCACCATCTTCCATTCAGTGGTGGGAGGGAAACATGGCCTACTCTGGAATATTGTTTATAAAAGTCTGTTTGTTTCTTTATAATACCCTCTTCAAGGATGGATTGAATATATACATAGACAGAAATATAAGAATATTTATATGAGAAAATAAGCATACAGATCAGTAGTTGTTCTGTTGATCTTTCTTTCTTGGTAGTTATTAAAATGCCAGGTTTCTTTTTTACCCTCTATCTTTCTTTCTGAGGGACAATACCTCAATAATTATAAAAGTGTTATATCCAGCATGATCTATTTCAGCTGTTTTTTCCTTTTCCCCTTTTTTAGGTTTTGTTTAAGCTTTTAAAAAGAGATATGTAATGGAAATATGTTAAAAATTGATGGTATATGGACAACTTAGATTGTTTGCTGTCTTGGGGAGAAGAGAGGTGAGGAAGGGAAGGAAGGAGGGAGGAAAAAAGTTAAAACAAACATCTTACAAAAATAAATGTTGAAAACCATCTTATAATCAGAAAAATAATATACCATTAAAATAAAATTTTTAAAAAGGAATATATACTGAGATGGTATAGTAAGAAGACAGTATAAAAATGTCACATCCTACAGGTACATGGTCTATCTAGAAAAAAGTAGATTCCAAGTAGGAGAGCACATGAGGCAAAGGGGTAACTCAAATATCCTGATTGGATGAAAACTCTTCTCTTTTCATGGAGTCTTTTTTAATGATTATGGCTCTTTTCCTAGGTCTTGGGGGTAGGGGCCCTTGTAGAGTTCTGAAGTCATACTTCTTTCTGGCTAAATGCATGATTTGCCTTTCTGATAGATGTATCAGGTCTCTACACATACCCCCTTCCTCACCCCATATAAAACTGAACTTATTTGTTAGTGTGAGAATTATTCTTCCAATTGTATAGTTGAAGAAACTGAAGTTTGGACATCTTAAGCAACTTGCCCAGCTAGTAAGGTGGGGTTTAAATACAATTTCCTTCTATTTTATGGAAACTTGCTCCTTTAACATCCTCTCCTTGGTTTTCAAATATCCTTATGCACTGCCTTTGCCCTAACTGTTAAAAAATAATGTCCTACATTTCCTCTTTTCTTTTAAAACTATCTCTTAGTTTCTACTGTGAAAAGTCAATCATAATAGCACCAGTCTTATCTGTCTTATATGTATATTTGTATAGACACATACCTATATGTATATATACACATACATATTTACCTGCTTTTTTTCTGATCTTTGCTCTTTTCAATGCCTTTTCTATCTCCTCTCTTATTTTCATGACTGTAACCAAATGCAATATCTTTATTTACCTAGATTCTAATGAGTCATAAAAATTTCTGCAATTTTTATCTGCCTATCTTCTCTTTGCTTGGATTGTTTTAAACTGGTCTTGCTCTCTTTTGCTTTGCCTATTTTATTATGTAAAACTGCTCATAATCTTCAACAATCCTCTGTGAGATTTTTACCAAAAAATGTATCTGTTAATGTTGCCCTCGACTGCCAGAGCTCTCCATGTAGCAATTAATTAAGAGAAGTTTTTTTTTTTTACAACAGTATTTTAGACTCTTTTGATCTCATTATGATAACTGATCTATATATTAACTTTCACATAAAATGATTGTAATTGGTTATCTTAACAGTAAAGTGACTAGAGTGCCAGGTTTGGAGTCAAGAAAATCTGGGTTCTTAGACATGCAATAGCTACACAATCCTAGACAAATCATTTAATATCTATCTGACTCAATTTCCTCAAATGCAAAATGGGGATAATTGTAATATCTCTCTTCATAGGGTTGTTGTGAGGAACAAATGAGAGATTTGTGAAGTGCTCAGCAAAAGTCTGAAATGTGGTAGGTGCTAAATAAATATTTATAATTTTTTCCCTTATTAACTTAGAGAAAAGTGCCTATCAGGAGAAGCAGGCCCAGACTGAATAGTCTTATTTCATCTCTGAGAAACAGTTTCTTTACTCACAGAGTGGCCTTTGTTTTCCTATTACTTTCTGGATTTTATATTGTCTTGTCCTCTAATTCAATATACCTTATTTGTGAACAAATGGTGATGGCAAAGCTATACACAAATGGCAAATATAGTTTTCCTAAATATGTGAGCTTTAAATTGATATGATAAATCTGATTTTATAAATAAATTCTGTGAGTCTAGGAGATGTGGAGATTAAAAATTAAAATGTAACAATGCAAGCCTATTCTGAAAGGCAACACTTACCTGGCATGTTAAACTATATTAATTTTAAGTATTAATCAGTTTCCATCTACTAAAAGCATGTTTTAACCCTGTTGACTGTTTTCATTTCATTTCCTATTATATAATTCATAAGCAAGGATGAAGGGCATAGGCACAAAAATTGTGAAATAAAGAACTTAAACTGACTCATGAAGAGTCTGTAATCAACAAGTACAACTGGAACCTTGATATAGTACTGATCTACCTCAATGAGATGTGACCACTAAGAAGAGACTAGTCTAACAATCCAGAAAGTAAAAAACCAAATAGATGAAGAATGACTATGATCCACATTATGAAATGCAAATCTACAGGTACATATTATCTTGTCCAGGCACTTCAGAAGATCAATAAGGTGGGCTTAGAACTGAACAGGGGTCAGAAAACAGGCTTGATTCTATTGGGAAAGCTGTAGTAGTTTCACCAGTTCCAAGCTAGTGTCTAACAAATAACCATCTTCTTAATACCAATATTTTTCTAGTGCTGCAAAAACAGACCATTACAATGAATTCATTACATAATCAAACCCATGAGTTGCTCACAGGGCAATGGACCAATGCATGATATATGTAACAGACTACAGGTTGCACAAGTTATCAGTGACAGTTTATGATCAAGAAGTATCATGAAAAATGTCATCAGTAACATGCTTGACTAGGAGGAAATGCACAGGCCAATTATGAGATCAGAAAAAGGAATAAGAGATGCACTGATATTGTCAAAATATTAACAAAAACTACAAAACAAAAACCTAGAGAAAGGTCATGAGCATTTTGGATGGGTCCTCCAATGAAGAATGTGGATGAGACTTACACAGGATGAGAAGGCATGAGAGGCTGTAAAATGCACCAGTGAAAATACTATCCATGTTTATCAAAATCAAAGATCCATGAGAGTATCAAAGTGTAAGTTGAAAAGGATACTGAAGTTCTATGCAAACAAATTCCCTAAACTTGAATGGTCTCTAAAGTAACTTAAGTCAAAACATTCTCTAAATTACCTCCCCTCTAACCCTACCAATTTTCAAATGTTGTTCAAATCATAATGTGTTCTTTGTTCATTTCTGCACAGTTTTGTTGAGATATTGTTCCCAAGTAAAACTTATTGGCCCTCTTGAAAGTTCACCAGCTGCAACCCAGTGATTTTGATGGCCTAAGGAACAGCCTTGGCATAGCATCATGAAGGAGCCTGTGGCTTTCCTCTCCTTCTTCCAGCTGAGATTGGTATGTTGATGCAGAGGGCCCAAAGAAGATACAGAAGGAGGGAAATTGAAAAAATAATAAACAATAAAATATAAATTACACAAAGCATTCACAAAGCCATCATGATTTTATTATCTGGCCTTGAGAAGGAATTTTGTATTTTCTGTCAAACTATGCAGAATATGCATTGTAAACATTCTGCACCCCCAGCTCAATATTTTCTTTCATGACTCAGAAATAGAAGAGCTGTGTAATGGGAATGTCGATGACAGGGGTTCTTAACTCTGATGGCACGAATCAGGATTATAGTGCCCCACCACAGGAAAGATTCTTGTTAAGCAAATGAAGAAAGTCTTTATTTTAACTCAATGTATCAGTATTTCTCATCTTTCTATTTCTTTCTTTCAGAATAATGTTTGAAGTAGCTGGCTGATTCTGTCCATACTTGATGGTTTTATAAGAGACATCACAATGTGGATAAATAGAGGGCTAGACCTCTCAGCCAAGAAGAGATGGGTTCTCTGATTTATACTGACTTAAGTGATGAAGGGCAAGTCAATTAATCCTTCAGTGCCTACATATCTTGTTGCCAATGAATTGGTGGAGGAATTTTCTATACCTGGAGTTCATTACATTGATGAAATCATAAGTCTGGACCAGAAAAAGCTACCAACATGTACTTTCATATCTTTCCTTCTGTCATATTAATATAAAAAGATAAATTTTCAAAAAGGCGTTTAGTCATTTCAAACTAATTTCAATGAAATTTGTTATATGGATAAATTTAGGTAGATTTCATTAACTAAATAAGAATGATTAGTTTTTGTTCAGTCTCCTACACTGGGCTGGGATAACCAATATTATGGGCCCAAAGGAAGTTTAGAGGTGAGAAAAGGGTATTTTTTTTTTTTTAAGAAAATGTTTCTTACTAGAACATTTTATATGGAATGCTAAATTAATCTTAAAAGAGGTGTTTAATTCTTGGGCTATAGTGAAGCAAAATGACAAGTGAAATGAAAACTAAATAGCATCAAGGATAAAAGTGACTTGCCAAATTTCATGAGGATTAATTTTAAGGCTACCCCCTACCTTTGTGAAAGCATTTCCCTCCTGTGATGAGGGATTCTGCCAAATATTTTTAATGCTCCAATTAAAACCTGACCTCAAACTTCATGAAAGGCTCTCAAACTCTTCTCAGAGCTTCGCAGGCAGGGGCAAAAACTTCCTGGCTGCAAATGCTCAATCTTAGTGATTTGCCATCTTTGGATTCTGAAGTTCACTGTGACAGGGCTAAGTCTGTATTTAACATTAAGCATACCTGTCTTTCTCTGCTAGGTAAATCTAGCACAGGGGAAATCTGTACACAAACACAAGTGATTGACAAATGGACAGAAACCTGCTCCCAATCCAGGCAGACTTACACAATAGTTTTCCCAATGTGAAAAAATGATTTCTCCACAAATTCACGAACACTGTGGACTTCACCAGTAGCAATGACAAAGTCTTCTGGCTCGTTGGTCTGCAACATTAGCCACATAGCCTAAAGAAAGAAAAATAAACTCAGGCTGAGCATCTCATTAAGTGGTTTCTATCTAATATGATATGGTATTACTGCATTTCTAATGTATAGATAACTAGGTATGGTTTCAAACAACAAGGAAAATGTGCCTGGCTTCCATACAGGGTAATAACTGGTTTCATATAAAGCTCTGAGGAGAATGACTTCAACTATATCATACTGAAGAAAGAGCAGTTGGAAGACTTTATCTAATTTTCCTTTTGGCATAGCTAGAAGACAGGGAAAAAATAATTTGAAAATAAAAGGGATAGTTCTTAAAAGAAGAAATTACTTTTATCAGCAAAATGATTACTTTAAAATTCCAGGAAGCTAACATTGAAGGATTCTGTAATATAAAACCAGAAATGTTTAATAAACTGTGGCACTGAGATTTTTAAAAATGAAATTGCCTAATATTCACAGAAAAAATAAAAGTCATATATTGTACAATTAAATATTTTCATAAGATAACATTCATAGTCAGGTGCTCTTCCTGCATAGACATATAGATATATATCTAAAATTAAAGGTAATATTCCACAACACACAAAAAAGTTCTCTATCTTTTCCCTTCAAATAGAAATGAAGTAAAAAACCCAAATATATTAAGTAGATATTATGAGACAAAATAGTAGCAAAAGTCAGAGCCAGTTTCAAACTGACATGCTTAACTAAAATGGCAATTTCTGTAGCAAATAGATTTATAATCTTTCTAGCATCAAACCATCCTATTGATTCTCATGGTTTTTATATTTGTATTGTATTGAGAAATAAGTTTTTCTGTTTCTTTGAATGAGGCTCTATTTCTCTGAATTTGTGAGGTGTACTGCATTTGCAATTATGAGCTGTTAAAAAGTAAAGAGAGGAAAGTAGAATTTTTTTTCAGGTTACAAGTGTACAATCATTTTTTAAAATCATTTTTAAAATCATATGAATCATGTTGAGAGAGAAATCAAAACAAAAGACACCACACACACGCGCGCACACACACACACACACACACACACACACACACACACACACACACAGAAATAAGGTGACAATAGTATACTGAAATCTGAATCACTCTCCATAGTTCTTTCTCTGGATTGGGATGGTATAGTTCAACCAAATTTTATTGAAATTGCCTTAAATCAATGAATTTCTGAGAAGAGCCAAATCTATCATATCTGATCATTACTAATCTTGCTGTTGCTGTGTATAATGTTTTCTTGGTTTTGCTTGCCTCACTCATCCTCACTTCATGATGATTATATTCCAGATGTAAAGTCGAATTTTCAATAATTAATAATTATTATATGAAACAATAGAGACCCATATTCATACTATAACCATCCATCAACAAACATTTTGAAAAACCTCAACAATCCAACTTTTTCTTCACACAGTAAAAAAGTCAAAACAAAACAAACCCTTCCCCCCATAACAAAAAAAGAATCCTAAAGAAAAACAATGTTAATAGGTATTTAGTTGCTAGTGAATATTCTCCAAATCAGAGTTTATCAAAACTTTTGAGAAAGATCAGTTTCTCTTTGGACATGCCACCTGAATATTTTAATTCCTTTTAATCCAAAGTGACTATGTCAGGTTCAAAGAAAATAAAACCAACCATATTCTTATAGAAGTATTGTATCTGAATATCTTCTGTAACATTGGTTTTGTATCTTTCATTTGTGGACAATTTTAGAAAACCATGGAAGACAGGTCACTGGGCCATATTACATATGACCCTGACATTATCTTCAACTTGATATTTTGGCTATAAAAGAGAAGTTGGAACTTAAAGGAAAGGATAGACATCAGGATCCTGTGAAAATTGGTAGTACTTTCACATTTGAACAGATCTAACTATCTCTTTTCATCTAGTATATTTTGATCAAATAGAATATTGGGAAGGTGGGAGGCTGGGATTGGGGAAGGGTTCAACTTGTTGGTGTGGATAAATGTGAAGATAACTGGTTGTGTTGGGCCAGCCTCTCTCTAATCAGTTGGCTTTACCTGCCTACCAACCCCTATATCCCACAACCCAAACCCTAGATTAGTACTCTGATATTTAAAATATTTAATTCACTAAAGACTTTCAAAAATAGTAATAAAATAGTAAATTACAGTTTGGAACAAAGTTTATATTGACATGTTTCTTTAGCATCAGATGAATTAGGACAAACAATAATTAAAAAGCTACTATTCTTCAATTTGCAATTATTACAATTAGAAGAAATTGACATAAAGCTTTATGGACCACTTGGCTTATTCTTTTTTTTCCCCCAAATACTTCATAATGTTAAAATGATATGAAATGAAATAGCAAAAGAAATCACATAGTTACATGAAAGAAAACAAAGGCCTATTAAAAAAAGAGGAAACATAACATTATTCCTGTAAATAATGTTTGTTACTAATTTTTCAATTAGATAAAATCAATCCAGCAGTTACAGATGGTTTTAAATACCAAGCACACACGTTTCACTGATACTGCTTTTGTCAGCCAGACAGAAATGTATCTTTGTAGAAGGTTCTCACTTTCACTACCGTAAGTGCCAAGAATCTTTATTTTTCCATCAGACTATTTGAGGCCTTTGACCTATCAATTTCTAGGCATTTCCTTTAAAGTTCATATTGTACCAGACTTCAGGCTGGGAATGAGAAAGAGAGGGGGATACACAACTCCAGATTTATTTGTCATTACCAAATGGTTTGCTAGTTTTCACAGAGGGGAAAAACTTTGTTTAAATTTCCACTGAGTATAATTAATGGTTATTGACTGGTAAATGAAGAACAGGTGACATTCTGAATTAGAAGATAAACGATCTTGTGTTCTAGTGTGATAATGGGTTAGTAATTTGCTACAAAGCTGAGGCCTAGTGCATCCCATCATAATGCTAGATCATGTCCAGGACACAAAAGCCTCTGTGTGAGAGGTATTCATCCATTTACCTCCGTATACAGCTGCAGAAGTTGCTTTGGTCCATTTGTTCTCTGATGGACGGCACAATTGAGGCAAAAGTTCACCAATTCTCATCTTCCTGTTCACATGCTGAACCACATGACCCATGACATAGTCTGGGCCACAATCTGTGATAAAATCACTGCTTTGCTCTGGCTTTTGGATATCAGAACTATTTTGTGGTCATATATTGTAGAAATCTCCCTCCCACATAGCCCCACCCCCCAAAAAGGAGAAAGAAAAGGATGGGGTTCAAACTCCCTCTAGTTCTAATATTTATATAACCTATATATAACCCATTTAGGGATTTCTGCATATAATAATTTAGTTACTTTAGCCACCTACTTATTTTCATTCTTGATTATGATTTTAAGATCAAGTCAAAAAACACTTATCTTATATCAACCACCAAGGAGAAAAAAGTCCTTGAGAAATGCAATAGACTTCAAGTTTTTCAAAGTAATATAATATCCTTTAATGACAAATGTATAAAACAACTTTTAAATCAAACCACCCCTTAAGGCTCGCAATGCTGACATTCCTTTGGGATTCCATACACTTTAGATTTGAATACTAATAGATAGAAAAATATTTATTGAATGAAAAAAATGATTGAGTTCAAATATATAAAACATACATTTGTTCTATAAACTTAAATTATGATGGTTAATAGACTATGTTCACTTTTTTATTACTGATAATGAAAAATAATTTTCCCATAATGAACAGTTAATTTTCCAAATGAGGAATACAGGTAGTGAGCAGAATGGATAGATATGAAACAATTTTCACTTAAGCTAATGTTCTTTCATAGTAACTCTTCACTGGTGAAGGAGAACACCTGAATCATATCGCCACAGCCAACTAACTGCTCCCAATTCTGTGCATGCCTTTTGGATTGTGGGGTGTGTTTGCCTCCAAATTCTCAGGTCTACAATTGCTTCCACTTCTCCATTAACCTCCAGTTCAGCATCCAAGCCAGAAATACTTATTAACTGAGCTGTCATCCATGAATAACAAGATTTGTTAATCAAGGTTATGTTTAACTATGTTTGATTCCCGTTTTTTAAGCTTGGTGCTTTTGTGTTGTATAATTCTGAGAACAGTCAATGCAGAAGCTATTTATTTTCCAGTTTAGTGAGGAAGTTTCCAAAATAATGTAAATCTAATTGATCTGTGCTTGATTTGACTTTACACATTATCTTGCATGAAGACAAGAAGAGACATTGAGTCTGTGATTTCAATGGCATAGGGAGCTCCTTGAAAGGAACTCCTTCTGCTAATACAGGCCAACATCTTTGCAATTAAAGGTCTTGGAATGAGGTTTTTAAACCTATTCTGTGTCGTCAATCACTTTGGAAGTCTGGTGAACCCAAAAGAATCCATTCTCAGAGAAATGTTTATAAATATAAATATATAGCTATGAATATCTATGTAAAATACATAGTTATATAAAAAGCCAATTATATTGAAATACAGATATAATTTTTTTCCCATCCAAATACATATATCCTCCTGATCGCTAGTTAAGAACCTATCTTAGAGACTTGCTTCATGCATTAAGAGGTCAAGCATCTTACCCAGGGCTACACAACTTATTGACCTTAGAGCTCTGTTCATCCTGGCTCGAAGACCAGCTCTCTATCCACCAAACCATGATACTTCATATAGTAATTACTACATAAATGTCTGATTACTTGAATCTAAGGTGAATTACACACATCCTGTCTCCCTCTCATTCACATAAGCTTTAATACAGTAAGACTTTTGGGATACCCTGTATATTCATACATTTGTTTGTTCAGTCATTTCAATATGTCTGACTCTTTGTGACCCCAGTTGGGGTTTTCTTAGTAAAGATACTGGAGTGGTTCGCCATTTCCTTCTCCAGCTCCTTTTGCAGATGAGGAAACTGAGAAACAGGAGTAAGTGACTTGCCCAGGGTCACACAGCTAGTAAGTGTCTGAGGCCTGAGTTGAACTCAGATCTTCCTGACTCCTGGCCTGGGCACTCTAACCACTTTACCATCTATCAGCTCATATATTCATACAAAGACAGATACAGATAATGCTAACATCTTCTCTACTCGCAACAGGTTTAACTTTTAAGGCTTGTTGGGGTTTTTTTTGAGATGTTAGAAGCTTATGTTTTTTATAAAATGACACCTTTCTTAAAACAGTTATATTTAGGATTTACAAAAACAAACCTTTGTTTTAGGTATTTGGTGACCTCTTAAGATGGTTTGAAATCACTGGGAAGTAGTCATTTTTTCAGATCCCATTCACCACTATGGCTTCATTTCAAATAGGTCCCTATCATGTGCAAGGAATGGTTTCAAAGAGTAATGGGCAGAAAAAATACTTGCCAGAAAGCAAAAGAAAGAACCCTGTGGACCCAGTAGGCCAAAGCAAGAGAGTTGTTTTTTTTTTTTTTTTTTTTGGGGGGGGGATGCTATTTCTAGTAATCCCAACAAGAGACCAACCATGAACAACATGACGGGGTGAACACTTGTCAAGTCTTAGACTAGAAAACAAGAAGCAAACCTAAGAGGCCCATTCATGCTCCAAAGAAGGTGGAGTGCCCTATTGTTCTGAATTTTACACCATATTGCCTTATAACCATCCTTGGTTAGTAAATGAATGCCTCCTAACTCTGTTTTTCCAAACTATTCAAAAGGACATTCCCATTAGAAAGGGAGTTGAAATGGAGACCTTTAAATAAGTCATTCAGGGACAGCTCTGCCAATAAAAGAGTTGTTACAGTTCCAATATTCCAGATTTCAATAAAAAGAAAGGTGCTAAAATTCAGAATGATGAGTAGCCTTTGGTAACTTTGGGGAGGATGATTGTAGGTTCAATATCCAATAAATACATAAATTATGTTATTCAGTACTTTGTCATTCTGCAGAAGTTGTCCTTAAAATTATCAAAGATATTAAATAGTTTGAATTAGTTCTTACTAATAACATATTTCCTGGGTAAAAGGTGTTTATATGCAGGAAGCAAATTAATGAACTTAAGTCATGAGAGGATGGACTAGTCAAATACTAAGAGAAAAGGATAACTGGTGAGAAAAGGAACTGATGTATGTTCCAATGGTATTTTCAAGATATCAGGAGAAAGTAAGAAAAGCTCCCAGCAAGTTGGATGAACCCTCATTGGCAAACCTATGGGAGGACAAAGATATGAGCAATGTGGCCTGAGAAGGGTTGCAACATACACTTTTGGAAATAATGTGAGATCACTGATAGTAATAATTTGAGCAGAACATGGTAATTTGAAGAACACAACTAGTTCATGATAAAATTGACTAGAAAAGATACTATTTAGACACTATTTATTTAATAGCATCATTGCAGACAACTCTCTTGATGGAAAGTGACATCAGAGAAGAGGGATGTCTTATAGCTGAATTTCGCCCAAAACTTGTACTTTTTTTCATTTGAATCTACCCATTATCATGAGTTATCTTTTTTAGTTATAACAACCAGGAGAAACAAGTATTGAGATGAACTAAACTTAGAAACAGATATTTAAATAGCTGTGTTAAAAGCTGTTAAACCAAGATTTAAAAAAAATGCATATCCAATAACATTACTAATATTTTAGAGTAAAAAGATTTTTTGAACACTTAATGGATATTATGTTTTTAAAATATCTAAAAATCCTACTTTTCTTTGAGTATAGTACATGGAATATATAATTAATGAATATACATATGTTGATGTAATATGCTGAAAAATTTTTAATGAGAGTACATGATCAAAAAAGTTTGTCAATAATCACTCTAGTGGTACTGAACTCTGAAAATACCTAAGACTTGGATATTTGCAAAGATATTTCATAATGAATACTTTATAATCAATTAGTATGTAGTATACTAATGATCATATACATTATAAAGCTCACAAAAAAGTACTCTACTAACCAAAAGTTTTTTTGTGCCCCAAGAGATGATAAAAGAGCTTCTGGTGCTGTGTGCAATGCAATGAAATTTTTACTAACTGCTTTCTGGGAGTCAATGAAGCATGGTATAATCAATTAGCCTTGGGAATAACAATGCTAACTACCAGTGTGACCCTGGACAAGTCACTTAACTCTGTCTCAGTTTCCTTATATGTAAAGTGATCTGGAGAAGAAAATGACAAACCACCCCAATATCTTTATGAATAAAATCCTAAATGGGATCACTAAGAGTCAGACAATCAACAAAATAATAAATTAAATGATTTGTTGCAATTGTCCATTTCTGAGGTGTAAATGGTCACACTGAAAATTTAAGTCAGTTTTCAGAAGCCCACTCAAACTTTTCTAACTGGGTTTTAGCTGAAACCTCTCATATGTGCCTGTCTTTCTCATATGATAGGAGGTCCTTGAAAGCAGAGACTGTCTTTTCTATTTGTATTTTCAGAGTTTAGCAAAGTGCTTTGCATATAGCCGTTACTAAATCGTTGTTTACTTCATTTGTGATTGAAGACATCATTCAAATAAAAGCTTCCAGTAAAATAATAGTAAAGGAATTAAAAAAAGAAAAACAAAATTCTAGCCTTAAGTCTTGTATATTCTGTCATTATTTGTCCTTTGTTCTAAGACACTGTGTCATAGACATTTCTCCTGGCAAGATTTCTGCAGATATTTTAAAGATTCCAAAGAACAAAACAGGAAAGAAAAAAAAAAACATTCTACAGTCAGTCCTCTCTCACCAAAATAATATTTGAGAAGAGCAAAGTAATACTAACATACTAAACTACTGAAGATTGTGAAAGAAGAAACAACAGCACATATTAATTTTAACAAACAACAAAGACTTCATTTCCTTTTCACTAAACACTGTTATTTTATAATATTATCTGAATGACTAACTGATGCTTTATCTATATAATAATTGACATTTCTATAGCAATTTTATATTCGTTACTTAATGATATATACATAATACATGATATATAAACATAAAGAGAGTTGTAAGTAACTCTCATTTTCCATTCCTTTACTCCCTATTCCAGCCAGAGAACAATTTTATGTCTGTCAACTCCAGATTTGGCAAGTTTGGGGATTAGGGTCTGATCTTAGGAGCATATGAAAATTCCTAGACTGATACAAAGGTAATTAAGAATTTTCACATTTTTTTCCTCAATAGAATTTTTTTCCCAGTAATACGTATAGTTTTCAACATTCATTTTTGTAAGATTTTGAATTCCAATTTTTTTCTTCCTCCTTTCCTTCTTCCCTCCTCAAGACAACAAGCAATCTGATATAGGCTATACATGTACAATTATTTCAAACATCTTTCCATATTCATCATATTATAAAAGAAAAATCATAATAAAAGGGAAAAAACCACAAGAAAAATAAAATGATGAAAATAGTATGCTTCGATCTGCATTCAGTTTCCATACTTCTCTCTCTGAATGTAGATGGCATTTTCCATCCCTAGTCTATTGGAATTGTCTTGGGTTATTTTATTGTTAAGAGCTATATTTATCATAGTTGATTATCACACAATCTTGCTATTACTGTGTATAATATTCTCCTGATTCTCGGCATCAGTTCATATAAGTATTTTCAAGCTTTTCTGAAATCAGCTTATTCATAATTTCTTATAGAACAATAATACCATAACTTATTTAGTTACTCCCCAATTGATGAGCATTCACTCATTTTCTAAATCTTTGATGTCACAAAAAGAATTGCTACAAATAGTTTTGCACATGTGGGTCCTTTTCCCTTTTCACAACATTTTAGCTCTTATGTAATATAGAAACCTTGGCTGATGACCTTGTGTCCACTTTTATAAGTATCACTGACCACCTTCATGGCAGCATCTTTGAGCACTAAATTATGCCTTTATATACTCAGAAATATTTCCCAGTGCTTATCTATTGGGAAAATGTGATTACAGACATTATAAGAACCAATGAATGGGTTCTAGTCAGTTGGTTAATAAAGTCAGGAATTATGAGAATATGTATGTGTGTGTGTATATATATGAGTGGGTTTCTTGGTGAGTAAGATTCTATTGTAGGCATCTGATGTGTTACATATGCTACTGAGGTTCATACTGAGGTCCATAGAGTCTTTCAGCACAGATTGGCAGGCTGTGATAAACTGAGGCTCACAAAATTCTGAGAAAGAACTATCCCAAGTCCCCATCTTTCAAGAGACATGAATGTAACAGGGAAGCTTAGTCCAGACTAATACTATTAATCTTCTTACTTATCGTTGGTGTCCCTTAATTGTTGCCCAAATTCTTTGTCAAGATTCTGACCACTGGTGACGAGTCTCTTTTATAGGCTTATGAAACCTTGAGACTTAACCTGTATTCCTGATTATGTCTGGATTGCTTTCCAAGATTCTGGAGCTTCTTCTTTTGTTGACCTTTGAAACCTGCCTCTGAAGTGTGGTCTCAGCCATCCCTGTTGGACTTTAACATAGCTCTTTTGCCATCCATGCCTTGGCATGATAAGCTGTAACACAGCCTAACTATGTATCCATCTTAACTGTCTTAATGAACATAACAGAGTCTTAATGATTTGCTCAACTATTTCTTTTGGTCATGGAGATAATTGGGTATATTTCTAATAAGGAAATTCCATGAAGGTCTCCCTGATTCCTATGAAAATCAGCACTGTTTTGTGCTCGTTTGTCAAATCCTATATAAAACATAGGTAATGGAGTATTGCAATTTAGAGCACCAAAGGAATAACAGATAGATACTGGAGAGTGAAGTGGAAACTGAGGAATAGATTTGTAAGGTGAAAGAATTAGTAAATGTGTTTGAATGACAAAATACATGAATGATAATGCATTAACATTTTAAATAGGGCTGGCAGGGGAATGTTACTACTATATAGCATATAAATGAGGATTTAGGTAGCGATTTCTATTTAAAATTTTAAAATGTTTTATCTTAAGTTTCTGAAGCACCCAGACAATTATTGATTTAGAATTTAGACAACTTTAAAGATGGGGAAACTGAAGTAAAGAATTTACATAGTTCATTCAGTAAGAGTTTATGAAATAGATTTCAACTTCCCTAATTTAACTATAGGATACAGAATATCTTACATTCATCTATGAAACACTATCCATTTTAGATCATAAACTGTGAAAGAGTGGGTTAGGTCTGTTATGTGCTGGTGCAGCACTCGGTATTATATACTGAGAGAGCTTATTAAATTATTTTAGAAGATGATACTATATGCCCCAAAGGCAAGGAAATGTATATATAACATGTATGCACAAATATAAAAGAATGAATAAACATAAGAATGTTTAGTAAGGGAGGGGGTCATTACAAAATTGAATACCACCTATCTCATGATAGATAAAATAGGAACCGATTATTTCTATGTAATTATGAAATGACTATAATTTTCTTTAGTGACAATAATACTTAAGTCACACAGCTGCTGTTGCTTCATCTCGTAGCTTTGAAATAAAGTTGTTTAAAACCTCTTTAACAATGTGCTGTGAAAATTTCACCCTCTCACACCAACCCCAGCAAACCAAATGGCTTAAGGAATGGGCCATTGGGATATGGAAACTTTCACTCTCACTACAACTTAAATCTTGTCCCTACCACCCTGCCTCTCCCCTACCCCCGCCATCTAAACTATCTGCCAGAAGCTTGAATGACTGCAGTTTTAATTCTTCACTTCTCCCAGGTGTTCTTAATTACCTGTTCACACCTATAGGGTCTAGACCAGTGGTGTCAAACTCAAACAAAAAAGAATCTCTGCTACCTCTTACTGACTCAGACAACCACAAATTAACACTATCTATATTGTATTACATTTTATTAAACATTTCCCAATTACATTTTGAATTTGGTTGGAGCTTGGACTTTTCCAGGCCTATGATGGCCAATGGACCCCGAGTGTAAGAATTCTGGCCTAGAGAAACAAGGTTAAGATTTATTAGTACCTCAATCAGAGGCTGGCTAGAGGAGAGAAGCGGGTATCAAAGTTATGTTTGATGTTGGAGCCCAAGCACTTGTTTGAATTCTTGAATCTCTTTAAACCTTTTCTCTTTGTCTAGGTTTCTTTGTCTGCATTTTCCTTGGATCTTGGAACTTGGGAATCCTCTGACCTTAAAGACACTGTGATCCTTAAAGCTTTACCTGATTATCTAGTTCTGACCAATATCTAGTCACCAGTCTGAACTTCCCATCTGGTTATGGATTTCCCTGAACACTCTTTTTGTCTGGCCTGCCTCAAAAAGCCTACCATAACCTACATGTGCAAAAATGTTTGTGGCAGCCCTTTCTAGAGCATGCATATAGTTGACATCATCACTCTACAACCTTTCCTCCTTTGAAGACTGCTCCATATGTCACCCAAAGTCTATCAGTTGCTAAGTCATTCTTATTAGCAAAGCAATCAGAAGGGTAGGAGAAAAAACCTGGAGTGAAGAGCATCATGAAAACCTACAGGGGAGAGAGCAACCAGGAAAAGAACACAATCAATTTCTCACTATAAAAGAAACTAAAAATTGCAACTGAAAGGTAGATTCTCTTTGGAGGCAAATAAAGGAGCCAGCAGAGCTGGTTTTATCATTCATCCAAAAGGAATAAGAAATATTTCATAGATCATATTATAGGACTCCTGATGAATATTTGCCAAAAGCCTACCATGTAAACTATGAAGACAATCACAGCTTACTAACCAAAATTTTTTGAAGAAGATGAGGGGGTAGAGAAATCCTACAAAGAATTTAATTAGATGCAAACTGAATTAACGAATATTTGATGACTTTAATGTAAAAGGTAATAGGACAGAATCATTAAAAAATATGCTGGAAAACACAGCTCATGTTTAAGAAATACAAGAAGCCAAAGATTTATGGACTTCAATGAAACCTCATTCCTCTAATATCATGGATACTTAAGAATGACAATTTAGAGGGTATGGATTTGGTGAGTCCCAAGAAACTAGAAAAAGTAAATTTACTATATATTTTTTACTAATGGGAATAGAGTGGTGATTGATTTAGAGTAATTTCTGATTCAAATATCTGCAAACAATCAAATAACAGACCTGTCAGAGCAAAGACAAAAATCAGTAGGAACAGTGAATTGGTGAATTGTACAAAATAGATTTGCAGTTTCATGTGCAATCATCTTTTTTTTTTTTTTTTAATGCTGTTATGGAAAAGTTTGTTTTAGTCTATAAATCAAAAATTTTTAAAAATCCAGATCTCATCAGAAGAATCAAAATAAGAGAAGATGACATGAAACTGAAGCTATACCCATATGACATCTAAATTATTTATTAATTCTCATAAATAGGAAACAAATAAAAATATCAGTGAAGCCTATCACCACAGGTCATGATATCTGAGTGGTATAAGTTTATTGTTACTATGAGGCCAATGGCTTAGAAACCAGAAATATTTGATTTCTTTGCTAAGAAAAGAAATATTTGAGTAAAAGACAACAGTAATTTAGAACATAAACATATATCATTTCATAATACCAGATGAAAAGGTAGCAGTAAAAATTTGATGTGAAACTCAGTTAAGCCATATCATTTCAGAAATAATGAAGGATGAGATGAAAGATGTCAAACAGAAAAACAAATGGTAAGAATCTGTTAAGATTTCTGTAATAAACTATTTTCTTCATCACTGACAATGAAGCTACCTCATTTTGAATAACACAATATTATTCTCCAAAGTGCTAAATGAAAAAAATAAAATGGCATAAAAAAGTGGGAAGAGTAGCTTGTATCAGATTGAGTATAAACAGAAAAAGGTCACTGAGGAAGGCACACAATTTTGATGGCATGAAGGATCAATTTTTAAGGTAGCTGAAAGATAAGAGATTATCAAATGCTTATTAAAAAAAACAAACAGACAAAGGTCACTATTTTCACTCTTTTTAAAATTGTGTCCATCACTTTGTGGTCCCATTTGGGATTTTCTTGATTAAAAAAAACAAAAAACAAAAACACAACAACAACAAAAAACCTAGAATGGTTTGCCATTTGCTTTTCCAGATGAGGAAACTGAGGTAAACAGGTTAAGTAATTTGTCCAGGGTCACATAGCTAGCAAACGTTTTAGGTGTCTTCCTTATACAGAGCCCATGTGCACTATCCACTGTATCAGCTAGCTGACCAAATGTCATTCATCATTACTATTAATAAAAGGTGACTTAGAAAATATTAGAAACTCTAAATGTGTTACATCATTATGAGATCGTCGTTGTAACAATGTGCACACACATAACACAGACTGCTTTGACAAACACATGAGAAAGGGAAAGGAAAGTTTTTATAAATGATATTCTATGTGAGACCATGTCATCACATTCACACAACTGACCTCAAATTTCAGAGAATATAAGATCCCACTGTGTTTATTATATATTGACTGGACTAACACTAGTTACTGCTCATGGAAGATATTCAGTAAAATTCAAAAAGAAGAGGAATGGAATGATGTGATGTTTCAGGTGCACCCTGTTTGTAGATGGCATTGGGCTAATTTCATGGAGTCTCTAAATGGCACACCCAATTCTCAAAAGAAGTAAGACTTACTAGTTATACTTGAAAAATTGAGTGGATATTCATTGACTTGATTATGAGAGGCAATATTGGATAGATAACCCATAGAATCTATTAATTCATATAATTTAGACAGATAATGCCAATGGAACATCAAAGGGTTCAAAACAGAACAGAAAGAAAATAGATACATTGCATTCTGGAAATTGTGCAATGGTTTTTAAGGAACCCTAAAACAGAAACCTAAATTTTTATCACTTATATTCTTCTTGTAATGCTATCTAGTTTCAAGTCATGGAATACTACAGATTCCAAGGAATCAAAGTTGCAGGTCATCTCAAGGGCAAGATGAACACATAATAGGTATAAGGAGGCTATAGAAAATGAACAATGGAGAACGCAAACGAGAAGTGGCATCAAAGAAATCAATGAGATGCAGAATCACAAAAGGATGAGATTATATAAGAAAAGTGAGAAATAACCAATGGACAGTGTGGGACATTAGTTCTCATGTTACGTCAAAAGACCTATAAAAAGTTTCCTGTTGCAGTGGACCTCGTATGCAACATTTATAGTAGGATGGGGCTCTATCACCCTGTACCCTAAAAAGTGGATGGATTGTAATCTTTATTATTGAAAGGAATATTAAAGAAGTATTATTAGTATTACAGCTACTTGTAAAGTGGTCTTAATAAATCCACCATTTATAACATTGCTTCTCTCTGGGAAAATGCATTTCAAGTTCCAAAAAATGAACTTACGGATAAATCTTTGGAACAAAACTGTTCATACATTGGGAACAGGCTGTACAATATTTTCCTACTGTCTAATGACCTTCACCCCACCCACCAACAAAAACATACACAGACATGTACCTCAGTAACACTGCTAGATCATCACTTTGCTTCTGGTAGTCTTTCTTTGAAGTGGATTCGGAAGGACACTCAGGCCATCTTTGGAAATGGAAATTTATTTACATCTTAGGAGTGGCTCATTCAAAAGGTTTAAGGTCTCTTAAAATATGATTTGTTCCAATAGCTACACTAACTAAATCAGGATTTCAATGAAAAGTCTTTTTCCAACTCTATATTTTAAATGTTCAGTAAAGTTTAAGAAAACCAAATTTAGCTCCCCCTCTTTTACGGTTATATAGAACCAATCTGAGCATCAAGTAAGTTTATAACTCAGTGAGGTTATTTTCTTTCTGCTTTGGGTGAAATTTCATTGGAAAGTTTCTCTTTTCATAATCATTCCCTAGAGAATAAATTTGCAACATTCTGCCTGGGGTAGATAGGAAGATCAGTTTCAATTAACAAAAAATCTTTTCTCATTGTAATGCACTGCTCCTTATCTAAGGATAGAGAGAAAAGAACTTCCATTCTAAACGGTGCTCAAGACAAAGTTCTCTCCAACCAATCAACAAATCAAAACCAATTTCTCCCGATTTTAAGATTTTCGAGGGTTCTGAAAACCTTAATTTCTTCAAATTTTAAAATCTCAAATGGCTACATTCTATAAGACAAGTTGTTAAAAATATGTAAAATGATAAAGGCAAATACTTTTTCCCTGATTCTCTGTAGCTATGGATAAAATCAAATCCCATGGACTGACACCAAAAGAAAAAGCTAGCTTAAAATAAATTAGATACTTTTGAAATATTTTAAAGTTCTTATGCATTGAAAACTTCTAAACTGTCCCAGAAAACAAAAGATGCTCTTGAAAAAGGGTGTAATTCAAATAATCAATAGCAGAAGAATAAAAATTAAAGTATAAAAACTTTTTTAGTAAGTTTCAACTGCTTAACATTTCTCAATAAGAGCTGATTCTATATTAAATTTTTTCTCTCAATTAAAAAAAATATATAAGCAGCATAAACTAGGAAGACTTTAAAGGTCAAGTTCCGAAGAACAACCTTCCTTGTTAACATAACACAAAATTTTTCACATTCATTTCACGTGAATGAACAATGTCCTTATTGTTCTACCAACACTAATTTAGTGTTGTATTTTTTTGCGTGTGTCAATGAGTGTCAAAATATTGTTCTTTTAATACATGAAAGTATTTGCATAGAGCTTCATTACTGATCTTTAGATGTTAGCCAGAGGCAAAATAAAACAGTGGAGCTTTGGTTGGGAAATCTCGCTAGCAAAGAAAAGTAAGAGGCTTAAACATAGTCTGCTTTTCTGCCAACTTTTTTTCCCCTTCAAGTACACAATGGTTTATTTACCCAGCAAGTGGCGAAATTAAAAGTAATGCCTGAGACAATAAACCCATATTTCACTTAGGAGATACAAGAAAAAGGGATAGATAATTGATTTCATTTTGTTAACAATAAAACCAAAAAATATTCAAAGAGGAAAATAAAAATCGAGAAGAGGAAGTTTTGATATCTTGACAAGAATTAAGCAGAGCAAAAGAGAAGAGCCATGACTGAGACTGGGAGAACTGGGAATTCATTCATCAATGAACTGTGAAACATGTAGATAATTCCTATTAAGTTATGCTTTTTTTCATCAAGCAGACAAATATGCAACCTCTTTGAATTGTTTGCTTTTACCTTAACAAGCAACAAGCCTAAAGCAAACACCCAGATTTTTCAGTCTTCATCGAATTTTCTAAGACCAGGTATTTGACCCAATTCCCAATCTTTTTTCCCCTCCTCAGAATTAATTCTTTTGCTATTTTGGTACAACATGAAAAGATTACATAGCTCTTCACAAAAGTGGCAGAGTCTCCAGCTGATGTGATTACTCACTATGAAACTAAAGGGTTGTACCCAAGGCTGCGGTCAGGAAAGAGCAGTCCCAGAGATGAGTGCCAGCAAAGGACTAGTAAAGGCCATGCTCTCACCACAAGAAACCAGACCAGACTTTCAAGTCAAGTGTTGGCTTGTAGACATACAAGTTAATCAGCAATGAAATAATCATCACAATGTACTTATTGATCACACAGTGCTTATGATGCAATTTTTGGCTTGGAGAAAGATTCAAGTTTCATTCTTTCTGATTATCTTTTCACAGACAGAGAATATGTACAATGGTATTCATAAAAAGAAAGACGTTAATTTTACTTGTGATTTTAATCTTAAGGGGGAATCCCTGAAGTTTTTTGGGATGTTGAAAAATTAAGGGTGTTGATGCCTTGGTCATTTTAAGAGAGCCATTAATGTTTTCCATAGAATAAAATTATGAGTGATTTCATTTCAGTACATATTTTTAAAAGTATACAAACTTAAGAAACTAAGCCTGACCAAAAAAATTAAAATGATACAAAAATATGCTTTGTTTAATAGCACTCATAAATGCTTTTTTTTTTTTTTTTTTTGGACACTATGGCTGATTTTGAAATTTTTGTTTTTTAAATTAGACTTTCTAATGATCTCATGGTCAAAGAAGTGACCAGTAAACTAAGTTAAAATTCATTTCTTCCATTCCTATTTTGCAATGGAAATGGGACTCCCTTGTAACTCTACCAATAAAAGTTAGCACCTTCTCTGCAATTTGCAGGCTTGGGAGGACTGCCCAGAGCCCACAGTCTAGGAACTTTCGTAGAGTCATACAGACAGAATGTGTGAGGCCGGATTTGAATCCAGGCTTTCTGGTTTCAAAGGCCGGTTCTCTATCCACTAAATCATGATCCCAAGGAAAGAGATTATATACTTGAAGTTTTCATTAAAATGAATTATCCATGCACATGACATTTTCTAATCTATGATTAATCTTTGTTTCCTGTTTCCAAATAAACTCTTTCTAGTTCTTCTGTGGAAAATAAAAAGTGGGGATAGATTGACATGCTTTGCCAGTAACCAAAGGAAAATATTCTACTAAGCTACTGGATAGGTGTGAATGATTCAGGAAATTGATTATGGACAAGGAATCCTTCCACCTCTGAGTTCTTATTCTGAAACTAAGATTTTTATCTAACATTTCTCATATGAGGCAGAAACTTGAAAACAAGTTGCTACTATTAATTAAAGTGGAAAAGACAACTTTCCAGTGATTGACTGCTCACCTTTAGGGTGATAAATTAACCCTCTCAGGACACAAGGATACCATTTAGAAAATTAAGTGTTCTAGTGCACTCAAATAACAACCTCTATTATCAAAGGGTTAATTCATGGCCAAAAGATAAGCAGTTTATTTCTAATGCCCTTAATTTGCTCTTGGCTCAGGTCATAGGAGCACAGAATTTAGAAGTGGAAAGGATGGAAGAGACCATCTAGGCTAACATTATTGGAGGGGGAAACTGAGGCCCAAAGAGGTTAACTTGCCCAAAGTCAACTGCAGAGCTGAGATAGGAATGTGGATCCTTGGACTATTGCTTTCTGTCCAGTATTACTTCTACAACATCTGATTTCATGTCTACTAGTGGCAAAAACCGTGTCATTTAGAATAGCTACATGTGATAGCTGCATGATCATTTTTTTTTTTAAGATATCTTGCTTGATACATTTGCAGTTGACTGTTATGAAAACAGGCATTTTTGAGTGTTTTTGGGGTTTTTTAAAGAGTGAAAACACAGTACAGGGGAACTTTTTAATTATCATGGTGACAGAGACCTTAATATACTTTTATAAAACATATAAAACATTAGGTGTCAGCTTTTCATTGTATATTCCCTGGTTATTGGCAATGCATATTACTTTACCCCATTTTTTCCCCACAAAATCATTAGAGAGGGAGTTTCTTTGGAAATGGGAAAAAGGTCTTCCATTTATGGAACTCCGAGGGTCTTCAAGGCTCCAAAGTAGAGATAACAAAAAGCAAAACTGCTGATATAGCTTTCCAGAATGAACAGTGCTCCCTATCATTGGCATACTGGTTTGTAGATAATTTGGAAGAAAACATGCCATTTGTTGAATTTATCATACACATTTCTGTAGTACCTACTTATTCTCAGGAGATTTAGCATTCAAATACTATCCGACATTCTATACTGCTCAATCCAAGATACTTTTTGGAATTATAGAACAAAAACGCTATGGCATTACTTTCTCCTATAAAACTTTCACAGCATTATTAATTTTAACTACAATTTTTGAGTGTAGAACGAGTTATGGAGGGAAATAACCCCAAACACACACATACATAGACACAGACATACAACTGAGCTAGTTTCCCAGCAATAAAGTCAGTACTGTTATTTCAGTTCTACCTTTTCTATAATCATCTGGGTTCTTCTTTACATGCTGGAAGCACAATCTATTTACAGCTAGGGAAGTGTGGATAGAAGATTGTATAAAACTATACTTACTCAAAACAAAAAATAAATATGCATGAGATTAGAGCAAAGAGAACAGTTAATAAAAATTTAAAAGTTAAGGTAGCTATGAGGATTTTTTTTTTCCTATTTCTCTAATGATATAAAGACATTGCACATACACAAAACATGCAGTGGTGAGAAAAAGAGAACATATATGTAAAAGAAAAGTCCCTGGGGCTTCGCCCCAGCTTACTGGACACAACAGGTGCCAGTTTCAATCTCATTATTTTCATAATAAAAAACTAGTACTTTGAGGACTTTCAAAAATAGTTGTTGAAAGATGCGTTAGATTGAAACACGTTTCAATATTTCTAGATTTTAGCCATAGTTCCAGTTAATACGTCAGTAAAACTATTAAATAAAATTAGAAGTTTATGTGCTATATACCCATAGCTTCCATATCTGTAATAACAGATATTTATGTATTAATTTCACCTATATTTTTTCAAAGCTTAAGAAAAAGGGCTGTCAAAAAAAAAAAAAAACCCTTGAAATATGATAGGTATTTATTTGAGAAGAGTTTTAGTTTCTTTGTTCTATAATCAGACCTTGGTGGTCACAAAATTACTTAGGTTTCTTGATAGAGTGATTAGTGAACACACATCTACTATATGAAGAATAATAACTTAAGTAGAATAGGAACTGAGGTGTGAACACTAATATTAAATAGTAGTCTTAAAAGATTTTTAACAGATCAGTAGGTGGTTATTCTGCCTTTTAAAAGCTGAAATTTAGATTATGTTGAAAGCATAATAATGATAATAAGAGCACCATCTCTTGATTCAGCATCATTTTTCTCATCAGCTTAAAGGTTGAGTTCGACTGTTTCGAAACTTTATTGTTTTGTTTGGCACAAAATATTTCCCCTCCACCCCACTCTCTTCATAGTATTAGTGATAGTGTTAAGAAAAAGGTAATATGAAAAGCTAACCCATTTACAGCTGATCAAGGAAGCTTTGATCTGGAAAATTACTCATTATATAACATAAACCAGTGGTCTAGCCAAGGGAGAACCCAGATCTGATGGTAAGGATCAGGACTTCCCCAAATATAGCAGTTTATGGCAAATGAAGATTTGTGACAGGTGAAGGATATTTGCAACATTTCTTTTTAGAGTTAATTTTACCACTTTCTTTTACAGATGGAGAAACTGAGACCCAGTAGGATTGACTTTCAGAATGGTCACACAGTGACAGATCACAGAACAGAAGCCAGATTTCCTGATTCCTTTGCCAGCTTTCCAACTAATCTACCCTGTCTAAATGAAATAGTTGAAGCTTAGTTTTGATAAGCGGTTCCATGAAAACACATCCTATGCCAGATTTTCTCCAGTACCCAAGTCACTCCCTAGTAAAAGTAAGCTATGTGCTCTGTGTAATTTTAACTCTTTCAGACCATTAGAGAACTATTTAGAAAAAGGCGATGTCTAGAAAAGGCCTACATATGGGATGATATTTTGAACAAAAGTAAGGCCTTATTTAAGGCAACTACTACCACCCTTCCCCCATCATTTTCCTTTATTTGCATTATTTAGGGACTCCTCAGTCCATGGGAGTTCCAAGGAAATGCTCAGAAAGATTCTTCCATCGCAATTTAAACCTCTCAGCTTTCCTTATTACTCCCTAAAATCAGTTTCATCCTGAAAATCCTTAATCAAAGTCACATTTTAAAAGGTTTTAGCAAGCAAAACAGATGAAAGAAAATAGTGCATATGTAAATAAAAGTATTATCAATAATAATTTTACAAAGATTGTTATTAACATACACAATTTTGATATTATTAGTATATACATTTAAATAATATATTGAAGTGTGTAAAACAATATCTCATTTGAGCTTCATAGTAAAGTGAGCCTGTGAACTGGATAGAGATGAAAAGCCTGTGGTTCAGAGAAGTTTTTGAGCTGTCCTAATTAATGACAGTGAAGAAATATGAGTCTAGGACTTTCTGATTTAAGTGTAAAACTAAATATGTCAGCATATGATCATTTGCTTTTCAGGAAGATACTTTTACAAAATGATTCATTGCAGGGTTTCTTCAAATATAGAAATCAGCATCTCCTACTGTACTGAAGTGTTTGATTCTATTGCTAATTTTCTAATATAGAGAAGTTAAAGATATTAATCAGAAATAAAGATAAAACTACCAACTCTAATATAGTTAATTGGAAAATGGGATTTGACTTATGGAAATTCATATCTGATTTAATCTATGAATGACTCCTTCGGAGGCTAGCTGTTAAACAAATGAAGCAAGATTCAAGTTGTATTTTACAAGTGTGAAGAAAATTTCACTGTTTTGATAGAATAAGAAGGGAAATAAGAACTTTCCCCTAACCCATTTTTCTGAGACTGTGAGAAATAAATTTAAGAAGCTACCAACCTTCTATGAAGAATCCTTAGAATTAAGTATTTGTGCTTATTAACAAGAAAAGTGATATGAACACAAACATGAAATGCATCTTTTTGGATTTGTTCACTGTTTTCTTAGCTTTTTGGAAATTCTTCAGATACAAACTCTAAAACATAGAGTAAAATATGACTAAAAAAAAAGACATTGACCTAGTTAGGAGATATACAAATGCATTGATAAAAGCATCTATGTTATGATAAATGCATTGTAATTTGCCTTGATATAGATGAAATTTGAAAAGTGAAATTTACTCAGAAAATGACTAGGAAGAACATTACTTGGGAAATGATTCACGTTTTTACAACTGTTTTTGTCTTTTAAACTGAAGACCATCAAGAAAAATCGGGCATTTCAATACTACAGTCTTTTCTCAGACAAATATAAAGATGGAAAATGTTTGAGCCAGACCTCCCTTGAATTCCCCTTCTTCTAGCTGCCACCTCTTCTCAGTCCCCAGATTGACCTCTGAGTCAAGCCAGATGGGACTGGAGGAGAGATAGATGTCAAGGAAGTGCTGAAAAGGTGACTTGAATCTCTGGCAGCTAGTCTGGAGCTAGTTTCTATGCAAAATCTCTGGGGGCCACTGCTTTGCAATTTCTCAGGAATGTTTAATTCTCCTCATCCCTTCCCTGAATCTTTCTCTGGAGGGGTCAAGGAGGCCTGTGACATCCCCGCAGGGCACTGCCTAACTAAATTAGCATGAGATAACTTTGGACTCTCTTCCAAACAAGAAAATACAAGGGAGAGAATTTCATTAAAAGCAGAAGACTAGGTGATCCAAGTTAATCCCAGCTCTAAGCTGCAGTAGAAATGCTCCATGTTTATATTTTGACTCTACTTGTTACAGAGTTCACTGACTATAACGATGGCTATGTTAAGTGTACAACTTGACCTCGGTTGACCAAATCTTAGTTTCATAATAAAGTCAAAAAGTGGGTTTGGTAATTTTAAAGTAGACATTCAGTTTGTTTAAGTGGTTACAGTAATAAGAAGCAAAATCCAGAAACCAAAAATAAACATTTCAATACTTTACTCTTTAAATGAACTTTGAAAATCAGGAAACAGGAAGCTTTAACAGGTAATATGAGTCATTAACCATACATATTCATACACACAAGTATGTCTAATATAAATTTTGTAAGGAATCTACTGTCTTAGAAATATACTTGCTAACTTATCTTCAAATAGCATAATTACATGATGTAAGTTATTGTAAATGCTTATATCAAAAATTTAATGAATAATATGTATATTTATGGATAAGTATGCATATGTATGTATGGATATGTCTAAAAAACAAAAACATATTTAAATGTGTATTCTCCATACAAGTGAAACATAAAAAAATTTATAGCAAACATATTTTGGTGTTTCTGTGTTACAATTCACAAACTATATTATTGAATGAAGATTATTGGCAATTTGGTGTGACTGTACTCTGCTTGGATGTTTCAAATGACTTTATTTATCTGTGTAAAAATTTTATTTCAATTGTAAAATTGAATCTTTATTAACATTGCACTCATGTTTCACTCATTCACACATGGACATTATCCAAGGCTGGTATGCATATATGTATGTATGGATACTTTTATAAGAGCAAAAAGGGCTGAAATAAATCTTACTGAAAAATTACCTTGAAATAAAAACCAAATGAGAAACCCAGGATGAACTAGAGGTTTTATTTTATTTATTGTACTGGTGAATACTACTGATTAAAAACTTGAAGTAACCTGTGGATTTTGAGTTTACGAAAATTAAATCATGTGGGTGTCTATAAAATTCTTAAATTTTCTGTGTTATTCTTCAACTATCCCAATTTTAGTCAGTAGTTAACTGCCTATCAAGAGGGAATTAAGAAACTGCTAATATGTAAGGACATATGCTAAAAATGGTATTTCAATGTACTCCTAGAGAAAAATGACATATCTAGTGAGAAGGACATGACAGATATTAGCGGTACAGTGAGCCATTACAGTTGAATCCAGATATTTCTGTCTATACTTTCTTGCATTTGAAACGAATGGCTGGCATTTGCAAGATGGCTGGCTGAAAGTGAGGGCAATCTGTGGCCATGGATCAGGCTGGAGTTAACTAGTCCATATGGGGATTGAACCTATGACCTTGCCCTCATTAGAACCATGCTCTAATTGAGTTAACTGGTCCAGACACACATGCATTGAAACATACGTCATTAGTTTCCCTGTGCTAATAAAACTTAAAACTGCCAAAGAGAAAGTGAACTTTATGTTAAAATATAAGAAAGGGAATTAGTAGTGCTTTATATCTACTCTATAAGTAGTCTGAAACCAGAAGAAATCTTTAAGCAAGTAATTTCAAACAAGTGATTGGCAATACTGTGTGGTTCAAGCACTCACCCAGCTTTGGCATGAGGCTCTTAACCCATCAGAATATATTCCTTTTTTTCTGTACTGATAGTCAAAATCTTCATGAAAGTATGAACTACATTAACAAAATGTATAACAGCTTAAATAATAAAGCAGGCAAATTTAACTTATTAAAGCATTTCATCTTTTTTATAAGTTCTGAGAAAAAGAAAACATTTTCCAATATGTTACTGATATCTACTAAATTATTTGGGAGGAAAGGAAGGACTTTTCTATTTTTCACTCATTAATTCATTCAAAAGGCATTTGTATGCATGCTTTGCCACTATTTTCACACAGGGAAATACAAAGATTCATGTGATCAGGCCCCTGTTTTCATGCAGCTTGCAATCTAGATATATTATATATAAAACAATGTAAAATAAACTGAAGTCAATTTTTTTTTTTTAAAGATTGATGCTATTTCCTTGAGAAGGCTGTAAAAGAATGTAAAAGAGTCAGAGATATAAACTCAAGATTTCATTCTTGTTTGAGAGGTACCAACATTCAAACTATCAAGAATCTGTACACATTCTGTACAAAAAAGTTGATGGAATTCAATTCAGTTAACATTTATAAATAGCATACATGCAAGGAAATGCTCCAATGTGACAATAGCTAAATGGGAGAAATATCCATAAGTTGAATGGACTCTGAAGGATAACTAAAGTAGCTGTACATTCAGTTTAGTTTATAATCACATTCTGTTAGATTCTACAAGAAATGAAGAAAAAATTTTAAAGATTTATGGAAACTCTTGTATGGATTGATAACAGGACAAAGTGAACTGAATCAGAATAAGAATTAATACTTTAACAACAAAATTGTAAAAATGAACAATTCTAGATTTAAGAACTCTGAATACTGAAACGATCTATCAAGATTCAAGAAGATTGATAAAGGACACCACTCACCTTATGACAAAAAGAGAGGATTTAATATGTAGAAAAAGAAATACACTTTTAGGTAAGTGCCTATGTGACACATGGTTTTTTTTTTTTTAATGTTTCCTCACAAACATCAGCTTTCTCCTCTATGTCTCTCTCTCCCCCTTTTCCAAGGAAGAGGAAAGAAAATAAATGCCTTATAATTATGGATTAGTTTTCCTGTATTGCTTTTTTTTTTCTTTCTTGTTACAAAGTACAGTTTGCTGGGTAAGGAATATATTTTTAAAATGAGAATGACATAAAAACAGAAGATAACAATCTGGAATTTTCTATAACCATTTTTCCCCTTTTTCCTTTGGAATTTCTCATTCTAAAATGAATATGCAATAGGAATTTCTTACATTTATATTTGACAAAGTGTTTTCAAGTCTATTAAAAACTACAATCTCATGAAGGTCTTAAGCAGTAGAACAAGAATTGTTATTATTATTTTTTTGCTGATGCAATTGGGGTTAAGTGACTTGCCCAGGATCACACAGCTAGGAAGTGTTAAGTGTCTGAGACCAGATATGAACTCAGGTTCTCCCGACTTCAGGGCTGGTGATCTATCCACTGGGCCATCTAGCTGCCCCCCTCCCCCAAATTATTATTTTTAATGTAATGTTTTATTTTTAATAATAGCTTTTAATTTTCAAAATATACACAAAACGTATTCTACATTCACCTTTGCAAAACCTTGTGTTCCAAATTTTTCTTCCTTCACTCCCCTCCTCTAGACAGCAAGTAATCCAATACAGGTTAAACATGTGTAAAATTCTTCCAAACATATTTCCACATTTATCATGATGCAAAAGAAAAATCAGATCAAAAGGGAAAAAAAATGAGAAAGAAAAAAAAAGGAAGCAAACAAAAAGGGTGAAAATACTATGTTGCTATCTACATTCAACTCTGATAGTCCACTCTCTGGGTATAGATGGCTCTCTCCACACAAGACCATTGGAACTGGCCTAAATCACCTCATTGTTGAAAAGAGCCATGTCCATCAGTATGCTTGTTGCTGTGTACAACATTCTCTTGGTTCTATTCACTTCACTTGGCATCAGTTCATGGAAGTCTTTCTAGACCTTTCTGAAATCATCCTGCTATTTGTTTCTTATAGAACAATATAAGGAATTATAATTTCCATTGTACATATGAAGAAACTAAGTCTCAGAGAAACTGTTACTTGTTCAGGGTTACACGTTTGAGGAGATTGAGGATCATTGCATATAAGAATGAGTTGTTGAAAGTGAAGATAGATATAAAAATATAACAATTTTCAGCTTTTGGCCTAATTCTTATAATACCAATTTGTACATGTAATGTACATGTAAACTCCGTACATGCAAATCCAATTCAAATATGTGATATTTTATTTTACAATAAATATTTCAATGCATGCAACTACTAGGTGCAAAGTATTGTGCAAGATCCTTAGGATCTAAGATGAAAACAAGTCTTCATTTTTAAGAAGTTTATATTCCATTATTAGAATCATAGTATTTTAATGTTTGGAAGATTTCAGAGTTAACGCAATCCCCCAGTCTTTTCACTGATTCACATGAACTCCTTTTACAACATCTTCAACAAGTGGTCATTTGGCCTCTGTTTGAATGTCTCTATTCACATAGAATTAATTCTTTCAAGAGGTAACCCATTCTGGAAATGGGGGAGTCCAGTTGTCAAGAGTAATGATTAAACTGTGATTTAGAGTTATTACTCTACCTTTCAGATACAGTATGGACTGAGTCACAGTTATCATATTAGTAAAGACCTTGAATATGGAAAATGACAATTGGAGGGCTGTGGAGAGACATTGTGCTACTCTCTTGCCTCCTGTCTAACTACCCATCACAAGTCTCTTTTACTGGATCTATTCTGGCTCCTCTTCTCTTCTGCTATACTACTTCAATTGGCAATCTCATCAGCTCCCAGTGAATTATCATCTCGATGCCAATGATTCTCAAATCTATCTTTGTTGCCCCAAACACTCTTATCTCAATCTTGCATTTCCAAATAAATGCCTTTTAGACAATTCCAACTGGATGTCCAGTAGATATCTTAAATGTAATATAAGTCTAAAACAGAACTCATTATCTTTTCCTTTAAGCTCCCCACTTTACTATCTTTACTATTACTGTAAAAGGCAAAACAGTATCTTCCAATCCTTCAGGATTACAACTAGGAATCACTCCAGAATCCTCACCATCTCTCACACCTTTCCTTCCTACCCCCCATCCCAGCTGTTGCTAAAGCCTGTTTGTTGATTTCACTTTTCCAACATCTCTCCAATATGACTCCTTCTCTGACACAGTCACTACTCTAGTGCAGGCCCTTATCCCTTCAGGCCTAAATTTTTACAATAACCCCTTGATGGATCTGCCAGCCTCAATAATCCATCCTTCACTAAAGTGATTTTCCTTTGAGTTCCTATCTTATCACCTCCTAGTCAATAAACTTCAATGGCCTCTTGCCTCCAGGCGCAAACAGAAAATACCCTGATATTCAAAGTCCTTTATAACTCAGCTGCCTCCTACCTATCCTACCTGCTTAGACTTCACTCCTGGCCAAATATTTTTTCAAGTAACACTGGCCTCCAGGCTGCTCAACAAAAAAGACATTCCATCTTATGGTTCTGGGCATTTTCTCTCGATCTACAAGATTGCAAATTCAATATAAGTCAGTAGTATAAAGTGGCCATCAAATTGAGCTACAAGAATTTAAGAATTTAAGCAATATCACCTCCTAAAAAGGTGATAGTCTCACTTTAACCCATCCTGTTAAGGAAAGATTCTTACATTTCAAGAAGGATGAAGAAAAGAAGTGAAGCCTTGAAAATACTTGGTTTAACTCAATCCAAAAAGCAGTGATTAAGCACTTACTATGCACTCTGCGTGCTGGGGAGACAAAAAACAAAAAGAAAATTTAAAAATATAAGGACAACAGTCTTCATAACTGGGTTTACTTTGAAAACTAGAATTACAGTGACTTTTGAAAATGGAAAAATGTTAGTCCATGCTATCTTTGCACAATCTCCAGAAATTTGTGCATACTGTTGACTTATGTCATAGAAAACCAAATAGATGGATAAATGGCTTGAAGAAAATAATTGAAATCTTGAAGCTTTTATTTTTTCTTTTTCTGGACAGTCTATGGAAGCATGACATTTTTTTGTTGTGTAGCATTTATCTGTAAAGTATGGAAAAAATTTTTGATATCAAAGTACTCTCTGAAATCTTTTATCAGAAAAAAAAAGGCAAATACTAATTTTTTTTTTTTTTAAAAGAAGTGTTGGAGTGGGGGAGCAGTTAGGTGGTGCAGTGAATAGAGCATCAGCCCTGAAGTTAGGAGGACCTGAATTCAAATGTGACCTCAGATACTTAACACTTCTAGCTGTGTGATCCTAGGCAAGTCACTTAACCCTAATTGCCTCAGGGGAAAAAAAAGTGTTGGGATAATTAGTGTGGGTGAAAAACTCTTCATTTGAATAACATGGGCAACTTTCTAAGACTTATTAAGAATCTGGGCCTACCTCTTCTGAAACCATTTTTAGAAACCTCAATTTTTTAATTATCTAAAATTCTAAGGGAAAAAAAAATTGGAAGTTGGAGTACAAGTTCAAAGAAAATGAACACCTTTTTCAGGGCCCCTCCTGTATGTTTAATTGATTAGTCAGTAGATCAAAATTTAAAGGAGTAAACTATTATTGGAAGAACTATCTACATGCTAGGTAAACTGAGAGGGCAATTGAAAATATAATGGGAGTATGGGAAAGAATTTTAGGTGGAAATAGCTGCTATTAGGTAGAAATATCTGTGATAGCAGAGTGGATAAAAACTGAAAATGTGAACAGTCTTGATATTTTTTTGTTTTCTTTTAGCTGCATCACAAGTGGCAACTTGTCAGAACTATCTAGTTTCTTAAAAGCAATGATCAAAAACACTAACTTTGGGTTAATGTTTAATTTTTTAAATGTTTAACCTGGGATATATTTCTAAGAGGAAGAAAGTAAGGTAAAAAGATCACATACAGAAGCAGTTGGTCTTCACTGAAACAATTAACTGGCTGGGTCAAATACCAAAAAAAAAAAAAAAAAAGACATTCACTGTCCTGTGAACAATGATTTCTGAACACAATTGCAAACATTAAACTTAAGCTACAAACCTGAAGTATACATCAAAGGCAAATGATTTTCTCATCACAGAAAGATTGTTATCTCAATGAGTATTTTTTTAATAAAGAGTTAAACATGAAGGAAAATAAAATAAAGCATTACCTATATAACTTCTAGGAGTCAGTCAGAACAATTAGAAAACTTCAGAGATCTTCTCACCTCTGTGCTTTAATAAGACTATAAAATTTAGAAGTGGCAATATGATGATTTATATAAATTAAGTAAGATTCTTTTTTGTTGTCATGTGTTCATTAAAAGGAAAGGAAAAGAAAAGGTAGCCTAGTCAATGACCAATACCAATTGAGAAGAAAGTTCTAAAACACCCTCCTCTCTTTTAACAAAATTATTCCATCATAACTTATCAGTCATACATTCAGAGGTAGATGAAATTGTAGAGGTTGAATTCAATCACCGTTATTTTTAAAAATGAGGAAATTGAATCACAGACAAATTAAGTGACATGTCTCATTTAGCACAACAACTTCCAACTACTGGTTATTAATTAATAACTACAGTAAACGTTTTCTCAAAGCTACCTTAGAATACAACTCAATGTCGAGAGTACCCCTATTTAAAAAGAGAAGAAAAGTGTTAAATTTTGGTAAACACATCCATTCATTCATTTACATAGATCCTAACTCATCATGACATAGAAGTGACCTTGGATTCTCAAATACTACTCTAGAAGAGTGCAAACTGTAACAAATTCTGCAATGCTAGAAAATCTTAAAATGTAATACTTGAAATGATCTCTATCTGCTTCTTGAGGAAAGTTCACTTATAAGAATCCTGTATCCCAAGAAAAGAGTACAACACCATAAAATGAAATATGTTACTACTGATGCGGTAGTCCTATACAAATCAACAGTCTATATCTATATATGAACTACTACCTTATTAAAGATCAGTCATTACCAAATTAAAAAGGGTAAAAATGAACAGAAGATGATATAATATTCAGTTGAAACAACTATAAATACCAAGCTGTTTAAATTACCTGTTGACAATGAAAAATAGAACAGACATTGACAGGGACTATCACATTCAATAAAATGCTACAACAAGGAAACTGAAATTGGCTAGAAACAACCTCAGCCAATAAACACATGATCTTGTTAAAAAGAAATATGGCAGCTGAGGATAAGGCTGGTTTAAGATACAACTGTCTTGCCAAGGATAATGGTGGAAGATTTTGAATAGAGTTGCTCAAGAAAACAAGAAGCAGTAGAAAGGAAAAACAAGCTTAAAGAAAATTTGGTGAAACACCCAAATAAGCAAATTCATTTGTGGAGTAGAGGAGATTTAAAAGTGAAATCTTACCAAGAATAATGGTGGAAGATTATGAATACAGAAAGTTTGGTGAGAGGACCCAAATGAGCAAATTCATTTTGAGGAAATTTATAGGGGAAAACTTGAAGAGACCTTTGAAGATTTTTGTAACAAATTCTTTGTAGTATCAATGATAATAGAATCACAACATGAGGATTGTATCATCACAATTCATGATCTATTGCCTACGAGAGTGGAAATAGCACTGAAGAAAACTAGGAAAAGTGGTTAGATTAGATCAAGTACACACTGGGGAATTCTGTCTTAAAGGCAACACAATTTTGAGGCTGTTTCCTAAAGGTATTTGGAAATAAAGGAGAATACCAGAGGCTTGGGAGAAGAGGGATATCACAGAATTTATATATATTATATAACAGAGCTTACTATATTTAGTACCCAAAAAAAGCAACTAAGGGAATATTATATGCCATCTGTAAAAAAATTTTAGAATAATTTGTACATTCATTGAGGACTCCCTTAATAAAGGTATGAGATAGGAATAAGAAAAGAAGATTTTCACAAATGACATCTTTCTATTCACAGAAGTAACAGAAAAGTACAAGATACAAAATCTCACTGCATTTATTGTGCTGATTATTTTTTAAAATTTGATTCATCAGGACACATTGCCTAGTTCATGGGAATCATGGGTTACCACCATCTCCAAAGTCTATCAAAGACTTTCTGAACACAATTGCAAACATTAAACTTAAATTACAAAATCTGAAGTATATATCAAAGGCAAATAATTAGCTAAAGTTGAGGGCACACAAAGGGCAGTGAAGAGGTAAAGATAGGCCTGAGTAGTACTTCACAATGTTACAAGAGATGTGCTTGGCTGGCAAATAAATAAATAAAAATGGGCCAATTACATGATGAAAGTGAGAGGTAACCAATGGACAGCTTCATGCTCCATTGGCATTAGAGAATTGTCAGGACACTTCAAAAAGGTCTCTATCATGTTATGAGGAGGATTTATGGAAGGACAGGGACAAGAATTGAATGAGAAAGGAATGCATGGAGGATATGCAATTTGCATTGTTTAAGGGCATATCCAAATTAATGAGATCACGGATCCATAGAAATAAAATATGGACGTATACCTTCCATTCATTTTTATCATGTATTCATTCATGCCCATTATATGTTGGGCACTAGACCAGTACCAAGGAAGTTTTATAAGACATGGTCCTTCAGGGGGTAATGGCACATATTGGTAAATATAACAAAATATAAAAAATACATTATTCAGGTGTCCAAAAAGTAGCATGTGAGATTCAAGAGAGAAAAGGTTGTTACTAAATGGGAGGAGATATAAAGAAGAAGTCATAGAAAAGGCATAACTTGATTTTGTAAATAATGGGTAAAAATTCAATAAATCAAATAATTTGAGTTTGAAAGATCATCCACCTACACATAAATAAAACTGGGAAATGCTAACAAAGGACTGTATGGCCTGCCTTTATCAGAGAAGCTGCTGTGCTCTATGAGCAAAGCAGAATTAAATTAGCTCAGAAGAAATGTGAGACATATAAAATTAGAGAAGCTACTCCAAATACTCAGAGGCTATTTGTGTCTGACCTGTGGCAGAGCATTCTGAGCTCATATTGATCTGATCAGCCACAGTAGGACACACTAACTTGACTCTAATGTTGTGATGTCATTTTTTGGTCTTTTTCGAGAAAAAAGGACAACAACCAGATTACCAAGATAAATATATAAATTCCTTCTACAACCTGAAGGGGTCTTAAACTTTCACTGGAACACTGTTAGTGATAAGGAACCCTCTTCTTGTTATGTGGCCAAAGCATTTTAGCTTCAGCTTTAGTATTTGACCTTCCATTAAATAATCTGAATTACTTTCTTTAAGTATTGCCAGATTTGACTTCCTTGCTGTATAAAGGAATCATAAAATAAGTTTTCTCAAGCACTGCAAGATGGAAGTGTTGATTCTTCAGCATTCAGCTTCATAGTACAACTCTTAGTCATACAGGCCTATATGCTACATTTTCAGCAAAGTGATATCTCTGTTTTTTAGTATGCTATTCAGATTTACTACAGTTTACCATCGACAGAGCAAACATCTTGTCATTTCATAGCTGCAATCATTATCTACAGTGATTTTTGAGCCCAAGAATATCAAATATGACACTGCTTCCATTTCTTCTTCCTCAATTTGCTAGGAAGTGATGAGATGAGTTGCAAGGTCTTAGCTTTTGATATTAAGCTTCAAATTACACTCTCTTTCACCCTCATTAAAAGGCTTCTTAATTCCTCTTTACTTTCTAAAATCTAAGTGGTACTGTTTGCATACCTAAGATTATTGATCTTTCTCCTGGCAAACTTAATTCATTTTTGATTCATCTAGTGTGGCATTCTGCACAATGCACATTGAATATTGAGTTAAATAAATAAAGTAACAATAGACAGTCTTATCATACTTTTCCAATCTTAATCCGTTTTCCTATGTTTGATTTTAATTGTTGCTTCTGGGCCTGTATACAAGTTCATTAGAAAACAAGTTAGATGATCTAATACTCTCATCTCTTTGAGAACTTAACACATTTTGTCATAATCCACAAAGGTTTTAGCGTAGTCAATGAAGGAGTAGTTTTTTTTTTTTTTTTAAAGAACTCCTTTGCTTTCTCCATAATCCAACAAATGTTGGCAATTTGGTCTCTAGTTCCAATGCCTTTTTGAAAATCAGCCTGGTCTTGTAATTCTTAGTTTATATACTGTAGAAGCCTGGATGACAGAATCTTAAACATAACCTTGCTAAAGTGCAAAACAGTGCAATGGTATCTTGAGGCCCAATAATATTCCACCACAATGATATAAAACAGCCATTTCCCAATTTATGGGTATCACCTCAATTTCCAATTCTTTCCCACAACAAGAAAAAAAAGTTGCTCTAAAGTTTTTTGTAAACATATGTCCTTTTTTCTTTTCTTTGTTATCTTTGGAATACAGACCTAGTAGTGGCATTGCTAGATCAAAGGGTATATACAGTTTTATAGTCTTTTGAGCACAATTACTGAAACTACTTCACAATTCCACCAACACTGCATTAGTGTATTTATTTTTTCACATTTCCTCTGGCAATTATCCTTTTCCTTTTCTGTCATGTTAGTCAAGTTAATAGGTGTAGGGTGGTATCTTATAATTGTTTTAATTTGTTCTTCTCTAATTAATTGTGAATTAGAGCATTTTTGCATTGTAATTGTTGATAATTTGATTTCTTCTTTTGAAAACTGCTTGTTTATATCCTGGGTCAATTTTCTTCTTTAAAATAACACCAAGAATTGAACAAAATATTCCAGATGTGGTCTGACCAAGTAGAAAACAAGGAGAATATCATCTCACTAATTTTAAGCACTATGGTTCCATTAATATAATTTAGTTATTCTTGGCTTCCAATTCATATTGACTCATGTTAAATCTTCAAAAGAAGTTTCTGTAAAGCCACATCCCCTTCATTTATTACTTATGAAGCTGAATTCTTAATATATTATAGAATTTGCTAGGCATAGCATGTTCACTGGCTAAAGCCTTGAAATTCCATCTTTTTTACTTTTTCAAAAATAAAGACATTCTCATACCTGTAGTATCTGTCCTTTCTCTATGATTTTTCAAAGAACTGCCCTTCCTGACAGGATTTTAGGTGGGGGCTTGTTGATGCCTAAGTAAAGAAAATTACTAAAGATGCTTTTGCAACATTTTCACATTTTTTCTTCTAATCGTTGGTATTGTGGAGTAAAAGTAAGAATGCTGGAGTCAGGAGCGACATTAATTGTATCTTACAAGCTTATAAACTGTGTTATTTTTATTTGACTCTCCACAAAATCTAGTCTCCTCAAAGTAAAATTATATGCAGAACTATAACTAGTTTTCTTCTCCTTCATCAAGAACTCTAGGATGGAGTCATCATTTATTTCCAAGACTGCCATCATTTCTACTTAAGCAAACTCCTCTCTATCTTAGAATGCCAATGGTAACAATAATCCCTTTCATTACTGGCTTCATTTTCTGAAATGTGGAATGATCACTAAGGTATTTAGTAAGGTATATAAGAATTTATCATCTGTTAGGCTTTTGGAAGATAAAGAGATCTGAGAGATGTCTGGATAACTAAAGTTCTCCACCACCATTAAACCATGCTCTCAACATTTTAAAAATTCCTTGTGGAATGTGGTTTGTATAATACTCCCACTACAGTATCACTGTTTCTTCCTCCTTTGATCTTTACCCAATTGTTCTCCTTACCATGTTTTCCCTTCTAGTTCACAAATTTTCTTACCCTTTTTAAATATATAGTATTATTTGATCACCTATTTTATTTACTGTACTCATTGTAAAAGTGCAATAGCCCTTCCATGGCTCCTGGGTCAATTGATGGACTATATATCTGTTTTCTGTCAACTATTTTAGCCCACGGCTTCTTAAACTTTTTCCACTTATGATCCCTTTTCACTGGAGAAATTTTTAGATGACCTCAGGTATTTAGGTATATAAAATAGGTATACAAATCACACATTTACTAATGATAAATCATAATTTTGTGACCTACCACATTCAGTTACATGACCCCTATATGGGTTGTGTCCAGCAATGTAAGAAGTTTTGCTCTAGCCAAGTTTGGAGAAATTCATCAGCAGACTACTACAGAGTAATGAATTTTTCCTCTGTTGCAAATCTACTTCCTAAACCACAAACTATAGCATGTTTGCTATATAAAATGTACCTTTCCATTGCTATACTGCAATCATGACATGTTCTTAACCCACTAAGCTTCAGTGAAAACTATAAAGGTGAATTTGCCTCTTTTTATTAAGAACTCATATTTACTATTCACACTTTGCACATTTATTTATAAATACTTAAGTTCATAGATACTAGCTCTCTCCTTAATCCCAGAGGACAGGATAAATAGCAGTAGGTGGAAGATGGAAATAAAAATTTGGGTTTTGATGTCAAGAAAAACTTATTAAAATATCAATGAATAGAGCTATCCAAAAGTAGTTCCATCTCATTGGAGATCTTCAAAGTAAGGCTGAATATGCATCTGCTGAATATATTAGAGAAGGTCTTTATGTTCAGGAGCACATTGAAGACAGTCTCTGAGATCCTTTTCAATTATAGGATTTTATAATCATCTCTTATGAATTACTAGTGATTTCTATGGTATATAACTTAATAGATAAAGTGACTTTTTTGCCATCCATCTTAAGTTTAAAGGCTTCTTAATTAAATTTGCAATAAAGGAAAATATATTTTTATTAGGTACAACTATATTCTTAGCCAAGAGCTCATTATTCCTGTAGCTTAAGTTATGGTCTAGAAATCCAAATCCCATTCTCCAAAACCATCTTCTTAGCTAATTGTTTATTCCATAACTACTTCTTTGTCTTCTGAAATTTCTACTCTTTACCTGCGGAAAAAATATGACCTCTTTCTTTAAGGACTTAAGAAATTAGCCTAGGTCTTCAAAATCCCTATTTGTATTTTATACATTCCTTTCCCTGGCATCATTTTTACTCATCTACATCAAATGAGCAGGCAAAGAGGGGAATAAATAATTATATTTAACTTTCAAATAGGTCTTTCAGGGTTGCAACAGTCCAGGCAGGTGACTTACTACAAAGAGAGAAATTTGAAAGAATACAAGAAGATTTTAATTATAGGAGACTCAGATGACTAAGCAGTTTAGGCTATTTCAAGTAGAACTTAAAACTGTACATTTCCCAGTATGAACTGTACTAATCTCAGACATATTTTAAAAGACAGGGAATAACAGTTATATTAAGCTTTAAAAGTTTCAGAGTACTTTATGTAAATTATCTTGAGCTTTTCAGCAACATTGTAAAGTATATACTTTACTAGAATTATTATTAGCTCCATTTTACAGATAAGACAATGGATGCTGTCAGAGACTGAATATCAACCCAGGTCTTGATGATCCAAGTCCAACACTTTGCATATTAAAGAAGGTAGCCTGAGGTAGTGGATAGAGAGCTGTTTTTGGAATCAGGAAGACTCCAGTTTAAATCATGTCTTAGATAGGTGCTAGCTATATAGTCATTTATCTATAAATGGAAGTCATTTAATCACCCTAATACTTGACTGTAAAATGAGGGGATTGAACTCAGTGGCCTCTAAGATTCCCTCCAGCTCTAAACCTATGACTAATCTCTCTAGCTTCCTTATTCTTCTGTTCTGAAAAATGTGGTAAAGCTATAATGAGGCTAGAATATTAATTATTCCAGTCATCAGTGGAGGAGATATGCAAAAGTCCACATCCTAAAATGCAGGAAAGAAGGAATTCAATACAAAAATAAGTATCTTTTGTAAAAAAATCTTTCCACGAAGGGGGAAAAAAATCAATATTTGAAGTTTAAATCTTTATTCCTGGGTCAAATGTTTAAATTATTACACATATTGTACATACTTATAAAGATCTAAAAACTATGTCTATGTCTTATAAAACTGTATTTGTTAAATTACAGCTTCAAAATGAGACCAGTATCAGAAATGGACAGGTTAATCATTTATACAAAAGTAATTAATAGATATCTTTAATGATGATGACACACATAATTAATGTTATTTACTATCTTAGAACACATAAGATGGATATTAGTACAGTTTTTAATTGAGAAACATTCTACTTGAAAGCAGCCCAAACTTCTAAACTAAAATGTTTATTTTCAAATAGCACCAAATTAGAAAAGATATAAGCAAGAAAAAAAGGACTCAATGCTTTCTACCTCTCTTTTTCTTAATTGTTAATGTAGATACAAAATTAAACAACATAACTTATCTAGTTTAAAGAGATCCACTATGCTAAGTGAAATGAGCAGAACCAGGAGATCATTATAAAAACAAAGTAACTTATCTAGTTTAAAGAGATCCACTATGCTAAGTGAAATGAGCAGAACCAGGAGATCATTATATACCTCAACAACGATACTGTATGAGGATGTATTCTGATGGAAGTGGATTTCTTTGACAAAGAGACCTAACTCAGTTTCAATTGATAAATGATAGATAGAAGCAGCTACACCCAAAGAAAGAATACTGGGAAATGAATGCAAACTGCTTGCATTTTTGTTTTTCTTCCTGGGTTATTTCTACCTTCTGAGTTCAATTCTCCCTGCGCAACAAGAGAACTGTTCAGTTCTGCAAACATATATTGTATCTAGGATATACTGCAACATATTTAACATATATAGGACTGCTTGCCATCTAGGCGAGGGAGTGGAGGGAGGGAGGGGAAAAATGGGAACAGAAGTGAGTGCAAGGGATAATGTTGTAAAAAATTACCCAGGCATGGGTTCTGTCAATAAAGTTATTATAAAAAATAAAATAAAATAAAATAAATGAACCTAGGTTCATTAGGATCACACACACACACACACACACACACACACACACACACACACACACACACACACACAAAGAGAGAGATCCACTAATTTGGTAACTCACCACAAGTGACTCACTCACAGGTTACAGGGCTAAACTCCCCCTCTTGTGGAAACAACATTCTTGTTTTATAGCATCTATCATCTAATCTTTCTGCATTTATAAAAGACACAGAGAATAATGAGTTGATATGAGATATGGACTATATCCCACAAGTTAAAGAGAGGCAGGGCCTCAGATGAATTACGAGAGCTATTCCTTCACAGCTGCACATAGTTTAAAAAAAAAACCATTATGCAATCTCTCACTAGGCTATTAAAGTAGATTATGAGTCCATCAGCATCTCCAAATAATGTCTGGGTACATATATATAGACATATACATACATACAAATATACACCAACACTTGATATCCAGTTTTCTCTCCAAATATCTGAAAGAGATATGTGCAAATGACTCCTCACATTAAAAATATATCAGTGGTAAGCAATATAATCCACCTGGAGAAATATTTTAATTAATGTTTAAAAAAAATCCAATCTACCAAAACCTTCCCTTTTTATAAATTAGCTTTAACAACAAAATCAAAGGACTTCAGAAAATCCATAGGCAGATGAAAAAACTGAGACAGACCCAGAGAAGTGGGTTTCAATGAGCTTACAATTCCAGACAGAACCAGCATGTTGGTTAAGAAAGAATTTCTTTAGAATTTGACAACTGATGAGTCTTTCTTGGTAGTGTGTTTGTGGTTGTTTTCTTCATAAGCAGACTGTTTTCTTCCCTAAATCAAATGTGTTAGGTATGGCCCCTTGCCAAAAAGCAGCAAGATCTAGTCACACTCCATTGAATCCAAAAGTAATTGGTCTCCTAAATTTACAAGAGTAAGATTATTCAGAAACAGCTTTATTTTCAAGGAGAGGGCTGACTTCTCATAGAGTATATTCTCATAGGCAGAAGTTTACAGTAATAATCATTAATTCTTTGGATCTTATTTCCTGCTATCTTCTTGCATACATTTATCCCCCAGTTATGCTGAGAAAATCATTGTATTTGTCTTCTGTGACTCAGTGTTCTCCAAATGCTCCATTGGGATAACAAAGTTGTCCTTGTACCTGTCAGTTTAATATTTTGAGACAATTGAAGGACCATGTAGACGTCAATTATTTATAAAACATGTATCTCCTTACCTTGTGTTTTCTGTGGGTCCAATACAAGACATGCCTGTGGTCTAGAAATCTCTGTAGCATTCAGAAACCACAGGAGAATCTGACTTACTTCAGGGAGGTATGAGAAGGAAACTCTTTGGCAGCAACTCCCTTCATTATTTAGGGAGGAAATAAAAATTAACAACTCTCTTCTCTGGAAAATCTTGATATAAACTGGATAAGAAATAACTTAAATATGCTCTTAAAAAATTTATTGGTATTGTCTGTTTTTTAAAATAGTCATTTCCTACTACATCCCAATATATTCCTAATATACCTATAACAAAGAAAAATAATTAAGAAAGAATAAAATAGCAATGACATCTGACAGCATAAATTCTGTGTATAGTTCCTCATCTCTCATAAAAAGGATTAAAGTGTGCTTTATTATCTACTCTTTGGGGTTAAAAGTGGGTCATTATAATTATTCTGGATTTGGCTGTTTTTGATGTTATTTTTATTTATATTATTAGGTAATCATTTATACATTTCTCCTCAATTTGTTTATTTTCTGTTGTATTCCTAATCCATATTATTTTCCAAAACAATGGGAAAATATGACATACTTTTTTTTCAGGGGGAGGTCAAAAGAAGGCAGTTTTGTGGTATACTAACTAGAGAGTTAGATGTAAAATCTGTTAGATCTAAGTTCAAATTCAAACTAGACATTTACTAGTTTTATACCCTGAGTTATAGTCACTTAATTAATGTTTATGCCAGTTACCTTAACTGTAAAATGGGGATAATGAAACTTTTCATCCTAGAGTTGATGTCAAGATAAAATGAGATATATTAAAACACACACACACACACACACACACACACACGCACACACACACACACACACACACACACAACACAGGGTCAGGTGCACACTAGGTGCTATATAATTGATTATTGCCATCTTTCTAGCTATATTATTATTATTATTATTATTATTATTAGTTCTCTGCTTATCATATTAGGAATATGTACTCTTTACTGCACCTTAGACTGGTCTATATAATGACAACATCTGGAAAAGACATTAGTTGTCTGGCAAGTTTCTTGTTTTGGGGAAAGTGGTCCTGAGAGGCAATGCATCAGTTAAGCTATACATGTGCAATTATGGATAATTTTGAGTTGACTACCTATTCTTTCAAATAGAAAAAAATCTGTTAGCTGTTTTTTTTTTTTTTAAACATTCACATGAAAACAGTTGAACACCACTATATAGCTTCCTTTGACTGACAAACCTTGGAACAGTTGTTGCTTTTTAAAAATAGCATACTAATGACATTTTATAAAATTATATTGGATTCCCATTTAAATCTAAGGTATATTTATCACCACAATGATGTATCCCAAGATGAATTTGAGGAAATCTACAGGCATATATCTGTGTGTATGTATGTGTATATGCATGCATATACACATACATACACACAAATCTGGGACTATATTTCAAAATCACAGAATCACAGAGTTGGAAGGGTCCTTAAAGAATATTCAATCTAACCTTTGTATAACTAAAATTTCCCTCTTTTTTCTTTCTTTCTTTTTTTTTTTTTTTGCTTTATTGTCTTTAACAATGAAAGTTGTGATTTGTCCTTCATTCTTGAAGAAGACCATGACGTCAAGAAATTGATGCTCTGACATGCAAAGTGAATTGGATTTAAGTGAGAGTGGGCTATGTAAAGTTATCAGTCTCACCTCCTCTGGAGCTCTTTTGTTTCAAGTGGCAAGTGGATCAGAATAACTAAATGGTAAACACAAGGAGAATCCAAATAATAAGGGACAAGATATTCCCCACAATCATACTGATGTTGTGAGATACCATACAAAGGAAAAAATGAGGCAAAACATATGGAAATCTAGGACAACTCCTAAACTGATGAAGCACCAAAATAAAGATTTTGATTTTGAGAGAGATCAATAGATTCTATGTATTGGAGATTCTTTATTAAGTGGTACTGAAAAATCAATTGTTTTTTCTCTAACTCCTGTTCTCTATCATTCTCTTAAGATATTACCTCCAGTTGTACCTTTCTCCCTCAAAATGAGCCATTTCTACATTTCACAATTATTAGAATTATGTATGTATATATGTGTTTTAAATATATTCTCTCTCAGAAATAAAATGATTTTGCTTTACTTTAGTTCTCTTTGTCCTCACTGTGTGCTCCAACTATGATAACAAGGCCCTAGGGACTCTATGCCTTAAGCAAATATTATTTGTTTTTAAAAAGTTGTCCATCTGAAATGCACCTCTTCAACAAGAGATGTTAGCATCACATCAGTTTTCATCCATTGCCTATCCTCCAATAGGCTGGGGGATGACATTCTCATTTCTAGTAAAGGAGCAATTTTGTAAAAACTTTGCCTCTGATTTAGCCACACAGGCAATGGAAGAAAATCTGAATTTTAAGCATGGAGAAGCCATGAGAGGAACTGGAACTTAATCAGAATTTCTTTGGATGAAATTCATTTACAGAATACTTTCTTCTTCTGGAGTTGGAGGAGGCATAGGCAGGGTGCATAACATGCTTTCCTTGCTATAAAACACAAACTGTTCTCTTCAGACTGCTCACTATGCATAATGAACCAGGGAATTAAAAGCTTTAAACCTGTTAAAGAAGCAATATTAAGTTTGGTATAAATATAGCTGAAATAATCCAGACAGTTTTATGACCTTACACCCCCAAATAAAGGTGAAATGCTAAATTCCTTCCCTAGAAATAGTGGTAAACACAGCTAACAGATGGAAGAGCTGAATGGAAATTTCAATAAAGAGGGCCACAAAGAAGCATTTGTAAGCACAGGGGTGCTCTCCTTAAAAAAAAAAAAAAAAAAAAAAAAAAAAAAAAAAAAAAAGGCTAAAAAATGGAACTTTGTTTTATTTTGATAGAGTGCCAAAACAGTGCTGCATTCCTTAAAGAGTAGAATAAAGGATCGAGTTAGACTAGCCTTCTCAACACCTCAGCAAAAGCCCCCTTGGGTCTCATTTTGCTGGGATGACTATTTATATGACAGGTAAGGGAATAATTTTGTTGGATTCAGTTACACTAGGGCCTCTATGACCTCTAGGTCAAAAGAGCAAATGCAAAAGTGACAATGTGGATAATTGCCTGTTTAGGATAATGGAATACTGATTGAAGTCAATTATTATAACACCTGAAAGATAAATGAGCTGATGTTAAAGGTTTAGCAGAGATAGCAAACAAAGAAAATCACAGGCATTGAATAGCAATGAATAAGAGACTGGACAGATGGCAGAATTCTAGACTATAGAGTATATTTCCTCACCTAAGCTTACCAAAGCAAAAAGCGTTCCAAGATCTAATATGTTAGTATAAAACATGCCATGAATACAGAAAGTCAGCTCAGTGCCCCAAACTGCGGGATTAAAGTAACATTAGTTAATGTGGTCCCTCTATTAATTTCCACTATAACCTCTGAATGCCCAGACGTGTCCCAGATCCATTATTTTTGTCTGTCACTGGAGGGAACTTTCCCTTCTTGCCAGCCAGGAAAAAGCCCGCTGCTGACGTTTGCATCTCAGACCTCAAACACATTGACAACACCATAGCAAGTGTGATCAGGGCCTGCATCAGCTCCACAATCACAAGTTGAATTCTCTGATTTTTCAGCAAAAAAGGCTGGAAAATGTTTTTCCAACCCCAACACCCTGCTGCCCTCTTGGTTCAGGTTTCTATTTGCTATGTCCAGGCTCTTCAAAGAGTTTTGTTCTGTCATCTCCAGGGGGAGCTGGCTTGGCCTCCCAAGCTGTGCCCTGGAAAAGCCCTTCCAAGAATGGGGGTCATTGGGGAAAATGCAGGAGAAAAATTCAACTGATCTACTGTGTTTACAAATTAGGCTGGAGATAGATCAAAAAAAAAAAAAATCCACATTCCTTTCCATGGTGTGTGTGTGGGTGTGTGTATGTATATGTGTGTGTGTGTGTTGAAAAACTTTTTTTTTTCTTAGTTCCTCTTATGATATGAACACAATGCAAAGAAACACTGGGAATATTTCTGTTCACTACAACAACACATTTTAAGAATAATCCCTTGGGAATCCATGAAAATAGTTCCAGAGTTTCTTCAGAATCTACAGTGAAAAACAATCTCCAAATACAATCCTAATGCAAAACTTACTATCAAGTAAAAAGAACAAAAGCCTTCGACTAGGGTAAGGGTTCTTAACTTGGGGTTCATGGACTTTTATACATCTAGGTAGATATAGAGAATAAGATTTCAATATATTTCGTTTCCTCTGAAATCACATACTTTGCTTAATGCATTGAAAAATATTCAGGGTGAGGAAGGTGGTGGTAGTGGTAGTGCTCCACAAGAGACATGAAAGGTTAAGAACCTGGAATAAAGAAATGAACTATTCCCTAATGATGTTAACAGTAAGTTGAACTCTGATCTATGAAAGATGAACTCTGATCTATGAAAGACTGGAGTCTAGAAAATAGAATTATCAGGCCAGTTTCAATGGTCTTGTGATAAAAAGAGCCATCTGCATCCAGAGAGAGGACTGTGGGGACTGACTGTGGATCACAACATAGCATTTTCACACTTTTTGTCATTGTTTGCTTGCATTTTGTTTTCTTTCTCATTTTTTTCTTTTTGATCTGATTTTTCTTGTGCAACATAATTGAGGAAATATGTATAGAAGAACTGCACATGTTTAACATATATTGGATTACTTGCCATCTAGGGGAGGGAGTAGGGAAGAAGGGAGGGAGAAAAAAATAGGTCACAGGATTTTGCAAGGGTGAATATTGAAAATTAACTATGCATATGTATTAAAAATAAAAAGCTTTAATAAGAATAATAAGGAAAAAGAAAATGGACCTATAAAGGGAATCTTTTTTTTATGTGATGTTAGAAGTATCTAGGTTGCAAAATTAAAATATAATGGAAAAGATGCTTTAAGAAATATTTTCTTCTTCTTGATGTCCATATGTATGTAAGGAGGAATAGAGTTTTCTTCAGAGCAGCTTCAAAGACTTTTCCCTAAGCAGCTTCTCTGGTGATCTTCTAATCCCTTTTATACTAAAGCTTTATGGAGACTGAAGAAAGTTTGATCCAGAAAAGAATATGAAATCAGGAAGAACAGGATTAGAAATGATTGAGAATTGGTCTACTTATAAGCTCTACTTAAACCATCTTCACTGAAGAATTCCAATAGATCTCCCTCACCATTTGATGTTACAGATCTAGCCTATGTGGTCTGAGAGAAGGGAGAATAAGTAGTAGACTCTGGGCGAGGAACAATGGACATAAAGGAAAAAGGCTGATGAGAAGAATTATGGCACACAATAAAGCTACACACTTATCTGTATACCTACTGCTGCCCAGACTCTCTGGCCTAGGCTTTTGATTCATTTTGTCCCAGAAAGTCTGCTCGAATGCTCAATACTTTGCTTCTCATTTTCCCAATATGAGTTCTTACTCTTTGCTTTAGCAACTTTCCTGAACTTCAGATATCTCATCTACCTGGACCTCTAATACTAGTTCTTCCTTATTTTCATTTTCCTCTCTGGATTTGACCTCTGGATCCCCTGTCTTACAGGACATTCCTTAGTCCCCTTCTGCCTAATCACAGGACTGGATTTTGTTTGTCTACCTTGGCACTGGCCAGATCTTGGAGTGACATCACCTGACCTAAGGTAAAAAAATCAGTTCCTCCAATACAGCAACAGCTTGGACACATGAATTTTAACCACTATATTTCTGGATTGGATGAGGGCACCGTGGGGGATGGGAGTAGAGGGGGGAAGAACAATGTCCTACTGTGAATATATTCTGAAGTGAACCCTGCTGGTTATAACTTCCTTTACTTTCTCCTTAATACCCAAAGGTGACTCACCAGGTTTAGCTATTCTTAATAGCAATGGAGCCTTTATAAAGCTTTATATTCGGGTAGGAATGTTAATTTAGGATCAGCATAATACTTTTAAACCCACAGTTTTTTAGCAGCAAGTTGATTTTCAAAGAATCCCAGCTGTCTTGAAATGTTGATGAGCGGGCAGCTTGAACGGGCAAACTTCAAACATCAATTCCCTGTTCCTACATTCAAGCTGCCAATTTCAACAGGGCTTCACAGGCAACAGGCTGTTGTGCTTGGATCAAAAATATCTAAGAATCTTGAGGCAAGTTTGAAATACAGCTGATTTTATTACAAGTAAATATAATTCCAACAGCATTCTATTGAAACTACACAGGGGAAGAGAATTTAGTTTAACTCTATCTGGAACCAAAGATGTTCTGTTTTTTACCTCTTCATTCTAACCTAACCCTTAATAGATTTTCAGCAAGATAGAAGAGAGACTGAGATAGGGTCCTAGATCGGTGATGTCATTGATAAATGAAATTTCGGGGAGAAAGGGGGAGAAACAAAACAAAACAAACAATTACAAAAAAACCCCAACCTAAATCTTCTCTCTACCATTGCAAATCAGAACCTTCTTTGAAACTTTTAATCTTAAAGAGCTGCCTGAAAAAGGATTCAAGAAAGATAGCAGAGTAGGTTGGTAAATTTCAAGCTCTCTGAATTCTCCCACAAATAGAATAAATGTGCACCTGAGAGCTAAGATAGAGTAGTGAAAAATCAAGATCTGGGGCAGAACAGGGGTCCTCCAGGTATAAACCAATAACTCATGTGAAGTGCAAACATCTCCAGGCCAGCTCTACAGAAACACCAACTGAGGAGCCCTAGGGAGAGCTGGGTGTGGCTGGAGCCTCAGCAGTAACCACAGACTTTCACCTCCTAGCTAGTTTATCAAGTTGGGGTTTGAGTCTAAGAAGACAGTGAACATCAGCTGATGGCACACCAGACCCAGCTATGCTGCAGAGCCGTGGCCCAGGCTGAGAAAGAATCAGCACCTGGAGAGTGCAGAAGTAGTGGGACAGGGATGTTGCTCGCTGTGGGCATTGGCAGGAGGATGAAGCTCTTGGATTGGGGTTCCTGGTCAGACTGGAGCACTGAGGTGAAGCCAGAGACACCATCTCCCCCTCCCTTCAAGATTAGAGGTGTTTACACTAATACCCCTTATTTGAAAAAAATGAACTAGCAAAGAAGAAAGAACCCTATCATAGAACCTACTCTGGGAACAGAGAAGACTGGGATTCATCTTCATAGGAGGACACTAAAGTTAAAAAAAGTTTCTACCCTAAAGAGTAATGAGAAATGGCTCCCTCTCCAGAAAGAACTTATAGAACTCAAAAAAAAATTTTTTTTAATCAAATGAGAGATAATGAGGAAAAACTAAAAACAAAACAAAACTAAACCATCCAAGAAAAACAAGAGGATTATAGAAAAAAAAGTTAACCAACTAGAAAAGGAGGTACAGATCTCAAAGATGAAAATAAGTCTTTGAAAATTAGAATTGGGCAAGGGGAAGTCAATGAAGCTATGAGAGACCAAGAAATAACAAAACAAATTATAAAGAATGGCAAAGTAAAACAGAATGTAAAAGATCTTATAAGAAAAATGACAGATCTGGGGAGATCAAGCAAAGAAAATATAAGAATAATTGGGCTGCCTGAAAGTTGTGAACAAAAAAAAGAATCTTGACATAATAATGCAGGAAATAATCCAAGAAAATTATCATGGAGTGATAGTATATAGGAGAAAGTAGAAATAGAAAAAAATCCATCAATCACCACCTCAAAGAGATCCTCTGTGGATACACAGGAATATTATTGCCAAATTTTGAAATCTCAGATCAAAGAGAAAATTTTACAAGAAACAAACAAAAAAAAATCAAATATGCTAGAGCCACAGTTAGAACTGTACAGGACTTATCAGCAGCTACAACAAAAAAAGCAGATCTTAGAAACCATATCTATAGACAATGTATACAAAAATATATGTATACAAAAATATATTTTTTCTTAACTATAGCTTGCTTGGGGGTAGGGGGACATAAAAGGGGGAAAAAGAATAAAGTAAATAAGGTACAAAGCAGAAAACAAAAGAACAATTTATAGGAAAGCAAAGAAAAAATGGATACTCATGAATATAATTTCTTCTACTAATATATATACTTTGTTAATCTGGTAATTTGTTATATATTTCAAATCTCCCTGATGTTCCATTGGGCACATGACAATGTTCTCTTTTGTTTTGTATTCCTTTTCTATTTTTCTTATTGTTTTTTGCAATAAAATTTTAAAAAAGAAGAGAGGGTTGGCCATGGCAAAGCTTCTTAAACAAAAATGAATGTAGCGATTGCAAAATTATGATTTATTATCAGCAAATGTTTTATTTATATATCTATCTCTCTGGGATTATGTAATAATTTCTCAGGAGAAAAGGAATCTGGGAAAAAAGTTTAAGAAGTTCTGGCTTATAGCACAAAGGTTAAGTGATTTATCAGATGATATAGCTAGTATATATCTGAAGTAGCACTTCCAGTTCTGAGATGAGCCCTCAGTCCAATAAGCCATGGATACTTCTCTTCCAGTATGATAATAAGGATAATAAAAATAACAATAATAAACAATAAATAAACATAATCAATATGTAAGCATATAAATATATGTAAATAAATAAAAATAACAAACATTTTTAAAAAACCCAAGATATATCTTTGAAAGAGTAAGTTGGATCACATTAGGTTTAGAAAGTTATCCAAATAAAAACATATACATCTTTAATGTAAGAAGTGTGTATATCTATATAAAGTACATATGCCCACATTAGTTTTTGAAAGACAACTTGGAAGATTTGGATTGACACGATCTGAAGTCTGGGCTGTCTCTGGGAAGAGAATATACAGTATGAAAACTGGGAAGGAAGTTCAAGCAAGCCCCAAGAAGACCTGAAAGTGGGTATTCTTTCCTCTAGTCTCTTATAGGTGTATTAGGCAAGAATATTTATGTGTTCCCTCAAACAGTACTGATCTAGGGGTACAATTTTAGGTTCAGAATATATTACTTCTGTAGTTGCTAGGGCTGAAAGGAGAATGGTAGTCCCCAGCTTACTCCAGCTTGGCTCCTTCTGACTAAATTATTTTTATATAAAAGACCATGACATATTGAATGGCTGATAAACACATTTGTCTAAATGACAGAAAAACATAATCTTTCTATAGGAAAAAAGATAAGCTTTCAGTCTAAAATGAGAAACAATGGAATCTCAACTAAGGAGGAATTCTCTTTGCAAGTCTCTAGGAAGACAATCTAGAAATCCAGGACATATTAAAGAGCTGGCTTGTCTTCCAATCTATCCCTCCCAAAGCTGCGCTCTCTCTCTCTCTCTCTCTCTCTCTCTCTCTCTCTCTCTCTCTCTCTCTCTCTCTCTCTCTCTCTCTCTCTCTCTCTTGGAGTCAATGCAGAACAATACTTAGAATCATGAGAATTGCTCTTAAAGAATGTCTTTGTTCACAAAAGTCTATGTAACTAACTCTAACCCTCACATGGATCTCTTCAGAATTAGGTCAGGATTCTTTCTACTAGTTAGGAGTCACCCACATACCAATAGCACACAAAAAATTCTAGACTTGAATGAAAGTTCCATTACATTAACAAAATACAGGGCACACTATCTAAAAGTACTACTGAAACATACACTTTCTCAATAAAAAGGAAGAAAAAGATCAAAGGATCATAGAACTAGATGGAATCTTGAGTGCCATCTTGTTTAATTCCCTTAGTTACAGGAAAGGAAACGAAGTTAAATAACTAATATGTTTTTAGACTGCATGATAAATTAAATATTAATAGAAATGTTTCCTGAAAAAAAATTTAGGCACTACATCAGAGTTTCAGCAAAGATTTAGAAAAGATATACCCAACTCAACTTGTTGAATGTGACTTATATTGATGTATCACTGGATGGAACATATGAAATAAATAAGATATAAAGAATAGAATTCAAAAGGTTTTCCGTGAGCAACATCTATATGAACTTTTTAACTAAAATGTTAAAATAATCAGCAGAGAAATGACTTATTTAAGTAAATCTGTTGCCAGATATAGCGTTCATAATACAGAAAGTTCATGCATAAGAAGCCCAGACATATTGATAAAGGGAAGTTTTTCAAGAATGTAAGAGAAACTGTTAAGTAGCACTTGCTAAATACCTAGAAAAGTATGAACAAGCAACCAAAATTAAATACCAACGGTTTGATATTCTTGATGATAAATTTTCAGACAAATCTCAAAACATTCAACAAACATTTGATTAAATGTAGGATTTTTAACTAATCTTAAAAGTATAAATGGGAAAATTTTAATTTTTCAAAAACCATTTTAGGGAATCTATTCATTGGAAACCTATCTCTGAAATAAAAAAAGACAATAAAAAGTGATTGAGTTTTCAAGATTGTACTCCTTTTTCTTTTGTTTTTTTTAAGAAAAGATTTTAAAATGGACTATACCTTCACCTATCATTCATCTCTTTACATTAAATATAAACATAATTGGATTCTTTTGCCTTCCCACAATCATTCAAATAAAATTGTTGTGATCTTTTTCTTCTCAAAAAGCAGCCAGGTGATAAAAGTTATCGATCTTTTATTATCTCCAATATAGCCCGGTTAGCTTAGAGGCCTATCTCTCTGCTTGGTTCCAAGAGCTCTCTCCAAATGTCTTTAAATCCTCAGCCTCTGCCTCTGCTTTCTTCAGCCTCCAGCCAGCTCCAACTCTTCATGTCATTCCGGTGAAATCTCCACTTGTAGCGTCTTCCTCTCAAGAACTCCTTCGACTGGCCCATTGGCCTATTTATGCTCCTTCCAGAGAGAGGGATTATGGGTTTTCTCCCATAGTGCTCTTTGGCCCAAAGAGCTTCAAGGGAGGTATGAACTCATTGAACTCCAATGAGTAAAGGTGTGAACACAAGCCTTGTATTGATTAGTTCTACTTAGTACCTAGTTTCAGGTTCTGGCCAAAACATCTTCTTGTAAGATTAGATCAACTCTAATTACTTAGCAATTAGTAAGGATTCCAACATAAAATTATAAGACAAGTCAGTGGAATGAAATAACAGTATAGAAAAATGAATGAATCAATGAAAAAAAGCATTTATTATAATATTTCAAGCACTGTGCTAGGCACTAGGTATAAACCCTCCCTCCCCCCCCAGAAAAAACCCCAACAGATACTCCTTGCTTTCAGTCCACACTGTAAGGAGGAGCAGAAAATTCAACAGCTAAACAAATAAAAAGGCCTATAAATGTTAAGAGTGTAGTTGGGATGGATAGATGCCTATAATTTGGATCAATAATGAGATCACTGATGAAAAGAGGGGGCCAAAACACTGAATTTCCTTCCTCTCTAATCTCAACTTTTTCACTCTATACTATCCTCTACATGCTTTCCCCGCCAATCTCAATACCAATAGTTAGTACTATCTTCTGGTTTCCAGTTCTTAGCCTTCTAGTAACTTTGCCACTTATATCTTATCAAACCTCAGTCCTGGATTATTCTCACCTCTGCTCCTATTCAGGGGTTACTAAATGCAGCTGGAAGCGTAATAACTATGCATGTTGTTCAACCACAGCTAGGCTGTCATTGTAGTAAGGCAGACCTTTTATTAGGCACTAATTGATCCCTGATCTGGTCCCACAAAAGATTTTCCAAATTTATTCTTCCCTTTTCAATCCTTTCAAATCTTCCCTTTCTAATCTTTGCTTCCTGATTGAGGATGCTATTACTCAACAAACTGAAGCCATTCTAAGTAACTTCATCTTCCATTCGCTTCATCTCAAAACCCACAGATATCAGTTCTTATTCTTTCCCTTCTCCAACTCACTAACAAAGTGATTTACTTGGCATTTTTTTTTTGCCATCATGAACTTTTCTTCATGTGTACTTGATCCCATCTGCTACATTTTTCAGAAGAATCTTTAATCTCTATTAATTTCTTCATTACTACCTTCAAACACTCCCAAGTCTCCCCCATCTTTAAAAAAAAACTTTCTTTCAAGCTATTGTCCCTAACCTTCCTTTTTAAAATCAAACTTAACTTAAAAAGGTGTCTATACCCACTAACTCCACTTTTTGTCTTCTCACTTTTCAACTCTTTGAATTTGGTTTCTATTTTCATCACTAAAATGAAACCACTCTCTCCAAATTTAACTAAAAATCTCTTAAATGCCAAATGTCTTAGTCATTTCTGAGTCCTCATGCTTCTCAATCTCTCCTTTGAATTTAACTACATGGAATCACTCTCTCTTCCTGGATACTTTTGCTCATGGCTCTTTTCTTATCCGTTTGATTCCTTAGTCTCTTGCTGAATCATCATTCATAAGACATTCTGCAGCTGTGAGTGTTCCCACAAGATTCTGTCATAGGCCATCTTTTACTTCTCCCTCTAACTTTTGATAAACTCTTCACTGTCTTGGGTTTAACTCTATGCAATGAACCAAGACCTATATATGAAGTTGCAGGCCTTCCTTGTAGCCTCACTCTTGTACCATAAACAACCTATGTGACATTTCTAACTGGATTTCCTGGAGACATCTTAAACTCAACACTCCACAAACTGAATTCATTATTTTTTCTCCCAAATCTCTTTCTCATCCTTTCATTTAGACTTTTCTGTCAATATGCCACTATCTTTTCAGTCTTGGTTCATAACTTTTGTATTATCCTCAATTCCTCAACTGCTTTCCCTTCACATTTTGAATCAGTTGCCAATATTGCTAATTTTCCTGTACAAACATCTCTTCTCTCTGATCCCCTTTCTCTATTTTTAAGTTGCCACTTTAATTTAGGCCTTCCTCAACTTTGCTTAGTATATTGCAATACCTTCCAGTCTCCTTGCTTTCATTCTTATCATTCCAGTTCATCCAACAAACTGCTGCCATAGTAATGTTCTTTAAAGGCAGATGTGACCCTCCTATGAGGGTCACCTGTGGTTTTTTTAATTGCCTCTAGAACAAAACAAAAACTTATTTTCAGCTTTTCAAGCCCTGGCTCTAGTCTATCTCATCTCAGGACTAGTCTATGTACACTCACACTTTCTGTGATGTGAGAAAACTGGTCTTTCTGTTTCTTAAAAGACATCTCATTTCTTGTCTTTATGCCTTTGCAATAGCTGTCCTATATGATGGGAATGCACTCTTTCATTATCCCTACTGCAAAGATTCTACTTTTTTGAAGATGTATAAGGGAGGGAAGAGGGAGAGGGAGAGGGAGGAAGAAAGTGAGAGAGAGAGAGAAGAAGAAGAAAGAAGGGAAGGAAGGAGGGAGAAAGAGAAAGATAGAGAAAGAGAGGGAAGGAGGGAGGGAGGAAGGGAGGAAAAAGTAGGTAGTCTCAGAATTATCTCCATTTTGCAGTTCTATAAACTAAAGCTTAGACAACTCAGGGTCACACAGCTAAGCACAAATCTAACAGCCAAGATATAAACTGAGATCTTTCTTGTATCTTTTCCATCTTAGCATACTTCCTAATATATCAATCTCTTTGAGGCAGAAATCTCTTTGGCTTTTAAAGCCCTTCACACCCAAACTTTCTTACCATTCCAGTCTTACACTTTACACACCTCCACATTTTCTAAAATCCAAGGACACTAGTTTTGCTGTTTATCCCACACAATACTCTACCTTATGATTCAGTGCCTTTTTTATTTGGTCTCCTCCTTGTATCTGGAATGCTCTCCCACCATACTTCTGCCTCCTGGCTTCTCGAGCCTCCTTCAAGACTCATCCTAAATCCTTTCCTTGTCCCCATCATTTCTAGTGTCTTTTTTTTCTGGAAATTACCTCCCATTCACATGGTGTATATCACACACACACACACACACACACACACACACACACGCAAGTTGTTTTTGCTATTACAGTAGGAGCTCCTGGAGGTCAGATTCCTCTACATTGACTCTGCTTAACTCTAAGCCTCTCAGTTTTTTCATCTGTAAAAAGGGGACAATACAAAAAAAACAAACAAACAAACAAAAAAAAATAACCTCTCTTCTAGTTTCACATTTTCTTATTCAATAATTGAGTTAGGCTGAGAAAACCAGAGTTAAGGCAGAAATGTTTGGAGGATAGAGAAAAAGCTTCAGCATTTTACTTAAGGGACTAGGAACAGAAAAAAAAAAACTTAATTAGGTACTAGGTAACTTTCCTATTACAAATTGTATTTATATACCAGATGATCAAATAAAAATCTTTTACATGATTAATGTGGATAACTGCAGGTTTTCTGCTTTTCAATCATAATATTTCTTAGTTTTTATCTCCACAAGAATTTATTAGTTTATATCTCCACAAGAATCACTTTTTAGATAACATTATTTTAGGAGATTTTAGACCATGAAACAGTCCAGATGTGCCCAGTGATCCACCATAATTAAAACACTCTCCCACAGATACACACACACACACACACACACACACACACACACACACACACAATCACCCTTGGAAGAACTGCCTTGACATTTTAAAATTAACTTATTTTTCCTGGCACCATTTGGTTGGCAAAATGAAAGTTTTCACTTTTACAAGAAAATTAAAGAAAAAGTATCTGATTCTCTTTTCCAGTAATTCATTTACAGCAAAGTCTAGGCAGTGGGTGGGCACTGAGTACAGCATTTTACATTCCATAGAAAGTATGTCAACCAATTCACTCCACTGTGGGAGATTCCTTACTGTATAGGACATAGTAGAAATGTCCTCTAGTCAGAAAATTAAGATTTCCAACTTTACCATTTATTAGCTACATGATTTTGGGCAAGTCAACTTAATTCCTCAGAGCCAAGAGGAAGTGAATGGAAAGGAAGGGAATAAGCATTTAAACAGTGCCTCCTACTATGTGTTGGGTACTATGCTAAGCACTATACAAGTATCTCTCTATGAAGTAGGTTTTATTAGTTTCCTTATTTTACAGTTGAAACTGAAGCAGCAAACAAATAAGTGACTTTCCCAGGGTTACTGAATAAAAATGAAGTTGGTTTAGAACTCAGGTCTTCCAGATTCCAAACCCAAGAAAGATAGGATTGCTGTTCCCAAGCTTATCAATTGAATTTAATATGCATTTATTAAGCATTTTTGTTAGGCACAAAATAGTCCCATAATTCCAAGAGCAAGGTTCTCTGTCAACAGTAAAGTACCATGCAAACAGAAGTTACAAATATAATAATATATATAATAATATATATATAATATAGAATAATATATATATAATAATAATAGCCAAATATAACAATAGCATCATAGGTCATAGAAATCTTGATTTAGATCTGGAAGGGGCTTTGCAGAATAACTAGTCATCACTCTTCATTGAAAAAGCTGAGATCCAAATACATCAAGAGATTTGTCCAAGAACATATGTATAACTACTTAATTCATTATCAAAAATCTTTATGAACAGCAACTAATGAATGTTCACAATGACCCATGAGTTTGATAAGTAGCTATTGTTCCAGGGGGACAATTTTCCTTATCTTATTATTTTTTAATAATAATTATTATTATTTCATGATATCACAGGATATCATGAGACAGTCAGTCAGTAAACATTTATTAAGCACCTACTATGTGCCAAGAACTGTTTGGAGAAGGAAATGGCAAATCACTCCAGAATCCTTGCCAAGAAAACCCTATGGACAGAGATGGCTTGCTATGGTCCATGGAGTCACAAAAACATTGGACCAGATTGAACAATAACAATGTGATAGCCACTGTCCTAAACCTTATAGACACAAAAAGAGGCAAATGATTGCCCCTGAGCTCAAGGAGCCCACAGGTTAATAGATAGAGAACTGCCCTTAAGGCCACAAGGAGCTAGGAAGAATCCCTTGCTCTGAGATAATACTGATTTGAATGACCCTAACTTGCTATTGGCAACTCTCTAAGACTGTAACTTTCAGAGTACATGCCCACCTGAACTAGTAGAGGGAGTTTCCTTTCCTGGGAGTTCTCTATACCATTAAAATAGCAGGTCAAGTCTTTTTCCTTAGGATATAAGACTTATCTAACCATTCCACCAGTGTAAGGAGCTCTAGATGAAGCACTTTAGCTAGTGCAGGATGGTCTTTTATGCATTACAGATACTTAAAGAGCTGTCTAGGGTGTTGAGAAAGTGATGGGTCTATCAACCTGGTTGGAAAGAATTTCTCTATATTTTTTGGGTGGAGGGACTAGTGAAAAGGGGTAGTTAAAATAATAATAGTAATGTAGAAGTCAGGTTAATTGACATGCTTTTATTTTTCAAATAAATATGTCAGAAGCAGGATGTGAACTTAGGTTGTCTTGGTTATGAGGATGACTCTCCATTAAACCACGTGGCCTCATATTTTTGTAAAGAGGGAAACAAAAATGTGGAGTTAAGATGCCAGTTGGGGTATAGAAGTCCTTAAATAACCAAACTGATTGAGCTTATGATAAGTGACCTAACAAGTCATCTAGGTCAGACTGGCTTCTTTAGTTGGGTAATTCTGGGCACAGGAATAAGGAATATCTTATAGTTATCTAATGGAGGAAAAATTTCAAAAATAAAAGCATGTCAATTAACCTGACTTCTACATTACTATTATTATTTTTACTACCCCTTTTCACCAATCCCTCCACCCAAAAAATATAGAGAAATTCTTCCCAAAATGCAGGAAGCATGCACTATGTCTGCAGCAAATACTATTATGCAAAGTTATTTGGTATTTCAAACTTGTGTGAATTGAAATAAAAAATGTTCTGTATTCAATAAAAATAAAATAAAAAAAAACTAAAGGACATATTTACTTCATGTTTTCTGGGTGAGTCTTCATCTCCTTTGGCTAACTTGCCATTTTATTGATGGCAAAGCCTTTAAATAATCCTATAGGAGCAATAAATATAATAATAAAACTACTTTGAGGTCAGAAAATATCAAGAAAAAGATCAGAAAAATGAGAGACATAAAACAAAGTATAAAAGACTGCCTAGGTTTGGAAAAATTCAGGTACTGTACTTCCAAGTATATTACAGCAGGAGGTGGCTAGCTACTGCTGTTTTATATAATGAGTCTCCACATAAAATCCAGCTGCTAACCATGTGATAAGTCTATCACTGAAAACAAGAAAGCCCATTTTCTATCACCATACTGCTTCAGTAACCATTAATGGCAATTTCACTTACAACTAAAGGGAAAAAAAAAAAAAAAAACAAGACCTCAAGGAAGAGTTTCTTTGGGTCCAAGTTTTATTCTGCACTTAAAATCACAAGACTTTTTTGTCTAGATTTGACTTTTGCTAAATAACAACACAATTGCTACCTAAAATTCTCTAGAACCAAAATGAAAATGAAGAGGAAATATGTCAAATCTTAATCTATTTTTTATCTTACTACAAATAGAATGCAAGGGCATTTTCTTCACCAAAATATGAGTTAAGATCTGAGCATAACACTTATAAATTTAGTGAAATTATATAAAAGCAAAAAAAGAAATAAAAAAACTTAAAAAAAAATTATAGATCGTTGTAATAACCCTTCCCCCATGTTTTAGGAACTATGGGGCATTATATTTAAAAGATGAGTATGTATAAAATGAAATGCAGACTTTTGCAAGAAATACAGACTCAATTCATTATGCAGTTAATTAAATGCAGAATCACAGAACTGAAGAGAGATTCAAATGATCCAGCTCCTATGCAGGTCAATGCCTAAGCCAACTTTAGACGGCCTACCTATTTTTATAGCTATCTAGGGACAAAAATTCCACAGTCTCATTTGGTAACTTATTCAGTGTTTGATCATTCTCTCATTAAAGATATTATATTTTCCTAACTGAACCTTGTCATTGCGATTTAAGTTCACTCCTATTTGTTATGTGGTTGGCTGCAGAAGTATAAGTAGGGATTTTTACATAAGGAACAGAAGTCAAGAATGTCGTTCTTGGTTCATTGGTTCATACTGAGTGTTGGGAGCCACAGATCTTGGGACAATAGTGCAAGTGGTTAAATGACTCATGATCATGTTTCCAAGTTTCCAAGTCAACTTAACAACTTATTAAGCATCCAATCCAAATACATATAAAACACTATTTTATATGCTAAGGATAAAAAATTAAATGAAAAAATATTCTCTGCTTTCAAAAAAATTTACATTGTTAGGAATACAATATCTAAACAGATTGTTAAGACAAATAATTTGATGAGAGAGCACTAATAATGTTTAGGGAATAAGAAAAGGCTTCTAGTAAAAGCCAGCACATGAGCTCAATCTTTAAAACAGTTAGGGATTTGAAAAGGCAAAGGATTTGTGGATGGTGATGTGGATGGTCACCTATCTTCTTGTTGATTATCACCCCATTCTTTGTCATCTGTAAATTTAATAATTTGTAATAACTAAATAAACTTAATAATAATAAATCTAATCATGGTTAAAAATGTTAAACTGTAAAGGGAAAAGAAGAGATTTTTAGGGATACTCCACTGGAAACTGTTTTCCAAGCTAATGTTGAACCATAACAGACTATTCTTTTTTTATTCTCTCTCTCTATATTTTTATACATATATACATATACATATTTATACAGTTATCTTGTTGCACAAGAAAGATCAGATTTAGAAAGAAGGGGAAAATAATCTGAGAATAAAACACAAAAATGCAAGCAAACAATAACAGAAAGAGTGGAAATGTTATGTTGTGATCCATACTCATTTCCCAGTGTTCTTTCTCTGATGTAGCTGGTTCTGTTCATTGCAATTAACTGGAACTGATTTGGATCCTCTCATTCTTGAAAAGAGCCATGTCCATCAGAATTGATCAACATATAGTATTGTTGTTGAAGTGTATAATGATCTCCTGGTTCTGCTCATTTCACTCAGCATCAGTTCTTATATGTCTCTCCAAGCCTCTCTGTATTCATCCCACTGATCATTCCTTACAGAACAATAATATTCCATAACATTCATATACCACAATTTACCCAACCATTCTCCAATTGATGGGCATCCATTCAATTTCCAGTTTCTGGCCACTACAAAGAGGGCTACCACAAACATTTTGGCACATACAGGTCCCTTTCCCTTCTTTAGTATCTCTTTGGGATATAAGCCCAGTAGTAACACTGCTGGATCAAAGGGTATGCACAGTTTGATAACTTTTTGAGCATAGTTCCAGATTGCTCTCCAGAATGGCTGGATCCATTTACAACTCTATCAACAATGCATCAGTGTCCCAGTTTTCCCACATTCCCTCCAACATTCATCATTATCTTGCCCTGTCATTCTAGCCAATCTGACAGGTGTGTAGTGGTATCTCAGAGTTGCATTAATGACGATTCTTTATCAGAAATGATATGAATAATATCAAAAAGAAGACACAGCAATGAAAAAGGGGTTGACTTGATTGTATATTTAGTAAAAGGAAAGAACTGGACAGGTTGAAGGTTGCAGTGATATTTATATAATGTTGTTAGAAGACTCAATGAAAGATCTCTAGTATGCTGGATTAATTCATCATGGAATATTTATACAAAGATAAAGTAAAGAATTTTTCTTTCCCTTACACTTCTCAATTTAAATTAAAAAACACAAACTTTACAGCAAATGTACAGTCAAGTAAAAATGAATTTCTATATCTACTGAACAATAATTTCCATGGATAAGGTATGAAAGGCCTTAATCTATTCCCACATGTCCATATTGAAGCATTATACAGGACAATTTTCATACACTTCTTTACATATTGTGAAATTAAGGAAACTGTTTAAAGAAAAATTCCATGGATTATAAAGTTCCCAGAGAGTTCCCATGACTCATTGTTTAAGGGAAGTTTCAAATACTATTTTATATAAATCATCTGTATTAAACAATTAGATTGTCTTGGATTAGCCACTGTATCTGGTTAGTCAGCATTTTCTTTTGGCTTTTTTTGAACAACAACAACAAAACAATTATGAGTTCAAGAGTTGAATGTGTAAAGTGCAGTAAGAAAAGATAAAATCACCAACTTGTTTGACTTGCAGTGTAGTGAAAATTTCAGGCTTTGACAATACCTGTCATTGCTAGAAGAAGAAATTAAAAAAAAGGAATGTCTGACTGTACCTTGAACTATAGCCAAAACCTGAACCTCTAATATACTCTGTCTTTCTTTCTAAGTTAAAATATAACAAGTAAATATTTTATGCCTGTTTCATCTGAGCATAATAAAATATATAAACAGTTGAAAAGGAAGAATCCTATTCATATGTGAACTTGTAAAGATTATTAAAATCATTTGATATTCATTACTTGAGGTATTAAAAAGCTACCACGGTTTGGAGCAGATTTTCTATACGTCAATATAGTGATTTTACTATGAATAAGATACTTCTTGTTGACTCATATTAATCTGAAAATTTTAAAATTTTAGCTGGATTTCTAAGTGATATTAAAAAGCAATGATTTTTATATTTATTAGATAGAAAATAATTTTTCATATTATTAAATATATTTTAAGATGACCTAAAATTATTGTGAAGCTATGAAAAAGGCTAACTAAATTACTTCCAAAGTATGATGGAAAACAAGCTTTATAAAAAATATGATTACCATTAGAAACAATTGCACTGCAATTAGCAATTATTATCAAATTCTCTCTTATATGTAACAGTAGTAATGATAATTATAATAATTATTATTATTGTAGCACTTAACAGTTTATTGAGCAGTTTTACATTCATTACATGTTTCTCTACAATAGCCCTGTGAAATAGTGTAAATTTTTTTCAACTCTATTTTACAGTTGAGGAAACTGAGGTCCAAGGCCTCAAGGAAAAGTAATTTGTATAAAGTTATTACACTAGTAATTGGGAAAAGCCATGGTTTGAACTCTTTCTTCCTGATTCCAAGTGGAGTGCATTTTACCTTACTATCTGTGCAAATACATAACATCTGTGTGAACACATTAAGTTTCTAAACTCACACCAAAATATAATATGTAGATATTAAAAACGCATTTCTTGTTATCGACTAATGTGCCTTAATATGTCTAGAAGAGATCAGGTTGTCAGTATAAATAGAATAAACAATGTTATTGTTTTTTTAAAAATAACTGTTACTATAAAAATTTAGTTTTTACGCCCAATGGGCTATAAGAACTGTGCATTCCTTTTGATCCAGCAATACTGGTCTATATCTCAAGGATATCCAAAAAAGGGGAAAGGACCTATTTACACAAAAATATTTATAGTAGTTCTTTTTGTGGTGACTAAGAATTGGAAATCAAAGAGATACTCATCAATCTGGGAATAGCTAAACAAGCTGTGATATATAATTGTAAGAATAATATTATGCTACAAGAAATGACAAGTAGGATGATTTGAGCAAAACCTGGAAAGACTTACATGAACTGATGCATTATGAAGTGAAATGAACCAGGAAACATACAGTATTACAGAATATACAGAATACTGTATACAGTAACAGCAATTTTGTTCAATGAAAAACTTACTTGAGAGTGGCTTAGCTATTTTAAGTAATACAGTGATCCAAAGACAATCCTTAAGGACTAGTGATGAAGCATACTGTTCTCCTCCAGACAAAGAACTAACATTGATTGAAACATGCTATTTTTACTTTCTTTCATTTTTTTCCCTTTTATCTAGTCTTTTTATATAAAATGACCAATAGAAAATATTTTATATAATTGCACATATATAAATTATGTCTGATTGCTTATTATCCCAGGGAGGAAATAACAGAATTTGGAACTTGAAACTTGAAATAAAAATATTAAAAAATTGGAAAACAGGGGCAGCAACATGGCACGGTGGATAGAGCACCAGCCTTGAAGTCAGGAGGACCTGATCTCAGACACTAAACACTTCCTAATTGTGTGATCCTGGGCAAGTCGCTTAACTCCAATTGCCTCAGGAAAAAAAAAAAAAAAAAAAGGAAAATAACAAAATATTCTGATAAATGTAAAAAGAATTTATTTTTTCATTTATCCTTTCCTTGAGACCAAATATGAGACTATTGACCTGATAATACAATTTAGCTTATTTTGCCAACAATATTCTCTGTAAAGAGCATATTTTTAAATGATTTTAATTTTGTTTTTAAGTATACAAAAGAAGTAACTTTTAAAAAATCTTTCATGGGCAAATGTAACTGGCTATAGATAATATACCTTTTGGTGATTCATTTTGCTGCTCCTCAAAGACTGAAAATTATTTTATAATCCTGATGAATACTGAAAAGACAACTGTCAGATCTTTCAAACTGTCCTAGGAGGTATTCTGGAGACTGCTAATATGACCTACTAATGTACCTTGGTCTTGTAATTAGCTTACCAGATATACATTGAGGACTTTTCTTGATTTCCATCTGAATTCTCCATGTATTGTCTTTCTCAGTGAAGAATGTGAGCTCCGTGAGAATAATGTTTACCTCAGTTTTTTATTTGTACCTTCAGCAATTAGGATGATGGTTGGCTCATAGTCAACCCTTAATAAATGTTAATTTATTTTCCTATTAAAGTTAAATTTTGATTTGTGACTACTGTTTAAATCATACCAACTTTTGCTCTTTAGCTTTTAAAAATATTTCACTTACTTTTAGTTCACAGTATTCATTTTTTAATCATTTGCCCTCTTCAGGTCCATTACATCAATACTAATACAATTTATAATTTCACAAACAACATTCAACCCTTTTTCAACCAATTAATAGGTATTTATTAAATGCTTATTATATGCCAAGAATCATATTAAGTTCTGAGGATATGAAGGATAAAAATAATCCTTGCAAACAAAGAACTTATATTTTAATTGAGGGGATAACATGTATTTACATACATAGGAACATAATCACACACACACACACATATGAAATGGAAGATATCCTAAAAACTACATTTAAATGGCTTTCCTATTCCGATCATGACCGAAATCCTAAAATGTTTTTTAGCTTCAGATAAGATCAATGATTAACTGAGGAGATCAAATTGATTTCAAAGGACCTTCAAGAGACTGGGATGCTCTCATAGTCTCACTATTTTCTGAGAGTAGACTGACTCTATAACAGAGACTTGGAACAGATCGAAAATTCTAAATACGGTAAGAATTGACTTATGCTCAAAGACAAGAATTCTGAGTTTCTTGAAGATGTCCTAGTCCCATTCTGAATTTGGGAATTAAATCTAAGGCATAATAGAGGCTCTAAAACCATCCCAGGTGCAGACTGGGGGTTCCCACTATGTAGTCATACTGGATAGCAAGCTACAAGGGCAGCTAATCTCTTCACTTAAAAAAATGCCAAGGGAAGTTAAAAACCCCCAGGGGGATAATTACTGTCTCTCTCTTTCCCTTCCAGGTCTATGATTTTATGATCACCTGGTGTCCTGGGGCCCTGTCTTTTATTTTGTGTTTCAGAGTGCAAACATTTTCTCTGCCAAAAAGTCCTAAAGCTTCTCCAAAAGGCATAAGATTAAAAAACAGAGGTGTTTGGCAGGTCAGGGCTAAGAGTTTGAGTCTATACACTGCTCAATATGCTGCCTGGGTCCAGCAGGACTAGGAGATCCCAAGAAGAAGAAAAGGAGACCATAGAAAAGAGAATTGCATGCTAATGTAGGTGATTGCTTGATTTTAATAGGATTGGAGAAAGTTATTTCCAAAGAGTAGGATAACAAACAACTGATTGTTCTATATGAACATGTTGTAACAAGGAAGAAAAAAAAAGGATGGTAATTTACATGCTTATGAGATGCTAACCCAAGCTTTGTGGAACTTGTTTATAACCAGTCGCCCAGAATCCCCCAACCATTTTTTAGTTCTCTCTCTCTTCATCAGTGACCAAGATAAACTTGCTATGGTCTTTACTAGTTACTGAATGTAGAAAGTAGAGTGAGGTGTAACATTTCACAAGTGTCTGTGTGTGGATGTGCATTTTCAAAAGATCTGTCAGTTGTGTGGATGTGCATTTTCAAAAGATCTGTCAGTTTACAATGCTTCTCAGGACCAGTTAACTGAAGTCTCACAATCAGAAAAGTCGTACTGTCTGCAAAGCAGCTGGAAAAACAGAATAAGATGTGTGGCATCATCAAGAACCACAGGGAAAGGAAACTGAGGTCATTTTATAGATACCTGGGTATTTGGTGGTTGAAACCTCTGTGGTCTGGAATCTATGATGAAGGACCAGACTAGAGGTCATATCTGGCATTAAGGAGCTACAGAAAAGTCACTAGTCTAAGGAGAGTAATTTAGCTTTTTTGCCTCCGTCTGAGCTCATAAATGGATAGGACTAATAATACAGATTTAACCCAAAGGGATGATTAACTTATAATGTTAAGGCTTCTTTTTCAGATCAGATAAACTATTAAGTGAAGGAAGATTAATTTGCAGATTGATAAAAACTTTTTCTCAAAAAGACCAGTGTTACTGAAAATTTGGAATTGTTATTCTTTCCAAACGGACATATTTGGGAAAGGGATGAAAAAGTATTTATTTATTTGTTTTTTGGGGAGATAATAGCTTTTTTATTTTCAAAATATATTCAAAGATAATTTTTAATATTCATTCTTGCCAAATTTTGAGTTCCAAAGTTTCCCCCCTTCCTTTCCCTGATCTGGTCTCTCTTCTAGACAGCAAGTAATCCAATATAGATTAAAAATGTGCAAGTCTTCTAAACATATTTCCACATTTATCAAGCTGCACAAGAAAAATCAGATTAAAAAGGGAAAAAATGAGAAAGAAAAAAGCAAGCAAGCAAATAACAACAAGAAAATGAAACTACTATGTTGTGATCCAAATTCAGCCTCCCAGGCCTCTTTCTGGATGCAGGTGGATTTCTCCATTTCACAAATCCATTGGAATTAGTCTGAATCATCACACTATTGAAAAGAGTGACATCCATCAGAGTTGATCATCACGACTGAGACCACTTCCAATGATCTTGTGATGAAGAGAGCCATCTACACACACAGAGAGAGGATTGTGGGAACTGAGTATGGATCAAAACATAGTATTCTCACTCTTTTTGTTGTTGCTTGCTTGCATTTTGTTTTCTTACTTATTTTCTTTCCTTTTTGATCTGATTTTTCTTATGCATACAATTATATTGTATAAATATGTTTACATATATTGGATTTAAGATATATTTTAACATGTATAACATATATTGGACTTGCCATCTAGGGGAGGGGGTGAGAAGGAGGAGAAAATTCGGTACACAAGGCTATGCAAGGGTCAATGTTGAAAAATTATCCTCCATATGTTTTGAAAATAAAGATTTAATTAAAAAATTGAAAAAAAAGGAATCATCACATAATCTTAGTGTTGCTATGTTCAATGTTCTCCTGGTTCTGCTCATTTTACTTAGCATCAGTTCATTTAAGTCTCTCCAGGACTTTCTGAAATAATCCTACTGATCATTAGAACAATAATATTCCATTACATTCATATACCATAACTTATTCAGCCATTTCCAAACTATGGGCATCTATTAAGTTTCCAGTTCCTTGCCATTATAAAAAGGGCTGCTACAAACATTTTTGCACATGTGGGTTCTTTTTTATGATCTCTTTGGGATACAGGCCCAGTAGAGACACTGCTGGATCAAAGGGTATGCACAGTTAGATAGCCCTTTAAGCATAGTTCCAAATGGCTCTCCAGAATGATCCAGAATTAGATCAATTCGCAACTTCACTAACAATGTATTAGTGTCCCAGTTTTCTCATATCCCTCCTACATTTATCATTATTTTTTCTTATCATCTTAGGCCAGTCTGAGAGGTATGCAGTGGTACCTCACAGTTGTTGAAAATGTATTTATTAAATGTATATAGGTATGTGCACATATGTATGTGTGTCTCTGTGTGTGGGCATTTAATTTTTAAAATTTCAGTGAATATTGCAGTGAATAACCTAAGGTGAGGCCTTATTTTCAACTAACAGTTTCAACAAACTTAGTGTCATAAGTGATTTTTATGAATGAGGGTCCCACCATATCACTCTATTACTTAAAAGTAGGCCTTAAGTAATTGCATTAGTCAGGCTGGGGTTAGATTGCTTAGGGTCTTGCAGCAAGTATCAGAGACAGGATTTCAACCTAGGTCATTCGAATTCCAAAGCAAACTGGTCACTATACTGTGTAGTTTGCAGTATCCATCCACCATCAAAAATTATGAGGCATAATTTTTTAGGCATTTATTTTACTTTTTATGAAAAATGTTATTCAAACTTTAAATACACAGGGCACCAGAATTAATCAACTATCATTGCTACTTTTATTGCTTAAATGAAATTCATATCACAAATGATGTAGCTTCTAAATATCACCCTCATTTCTACCACTTCTACTCTTCCATTATGAACATTTTGACTTTATTTCCTTCCACCTTTAGAAAGAAAAAGGGAATCACTGTAAGGTTTCATTAACATTTTCTCTCATCACAAAACAACTGCAAGTTGGAGACATTTTCTAAAAATTTTTTAGCAAATAAATGAAGCAGATGAGTCAGCTAATATGAACTACTTGATCAATTATGAGATTAAACTAAAAAATGAAAAACTCAGCCATATAAAATAACTCAGTGGTAGAATGTAAACTGTGGTTTAATGAATGCTAATAAATAGATGTCCTTATTTTTAAAGCAGTTCACTCACATCAAGTTTTAAAGTTTTATTACAAACACTAAATTTAAAAAGTACTTTGATTTAAAGATAGTGCAAGAAACCATCTGCGATTCAACTTTAAAGAATTGCCTGGGTGAGCAGTAATAATTTAACACATGTTATTTAAGGGGATCATATATCTAACAAGCTAATGGGACCAGTGGCAAGACTGGTGGTAGTCTTAGTAAAATGATGATGATAGCAATAATAATGGTAATGATGATGCCATAGGTAACATTTATATAGCATTTACTCTGTACCAAATACTGTGCTAAGCACTTCGTTATTATCTCATTTGATCCTCACAGCAGTGGTGGGAGGTTAAGTGCCCAGTATATACAACTAGGAAGTATATGAAACTCAATTTGAACTCAGATCTTCCTGACTCCAGACTTGTCACTATCCACTATGCCATCTTCCTTCCTATTTTGTCAGTTTCCAAATTTAGTAAGGTGTCTGTAAGGACAGCTATGTTCATTATCTTTAACCAATCATGGTTTCAATGAGAAGCTTTAGACTTTCCTTGTTATGTCCCCTTGAATATATCCCCATATGGAAGGAAGGAAGGAAGGGAGGAAGGAAGGAAGGAAGGAAGGAAGGAAGAAAGAAAGAAAGAAAGAAAGAAAGAAAGAAAGAAAGAAAGAAAGAAAGAAAGAAAGAAAGAAAGAAAGAAAGAAAGAAAGAAAGAAAGAAAGAAAGAAGAAAGAAAGAAAGAAAGAAAGAGAAAGAAAGAAAGAAAGAAAGAAAGAAGGAAAGAAAGAAAGAAAGAAGAAAGAAGAAAGAAAGAAAGAAGGAAAGAAAGAAAGAAAGAAGGAAAGAAAGAAAGAAAGAAAGAAAGAAAAGAAAGAAAGAAGGAAAGAAAGAAAGAAAGAAAGAAGGAAAGAAAGAAAGAAGAAGGAAAGAAAGAAAGAAGGAAAGAAAGAAAGAAAGAAAGAAGGAAAGAAGAAAGAAGGAAAGAAAGAAAGAAAGAGAAAGAAAGAAAGAAAGAAAGAAAGAAAGAAAGAAGAAAGAAAGAAAGAAAGAAAGAAAGAAAGAAAGAGGGATTACTATGGGCTCTCTATAATGTTCTTTGACATTCTGGACTTGGAAATGGTAAACTTAGGTTCAAATCTTATCTTGGATATTTACTAGGTCTATATTCATGGGTAACTGAGAGAACTTAACTTCTCAAAATCTTAGTTTTCTCATCTATAAAATGATGATAATAATTATTGTACCATATGTCTCAAAAGGAGAAGCTATGAGCCAAGTTCTTGCAAGACTTGAAGTGTAATATGTGTTATTGCCAAATATTTTAAAGATCCATGACTTCATTGAAATGAATGCTTCTTCTAGTGCTAAAGACCACTGCTCATTAATGCCTATATATTTAGTGGGATTCTTGCTATGTCCGCCAATACATTTGTCTCAGTTGAAGGTTTCTCATATTTTCTGAGAGTAAGAATAAAACATATTATTACTATTATTATTATTATTTTATTAATCACCATCTTTATTATTATTATTTGGCAAGATGAAATATGTAGTAGGAGGATAAGTCAGTAGGTGAGAGATTACACATCATGTCATATGTGGACTGACTAAAGGAACTGGGAATGTTTAAACTAGAGAAAAAAAAAAAAAAAACCTAGGGGAAGAACAAGATAGTTGCCTTAAAATATCTGAATGGCTCTTCATTATGCCCACTTAGGACCATTTCTCTAGATGTAAGTTGAAAAGAGGCAAATGATACTGGTTAACTATCTAAAAATAGGATGGACTGCTTCTGGAGGAAGTCTCACTAGATATTTTAAAGTCAACATTGAAGGTGCAGGTTTTGAGTAAGACATGGCAATAATAAGAATTTGTGCATTAAACTAGTGGATTGCACTCAAATCCAACACTGATGTTCTGTAATTTTAGATGATAAAATTTACATTTATATTACAGTATATAATTTACATTAAACAGTTCTATCATATTTTAGAATTAAAAGGGTGAGTACTCAAATCATAGGTACTTGCCATCAATAAATATTCTCATTTTCCCTATTCTTAAAAACAAAAAGCTCTGCCATTTCATCAAACCACCTCATTCTATATCTTCTCTATATTGCAAACAAACTTCTTGAAGAAGCTGTTTTTGATTAATTTCCTTTACTTTATCTCCACTCACTTACTTCAAAAACTTTTGCAATTTGGCTTCTAACTTCATGACTCAACTGAAATAGTTCTCTCCAAAGTTCCTAATGGTCTTAAATGATCAAAAATCTATTGTCATTTTCTCATTCCTCACCTTTGATCTTTGAAACATTTGACATTGTTAACCACTATCTTCTGCATAATTTTTCTGGGTTTTTGTGACACTGTTCTCTAAAGTCTTCATTTAACAATCTGTCTTATCACTCTTTCTCAAGCTACTTTGCCAGACCCGAATCAAGTCATGTCCTCTAATAGTACATTTATCTTAAGGATTTAATCTGGCTGATTTTTCTGCTTATCTATATTTTCTCACTTGCCAATCATAGCAGATCGTAGGGGTTTAATTTTCATCTCAATGCAGATGAATCCCAGATCTATATATCCAGTCTTAATTTCTTACTCAAGCTTCAGATCTTCATCAACAAATATATAGTAGATATTTGGAACTGGATATATCACACAGGCACTTTGAATTCAACCTTCCCCAAACAAAATTTATTATCTTTTACTTTCAAGTTTATTTCTCTCTCACACTTCTCAATTTCTCTGGAGAGCATCATTATCCCTCCATTGCCCAAGTCTGCAACATTGGTATCATTCTCTACCATACAATCTGCCTTCCAGTTGACAAATTTTACTTTTACCTCCACAAAAACATTTTGCATCTATCTTTTTCTCCCTAAATACAAAATCACCACCCTTTTCAGGCACTTATCACTTCTTCCCATCTTCCTACCCTCCTTCAATCCATTTCCTACACAGCTGGTAAAGTGGTTTTTCTAAAATGCAAATTTGACCCTGTCTGAACTTCCCCCCTCTGGATAAACTCCAATAGTTCTCTGTTGATGCTAGAATTAAAGATAGTTACTCCATTTGGCTTTGAAAGCTCATCTCAACTTGCTCCCATCTTATTTTTCTAGCCTTATTAAATAGTATTCTCCTTTAGTAATTCTTTATTCCTACATCCCTTGCTATTCCTCATATGTGACCCTTTTGCTGTCTCCTTTTGCTGTGTGCCTTTGTACTGAATTTGTTCCAAGCCTGGAATCTTTATCCCTCAGAATCCTTGGTTTCCTTCACTATTCGGCTCAGATACCTCTTTTTACATGAGGCCATTTCTGATCTGAGCTGATAGTGCTCTTGTTCTCCAAGTCACCTTAATCCTAAGTCAAGAAGAGTTTTTAAGACCAAACACAAAAACATATATTTGATCTCAGATATGAACACATTTCACAGTTCAGGCAGTGCTGTAGTCATTACACACTGAATCTATTCTCATCTAGTCTTTGTTTAAAATCTTTTTTTTTTTTTTTCTTAAGCATGAGACAAGTGCATGCATGCATGCACATTGACACACACTCATGACCCTGGAAAATGTAAAAGAAAAAAAAATTATAGCATCAAACTCGGATTACTTTTCAGTTACCTATATCATTACTTATCTTTTCAATGTCCAAGGTCATTGACTAATTAAGGAAGCATCGCCGGATTATTTTTCATTTCCTCCTCTGGAAGGCAAGCACAAAACTCGTCCAACCACTGGCTTGTGCCAATCCTATATGTGTGGGTAGCTTTGGAATCATATACAAACTTCTCTTATGGATGGAATGCTCCTTTGGAATCTGTTGAAAGACCTCTGTCTAAGTATGACCAGAACTTTAAAGTTCTCCTTCCAGTTAACAATCCACTGAATTGCTGCTCTTGCTGGCTTACCCCAGATTTGGGAATTTTCCAAATGAATGTCCCCTAAATGTCAAACATGACCAAATACTACAAAGCTCTGTTTTGCCAGTGCCTTCCTTGCAATCAGATCAGATTTTTTGGTTTTGGCACTTCATCCTACTACAGACTCGGAGACAGTTTTGTTGACACCTACACTGGCAGCTCGAGCTGCAGGCTATGACACATCAGTGGCAACACAAGTCTGTGTTTTGTGTTTTGTGTGTGTGTGTGTGTGTGTGTGTGTGTGTGTGTGTGTGTGTGTGTGTGTGTCTATTTCTAAATATACTTCTTACAACTGGGAGGCTTTGGAACCAATTTGCACAGGACAAAGCAGGAAAGTGAAGATGAAAAAAGTCAAGGATCCTCAATTTCATTTTGCTGAATGTATGGGACTTGGGAACACTTTGTTTTGACAGTTTTCTGTTTTTCATGTATTTGTCTAATGCTTCACAGACAGGTATTTTTTAGTATAAATCTTTATAGTTAAATACTTATATTTAGGAAATACTATCCAGAGAATTTCCTACAGAATGGAGGAAACTAGTGAAGGGGAAGGTGAGAAGAAAAAGAAAAGGGGAAGGAGTAAGAGAGGCAAAGAGACATAGACATACATACACAGAGACAGAGACAGAGACACAAAGCCAGACAGAGCCAGAGAAAGAGAGACAGAGATAGAGAGACAGAGACAGGAACAAGGACAAAGAGACAAAGACAGAGTAGAATTTTATTTTACTATTTTTTTTTTTTTACTAGCAAAGAGATTTGTCATACCTCCTCCCCCTCCCCCTGAAATGATCAAATAAAAAATAGATTCCCTTTAAAATGTCTTTTATCATAGATTTAATCCCTGATTATAAGGGGGAATGATGCTGACATGTTGGATACAATTTCATGTTTTCAAAAGAAGAATGGCATGCTTTCAAAAGAAGAAGGCATCGTAAATTTTACCTTTGACTTTTCAAAAGCTCATTGTGACACTCCCAGATAGTGACATTTTGTTTATATTACTGCGCAAATAACTTATTCCTTTTTTTTTTTAAACCATTTTGAAAGTATGGTTTCTCCTTGTAGGATTTTTTTTTTAGTTGAAGATAATTTTTGTGTTTGAAGGAACTTTTCTAGTCAGCCTTTTACCTTTTTTCCCCCAGAATATAAAAATTCCCCTAATACTACTTATTTCAATTAAATTTCCATAAGTTCTGACTATTTTCAGGGAAGCTTATGCTCCCAGTAAAGGCCCTCACAAATAGGTCCTAAGACAGGAATAAAAGATTTTGTTTCCCAACACATAGAATATTTGATTGCCTCTCTCTCTCTCTCTCTCTCTCTCTCTCTCTCTCTCTCTCTCTCTCTCTCTCTCTCTCTCTCTCTCTCTCTCTTTACATTTAATAATATTAATACAGCAGGGCCTAAAAGAGGTTGAAGAAAAAAATGGAGTTATGATAGAAATTCCTGTGATCATTCCTTATAGTGTTAAATCAGGGTATGAGAGTTCTTTGAACAGAATACAAGCTCAATAAATATTAGCTGATTTGAACATAATTCTGCTAATAAATTGCAAACATTTACATGATATATTTTTAAGTATGATTTCAAAGCATAAAATCCCTTGTCATATATTATCCATTTACTATTTTGAATATTCAATGTCAACTTACACTTTGACTCTTTACTCATGCCCTCTGGGAAGGAGCATACAACTTGTGTTATTTACTGAGGCCGGCAGGAATGTATTCCCTCCTAAGAGGCTAAGAAACTAAGTTCTTAAAGCCCTATTTCCTCTCTATCCTAAGGAGAAAAGTACACAATGTCTGCATTGCATAACCATATACATTCCAATCACTCTATTCTCTGTCTCCATTAGTACCTAATGTAGTAAGTACTGTGAAGATGATTTTTTCCTCATGACCTGGGATTTGATCAGTTTAGGGAACTCCCTGAAGTGGAAAACTCCCTCAATTGATACAGCTTAGCAATTCATCTATAACATGCAGTTGAAGACAGATGTATCATGCCAGAGTGCATGTCTCCCAGGACTCCCAAATGCAACTAGAATTAAAATAAAATTCGGAGATACTTAACAAAAGAAATAAAAATATAACAAAACTCAAATAATGTTACATTTTAAAATTTAAATCAGCATGCAATCACAAGGTTTTTTCGCATTTCTGTCTAGAAAACTAGTCTAAAGCAACATCTTCCATTTGTACCAGCACAGGGTAATTTTTATCTCCTGCTGCCACTGAGATGTGGAAAATCTCAAGAGGAACAATCCTCCTTTTGAGTTCAGGCCTTCTTTCTCCTGCTCCTTCTGTCTTCTGAGGGAAGAGGAAGAGGAAAGTAGATGAGGACTGGGACTTCTTTCTCGTGCTCTACAGATTCAATTTCCCTCCCCAACTGTGCCCTTTTCTTATCTGAACTTCAGGGAAGAAAGAGGCGTGGTGAAGCAGGGCCTTCCCATAACCTTGTGCCTCCTGCCTCATACCATACTTGCCTCCAGCTTGATCTACAGAAGTGGTGCTCTCCCCTTAGTGATGAATATTCTCACAACTGGTCATGCCCTTCACATCCTAGTGACTCTGAACTCCTGCTAGTCATCATACAAACCCCAGTCTTCAATCCCCGTAATCTATTCTTCATTCCCATTCCCATCATCTTTCCCACCCCAAAGTTTCAACCAAACATCACATAGCCCTTCCACTATGTGCTGTGGAATTCCAGTTTCATAGGCAACAAACTTAGCTTTTTCCTAAATATTTTCCTTTTCTAGTCCATCCATCTACTAGCTATTTATTGACACCTGGTTCCTACTGATAACAAAGCTTTCCTGGTACCCTTTCCAGTACTAGATGGAATTATTCTCCTTAACTCATTGGCTGAAAGATAGTAAAGGGAAGATGAAGTGGGGATTGGAATACTTCTTGCTCCCCATTTCCACTTCCACGTTCTCTCCTAATCACCCTCACTTTCTTTCTTTGAGATTCATGTTATTCATATGGATCATCCAATCAAAATTCTGATAGCTATTGTCTACAGAATCCTTCCTTCCTCAATAAGCTTAGTTACCCTCAATTTAGTTTATCTCCTCTGTGGAGACAGTTTATTAGGATGTGGACACTGTACATACTTCAGCTTCTTGGAGCCACAAGTGAGAGTTGGACTGGTGGACACAAAAGGTAGATGAGCAGCCCTGAAAATGGAAGAGGTTAAAAAGCCCTTACATCAGGAGTGCTAGTTCTCCCTAAACATCCTATCTATCCCCAGTGCTTCATAATCATTTATTGATTGATAGCCAGCAAACAGCTGGTATATGAAAGAAGCAGAACTTGAACCTAGTTCTTTCTCAATCCAAGATGAAATCTCTAGCCATCTAGTTATCTTTTGCTTTGGGCACAATAAGTACTTAATAAATGTTTGTTGAACTTGTTGATTATTTCTGTCATGATGGCATCCTTGTAATGATATAACCTACCAAAATCCAAAGAAATTAATTAAATAAGTTACAATTAAATTTAATAAATGTTTATTGACTACTGTGTATATATGACCTAGGCAATGGAGATATGAATAAGAAACCATCTCATTCCTATCTTCAAAGAGATTATAACAGATTTAGAGCTGGAAGAAATGTCGGGTTATCTAGTCCAACTTTTTAACTTTATAGATGAGGATATAAGAGTGCAAAGTGGTTGAGTATAGTATCAAAACACAAATTTCACAATAACTACAAACAGAGAAGTTCATGCAGAGGACTAAGAGAAAACCAAAGAGGGAGAGATCAATTTTAGCTTTCACTTCTACAAATAGTTTTTTTTTTTGTTATAAGACATTGAAAAATGTCTCTAAAAGATTATGAAATGCCAAATTACTGACAAATCACTGTCTCCAAGAGGTTATGAAATTCTAAATTACTAGCTAAAACCTTTAAGGTGCTAAGACTTATGGGAGAAAGAGCTTGCCAGGAACGCTAATCTTTTGATGTTATCACCAAGGGAAAGGTTAGGGGTAAGGAGGAAGTAAAACTAAGCAGTAAGCCACCATTGCTTTTCACTTTTTATCTTTGGAAAAATGATGTATTCTACTGCTAAGAGGGATAACTCCTAAATTTTATTCTGTGACAGTATAGTCCCTGCTATGTTAACTCTGCAAAATATGTATGGGGCTTGATTCCAGATCCAGAATCTTTCATTGGAATCTCATTTTCATAGCTAAGAGTAAAAAATATCTTATTACACAGATTTGAGACAACTTTCATATAAATATAAATAAATATATTTAGATTTATATTTAAGATATATAAATTTGTATGGGACAAGACTTCATGTTGAGATAGGAGAGATCAATTCTAGATTTCACTCTTACAAAAATATGGGTAAACAGGATGATTTCAGAAAGGCCTGGAGAGACTTACCTGAACTGATGCTAAGTGAAATGAGCAGGACCAGGAGATCATTGTATATTTCAACAACAATACTATAGGATGATCAATTCTGATGGACATGGCCATCTCCAGCCATGAGATGAACCAAATCAGTTCCAATGGAGCAGTAATGAACTGAACCAGCTACACCCAGAGAAAGAACTCTGGGAGATGACTGTAAACCACTACATAGAATTCTGAATCCCTCTATTTTTGTCTGCCTGCATTTTTGATTTCCTTCACAGGCTAATTGTATACTACTTCAAAGTCTGATTCTTTTTATACAGCAAAATAACTGTTTGGACATGTATACATATATTGTATTTAATGTATATTTTAACATATTTAACATGCATTGGTCAACCTGCCATCTGGGAGAAGGGGTAGGGAGAAGGAGGAGGAAAGTTGGAACAAAAGGTTTTGCAATTGTCAATGCTGAAAAATTACCCTTTGTAAATAAAAAGCTATAAACCGCCCCCAAAAATATGGGTAGTAGTTTTATGTTATAAGATACGTACACATACGAGAAAGTTAAGCTGTGTTGTGCTAACTATAGTTAATATTATGCTGTAAATTATGTTAAATATACATAATTATATACCATAGCTAATTACATATAAAATTTGTGTATGTATATAAGTGTGTATGTATCTATGTAAACATGTATACACACATATTATTAAGTCTCTCATCTGCAAGGATTTAAAAATGAACGTCTTATGCTTCTCAGTATATCCCTTTTGGATTACTTTATCCAAATTCTTCTCTAAGAACCAACCTCTGGAAGTGATCTAGTGGAGAAATGATCAGTGATTTTTTTTATTGTAATCTGTCTCTGATTCCTACACTTTGATTAGAATGTGGCTACTGCAGTAAAAGGTTTATAGTTGTATAAAGCTGTCTAGCTGGAATGAAAGCAACCCACATCATTTTCCATGCAAACTACACTCACATGATGCTATTCATTTCTCCACCTCCACTCATTTTTGAGTGAGGCAGGGCAAATGAAGCAGATACTTGCATAAGAATTTTCCCATGTGTTTAATTCAAGGAGCTCCTGTGATAAGCAAACCTGTTAAAATGATGCCTGGATTTGGTGGGCATCCTTGTGTAGGCCCTTTAGCAAACTAGCAAATTGTTCTTCATGCATACAGAATATCATAGTAAAAAGCAAATATTTTCTTCCCTTTAAAAAATCCTGGGCATTTGCAAAATCAATTATTTATCTGGTTTTCTAAGGGAAAGAAAAACTTGCTCTCTTTCCAGATAATTGAATTATGTAATTCATTCAAATCCATTTTAAAGAAAACATCTCACATAATACAAATAGATACAAAGGGCAGTGAAGTGAATTCTAACTCTCCTATTCTAAATAGGTACAACCACTTAAGATCTTTCACTCACTGCCATTCTAATAACTAGAATTGCATTTCAAAAAACAAATCACTTTAGGATAACTACACATACACACAAATACACACACACAATTATAAATACATATCACTATAATTCATATTTGTCCAAGCAACCACCTATTTTATTACATGAGGAAATTTGAAAAAAAAAAAGTCAACAAATCACAGAAGCTGACTTGAAGGCCTTCGAAGTTCAACCTCCCACCACCTCTGCCTCCTCTTAAGATAGGAATCCTTTCTAACTTGTCCATGCCACGTGTTTGGCCAGCCCGTGCTAGCACACCATTAGTATTGGGCAACTCATTACATTATGAGATAGCACATTCCATTTTTGACAGCTCTAATTAAGCAATTCTAAGCTTTATGGTTCATAATATAGCAATACTTAAAGAACTTCCTAGAATAATTTGAGCAGTCCTATGAAACATCCACAATTATTTTTTTAATGCATATACCCATTCAAACATGTACACACACACACACACACACACACACACACACAGAGTACTTATGTAAAGTTATGGTAAGGTTTTGTGACCACAGAAAATGAGAGATGAGGGAAAAAAAAATTCCTCAATCCAGAAATTACTCTCCAAATTCAAGGCTATATATAGTTATATAGTTTTGTGTGTATGTGTCTGTATATACATACATATGTGTGTTTAATAGGCATAACTTAAACTAATATGCAGGAAGTATGTCTTAAAATGCTTTTGCTTTAGGTCTCAAACATTTTCCTTTCAAACTATAAAACAGCTGAAATCATGTATCCTCAGCTCAACATTATTTCATGCCTAATTTATAGAAAGAGAATATCAAAGGACTCTGAAAATGGGATGGGGGGTAGGGGAGTAGGGAGAGGCGGATAGTGTAACATTAACACAGGAACCTGCTACTCCATCGTTTGGCAGGGAAGAGAGGGGCCTGTACAATTTCTACCCCACAGTGCAACACCGTGAGATTCCAGCAAAAACATGTGTTATGAGGGGGGGGATGAGGGGGTGTTCAACTGAATGAACTTACTGTTACCTTTTTTTCTAACATAAGTCTTCTTTCTCCTGATACTGTCTGAATTTGAAACATCTAATTTAATCCATTGAAGGGCCCAGTCTTCCTTTTATTTCCTGTCTGTACTGAAGCAGTCGCCTGTTTCAATTATGACTTTCTCCAGCTCCTACATTTTCCGTGCTCCAGCTGGCTCACAGTGCACTTCCTTGGAAGTTAAAATGCACTAACTGTGCTGATCGGAGACTGATAGCTGGAGAGCCACAATATTTAATAGCTGAGCTGATAAGAAGGTTAAAAAAAACACACCCATTTTTGAGCCTTAACAAAAGGATATTATGTGGCTGTATGTTCAATTAAGAGCAAGTTAATTTTTTTTCCATTATGTGGAACTACATGCAGCCAGCATACAATATTTCATAGTGTTATGGCAAATTTAATCTGGGTATGTGTATGCATATGCATGGAAGGATAGAAAGACAGAGATAGACAGAAAGAGAGAAAGAGAGAGAGAAAGAGAGAGAGAGAGAGAGAGAGAGAGAGAGAGAGAGAGAGAGAGAGAGAGAGAGAGAGAGGTTTTTTTTTTGGGGGGGGGTGGAAATGTTCCCTTTTTGCTTTTTAGTTCATTACTACTGATTTGGGACGAGTTCAGTGCAATTATTTTGAAGAACAGAACTGTGGCATTCTTGCAAAATCCTGCCTTGCTAAAAATAAGACTGTTTTGTAGTAGAAAAGAAAAAAAAAAGTCTCTGGACTCTAAACACTAGTCAATGTATTTCTTTTCTGCTTTATGAAAACCACAATTTTTTTTCTTTTTCCTTTCCCCTTACTCATAGCATAGTTTAATTACAGCTTAATCTTTCTCAGTAAGCACCCCTTGAGACTTTATTGTCCAAGCACTGTATTATCAAGGCTACAGCTACAATTTATGGCAAAAAGGTAGGGGCTCCCTTCAGGAAGGCCAAAAAGTACAAGAAAGAAAGGTCACTTTATTATTAACTCGCATTGCAAATTTTTATTAGGCCCTGGAGATGGCAGTTCAATAATTAGAGAAACACTAGAGAGGTGTTGATCAACACTTACCCTGTTTAACTCCACTGGGTCAGTAAACATGAATGAAAACTTTTATGCTAACAAGGTTGTTTAGGCCTATCGTTGATGAAAGTATTCAGTTACACTGGGAAATGAGGTGGGAGAAAGTTGGAAAAGAAATTGAAGGGAAGCAAAAGCTAACTCAACACTTGATACGCAGGAAATATACAGTAAAGAGAGTTTGTTATGATTCATAGGAATGAAAAAGGAACAGCTCATGAAATTATTTTTGCTGCTTCATACTCACAGGAGTTTCTTTCTCGTTTTTTGTATAATTAAAAAAAAAAAATACTCCCTAGCAGCAATGAGAAGATTCTGAACAATGGAATATTTCGGCAAAATGTAGGCTTAAAACCAGGAATAAAGATCAGAAAAAAAATTTCTAAATACAGTAGTGGAATTTTATCTATTACTTTATTGTATTACTTGAATAATTCAATCCTAGTTAATTGAACCCAAGTAATACATGGGCTTAAAACTTGTTCTTGAATACTTAATTAGCAGTATGAACCTGGGAGTTATTGAGCTACTCTGGGCCTCAGTTCTCTCATCTGTAAAATGAGGAGAATGGATTGGCTGACTTCAAGATCCTTTCTAATTCTATGACCCTATGAATCCTTAGGAAATCCTTTCTAATTCTATGAACCTATGAATCCTTAGGAAATAAGCAAAACAGTTGAGAATTTGCCTTTTAAATATCTAGGTTGGTTTTTTTTTTTCCTTTAATGGAAATGGTTTTAAACTACATCATTAACCTCATTGGTTTTTAAAAAAGGTTACACTACTTTGGATAACATGACAGAAAGATTCTGCTTACTAGTGTATTGTATATACTGAATATTCTTCTTGAAAAACTGCAACAGTATTGGTTGATTCTCATTCTCTTAGTCTGGAAAATTGATAGTCTTTTTGTGCTCCTAAAAATGGACGATTATACCTTGCCATCTCAACCCCCTAGCACTGGATATTGGAAGTCCCCTGTGTTTTCATCAGTTACAACAGAGGAAGCTAGGTATCTATGAAAGCCTTACTTTTCCATTCCATTACATATCCTATTTCCCCAACCTTGACTGTGCAACTAGTCTACATTTTATGTCTTCCTAGAAGTCTTTTCTCTTTACAGTTGTGATGTGAAGAATATCTTAAATATGTGTCCTGAGAGAGGAAAGAAAGTTACAAGTACCCTGAGGTATCACGGAATTTCCCTGTTAGAAGGGACCTCAGAAGAATCCTCTACACAAATAATCAAGAAGGGGCATCCAGTCTTTATTTAAACTCTTCCAATGAGGGTGACTCTATTGACTGCCAAGGCAGCTTGTGAGAAGGACCTGCTTTGTTTTATCACCACTTATATACTGCTGTAACAACTGATCCAATAGAATGAGTATGTGTTATTGCCCTATTAGCAGTAATGTGTTCCTTTGAAGAAGTCAAGTTATCTGGTACATTGATGGCTAAACTGGCCAAGCACAAATTTAAAGAACCATTTTCAGAGCAATTTGTAACTAAATTAAATATGAATCGGTTACATTATACTATGTCCTACTCTGCTCTCTGACATGTGATTGTAATCAGAATGGATATCTCCTCCAATGAGGCACACTCTAACCCCTCTATATTTTAACACTATTTGAAATAAGTGCACAACAAATGTCAAGTGTCTACTAATAGGATATGCAGGAAAAAATCCAGTACTTAAAGTCATTAGGAAGCATTTGTGAGACATTTAAGTTTAAAGAATTCTGGCTTTATACCTTTAAGGGACAACAGAAATAATGCTCACTTGGTCAAGGATTTGTTTGTGTTATGTAGGCCAAATTAGAGTCAATGATCCTAATGGTTCTTAATGATTCTAAACATTAGTCCAAACCTAGGCACAGTTGTTAGGACTATTTGCATGCATTTCTGCTTGTGGTTCTTAACATACAGTGGCCTAAGTTCTTTGTAGTTATAAAGCCTACAAATATGAGATCTAATTGGAAATAAAAGATGCCGCTTTATCAAATATCTGAAGCAGAAAATTCTACTTTGACCCTAATCAATTGTCCTCTTCTATCTTCACTACAGTAATTTGTGTCTTCCAGGGCAGAAGAAAGAGCAAGGCCTTGAAGACACAGGGGCAGATTTAGCCTTAACATTAAAAATAGCTTCTTTATGATTATACATACATACATACATATATATATATATATATATATATACATATATATGTATATATATACACATATATATGTATATATATGTGTGTGTGTGTATATATATATATATATATAATTATAACTACCAAAAAGTGCCACAAGAGTGGGTACAGCTTCAGAGATATGCTGAGGAAGGTATTTGGGACTGGGTACATGTTGGAATGAATAAATTCTGACGTATGTCTCAACTTGGAGAGTTTTTGATTCTATAGATCTCTTTAAACTTTCCTAATTTTCCTACCATACTTTCATTGAATGAGGATACATGGAATAACTCTTGGTTCTTAAAGTCTTAGTGAGTAGAGCAAAAGATCTAGAAACTCCTAACTTTGGTGGCTTGATAATAGATTGTATCCTTGTCATCTGAAGTTTGAAGAAACTCATCACCAGGAGGTGAGCTGCTGGCCATTAGGACGACGATTTTTTGGGAGGCTATTCTTGAAGACAGCATTTAAAGACATGAAAGATTGTACTGTGTGTTAGCAGAGCATCCATAAAGATAGTAAATTATTACCAGTAGAAAGAAATTCAATGAATAATTTCACATAATGACACAAGTAATCAAGGTAGAGGGTTTTAATTAATGAAATAAATGGATATCTTACAAAATAAAACCATAAGAATAATCATAATTCATAAATGTTAATTTTTTAAATGCAACTTCTTTTCAGTCCAGATATTTGTGTGTGTATATATATATAAATATATAATAAATATTTAATGCACCATTAAAAGAGAGTTTCTTATTTATAAAGATTAACAAAATATTTCATGCCTGAACTTTTTTCAGAAGGAAAATAAACTATTTTTAATTTAGTTCATTCCACTGATATTTTTTCACTTATTTTTTCCATTTCTAATAAGGGAGAACAACTATAAATAGTAACAATATAATAAGTAATAATAACAACTAACGTTTATATAGTCTTTACTATTAATCAGATATTATGTTAAGTGTTTCATAATTATTGTCTCATATTGATCATTACAACAACATTGGTTCAGTGGATAGCACTGGACCTGAAGTCTGGAAGAGTTCAAATCTGGCCTTACTTATTAGCAGTGTGACTCTTGGCAAGTTACTTAACTCTGCTTGTCTCAGTTTCCTCATCTGTAAAATGAGCTGAAGAAGGAAATGCCAAACCATTTTAGTATCTTTGCCAAGGAAACCCCAAATGGGATCAAGAAGAGATGGACATAACTGAAATGAACAAGAAAATCCCTATCTAGAGTTGGAAGTATGATCACCAGTGAAACATCCGATCTCAATGCTAATAAGTATAGAAGTTTAATCTGCTCTGCTTTTCTGACCTGGGTAGGTTTGCCTCTCCTTAGGCAATCTGGTGACCTTCCACCATGGGTTCTCAACTTATCAGTACTGGACTTAATGTGGATATCTCATTGTTTAGACCTAAATACAGTTAGAATTTCCCAATTCAGAGGATCTATCAACTTCTGCTCTAATAGTAGCAAAGATAAAAAGAATATGTCACCATGACCAGTGATTAATATTATTTTAAAAATTTTTGTCCTGGAACAATTATTTGTCATTGTCTTACTTATTATAATGGAAAGTTTATTTTTATATCAATATTATCCATAGATACATCTGCTATGTTCTTCAAAGTCTGTATTTACTAAGTGTCATTTTTTATAAAGTATGAATTTAAGCCTCCTCAAAATAATTTTTTTTCTACTTCTCTACTATTCAGAGTGGTTAGTTTTTAAAACTATAAATGGTTGGTAACAACCCATTCAAGATCATAAAGGCAATTGAATAAATATTACCATGAAGTAAGTGTAAAATATTAGTGTCCAGACATCCAAAGATGTATGTAGCTACTATGAAATGTCCACAGCTGCATAGGCCTGAAACCCATGTGGTGCCACAGGTTTAACAAGACCCATTACCAATAAGAGTTTTTTTATTTGCTTAATAAATTACATTCAAAAGCACAATAGCCCAGGCTTTTAGTTGTAAAATTGCCAAATATTGTCAATGAGCACTTTCTGGTTATAAATAGCAAAATAATGTATGACTCATTAGATTTTTTGATTCCCAGTGCAATTCTTTCTAACCATTACTCAGAAATGTTAAAAAAAAAAAAAAGTACTTCTACATGACATTTTATAGAGGTTATAAATTGCTCAAAGGAGATGACATGGGATAGATTTGTAGGCAGAATGAAGGGACCTAGCCAAGTCAAATGTGCAAATTAAAGAACTAAGGACAAAACATAAGGCTAATGAAAGAATACCAAAATCATAAAGGTTGACAGATAAGGAGTAAGTACTAAAAAAGGGAGGAGATGCACTGTACTGATGGAAAAATTAATAGGAACATTCTATTGATGTTGAATGTAATGGGTGGTATACTAAAATAACCAAAAGATCTTATTCACTTAAAGTATCTCCAATAGAAAAAAATTCATATGAAATGCAATTCTAAATTGAGTAAATTTGAAAGATCAAAGTCAGGTACTAAATTCTGCCAATGTCAGTAGAACTGACTCTACTCATTAAAAAAATATAAAATTTAAAATAAAATGATGTGATTTAAAATATTTTCTTGACTTCATTGGCAAATTCATATATGGTATAACTGATTATTTTGATAGTGAAGTCAATAAAAAAGAAAATAATTGAAAGGATATTTTCTTTCTATACAGAGAATTTTCATAAGAGAGAGATCCATCAGTTTAGATCATTATCACTTGAGAAAGAAAAATGAGCTACATGTTGTAGTTCTCATTAAAGATATGTGTAAGTGGTGCCAATGTTGTATTATTAGATCTTTCTTTTCTCAGATGTTTTACTTTTCTTTGTCCTCTTTTTATTTATCATATCTCCATTGAATAAGTTACTCCAACTTTCTAGTCCATGTTATTTTAATGTCCTTAAGAATATACTCAGCGCATTGCCTACTCTAGCATCTCTGTTGTACAGCAAAGTATTTTACACAAATAGCAGGTACATTGTGTGTGTGTGTGTGTGTGTGTGTGTGTGTGTGTGTGTGTGTTCAAAGGATTTCATAAATGGTAGGATAAAGTTGTCATGGAATTAAAGCATTTATGAAATACCTCCTATGTGTCAGGAATTGAAAATACAAAAAACAAAACAAAACAAAAAACCGAACAAACCCTGAAAGGTGAATATTAAATATAGTAAACAGAATCTACTATTTAATAAACTGTGTGACCTTAAGGCTTCTCTGACTTCCTTTAATTCCTAAATTAAATCCTATCTTTTACAGGAAGGCTTTCCCAATCCCTCTTAATTTTATGCCTTCCCTCTTAATTATTCCTTATTTATCCTGCATGTGGTTTGTGTATATTTGTTGTTGTTGCTGTTTCCTTCCCTGCCCCCTCAACACCAGTGGATTTTGAGCTCCTCAAGGGCAAGATTTCTTTTGCTTAATTTTGTATCATCAATGCCTTCACACAGGCTCAGAATCAGTGATAAATGTTTATTGTCTAATTGCATTAATGTTTATTGTTTAATTACATTAATGTTTAATCTACTGATTAAACTGTTTGTGCCTCAGAATTCCTCATCTGTAAGATAATTAGGTTAGAATCTGTGCTTCCATGACCTCTTAAGTGGTTTATTTTTGAATAACTTTAGTTGTTAGTACATTTTTTTCCATAAGTCAAGTATACGTTTGCCTTTCTGCAACTTATCCTCAGTACTCTGAGTTCTGCTCTCTGGAATAAAGCAGAACATACCTTATTTCTCTTATTCATGATAGCCTTTCAAACACTTGAGGACTAATATTATTTCTCCTCATATCTTATATTTTATAGGCTACATATTTAACCTACTTACTGTTCTTCTAGACCTGACTTTTCTAGACTTTCTCTACAATGCTTTTTACTTTGGAAGTTCATTTTATCCCTGAATTTCATACATTCGCGGTACATTCTACCTCTGTATTTTCTCTTTTAAATTGGCTAGTTTCTTTCATAATTCCCATTTTAAGAAAGCGCTCTGGGTCAGCTATATCTTTATTACTCAAGGGTTTTATATTTCCATACTTTAGTATAGTCTCTAATGCTTGTTGATTTGACTTATTAAGTGTCTACTTTATGTATTACACTGTGTAAGATGATGAGACTGAGTGCAAGATAAAATAAAAGTTCTAATCCTCCTTCATGAACTGAACTCAAATTCCATCTTTTGCAGAAAGCCTTTCCATATTTCCCTCTCCACAGGAATCCTTAAGTACAATCCCTTAGTCTGGTATTATTTTCCATTTTCATTAAACATATCTTGTGTCTGTATAGTTATTTATGTTTTCTCCCTGCTCTAGAATGTAAGTTCCTTGAGGCAAGGACCATGTTCTTGACACATTGTGAGCATTTATTTATTACTAATTGCAGTCAAATCAAGATTTTTCAAAAGAATATTTCTTATGCTGTAATTTAATATTTTGCTTAATTGACAAGAAGCAAAATTGGAATTTTTCTGAAGTGTCCTCTTTCCTAACTAACTCAGTACATATAAAAATATTTTCTGTGTTTATTCTGAATCCAGATAATATATCTGAATTCTTGCAGGGAATACTTTATATCAACAATGAAAATGGACAATGATAACAACAAGCCTTAGTACTTTGACATTTACCAAATGTCTTACACAAATTATCTCAGTTGATCTTCAAAATAATTCTGAGAATGGTATAAGTATCCCCATTTTGTAGATGAGGGAACAGAAACAGACAAAGATTAAGCGACTTGTCTAGGGTTACACAGCAAGTGTTTGAAGCAGGATTTGAACTCAGATTTTCCTAACTCTAGGTTCAGCATTCTATATACCACTGACTTTTAAAATAACTACTCACTTTCTTTCTGAAGGTATGTAACAATTTATGCCAGATGATAATAATGAATACTAATTTAATTATGTCCAGAATCATTTAATTGGTGGAATTTCCCAGAATTGATGTATTTTCCTACTTCCTTTTCTGAGTTTCGCTGATGGTGTAGAGGCAGAAAGAGAATGTGAAATTTCAGATTAATTTTTATGATTTAATTGGCTTAGGGATTGTTCTGTATTTCAAGTATCTTCTGTGTTCTTTTTTGTTCTGTATTACCATACATATAAAAGTTGTTTGCATTCATATACTTTTTTTTTTTTTTTTTTGGCTGAGGCAATTGGGGTAAAGTGACTTGCCCAGTGTCACACAGCTAGGAAGTGTTAAGTGTCTGAGACCAGTTTTGAACTCAGGTCTTCCTGACTTCAGGGCTGGTGCTCTATCCACTGTACCACCTAGCTTCTCCCACATTCATATACTTTTTAAATGGAAATACATACTGATATAAATCACCACTCCATTCCCAGGTCTGATTCTAGCAGAAAGAAGCAAATAATAATAAAACAAACCAATGTCCAAGACTCAGTTTAAAACAACCAGTCAGCTTGCAGCATATGGTCTGAGGGTCAGTACACAGTCAGCTCCATTTCCTATATTCTGCACATCTACAATTCAATATGACATCTATAATCTTATACATTCAGTATAACCCTGAATGAATGGATTCTATAGTCATTTTCTATTTTATCTAATATTAGAACTCATAAATAAGGGCATTGGAAAGGAGTCAGTTTTTAGGCCAAAGAGAAAGTTTGATGGATGGATCTTTTTACATTAATAATAGGTAATTCCGATGTGATGTTTGAATGGAAGGAATCTCAGAAGTAGACCTTGATAAACCTGATTAGAGTCCCCCTCTACAACAATCCCTCACAAATCAACATCAATACTTTGTTTTATGAAGCCTGGGGCCAAAGAGTCATTATTTCTTCAAGCAGTCTAGGTGGCAGGATTACAAATAGTAGATTCCCCTTCATTGGAGGTCTTTATGGGAAGGAAAAAAAGGCAAATAAGCATTTATTTAGATATTACTATTTGCTAGGTACTGTGCTAAATGCTTCACAAATATTACTTTCCTTAATCCTTATTATAGTACTTGGAGGAAAGTTCTATTATTACTTCGATTTTATAGATGAGGAGATTAAGTCAAATAGATATTAAATGACTACCCAAACAATATCTGAGGTCAGTGTCATATGAAGTTAGGTATTCTTGATTCAAGGATTAGTACTCTATCAGTATGCTATCTAGTGACCTTTAGGTAAAATACAGATGATCATTTGTTGATTTATTGGTGAGGGAGGCAAAATTATAGTTCAAACTAATTATTGTTTAGTAACTAAAGAATTTAGAGCAAATGTATGATATAACTGTAGAAAGCATAGTTTCATTATAGTACAAGAAAAATCAGTAATGTTTGTACATTATTACATGATAGAGACATTTTTGTTGCCTAATCATATTCCTGTACTTGTTTCTTCTTAATTTTTTTCTTAAGGCCTTAATTACTTAATGAGGATAAGATATGTATGGAAAGATAAGATAAGGGCCCCTTACAAAGTCTCTACAGGCTAGTCATAGAATGTACTACACTGATAACCTGCAAGGCTACAGAAAAGTTTTTGTATAAACAAAACTAGTACAGCTACAATTAAATAGAAAATAGTTATGTGGGGGAAAAAGTCTCTAAAAAAGATATCATTTCAAGATATATAAAGAACTGGTTCAAATCTACAAGAATAAAAGCCATTTCCCAATTGATAAATGGTCAAAGCATATGAACAGGTAGTTTTCAAGTGAAGAAATCCAAGCTATCAACAACCAGATGCAAAAATATTCCAAATCACTACTAATTAGAGAAAAGCAAATTAAGATAACTCTGAAGTTCCATTTAATACCTATTAGATAAACAAAGTGGTCAAGAAAGGAAAGTGACAAATTTTGGATGGATTGTGAAAAAGCAAGCCCATTCATGACTGTTGGTGAAGCTGTGAATTGGTCTGGCCATTCTGGAAAGCTATGTGGAATAGTGTCCCCAAAACTATGTGTGCCATTTGACCCAGTGATAATGCTATTAGGTTTAAATTGCAAAGAGATATAAGAAGGAAGAGTACTTATGTGTACAAAAATACTTACAACTGTAAAATACTTACAGCAGCAAAGAAATGGGAAAAAGGAAGATGTCATCAGTTAAGGAATGACTGAACAAATTAAGCAACATTAATATAATGGAATATTATTGTGCTATAAAAAATGAAGGGTGTGTTTTCATAAAAACTTGGGAAGATATATCTGAATTGATATAGAGTGAAGAGTGCAGAGTCAGGAGAACAATTTTTACAAGTATAATGATATTTTATAACAACTTTGAAAGCCTTAAGGATGCTCATCAGCGCAATGACCAACTATCATTCTTGTTACCCACTAGAGTGATGATGGGGTCAAATATAGACTAACATGTATATTTCTGATCGCAGTTCATGTAGGAATTTGTTTTGCTTGGCTATATATATTTGATACAAGATTTTATTTTTCCTTATTTTTAATGATAAGTGGGAAGGAGAAAAAATGCTCATCATTTGAAATTAAAAATCTTTAAAATTACAAAATAATGAATAAAGTGAGGGAGAAAAAGACAAAGGCTAGGCTGTTCCTTTTTTTTAACCCTTCCTCAACCTAGTGTGATACCTGACCACAGATCCTGAGAATTAAATTCTGAAAAAGGATGAGGATGAGGGGTAGAAAATATATCTAGGATAGATGGTATTTCAAATATAAAATTAGAGACCCAGCCATCTTTAGTGGTGTAATCAGACTAAACTAAACTAAACTAAAACTTTAAAGATACTAAGGTATCTTTAAAGGGATATAGTGGCAAGTCATAATGCAACTATATAGGTCTGGAAGACATAATTCCTACCCGCCCAAGAAATAACCGTGTAAATTAGAGATAGGTAAATGCATCAAAGATAGTTAACTTACTATACTTAGTAAGACAGGCTGACTGTACAAAGTGTATAATTGTGGGATCAATGAATAAAATTGAGAATGAATAAATTCTCAATGAATAAAATTGGAACCAGGGAAACCTGTGTCAAGTCAAATTTTAAAAAATAAAAATATTTGTTAAGTGCTTACTTTGTGCCAGGTATATGCGCATGTTTTGTTATTTCTAGGAAGAGGAGATATTGGGTCTCACAAAGAAAGATACGCCCCTCAAAGCTAGAAAAGAAAAACTTACTCTCCAGAGCTTGGCAAAGAGTATAAGAAAGCTCACTTGTTGACCAGATGCTGTAAATAAGTATTGTAATCCTCAAGCAAGTCATAGGGCACTGCTATTTAGGTAGGGATTGGATGAAATGACTAATAGGGTCTAACTCTGAGGATTTGTAATTCTTTCAATTATGAAGTTAAAATGTTTATGAGGCTGAATTAGTCTGACAAGTCACTTAAGTGATTTATTTTTCTCAAACTGGGGGTTTTTGGATTCTATGTGTGCTAACAACTATTGTTTTTATAAATTTGCATGATATTTTTGCTTAATAATTGAATTTTATTTTAAAAATATTGAGGATTTTAATTTTTAGATTAAACAATTAATTTAAATATATATCAAGGGGAAAAAAAAATCTCACAGTTCCCTGTGTAGTGGGTTCTAAGATTCCTTTTACAAAATAAGGATTGTTAGCACTTTGTTACCATTGCTCAACAAATTTTGGTATCACTGACGACAATAAATTCTACCATATTCATACTCTTAATTCTATTCAACCAAACAAAATTCACTTGATAGTACTTCAAACACTTAAAGGCTGCTCTCCCATCACCTTAAATCTTTTAAATGCTAAACAGCCCCTGGTGTTTTCACCTATCTTCATGTGACATGCTTTTGAATATCCTACTATTCTAGTAGTCTTTATTCCACTGTAACATTCTCTGATCCATCCAGTTGTCAGTATTTTTTCTCTCTTCAAATGATCTTGTATTTACTTAAATTCCTCAGCAGAACATAATTTCTTTTTTTTAATTATAGCTTTTTATTACAGGATATATGCATGGGTAATTTTTCAGCATTAACAATGGCAAAACCTTTTGTTCCAATTTTTCCCTTCCTTTTCCCCACCCCTTCCCCCAGATGGCAGGTTGACCAATACATATTAAATATGTCAAAGTATATGTTAAATATAATATATGTATATATGTCCAAACAGTTATTTTGCTATATAAAAGAGTCAGACTTTGAAGTAGTATACAATTAGCCTGTGAAGGAAATCAAAAATGCAAGCGGACAAAAATAGAGGGATTGGGAATTCTATGCAGTGGTTCACACTCATTTCCCAGATTCTTTCACTGGGTGTAGCTGGTTCAATTCATTACTGCTCTATTGGAACTGACTTGATTCATTTCATTGTTGAAGAGGGCCATGCCCATCAGAATTGATCATCATATAGTATTGTTGTTGAAGTGTATAATGATCTCCTGGTCCTGCTCATTTCACTCAGCATCAGTTCATGTAAGTCTTTCCAGGCCTTTCTGAAATCATCCTGCTGGTCATTTCGTACAGAACAATAATATTTCATAATATTCATAAACCACAATTTATTTAGCCATTCTCAAATTGATGCACATTTACTCAGTTTCCAGTTTCTGGCCACTACAAAGAGACCTGCCACAAACATTCTTGCACATGTGGGTCTATTTCCCTCTTTTATGATCTCTTTGGGATATAAGCCCAGTAGTAACACTACTGGATCAAAGGGTATGCACAGTTTGATAACTTTTTGAGCATAGTTCCAAATCGGTCTCCAGAATGGCTGGATGTATTCACAATTCCACCAACAATGCATCAGTGTCCCAGTTTCCCCACATCCCCTCCAACATTCATCATTATCTTTCCCTGATTCTAGCCAATCTGACAGGTATGTAGTGGTATCTCAGAGTTGTCTTAATTTGCATTTCTCTGATTAATAATGACTTGGAGCAAAATATATAGAGAATTGACTCTAATCTATAAGAAATCAAACCATTCTCCAATTGATAAATGGTCAAAGGATATGAACAGACAATTCTCAGACGAAGAAATTGAAACTATTTATAGACATATGAAAATATGCTCCAAATCATTTTTAATCAGAGAAATGCAAATTAAGACAACTCTGAGATACCACTACACACCTGTCAGATTGGCTAGAATGACAGGGAAAGATAATGGGGAATGTTGGAGGGGATGTGGGAAAACAGGGACACTGATACATTGTTGGTGGAATTGTGAACACATCCAGCCATTCTGGAGAGCAATTTGGAACTATGCTCAAAAAGTTATCAAACTGTGCATACCCTTTGATCCAGCAGTGTTTCTACTGGGCTTATACCCCAAAGAGATACTAAAGAAAGGAAAGGGACCTGTATGTGCCAAAATGTTTGTGGCAGCCCTGTTTGTAGTGGCTAGAAGCTGGAAAATGAAAGGATGTCCATCAATTGGAGAATGGTTGAGTAAATTGTGGTATATGAACGTTATGGAATATTATTGTTCTGTAAGGAATGACCAGCAGGATGAATATAGAGAGGACTGGAGAGACTTACATGAACTGATGCTGAGTGAAATGAGCAGAACCAGGAGATCATTCTATACCTCAACAACGATACTTTTTGAGGATGTATTCTGATGGAAGTGGACCTCTTCGATAAAGAGAGCCTTAATTGATCAAAGATGGACAGAAGCAGCTACACCCAGAGAAAGAACACTGGGAAATGAATATAATCTGCTTGAATTTTTGTTTTTCTTCCCGGGTTATTTATACCTTTTGAATTCAATTTTCCCTGTGCAACAAGAAAACTGTTCGGTTCTGCACACATATATTGTATCTAGGATATACTGCAACCCATTCAACATGTAAAGGACTCTTGCCATCTGGGGGAAGGGGTGGAGGGAGGGAGGGGAAAAATTGGAACAGAAGTGAATGCAAGGGATAATGCTGTAAAAAATTACCCTGGCATGCGTTCTATCAATAAAAAGTTATTTAAAAAAAATAATAATGACTTGGAGCATCTTTTCATATGGCTAGAAATAGTTTCAATTTCTTTGTCTGAGAATTGTCTGTTCATATCCTTTGATCATTTGTCAATTGGAAAATGGCTTGATTTCTTATAGAGTTAATTGTCTATATATTTTGGAACTGAGGCCTTTATCAGAACTTTTGACTATAAAAATTTTTTTCCCAGCTTATTCCTTCCCTTCTAATCTTGTCTGCATTAGTTTTGTTTGTACAAAAACTTTTCAATTTGATATAATCAAAATTTTCTATTTTGTGATCAATAATGATCTCTAGTTCTTCTTTGGTCATAAATTCCTTCCTCTTCCACAGGTCTGAGAGGTAAATTATCCTATGTTCTTCTAATTTATTTATAATCTCATTCTTTATGCATAGGTCATGAACCCATTTTGACCTTCTCTTGCTGTACAGTGTTAAGAGTGGGTCAATGCCTAGTATCTGCCATACTAATTTCCAATTTTCCCAGCAATTTTTGTCAAACAGTGAGTTCTTATCCCAAAAGCTGAGGTCTTTCGGTTTGTCAAACACTAGATTATTAAAGTTATTGACTGTTTTGTTCTTTGAACCTAACCTATTACACTTATCAACTAGGCTATTTCTTAGCCAATACCAAATGGTTTTGGTAACCATTGCTTTATAATATCATTTTAGATCTGGTACAGCTAGGCCACCTTCATTTGATTTTTTTTTTCATTAATTCCCTTGAAATTCTTGACCTTTTGTTTTTCCATATGAATTTTGTTATTTTTTTCTAGGTCATTAAAATAGTTTGTTTTTTTTTTTTGGAGTCTGATTGGTATAGTACTAAACAAATAGATTAGTTTAGGTAGCATTGTCATCTTTATGATATTTGCTCACCCTATCCAAGAGCATTTAATATTTTTCCAATTGCTTACATCTGACTTTATTTGTGAGGAAAATGTTTTGTAGTTTTGATCACACAGTTTCTGATTTTCCTATGGCAGATAGATTCCTAAGTATTTTACACTATTGGTAGTTACTTTAAATAAGATTTCTCTTTGTAACTCTAACTGTTGGATTTTGTTAGTGATATATAAGAATGCTGATGACTTATGTGGGTTTATTTTGTATCTTGCAACTTTGCTAAAGGTGTGGATTATTTCTAATAACTTTTTAGTAGAGTCTCTGGGGTTCTCTAAGTATACCATTATATCATCAGCAAAGAGTGATAATTTGGTTTCCTCATTACCTACTGTAATTCCTTTAATCTCTTTCTCAACTCTTATTGCCAAAGCTAGCATTTCTAGTACAATATTGAATAGTAATGGTGATAGTGGGCATCCTTGTTTCACTCCTGGTCTTATTGGGAATGGTTCAGTTTATCCCCATTACATATGATGCTTACTGATGGTTTTAAATAGAGGCTACTGATTATTTTAAGGAAAAGTCCATTTATTCCTACACTCTCAAGTATTTTTAATAGGAATGGATGCTGGATTTTATCAAATGCTTTTTCTGCATCTATTGAGATGATCATATGATTTTTGTTAATTTGATTATTAATATAGTCAATTATACTAATAATTTTCCTAATATTGAATCAGTCCTGCCTTCCTAGTATAAATTCTACTTGATCATGGTGTATTATCCTGAGGATGATTTTCTGTAGTCTTTTTGCTAATATCTTATTTAAGATTTTAGCATCAATATTCATTAGGAAGATTAATCTATAATTTTCTTTCTCTGTTTTCAACCTACCTGGTTTAGTTATTACTACCATGTCTGGGTCATAAAAGGAATTTGGTAGGACTCCTTCATTCCCTATTTTTTCAAATAGTTTATATAGTATTATATAGGCTAATTGTTCTTTAAATGTTTGGTAGAATTCACATGTAAATCCTTCTGATCCTGGGGATTTTTTCTTAGTGAGTTGATTAATAGCTTGTTCTATTTCTTTTTCTGAAATGGGACTATTTTACTTCCTCCTCTGTTAATCTGGGAAGCCTATATTTTTGGAGGTAGTCATCCATTTCATTTAGGTTATCAAATTTATTAGCATAAAGTTGGGCAAAGTAACTCCTTATTATTGCTCTAATTTCCTCTTCGTTGGTGGAAAGTTCTCCCTTTTCATTTTTAAGACTAACAATTTGATTTTCCTCTTTCCTTTTTCTAATCAGATTTACCAAAGATTTATCTATTTTATTCGTTTTTTTTTTCATAAAACCAACTCTTAGTTTTATTTATTAATTCAATAGTTTTTTTTTTTTACTTTCAATATTATTAATTTCTCCTTTTAATTTTAGAATTTCAAGTTTGGTATTTATTTGGGGGGGTTTTAATTCAGTCTTTTTCTAGCTTTTTAAGTTGCAAGCCCAATTCATTCATGTTCTCTTTCTCTATTTTATTCAAGTAATCCTCTAAAGATATAAAATTTCCCCTTATAATCACTTTGGATGCATCCCACAAATTTTGGTATGATGTCTCATTGTTGTCAGTATCTTGAGTGAAATTATTAATTGTGTCTATAATTTGCTGTTTCACCTAATCATTTTTTAAGATGAGATTATTCAGTTTCCAATGACTTTTTGGTCTATTTACTTCTTTTTGTTGAATGTAGTTTTTATTGCATCATAATCTGAAAAGAAAGCATTTACTATTTCTTCCTTCCTGCATTTAATTTTGAGGTCTTTATGTCCTAATATATAGTCAATTTTTGTATAGATTCCACAAACTGCTGAGAAGAAAGTACATTCCTTTCTGTCACCATTCAGTTTTCTCCAAATTTCTATCATACCTAATTTTTTTTAATATTCTATTTACCTCTTTGCTTTCTTATTTGTTTTGTGTTTTTTTATCTAATTCTGAGAGTGCAAGGTTGAGATCTCCCATTACTATAGTTTTGCTGTCTATTTCTTCTGGCAACTCTCTTAACTTCTCCTTTAGAAAGTTAGATACTATGCCAATTGGTGCATATGTGTTTAGTATTGATATTGCTTCATTGTCTATACTACCCTTTAGCAAGATATAGTTTCATTCATTATATCTTTTAATTCGATCAATTTTTGCTTTTGCTTGATCTGATATAAGGATGGCTACCCCTGCTTTTTTAACTTCACCTGAAGCACAATAGATTCTGCTCCAGTCTTTTACCTTTATTCTGTATATATCTCCCTGTTTTAAATGTGTTTCCTGTAAATAACATATTCTAGGGTTCTGAGTTTTGATCCAGTCTGCTATTCACCCCCGCTTTATGGGAGAGTTCATCCTATTCATATTTATGGTTAAAATGACTAATTCTGTATTCCCTGCCATCTTATTATCCCCAGATTATACTTTTTTTTTTCTTTCCCCTCCTTACCCCCTTTCCCAGTATTAAACTTATGGGCCCAACTTGTGTCATGCAGCTCTCCCTCTTTAGGATCCCTTCCTCTCCCCTTTGAATCCCTTCCCCTTTCTTGTACTCTTCTCTTATTACTCTTTTCCTTTTCCCTTTTCCTCTCCCACTTTTTAATGGGGTGAGAGAAGATTCTCTGTATAACAAATATGTCAATTATTTTTTCTTTGAACCAACTCTGATGATGAGAGTATGATTCACAAAACATTCCTCCCCCTCTCTAAATTCCCTCAGATATGATAGATTTCCTTTGCCTCTTTGTGGGATGTAGTTTCCCTCTTTTTATCTCCCCTTTTCCCTTTTTCTGACACTATCCCCTTTCTATTGCTACTTCCCTTTTTTTCTGTTATATCAGTAAAATCAAATTATACATGTAGTCTTTATGTATGTCCACAGCAGAAATACAGTTCTCAAGAGTATTTTTTACCTTTTTCTGCTTCTCTTGAATCCTATTGTTAGAGATCAAATTTTTTGTTTAGATCTGGTTTTTTCCTTAGAAACAAATGAAATTCTTCTGTTTCATTAAATGTCCATCTTCTTCCATGGGAGAAAATGCTCAGCTTAGCTAGGTAGTTTATTCTTGGTGTATTCCAAGTTCTTTTGCCTTTCAGAATATCAGAATATCAGATTCTAGGCCCTCTATCCTTTAATGTGGAGGCAGCAAGATCTTGAGTGATTATGATTGTGGCACCTTGGTATTTGAATTGTTTTTTTTCTAGCTGCCTGTAACATTTTTTCCTTAGTCTGTTAGTTCTGAAATTTGGCCACAATATTCCTTGGAGTTTTTATTTTAGGGTTTTTTTTTTTTTAAGAAGGTGTTCGATGAATTCTTTCAATACCTATTTTACCTTCTGATTCTATTATATCTGGGCAGTTCTCTTTGATGATTTCTTGTAAAACAGTATCTAGGCTCTTTTTTTCATCATAATTTTCGGGAAGTCCAATAATCTTAATTTTATCTCTCCTAGATCTATTTCCCAGGTTTGTTGTGTTTCCAAGTTGATATTTAATGGTTTTTTCTAATTTTTCATTTTTTTTTTGATTTTGCTTGACTGATTCTTGATGTCTCAATGAATCATTCATTTCTATTTGTTCCGTTCTGATTTTTAATGTTATTTTCTTCATTAGTTTTTTTTTTTTTTTAGTGAGTTATTTTCTTTTTCCAATTCACAAATCCTACTTTCCTGGGAATTCTTTACCTTTTCCAATTCACAAATTCTGTTTCCCTGCACTTCCTGTGAATTCTTTATCTTTTCCAATTAACATTTCAGGAAGTTGTTACTCTCTTGCATAGCTTCTCTTTCCTTTCCTCATTTTTCTTCTAGCTCTTTTTTAAGATTTTTAATAGTCTCTTCTAGGAGAGGTTTATGTAATGGGGGCCAGGTTACATCCCTCTTTAATAGTCTCCTGGGGGTTGAAAACCTGCTCTCTTTCTTTATAGAAGCTATTCATCGTCCTTTTGATTTTTTTACTCATTTTTTTTTTTTTAAAGCTTGTAGGGTCTGCCTTCAGGGCAAGGAGGTTACCAGCTTCCTCTGCAGAAAAGGGATAGGTGTATGGACAGTAGCTGTCCTATAAATGCGCTGCAAGAGCAATAAGGTACTGGAGTGCTCTGGGAAAAAGTTCTCTACTGGAAGTGATTCAGGCCTAGGGGGTCCGAGCTGTGGAAATGCCCAATGAAGAACCCCCTGTACGGATTAGCAACTGCCCTGGAGCTAGAGGCTGAGCAGTGAGATACCACTAACCCAAGTCAAAGCCCACTGTGGGGCTATGGGTATTAGCAGTTGGATAGCCCCGAGATCGGAAGTGTCTTTGTCCAGGGAAGCACAGTCGTGCTGCAGAAGTTCTATTGCCCCAGGCCGAGCCCTGCACTGTGCAGATTAGAGTTCTTTATGGGATGGAACTATTTCCTTTATGTCATTATATCCTTAATGTCTGTAATTCAGTAGCTGACACATAGTTGGCACTGAAAACATAACTAAGAACCTTCTAATCAGTGAACTGACCCAACAGTCAACATAGTAGGTCCCACAAGCAAGGGAGCAACACCATCCATCAGGTATGCTGAACTGAAAGCTAAACTTGTTAGGGGAAATGCTTCATGGCAATCGTGTTAAGTGTGAACTCATTTTTATTAGTAGCAAGGTGCTATAAGGGGAGAGCCTGAGGAAAAATGTTTCTACTCATTTTCTTGCTATATCTTCTCTCTATTATATCCACTTGTGCAAGCTAATTGATGCTAATATGCTAAATGAATTTAACTTGAGCTGATGTATAAGAGAAAGGATTCCACACTAACTCTTTAAGGATGACCCTAGAATCTTTTGGGTGATCAGATTCATGAATGTGGTTATGAGCTGGGATAATGATTTCCCAGAGTTTAATAAAGGCTCCGTGTTTTCTCTTTAACACCAATGTTATTGCTCTCCCCTATTCCACCTTAGTCACTGAGAAGAGTGGATTAAAAAAATAAAACAATTGCTTCAAGCATTTGCCTCCATCAAGTTTATACACACACACACACACACACACACACACACACACACACACACACACACACGTTTATTCTAAGATGAATTCTTTTTTTTATTATACCTTTATGCATGGGTAATTTTTTAGCACTGACAATTGCAAAACCCTTTGTTCCAATTTTTCCCTTCCTTCCCCTCACCCCCTCCCCCAGATGGCAGGTAGACCAATACATGTTAAATATGTTAAAGTATATGTTAAATACAATATATGTATACATGTCCATACAGTTATTTTGCTGCACAAGAATTAAACTTTGAAATAGTGTACAATTAGTTTGTGAAGGAAATCACAAATTCAGGTGGACAAAAATAGAAGGATTGGGAATTCTATGTAGAGGTTCATAGTCATCTTCCAGAGTTCTTTTGCTGGGTGTAGCTGGTTCCATTCATTATTGAACAAATGGAACTGATTCGGTTCATCTCATTGTTGAAGAGGGCCATGTCCATCAGAACTGATCATCATATAGTATTGTTGTTGAAGTATATAATGATCTCCTGGTCCTGCTCATTTCACTCAGCATCATTTCATATAAGTCTCTTAAAGCCTTTCTGAAATCATCGTGCTGGTCATTTCTTACAGAAATAACATTCACATACCACAATTTATTCAGCCATTCTCCAACTGATGAACATCCACTCTGTTTCCAGTTTCTGGCCACTACAAAGAGACCTGCCACAACATTCTTACACATACATGTCACTTTCCCTTCTTTAGGGTCTCTTTGGGAAATAATTCCAATAGTAATACTGCTGGATCAAAGGGTATGCACAGTTTCTAAGACTAATTCTAATCATTATTCTTCTCAAGTGATTTGGGGACTAAAAAAAAATTCTTTCCCACCCTTTGAATTAAAGAATTTTTTAAATCAAAATTCATTATTGACCTTTTTGAAAAAAATGGCATAGAATTATCTTAATAATTATTATCCACATCATTTCCAGCTATTAGCATCATTCATCTGACTACAGAAAAGGAGTATTCCTTATTCATTTAGAAATGTTAGTAGATTGTACTATAATACTATATTCTGAAATAAGAAAATTGGCCCTGAAATCATATTGATATTTCATGGTCAGGGAGTTAAGGCAAATTTTAACCAGTTTTTTTTTTTCTCTTTGCTTTTTGTTTTTATTGGATTTCAATAACTACAAATATGGTGAGAAGAAAAATAAGGATTCATTTATCAGATAATTAAAAACCACTTCAAAATGTCTTGTTTCAGTTAAAAAAAATTGTTAATTGTCTCTTGAGTATTATGATAAATTGAGAATTAGCATCTAAGCTAATCCTCCCAATTTCATTCTCACAATTTGTAGGAATGACCAGATTAGGTGATACAGGGAAATGTGCCATTCTAGAAAAATGTGACTAAAATCTAAAGTAGCATAGTTTCCATGATCAATTTTATTATCTTTAAGAAGTAAATATTTTGTGAACAAGAGAGGGAAAAAAAAAACAGTCAAATCTTATAGAGTATTCAAATACATGTACCCAAGATATGAAAGGTACCTAGGGGGAAAAAATTAAACCCAGCTGTATTTAGCACACAGAAAGACCACCCAAGTTGGATTCTTTAGGTTGAGAGAAGAAAAGAGCAATATAAAATGTGTGTTAGAAATTACAAGACTATCAAATAATATAAAAAGGAAATTTAACATCTGTTAAATGTCAATGAAGAACAGAGAAACAAAAGGGTGGTACTATTTAAAACATTACTACTCACAAATCTGGAAGAATTGTATAGGTTTTTATATGAGCATGATAATGTAGGCATTTGATTACTGAGTTCTGAAGTTATATAAACATAAAATAAAATAAAATAAAAAACCTTAGGGTCCAATGGTTAACTTAATTCCACAAAACCATGAGATAAAAATTGCATTTCTATTAATTGCAATTTATTCACAAAGGACGATGCTACTTTATAGTAATTAGACATTAAAATCTCTAGAATGGAACTAATTATGCAATTAATGTTTAGTAGGCATAGAATTTACAATTTGAGCAGTTTTCATGGCTGTAATATGGAACTTTTTATATTTCCTGACATTGAGATATTTAGATTCTAACTATAACAGTAGTATAACAGTTTTGTATTCAATTACTTGCATTTATAGTTTAATCACAGAACTCTACAAGTCAATATTAAAAATTATAATTCAAAACCAGGAAGAGTGAAATTGTAATGTGCAGAAACCAAAATCATGTAGCTAAGTTCTTGATGCCTGGAATTTATTTATATTGGTGAAATAAGACTCCTCTATATATACCTTGAGTATCTCTCTCCTTCTCTCTCATATACTTCCCCTACAGGAAAAACATATGTTTAAGTACTATGCTGAAATGGTTAATGTATAAAAATGAATTATGAAACTTTATATTTCTGCCAGCATTATTTGATAATACAAACTCAATTATAGTTAATTATACAAATTAAATCTTTGGTGGAATCATTATGATTTTAACTGAAAATATGAATAATAGTATAATTAAATGCTCAGTACTTTAAAATACTTATTTTTTTTTAAATTTTTTAAATAACTTTTTATTGATAGAATGCATGCCAGGGTAATTTTTTACAGCATTATCCCTTGCATTCACTTCTGTTCCGATTTTTCCCCTCCCTCCCTCCACCCCTTCCCCCAGATGGCAAGAGTCCTTTACATGTTGAATGGGTTGCAGTATATCCTAGATACAATATATGTGTGCAGAACCGAACAGTTTTCTTGTTGCACAGGGAGAATTGAATTCAGAAGGTAGAAATAACCCAGGAAGAAAAACAAAAATGCAAGCAGTTTATATTCATAAAATACTTATTTTAAGAATAAAAAAGGTTTTGTAGAAGGATTCCATTGCTTCTCCTTTTTTTTTGCCCAAATCATCAACCATCACCAAACCTCATTTGTACTTTGTCATAATGATATGTAATGAATATATGCATATCAAAGATGAATAAATATATAGGATTTACTTGAAATACATTATGGTATATGGGTTCATATGTACCTCTAAAGAGAAGTGAGAAGGGTGGAGGTTGGTTAAATGGCAAATTTTTGTTTGTCACTTATGAAACCTATTATGGCTATGCCAAGGTCAGTTTTATTTATGGAATGAATAAGTGGTCATCTATAGACTGTTATTTGCCAGATTCTAAAATGGTAGCTTTGAGATCAAATGGATCTCTTCTTGCCTCATATACTTTCTGAAATTCTTCTACTAGAGATTAATTCCCTTTCATTAAGTGCTTTCTTTCAAAATGTAATCTTAGGAGGAGTAAGAGAGCAATTGTTATTAATCATAGCTTAGTCTGAATTAGTTAACAAAATAATTTTCCTCAATGAACACTGATCATTAGAACCAAGGTACTTTATAAATGAAATTTCTGATTGTTTAATAAAGGTGAAAGAGAAGAGATTTGAAAATATCTAACATTTGGATTTTCAAGGAATGGGACACTGTAGACCTAGGTTATTATTTAGCATATTTGCTTCCCAAAGCAGAAACATTTAGAAAATGGATAATTAAACATTAGTAATAGCTACAAAACAAATAAAAATATCATAAACTCAGTCTTCCATTAAAAGTTCCATTTCAATGCTTCATCATTGTATGTAAGTGGCTCTCATTCTCTGAGTCTATGCCAGTAGAGCAAAATATGGTAGGGACTACTAAACTGGATAACAGGCCCAGTTGTACAGGGTGCCTGTCAACTGAGAATTAACTTAGCAAACTTCGAAAAGGCTCACTGCCAAAAGTTTGGCCACTAGGCAATGAACTAATTTTTGCCACATATGCAAACAGTCTGGTAAAGTATGAAGGGGTTACTCACACCAAGTACAATTATAGAAGAATTGCAGAAGTGAGGAAGGAAGTATATACAAGAACAGCAGCACCATCTTAATTCAAGCTGATGCATATATACTCAAAGACTAATTTTTTTTCTAGCCTTCATATACGCAAATTATACTACTCATAGATTACAATCAAGAACATGTTCTTCAGGATTTAATACAAATGGAATGGAATTTACTTGGAGCTCAGTGAGGCTAAAAAACAGACTCGTCATAAGTGTGTAATGTCTCGAATCAAAATAGACTTCCTTAATGATTTGTTTTCTCCAATTTCACCACAAAGTGTAATATAGCCAACAAAAGAGCTATTCCACCCTGCCCTCCTCATTGCAGCATAATAACATGTTATTCAACAATCATGTACGGAAGGCTGTACACAAGATTGCCAAGGATCTTAAAATGAACTTCTAAGTCAAAAGTTTGTGAAATAATCTTTTTACCCCCAAGTTTCAATTCAGGTTTTGAATAAATACTTCTGGGGCATACAATTTCACGTTGCTTAAATGTCATGCTTACAAAAGTAATAAAAGTTTATTATGATATAACCACGAAAAATATTAATTGTAAAAACACCTAAGAGAGAAAACAGAAGCCCATTTTGGGGTATTTATGCTCTGTTTAAATTCTTTTCTGCTCATCTGATAGTAGAAGGTTAAATTAAAATCTAGATGACTAGTATCTTTGGTCCTGCAGATACTGTTGTGGTATCACCACAGCCAAGATAAGAGTCAAAACTTAGACATGAAACTACTTTCAATCTGTGACTAGCTCTGAATAATTATGCAAATAAGCATTTACATCCATTTATTTATGGAAGACCATATATAGGGAATATTAGAATGAGGCAAAAAATGTTCATTTGCATTCTGGAAAGAGTCATAAGAAATAGAAGAAAATAAAACTGTTAGATTGTAAGATGTTTAGAAGGAAAGGAAGTCCAGACCACTCACCATACTAATAGCTATTGTTTTAAAAAGTATGAAGGAAACGACTAAAAGCATAAAAAGTTAATTAGAAAAGTATTTGTCAAGTGCTTACTATGTGCACACTAGAGATACACCCCAATCCTCCCAATCCTCAAGGAAACTACCTTTTAATGGGAAAAGGCAACACATAAAAGAAGGGTGAATGGGGAAGGGTGAGGTACGGAAAAAGTATGGGTTTAGTTGTAGGTACAAGAGTCGTTATAGTTAATCATGAAGAGTCAAAAGCAGGGCTGAGAGAGAGGAATGATAGTTGGTCTTAATCCCATTCCAATACAGAGGCCCCAGTTGGAACTTACCAATGGGAGAAGAGAACCAGATGATGAAGAAATGGAGTTAAAATAGACAACATCTGGTAATGATACTATATAATATCAAAACCTTTAGTAAGAGCTCATTCTTCTATTGTCTCTATGGGGTCAATAAGAAAAAAAAAAAAAGAAGTAAAAAAAGGTAGTCTGGGGGCAGCTAGGTGGAGCAGTGGATAGAGCACTAGCCCTGAGGTCAGGAGGACTTGAATTCAAATCTAATCTCAGACACTTAACAGGTCCTAGCTGTGTGATCTGTCAGGCAAGTCACTTAATCCCAGTTGCCTCAGGAAGGAAAAAAAAAAGGTAGTCTGGTATAGAGCAAATGGGATTAGACTTGGTGTCAAAAGGTCCATATTCAATTTTTAGCTCTGCAATTGACTAACTTTGCAGATGGGCAAATATAATAGGAAGCCATTTAACCTTGAAGTTGTTTTCTTAAATAAAATATATGAGATAATTGCCTAGATGCTTTAAAGTCCCTTTCAGCTCCAAATCTATAATCACAAAATGCAGTATTTTCTGGTTCTAAAATGACCTATGGTATATGTATACTTATCTATACTTAATAAATTTCTATTCCAAGAAGTAACATGCAGAAGCAAAATGCTTATTTTCATAATTTAAACTCCTTTACTTGACTCTGTAATTTCTAAAACTATTGGGCACATCCCTTTCCCAGATACATTTCTAGATAAAACAAAACAAAACAAAAATACCTTCAAATTATCTTTAACTCTACTTTCTCACTTCCAACTTACTTCTCAACTCCTTAAAATCTGTTTTCTAATCCATTCAGACCTCAAACTACTCTAAAGTCTACAATTTTCTCTATATTTGTCTACATAAATGTCCAATGACATTTTCTTAGACCTCATAATTTCTGACCACTCTGCAAGACTTTATTTTCTTCTTCTCTTCTACTCTTCTACTCCTGGACTCTCTTTCTTGAAGTTTGATGATAATAACTCTCTTTGAGTTCTCTTTCTACTTATTTGACCATTGCTTCTTAGTCTCTTTGTTCAATTACCCTCCATATTTTACCACTGATAAACTAAGATTTCTCACAATACTGTTCTGGGTTCTCTTCTCTTCTCTCTCTACACACTCTCAATTAGTGATCTCATCACTATCAGGGATTCAACTATCTTCATTATGTAGATGATTCCTATATTTAGTCTTTATCTTCTTTTCCTGAATTCTAGTCCTGTATCAATAACTTCCTATTGAACATTTTGAACTAGATGTCAAAACTTTCCTACTTTCATTTCATTTCTTTTCTTTTCCTCCTCTTCCTTCTTCTTCTTTTTATCAAAGATACTGTTGTCCTTCTGGTTACACAGGTTCACAACCTCAATGTGATCCTCACACTTTATTTTCCATTATCTCACAATCCAATTGGTTGTCATATATTAATGTCTCTACCTCCACAGCATTTCTCAAATCCATTTCCTTTACTCTGTGACTGCAGTCGTGAAATTAAAAGACATCTGCTCCTGTGACAAATCTGGACAGCATACTAAAAATCAGAGATATCACCTTGCGTCAGTCAAACAGAGATTGCTAATGACTTTTGTTTAAAAAGGTCAAAATCTACCACTGCCTCCAGAGTTCTTTCAAGGCATCATGATCTATATCATGCCACTGGAAAAGGGAGACTGGTGATGTTGCATAGGCCTCCCTCACTTAAATCCAATTGCATGTCATGTGATAGTCCTCTTTGAGAATAAAAGACAATCAACAGTATAAAGAATTTTTTTATAATTATATCAATATAATTGGTTTCCTTTGAAATCATGTTTATTTTATGCCATCAAAAACATTAATCTGAGGAGTCCATAGCTTTTACCGGACTGCCAGAGTAATCCCTAACACATAAAAAAGAGAAAGAATCCTTGCTCTAATAGAATATAAGCTACCAGAGGGCAGGAACTAATTTTTTTCTTTATATACCCATATAAATGTAAATAGCAGATCTTAAAAAAAAAAAAGTTCAATGAATGAATTTATATGGAATACAAATAATTTTACACAGTGTATAATAATTGTATGCAGTGATATGGGAATAAAAAAGTGTTACATTCTTTCACTCATTAGATTTAAAAGTTCACTGTCAATAAGGATGTTTTTGTGGGACCAACAAATACAGTAGGATATGTCTAAAATCCTAAATAGTCATGAATTATAATTTTCCTCTGAACCATATTAAAAGACAAAATGGAATATAATTGGCACGAACTATCCACCTAAAAGCATCTATGTAAACTAAATGCATTTTGAGTATGGAAAATGAGCCCTGTCTCGAAATTCTGAAACTTATGTTCCATTCCATGTTCTAGAGTAGTGTGTGTGTGTATGTGTGTGTGTGTGTGTGTATACATGTGTGCGACTTCTGTGATCCTTAATTTCTATATTTGTCAAATGCCAGTTCAATGTATCACAGAAAATAGAAAGACAGCGCAGTTATTATAACAAATATTTAAGGGGTAAAAAAGTACTAGTAAAACATGAGATCCTATATGTACACATATACACAATTCATATATGATATAAATGTAACTCATATATAAAACATGTATCATACACACACACACTATTAGAACAAATACTGCATTCAGGATTTCAAAAAATTTTCCTCACATTAATCCCATGGGGCAGGTAGTTTAACTATTATTTTTCTCTTTTTATAGAAAAGGTAACTGTTGTGCAGATAAGATCAATTGTACATGTTCAGATAGTCACTAATTGGCAGAGCAAGAACTCAAGTCTAGATCTCTCCTGAATCCAAAACTAGTAGTCTTTCTATTTTAACATATTCCCTTATATGTGTATATATATGCAAATACCCATCTGTGTATAAATACATATATCCAAGTGAATATGAGCCTCTCCTAAAGTACCAAGAAAGCATATTCATGAGAGTAGTAATTACTGCAACAGAAGGGAATAGGAAATATAGTTTTTCATCACTCCTGTTACATGATAATTTATTTCTTGTCTCTTGGCAAAAGAGGGAAAAAATTTTCTTGCATTTCAGAAGGCGCTAGGAACTTTAGAAAAGAATTTATGTTAAACATTCATAAGCTTAAAAAAAACAAATAAAACACTGTTCTAATGAGGAAGTTCTATTCTGATTATATATACTGCCAAGGGATCACCACTGCTATTCATGCATTTGAGTGGCCAAACCTATACTATAAATTCAGAGATTTGGTACATCCTAAGATCGGGAATGTGGACTTGGAGATGAGAGGGAATAGAGAGAAAGTTATATTTTTGGGGCATTAAAAAAATTTCTATAAACTATAGGGAACTCAGTGAGAAAGTAAAAGAGGTAATTGTTCACATTCCAAATGTTTTGATATATAAACTGTGTAACCATCATGCACGAATAGAGCAGCTGCTAACAATTTATGTTTTTAAAAAGAGATAAAAATCATGCTGCATGCCAAATGATGTTTCTCTAATGAATGATAGTTTGAAACTCTGAACAAAACATAGTTGTAAAATAGTACCAAAAAAAAAAAAAAAAAAGACACAAAAAAACCCAAACAACTCATGAGGGCTAATAGTTTGAATTTGAAAGAAGATTCAGTTTTATGCCCAATTATGGGGGGTGGGGGAGAGGAGCCTAAAAATCCTCTTTCCTTCTTTTAGTCCCTAACTGTAGTGGTATTCTCAGAGATTCCTAAAGGAGAAAAAAAAAAAGCCAATTCTGCATGCACATCTGTTTCCAGTGTGATGCTGGTATGCAAACTATTGTCTATTGGAAGTGTGTTGTGGTAATGTTTGCCAGGGTTAAAGGCTGGGTCAATTTGATCAAGAAGCTAAAATTAGCTTCTGTGTGTTTTCCTGAAAAGAAAAAAAAATACTGTAAAGCTCTTTGTTTTCTTTCAAGTTCTGTTCTCAAATTTCTGTTTCTAAGTGTGTAAACTACCATGAAACAGATGCCTGTGAAAACTGACTTCTTGTTCTAAGTTCCTTATGACGAAATAGTGCAAAAAAGCTATTAAGTCCAATAGTTTGGAGGGTTTGTGGAAAAATAAAAACTTTAGAGCCAATTCACATTATTTCCCCATGTTTGGAATACTACCCAACATTATAATTCTTGATGTTATTTGCTAAGAAATCCTAAAAATATACAGGTAGTTTGACAGAATTTTGATGCACAAAAACTCCCAAATAAACAAAAAAAATCCTAATCACTTAGAAAAGTTCAGAGATAATTTATTAGGCTCCATATTCTTACAATTCCTCCAAAAACTTAAAATGAGAAATGGCATGGTAAATCTTATTATAAACATTATATAAACCACATAAAAATGATATTGCGAATCTATTGATCAAAGAAGAAAACAGAAATTGTTTTGTCAAAATTTAGAGAAATTAATTTAACCTCATTATGTTTATGTGAAAAAGCCGAGTATTAGGAGAATTTGTACAACAGGATTTCCTTCTTTCTATACTTCCTCTCAAATCTTAATTTTTAATAAATTACTTTTTATTATTTAGAAAACATTTACCAAATTAATAAAGTATGAGGTGTTACATGTTCTCAACATTTTTTTCCATCTCACACATATTTCAGGTCAGAAAGTATAGGAGGAAAATTTCAGGTTTTTTTTTTTCCCATGTCAAATCAATCATAGTTTCTAAAATGAGTGTGTCAACATGTTATCTGGGGTTTTCACAGTTACCTAAGCAAAGCTGCCAACAAAAAAAATGTCTGAAAAAAATATAACTTATGTGCTGTCCTTCAAAATTCACAGACAGTTAGAACATGTCAATAAAAAGAGTCAGGAGATTTCATAAATGTGTAGTTAATTTTTTTTTTCTAAGAGGTAATGTCTAAAACATATATTACACTTATTTTAGACTTTCCAAAAGTCAGCTAAGTCAAACTAGAACTGTAAACAATGACAGAGCTATAATAGCCCTTATTGATTTTATATTCTAACTCCTTCATTTTATAAATGGGGAAATCAAGACCAGAGAAACCAGACCTGGAAACCTTGTGATGACCCACACCTTGAATATGACCACTACTACCCCTGGCTTTGACTGCCAATATTCACTTTGATATTATAAACCTTATTTACATTAGTTGTGGAGAAGGCAAACCTGAATTTTTACACTAAGGAAGCAATGAATGATCAATGAAGCATTTTTAAGTAGCACTACTGCTGGACCTGAATTAAGGAATTAATGGCAAACATTTATCCAACTCAGTCTGAAGCAGTTACAATGAAAAGAACTCCAGAATTCCAACCAGACTTATTTCAACAAGTTATTGCCAACAAAAAATGGGCAGTATAGTTGAGAGCTCTGGACCTGAATTAGGTAAAACAGACTCTTAATTTGGCTCCAAGTTGTGTGACTTTGTACAACTCTCTTAACTATAATTTGCCTCTGTTTCTTCATCTGTAAAAATGGAGTGCCTGCCTCCCAGGATCAAATAAGATTATAATCATAAAGCACTTTGCAAACCTTAAGATGATATAAAAAGGCTAGCTATTATTAGCTATTAGCTATGTAAGCGTATATTTTTATGCAAATGACTGAATCAGAAAGAATGAGAGAGGTTCAAAACTTAAATTATATAGATAGCTCATGCTCACTTATATCAAGAATATTTACTTCAAGAAAAGATCTGGAAGACTCTGGAAAATATAGCCCTCTAATAACATTACTAAAACATAAATGATTATATTTTTAAAAAACTGGAAATAATGAGTTACTGATGTAAGATAATCTAAGAATCCGAATATAGTCAGAAAAATATAGTCCATTTTTGCTAGAACAAAATAATACAAAACTAAAAAAAATACCAATTAGAAAAATATATAGTTAAAAGAACTCTAATCATTAATAAACAACTTATTGATAAAAAAGGAATATGGAGGAAAAAAATCTCAACAATAATAAATGTAATTTCACATAAAAAGTTAATCAATGCATATCAGTCATCATAAGAAGGATACCAAAATATCCTAAAATGCTCTTTAGTCAACTAAAACGATTTCTTTACCAAATAGAGAAATAAGGCAGTCAAGAAAAAGACTGATTTGAAATATAAAATCATTTGTAAAAACTTGTGGGATGGATGGTGGAAGATTATAGCAATGTCACATCAGAAAAACAGAGATGCAATGAAGGTTAAAATCAGTGTTAAAAAACTTCTCAAACTATCCAACTAAGCAGAGGCATTCCAATGCTATTTAAGGATGAAACTGGATGGAGGTCAACACATTTTTTTTTTTTTTTAATTTAAAAGGATGCAAAAGAGACCTAAAGATTTTTATAAAAAAAATCTTTTTACTAACTATTGGAACTACTATTTAATAATGAACAAACAATATATATATATATATATATATATATATAATATATATATATATATATATATATATATATATATATATAGGCTAAATAGAGATAATCAACAAAAGGAAGATGCTAGAATTAAGGGAACATGTAAAAATTTTCCTGTAGAAGATGGGACTTCTGTGGGGATTTGAAAGAAGCTAGAGAAGCCAGGAGACAGAGAGAGGAAGGCAGGAAATTCTAGGAAAGGACAACTAATGAAAATATTCTGAGTTGGGAGATGAGGTGTCTTGTTTGAGGATCAGCAAGGAGACCAGTATTATAGAGTTATAGAATAGGAAAGTGTGGCTTAAGATGTAAGAAATCTGGAAGATAGATTATAAAGGTCTTTGAATACCAGAGGATTTTATATTGGATACTGGAGTGAAAGGACAAATAAAACTAGATTATATTAAGTGGGGGAGGTAACATGGTCAGATTTGTGCCTTAGGAAGATGATATTAACAGAAGAGTAGGAGATGGACTGGAGTGGATAGACTTGAAGCAGGGAGACCAACAAAAAGATTTTTGGAATAGCCTAGGTGTGAGATGATAAGGTCCTGCACCAGGGTGGTAGCAATGTCATAGAAGAGAAGGGGATGTATTTAAGAGATTTTGCAAAGGTGAAACTGATAAGCCTTGGCAGCAAAGACAGGAAAAATAGTAGGATTAGGCCAAGTGTATGTGAAGATTCTTTGTGCCGGAAGCAATGCTGTATTCAAAAGATGTTTGAAAGAGAAGAGCAAAAATAAAAATCTTAGCCTTGGTTGATGGGGAGCAAGGAAGGATAACAAAAACCAACAGTATGCCTGCCTGATATTTAACTAACATGAAATTCTTATGAACACACAACGATTGAAATCAGTTTTTATGAAAGGTTTAGAAGGAAACATCAAGTAGACATTAATAATACCTCATAGTTGGTCACAATTTGAAACACAACTGAAAGGAAGATGTAAAGGAAATAAGACAGCACTATTTTTAATATTTGTTTACTATAAGAATCTTTTTAATAGTATTTATAGTATAGTATTGATTCGATAAAAATGACTGCCTTTAAAGTTTCCTTCCAATGAAGTTTTTCCCATGTACACATCAAAATTATAGAAAATTCATAAAAAGATAAAGCAGAAAAAAGTTTCATTGACTCTGATTGGAAATAGTGGATGAAATAATGATTCTTAAGTTTTCTCTTCACTTGTTTTACAGGTCAGGTTTGTAGGGGGTTTTTGATAGACAATATGTTTCATTTTCCTCTATTTTTCAATATTTTGAATTTTAAAAAATAATTATTGTTATTTCCTTGAGACTGTAGTTTCTATTTGGTTCATTATGATGGCTAAGATTTTGCACCTATTTTACTAAGCTATTGATTCCCCTTTTTAAGTTTTTTTTTTCCTCCATAGCTCTATTTATTTAATAATATCTTTTAAAAATCATTACATCATTTCTTTAAGAGATTCTAATTGTACATTTCAGAGAATTGTTTTATTTTTTTCCTTTGAGGTTTTGATTGCAGGTGTTCTTACATTAATTTCTTTTGAGTTTTGATCTTGGTCCTTCCAAACAGGATAAAATTTCTTTTTTGTTTGCTTATTTTTGTTCATAATGTTTTAAGAAATTATTAAACAAAAATGTTCAGACATATTAGAACAAGGCAGCATTGTGAAAATTAAAGCTATCAGTCAACTCATGAAAGAAATCTCCAAATCCCAGAAAGCCCTAAACTCTTAGGATTATCAGTGTCCAAATTCAGATGTTTCAGATAAAAGAAAAAAAAATGGAAACCAACAAAAAAGAAAGAATTTAAATATCAAGGAACAACAGTCAGGATCACACAAGATTGAACAAATATCATGTAAGGAAGTAAGCACATATGATAAAGATAAACCAAGAAAGATTTATTCAATAAAAGTGAATGAAATGCTAAAAAGAAAAAAAAATAACCTTTAATGAAATTGAAGATTTCCAAACATTTTTGAAGAATAAAGTTGAAAAGCAACTTTGAAATACAAATATGGAAATCGAGGAAAATATGTTCATACAGAATATCATAACAAAATACCAATAAAAGAAAAAAGTTCCATTTAAAATCACTACCAAATTTATTTGAATATACACACAGATATATATGAACTATATAAATATAACTACTCAAAAATATAGATCTCAATAATTGGAAAAAACCATTAATTTCTCATGGATATATTATTCAATATGATAAAAATGACAATACTACCTAAATTTATTCACTTATTTAATGTTTTATCAGTGAAAGTATCAACTGGGGATTTTATAGAACCAGAAAAAATTATAATAAAATGCATTAAAAAATCAAGCAAAAATATTCTCAGAAAAAATAATGGAATAATGAAAACTAGTTTCAGTTTTGAAACTACACATATGAAACAGCAATTTTTCAAACAGTTTGATACTGGTTAAAAATAGAGACTGAGGGGCAGCTAGGTGGAATAGTGGATAGAGCACCAGCCCTAAAGTCCGGAGGATCTGAGTTCAAATCTGGCCTCAGACACATAACACTTTCTGGCTGTGTGACCCTGGGCAAGTCACTTAATCTCCCGAAAAAATATGAAGTGGACCACACATGAAAGGAAATATATCTACTGTCTTAATATTTGTTAAACACAAAGATCCCAACTAAGAGGATAAGGACTCACTATTTGATAAAATTGCTGAGCAAAACAATATGCAAGATTTAAGATATAGATCAATACCCTACATCTTATCCAAAATAAGCTACATATAAAATACATAATCTAAATAAAGAAGGTCTCATTGCAAACAAATTAAAGCAACATAAACAATTATAGATCAGATCTATATAGATTAAAGAAAAAAGTTCATTAAAAAAAACAAAGGACAGAGAGGATCATAGAAGATAAAGTAGATAATGTTGATGACCTAACATTAAAAAACAAAACAAAACATTTTTGCACATCAAATACAAGAAAGCTAATAATAAATGGAAATTATTAATTGTTAAATCTTTGCTGGAAGTTTCTCAGGTAATGGTATCATTTCCAAGATAAATAAGGCACTGATTCAAATTTATAACACTAAGAGCCATTCCCCAATTGATAAATGAACTATATATAGTTATATAAAATGAAAAGATATGAACCAAGAGAGTTATTATGAAAAACAACCCAGACTATCTACAGCTAAATGAAAATGTTTCAAAGAACTAATACTTAGAAGAATGCAAATTGAAACAAATCTGAAATCCTATTTCACATGTATCAGATTGGTAAACAACAGAAAAAAAAGGAAAATAAAAAAAATTGAAGATCTTTCAGAAAACAGTCACATTGATGCTTTGTTGATGGACTTAATAAATACAAACAATTGGGGTAAGCAATTTGGAATTATAGCAGTTCTTTCTGCAGTGCATTTGAAAAAATGACTGATTAAATTATGGTATATGAATATAATGGAATCTTTATATACTATAAAAAATAGGAAGTAAATTATTTCAAAGATTCATGGGAAGACTTGTATGAACTGATATAAACTAAACTAAGAAAAACCAGAAGAAAAATCTATATTGTAACATAAATATTATAAAAATGAATGAGTAAGGAAAGAACTGAGCAAAATAAGAACAATCTGAAAAATGATAATTTGAAAGTTATAAGAACTGCAATCGATGAAATGACCAGTCATGATCCAAGACAGTTGAAAATAAAACATACCATTCACCCCGCTACAGAGAGAGGGTGATGGATTTTAGATGCAGAATGAATGTGTGTGTGTCTGTGTGTATAAAGAGCCAAAAGAAACAGATTTATGTTCATTAAAAAAAAAATTGAGGTTAGGGGGCTACAGATATAGAATATTAATACATTTTCAAATAAGATTGCTATAGTTAATTTTGTTCAGAATATTCAAAACAGATGATACTTTAATTCTTTCTTTTGCTCACTGAAGAAATAAATCCTATAGGATTTAACTAGATGTTCCTGAACATGTATATGCCATTCTTATAGTTAAACATATCTGGCTATACTCTACAGTCACTGTTTTTGGTGTTTAAAGAAAATTGTCAGAAATGCTATGCAGCTAAAATTCAACAACTACCATGTCTGGAGGCAAATCTAATATGAGTTTTGTCTAAATATACTGGAGTCTCTCTCTGAAGTCATCCTTGAAGTCGATAAGGTGAAAACATATTTAAGTGAGGGTTATCTCAATTACTAAACTATAAGTAAGGAGCAGGATGGATAGGTCTTATGAAGCATATTTTGAGGTAGTAGGATTCCATTATATTGTAAAGGATAGGGAAAAGCCCAAACTGAGGGTTTTTTAAATTTAATACTATGATAAGAATGAATGAGATGCAAACTGAAGGAGCATAGTGCTACCTTTGACAAATTAAGTACTATTGGAAATAGAGATACTTGGATCTGTGTGTTTGTGTAAGGGATGAAAGAAATGTCTACCTTAATGTGTTCAAAGACAGATGCTTTTCTTTTTTTTTTTTTTTTAATTACTATAGCTTTTTACTTACAAGATATATGCATAGGTAGTTTTTCAGCACTGACAGTTGCAAATCCTTTTGTTCCAACTTTTTCTCTTCTTCCCCCCCATCCCTTCCCCTAACCTTTAGATGGCAGGTTGACCAATACATGTTAAATGTGTTAAAGTATAAGTTAATTACAATATATGTATACATGTCCAAACACTTATTTTGCTGTACAAAAAGAGTTGGACTTTGAAATAGTGTACAATTAGCCTATGAAGGAAATCAAAAATGCAGGCGGACAAAATTAGAGGGATTGGGAATTCTATGTAATGGTTCATAGTCATCTACCAGAGTTCTTTCCCTGGGTATAGCTAGTTCAGTTCATTACTGCTCTGTTGGAATTGATTTGGTTCATCTCACTGTTGAAGAGGGCCACGTCCATTATATAATATTGTTGTTGAAGTATATAATGATCTCCTGGTCCTGCTCATTTCATTCAGCATCAGTTCATGTAAGTCTCTCCAGGCCTTTCTGAAATCATCCTGCTGGTCATTTCGTACAGAACAATAATATTCCATAATATTCATATACCACAATTTATTCAGCCATTGTCCAATTGATGGGCATCCACTCAGTTTCCAGTTTCTGGCCACTACAAAGAAGACTGCCACAAACATTTTTGCACATGTGGATCCCTTTCCCTTCTTTAAAATCTCTTTGGGATATAAGCCCTTATTGACCCACCCATCTCCTTCATATATGGGCATGTCCATAGATTGACAAAAGAAAGTTTACATCTTGAATAAAGATGCAAAGTATGCAAAAAACATTAATACTGATGCAAAAAAAATAAAAGGAACAAGGCAGAGAGAGGGGTGTTTAAACTCTCCCTCGAACTGTTGGAATGGTGGTAACAGAATGATTTGAGATGGGATCTGTGGGGAGGGAGGAAAAAAAATTGTTTTTTTTTTCTTTAAAAAAAAAGCAAAAATTAAAAAAAGACATCTTTAAAATCAATCCCTGGTTATAGACAAGTTCTCCAGTTGACCTACTGCTGGGTCAAAGGGTATGCACAGTTTGATAACTTTTTTGAGCATAGTTCCAAATTGCTCTCCAGAATGGCTAGATGTATTCACAATTCCATGAACAATGTATCAGTGTCCCAGTTTTCCCACATCCCCTCCAATATTCCACATTATCTTTCCCTAAGACAGATGCTTTTCTATGAAAAATAGTTAAAATCAAAGGCCCTAACTTTAATGGCTGGCCATGAATATGCAGAGTATGAAGATTCCTTTAAAATAGGAATAAAAATAGCACATACTTCACAAATTTGCTGTGAATATCAAGACAGATAATGTATGTAAAGAATTTTGCAAACCAGGAGACACTATATAAATGTTATCATCTCTTGTTGTTGCTGCTCCTCCTCTTCTGTTCACTTTCCCTTCTCTACAAAACTAGTTCCAATGGCACTTTTATCCTGTATACAACTATGGAAATAGCCAATCTGCAAATCCTTAGTAAGCTCTTACTACATGCTATTTGATTAGATGGTAGAGATTCAAAGACCAAAATGAAATAATCCTTTCTTTTAAAAAGGCACATGAAACATAGGGACCACAATTAAACATTTTAATGTATTTTGTGAGACAACAATTGTTTCCTATGAAGGTTGCTATTAGGACTTGCATAGACTTTTCTGTTTATCTTCTGTAATATGCCAGGAATCATAGACTATTAAAAATCCTCTATTCCCATTATCTTATGTAGTATGTATTCTATTTTTATCACTATCACATTTACACAGGAATATTTAATTAATTCTTCTGCACAGTATTAGGGTCATTATAAATACTCAATATATACTTAATAATAACTAAATTTATTAAGGACATAATATGTGTCATGCATTATACTAAGTGCTGGAGATGCAAAGAAAGGTTAAAAAAAGCCAAACAAAGCATACCTAGTTTTCAAGAAGAGAGTTCTCATAGTTCTGGGAGGAAAATATACAAACATGTCAAAACAAGATATAGATAGATAGATAATATTCATTTATTCATTTATAGATAGACATATTCATTTATACATACATACATTAAACACAGATATCCATATATCCATATAGAATAAATTGGAGGTAACCAAGCACAAGAGGGAAGCCACTGGCACTAAGGAGAATTCGAAAGTTTCTTTATAGATGGTGGAATTTTAGATGGGATATGAAAGAATCCTGGAAACATAGGAGAGGGAAATGAGGAGAGATCACAATATCTGCCAGGTATAAACATCAGACAGTAAATATATTCTGGCAACTGCCAAAAAGATTGTCCTTGAATTCTTTTTTTTTTTTTTTTTTAAAGAGGTAAGAAGACATTTGGAATATATACAGATCAGATAACATTGATCCAAATGATATATATACTATAGCATAAATGGAATTAATTAATACATTTAGCAAACCAAAGGGAATGGAAGGATAGGTATGCAACTTCATTTCTATAAAATATTTTGGTCAGGGTTGGACAATTAATTCAAATGACCTTGAGTATAAGCACGGTTCTTTGGTTCTCTTTTATAAAACATTGGCTCTTTTAATAATGTTTCTTCAATATCTCATTTTACAACACAGAGAGAAGATGACAAAATGATGGAATAAATTTAGGTATTGCTATATTTCACCAAAAGATAAAGTTGCTTTTTGGTTTCTTAGAGACTTCACTGGGTAGTGCTCTCTAAAATAAAAAATAAAAAATAAAAATCCCCAGTTGTTTGCTATTAAACTGGATCATTTGAAATTATTTTTAATTTTCCTTCAGAAGCTTGAGCTTATTATATAGATTAATAATTTTACCACTAAGCCAAGTGAACCATGCTGACACCTTGGTTCTTTTAGCTAAGTTTACTTTGAGAATTGGAAATCTCTATGGAATTCTAGAATAAGTACCTTCTAATAGTACGATAGTTCATAATTTTGCCTCTAACTGCAAGGATTAGAAAGATACTTAAGCCACAATAATGCCTCAGTTTTTTCATCTGTAATGTGATGATGATAATAGCACTGACCTTCTAAAGTTGTGGTGAGAAAAAATGATTTAATCTATGTACTACCTTTGTAACGTTAATGTATTATAAATCCTTGCTATTATTTGTGTATTATAGTCTGTGAGCTCCTGAAGAAGTCATTGTCTTTTTGCCTTTCTTTGTAAATGTTTTATCCTTTAAGAATACTTGATGTCTATTATGAGATCCATGTTATATTTATAGGTAATATTTTTTAAAGCATGCCTTCGTTGATTTAGAAGTTCTTATTCATCCTGGATACCATGGACAGAGTTCTGGACCTAGAGTCAGTATCAGTATCAAAATTCAAATATTGCTTCTGTGACTTGTGACATGTGACTTTGGATAAATTACTTCACTTTCCTGGGTTTTAGTGGATTCATTGGCTAAAAAAGAGGCATAGATTAGATGGTCTCTTAGATCCCTTCCCACTAAGAAACTACGATCTTCTAAGAAAAGTTATCTGTAGCTTTAAACATCTGTAGCTTAAATCTATGCCTTTAAGCTCACCTAATAAGTGGAAGTTTACATGGAATGAGAAACTTTGGACATGCTGCTTTTCAGTAGAAAATATTATTTATTTAGGTGTCTAAGCAACAGATAATCTGAGAAATCCATTATTTATATCAACAAGGGATTTGTTGACTGTGGGTTGATAGCCACTTTTGAAGTCATTAAGAGACTCAGAGAATATAGCAGCAGTCAAGAAGACTTCAATTTCAGGCTCAGACATTTGCTATATTAATTGCTATTAAGTAATTACCTAAGCAAATCAATTTCAGTTCCCTCATGTGTAAAATGGGGATACTGATAATAATGATGTTATATACTTTTTTTTTTTATTGGCAGTCCCTTGGACAGCAAGGAGACCAATTTAGTAAATATTTAAAGAAATTAATTCCGATTTACCCACTGGAAGGACAAAGATTGGACCTAAAGCTTAAATATTTGGCCACATGAAAAGAAAACAGAACTTACTGGAATTTTTGCTGGGAAATACTGAAGGCAAAAGAAGGGAAAAGTAGCAGACAAAAGGGACAGATAGTGTCATGCAGGCAATGAACATAAGCTTGAACAGACTGGGAGATAGTGGAAGACAGAAGAGCCTGGTGTGCTTAGAAGTCCATAAAGCAATCTACATAATAATATACAATAATACATATACTACATAATGTAACATACATAATAATAATGACAACAACAATACAGTGACTGGACAACTTTGTTGCACTGGCACTGTGCACTGGTGCTTTACAAGTATTCTCTCATTTTATCCTTGCATAAACCCTGGGGACTAACTGTTATAATGATATACATTTTATAGTTGAGGAAAATGAGGCAGGTATTACTTAAGTGACTTGCCCAGGGTCACATGGTTAGTGTTTAAGGCCACACTGGAACTCAGGTCTTTCTGACTTCAAGCTTAGGGTTTTGTCCACTATGCCACTTAGCTGCCTAAGCTACATCCCAGGGTTGTTATGAAGATTAAATGATACTATATTCATACAATTCTTTAAAAAGTTTAAAGTGCCATATAAATTTTATCTATTACTATTATTAACAACAGAGTAATTAAAAGGCAACCTTGTATTCTCAACAAGTTCAAGAAAAAGAAAATAGACATAAATTCTCTTTTAGAGTCAAAACCATTTCTTAGCCCCTTTCTCTAATGTGTAAGGAAAACCAGAAACAATAAATGAGATGCTAATTTGAACCTGGGATGAAGATGAGTTATACTAACACTGAATCGATTCACGAAGGCATTTGAAGAGAAACGGAGAGAAGAACTGGTCTTGTACCAGGTTCCAATGGTGCCTCTGATCCTGGGGAAATGATTTAACTTTTCAATGCTCTAAGCAACATTCTAACTCTTAAGTTGCAGAGATAGTTCTTAACTTTATTGGCAGAGAGAATTTCCCCATCTGGATATTCCCTATACAAAACAAATTGCAAATCAAGATTCTATCCCTATCCTGTCTGAAAAAAATGGTTTACATTATTTTCCCAAGAGTGTTGAAAAATCACTGAAATAAATGTGCAAATCTTCTAGGAAGAAATACTATATTATAAAGTTAAATAGGAAACAAATTCTTATATTAGAAAAAGAAACAGAAAATTCTTAATTCAACTCTGACATTCTAAGTTATTTCTCTGTTGGTCCATTTCAGAAAAATTAAAGTTTTTCAACCAAATCTAGAAGGCAATTTACCAAAATAATTTAATCTTGCTAGCATTTTTCTAAATAATCACTTTGACAGGAATGGAAAGCAAGAAATTCTCTGAAAAGAGGGCAAATGATTTGCTTCATTTTGCCAACAGAGAAACACCTTGAATGTTTCCAAAATGGAGTCATGGAAGACAGAAATTCAATCACAGTCATCAGTAAATGGTTTCCCGGGTTGGATGGAAAATCATTAGTTTCCCGGGTTGGATGGAAAATCATTAGTATCATTTTAGGCTTTTAGTGAGTACATAAGATACTTTTCAATCATTTCCATAGGCCTCATTTGACTATATGGCATTCAGTGGTATGCATATTCTAAGTATAAGGCATCATTAAGGATCTCTGTGATAAGTTTTGTATGATGTTGTGGCCACTAGCTAAGGGCAAAAGGGAGTAAGTACTATGTGTCCTTGAAAGTATTAATCCCAAAGACAGCTTTTAGGGGAATATGATTCTATAACATGTACATAGACACTGAAGAATGCATGTCACTCAAAAGATAATCAAGAGAACACCTTTTACAATTTACAATTGACTTTTCCACCCTTAGATTTTCCGTGATGGCTTGAAAGCCCTGTGCACACCTGTAGGGATTATTTATTTGAAGATTCGGAGTCCATTTACAGGATATTTACCGAGCAAGTAGGACAGTAAAATGAAATTGTTTCATAATTTTGAAAACTGTAAATTGAAGAAAATCTTTACTATGCATAATGTAATCTTTTGAATCTTAGAATTAAATGAGCTTACTTTTCCTAATTCTTCTCTGACAAGTTATACATCTGTAATTTTATTTTAGTATGTGCATGTTTGTATGTATAAACAGAATGAAGAACTATCTTCCTAATTTTAAAAGTTCGTAAATATTAGAAAAGGTTTGAGGTTAGGAGTGGAGACAGGGGGTCTGAAGAGATTTGTTTTTCTTACATGAAAGGGTATTTGATTCCACTGAGAGTCATCCAAAGGTGACCAGTTAACATAAGCAGTACAAAATATTACTAAAAAAGAGAGAACAGTGGAAGAGTTCAGGTAAAGCTGAGATTCATGACATAGTGGTCTCAAAAAATGTTTTTCTGTCACTAAACTGTATGTATAATTAGTAAAACAAAACAAAACAAAACAACAACAACAACAACACCAAAACCAAATGGGAAATTGAGGTCTTTCCATTTGGGAAAACACAGATGCTAAAGCCCTCTCAGGCAGAAATTAACTTTTTTCTTGGAATTAAATCGTGTCTGCAATATGTCTGACAAACCTCAGAGAAAACTTTCATAGTGCAAGTATGACATGTAAAATGAACCTTATCATGCTTTGGCCCTTAAGGCTGCAATCCAAATCACACATTTATCCAGCAAAGTGTTCAGGCCACACAAGGAAGGAAGTCTTCAGCTACTGAAGATCATTAGTGGTGAGTGAAACCACTGTCAGTTTTTTGGGATTGGTCTCGTAGAATTCATACAAAGGACGGAAAATTGTTGGTGCCACTGGACTTCTGCCCAGCTCACCCCTACAGCTGAATATATGAAAAGCTGTGCCTTTATAATGAATATGCTACAAGGAGACAAAGGGTGGTAAGAACCTTCCAGTACATTAATCAGCAGGGGAACAGGCTACATGTCATCTCATATTGAGCTTCATGGCAAAAGCCAGAAGTTCACTCCCTGAGAAAGAGAGGCATCAGAATAACATTAGAAGCATCAAGTGTCCTCCCTTCCTAGTGTATGGAAAGCTCATCTAAGAGGTGTCAGGATAAAACATGAGGACTACATTTGTATTCAGACACAAGGAGGAGTGATTCACTATATCATGGCACAATAAGGGAAGGAGGAGGGTGTAATAAAAACTTTATAAGGTGAGATCTAAATCCTGAATGCAACACAAAATTGCAAAAACTTCTTTTTTTGCCTTTTCTTCCTTTTCCTTCTCCTCCCCTTCCTGAGAGAGCATGGCAAGACTGTAATTAAACCGTAAATTACTTAACACAAGGAGACATATGTTTAGATTAATGACAAATCTTTATGTAGGAAAAAAATCCACACCCCACACATACTTTGGATGACCTGTTTTCTCTCAGCAAAGTTCTAAAACCCAAACCAAGAAAATAATTGTGTGTGTGTGTGTGTGTGTGTGTGTGTGTGTGTGTGTGTGTGTATGGCTTTCGATGGATGACTGTTAGATAGCAACAAAAACATAATTTATGGAGATTGAAATGAAGATAAGACAATGTTGCCCATTAGCCAAAGTCATTTAAGAGGTTTATATCCCAACTATAATTCTTGAAATGTCTCAATGGAAATATGTTGCTATTTTTTAAAAAAAGGCAATGTATGCATTCTATTAATACTTACCAGAATGCCATCAGTTTTGCTCATTTGAAAATTAAAAACGTCTTTATACACATAATAGCTTTAACATAAGTTTATTTCAAATGAAATTTACAGGACATTCTAATAAAACTTTTATTAAGGATATTCTTTTAGAATCAACTGGTGGAAATCTAGCAAAGGAAAAATAATAACAAAGTTTTTTAAAAAGTTATGTTTTCAATTACACTGATCAATAGGATTTTTTTCCCAATTAGGATCAAACTGAAAAATATTCTTCTTCATTCTTTCATTACTATTCTTTAAAGCAAATATTCCACTTAAAATTTTCTCAGTAGTGAAAAGAGTAACTAAGCTATTTTAAGACACATTTCCATTTGTCAGGACAGACATGGACCAACAATGTTGCATTTCCCTGAGCAATTGCTCTGAAGGTCCCAAGGGCTACAGGAGGTTACCTAATGTCAGGGGCACCATGATAGATCTTCTGTCAGTCTGTTCCAGTTGGGATCCATCTTTTTTAGTACATGACAACTATGTGGCGAGTACTCAGATTACTATTCTCCCTCAATGGTTTAAAAACAAACAACTTTTTTATACTCCTTTGTAAGATGAAATTAAAAATAACTTAGTTTTTGGCTAATTTTCTCAGCACAGTAACTGTCTTTATCCAACATAAATGTGTAATTCACAAGACAGTTGTGTTTTTTTAATGGAGGGTTGGTAAAATAGTAATAGCACACAAAACTATCCAATAAGCAATCTTCCAAACAGTCCAACATAAATCATTTTAGGAAGAGTATTCATAGACTTTTAAATTCCTGTTTCATTCAGTTTCATGGCCCCCTGTGAGAAAATTAAGTCATGTGCATTTGATTCTTGGCACAGACAATTATTTGATTCCAAAAGGAAGCTTTGTAGTGTAACTCATACTTAGAGTGAAGCCTGAAAGATAATCAGGCACAGTGCTCATGCCCACAACTTCTCATCTCCATATTTTATTAGGTTTCTAATTGGCAGTTGACCTCTTCTACACCAAATACATTCTAAATATATAAAAGAAAAAGTTGTCTGGACAAAATAATGTTAGCTATTAAAAAGAAGCTATATTTTTGCAAAAAAAAAAAGATAATTATGTCTTGCTTTCTTTCCCTTTTTCATACTCAAACAAGATTTGAGCACACTTTACAAATTTCTAATTACTTTCTTAGTGATATTTATGAGACACTTTGATAGCATGTATCAGAAATCAAAAGAAAAGTTCAGATGGTACCACAATTATCTATTAGGATATCTTTTATTCTGTCAAATAATGACAATTCCATAAAAATCAACTAGTAGTCAAACTGGGAAGGAAGAGGCCAATTATAGTATTTGAAGGAAAATAATCAAAAAGTTAAAATGGGAATCTAAGAATTCCAAAAAGCACTAAGTTTGGCCAGAGAACTCTTATTTGCTCTCCACTCCACCTGCCCTAATTGTCTGGCAGAATTTATAGTATACTTCAAACCAATTTATTTTACCCATTAAAAGACAGTGAGGATAGGATGGTAAAAAAACTATTTTAGCTTCAAACTGGCTTCAAGAATAAAACACAACTTTATTATCCCCTGAATTTGATGGAAATGTAATTCTTAGTTAATCTGACAAGACTAGTTCTTTGTGGGAGGAAGAGTACACACATTATGCTGAGTGGCAGACATTAACACTCTAAATCAATAATAATAATAATAGAGGAAAATTTGAACTAAGTACATAAAGTTTTTAGCTCTTATTTAGAGGATGTCAGGGCAGTAAAATAAAAGAGTACTCAAATGGAAAAGGAAAGACCTGGTCTTAGTTAATCCATTAATCAGCTATGCAAGTCATTTTCACATCTCTGCAGCTCCAATAAGGGAAATGGACTCTATAATCTCTTTGATTCTTTCTTGTTCTAAATTGAATGATTCAAGCATCTTGGAGGTATCATAACTATTCAACTTGCTTAGCCCAGCATGAAATGTTTCTGATGATGACAGAACTTAAAGTTGGTAGATGTGATCTAAATAATTTATTTGTATTCTGAAAAGGAGTAAGATATCAATTTAATATTTAAGAAAACAAAGGCTTTTACACATTAATTGAATTTGTGACAATTAGGCAATCGATGGAGCACTGGGCCTGGAGCTAAGAAAATAAATCCTCAGATATGTACTAGTTATGTGGCCCTATGTGCTGCCTGCCTCAATTTCTTTGATTGTAAAATAGGGAAATTACAATTTCAAAGCCTTCTTGTGAGGATCAAATAATATTTGTAAAGCACTTAGCACCATGTTTGATACAGAGGAGGCACTCAAAAGATTAAGCTGATGGAGCTTAAGTGACTTGCCTAGGGACACACAGTTAATAAGTGTATGAGGCAGAATTTGCATTCGGGTATTTCCTGACCTAAATTCTGTGCTGTGTGGTTCACCATCTAGTTACCTGTTCACTTGTCAAGTGACTGCTGGCCTGAGGCCTTGGAATTTGTAAACCTTTGAAGTATATTCTAATCCAGGTCCTCTGAGTCCAGAGTCAATGGTCTTTCTATTATCATAATGTTTTCACTTTAAATGTTTTTGTGGCTGGCTAGAGATGATGGCAAGTATTCAAAAGTTTTGACGAATCTGTAAGGCATTTAGAGAATTTCAGCTAATTCTACCTCCTCCCTCAAATTAATAATTAAATGTTTTTAAAATGTCAAGGAAAATGCAAAGAAATGCAACAGAAAAATCAAATGGAAAGAAGGCTCATAATCTTTCTTTATGTAGAAAAATGCTCTCTTATTGCTATGAAGTTGTCTCTAAAAGGGAGGAGAAAGAGTGGGTGAGGGTGGTCATTAAACTGGTTATATAAACTCTTGTTTTTTCACTGATTTTGTAGATTTTTACCTTTTCCCCCTATAAATTTCTATTGGCCATTCTTATAAACCACTCATTCCCACTGCAGCTAAACTTTCATTCAGAATAGAAGACACCTGAATTACATAAATCTCTAACACAAAGTAACATTTTCTGTGCAGAGTAAAATCCTTCATGACAAAGGTAATGAAGAAGAATAGCTTAAACAAAGTGCTTTAATGAGCTCCAGCTGCTGCTCCAACTCACTTACTGATAAGACTGCTAATCTTACAATAGAGACAGTTTGAGAAAAGGTTAAAATTCAAATACAGGAAGTAAAACTCTTTATATTTCATTGGTTCAATTTCTTTTTAGCTTGCAATAGTTTTCTTACAAAATTTAATTTTCAAGAGTTTCAGCTATGTCACTACAACCTTTAAAAAGGAAAATAATATTAAATTAAATATAAAAGTGCAGAAATATTGTTCTTTGAGGGAAGGGCCAACTGACCTGTTTGTGACTGCTCATTCTTCCCTCCCCCCTAAATCACCAAAAACTTTGAATGATGAAGCAACTTTAAGATGACACTAAAATTAGAATTTACATAATGCAGACATGTCTTATAGAAATTTTCTGTAGGAAGTTTAGGAATATCATCTAGCAATACTTCTATAGGAACTTTTTGAATACATTTCATCTTTGGATATCAGCATATTTTAAGAGTACTAATTATTTTTTCCATTATAGATTACATCTATGTCTTTAGATCAAGAGATAAGGGAAGGAATGCTTCATAACTAAATTCATATTAACAATTAAGGTTTAAAATATTCAATTAAATAGTTTCATTATTACCCATTTCAGGGATATCTCATTTTCACTTTTCAAAATGAAAAAGAAAAGCTTAAACAGATAACTTGGTAAAAGATTAAATTTTGCCAAAGTCACCCTGGCAAGTACTAAAATATAACTGATGTTTATGACTCTGCCCTTTCCTCAAAGGAATACCAGTAATTTCTCATTAACATAATAGGAAGTTCCACTAAAGTTATAAAAACATACTCCTTGAAGAAAGAAAACCCCCAAAGGAACTTCTTAGTATAAACTGGTTAAATTTTACTCAAGAATCTGTCTTTAATACAATGGGATCTTCTCTCAGACTCCTTAGTTTTTACTTGTCTATATGTCTTTTTAAAGAATTGCTCAAATTGCTGATCATCATAGCAGAGTTCAAATATTAATGCCTCCTTTCTTGATGTGAATGTAATGTCATTAACATTTCCTTAGGGGATTATGGGAAATTCTCCAAGGGAAATTTTGACATCCTCAGTGGGAGAAATAAACATGATTGCCTTAAAGAAATAATCTGTACATCTAAAAGGTGAAGACGCTATTAGATTTAATCATGCAGAAACCAAAGAGTTAAAACCAAGGAATTATATTCTTGCAGGCTGATGAAACCTTCCTGTTGGGAGTTCCTTTCAGACTGAGTGGGAAAGGAACAGTATTAATAGCTATTGCTAAGCTGCACTTTCCCACAGGTCTGGACAGGATCTCAAGATCAGCATTTGCCTCTCAGAAAGGAAGACCTGCATCTAGCAGACACTGGAAACTCTGGGCCTCACAGGGAGGAAATGGAGGACCTGGGAGACAAAACTCAAGCTGTCCCTCACATTTCAACTGCCCACAGAGGGCTCCGAAAGGTCTGACAAAGAACCCCCACCCCTCCCTTCTTTTTTTAAGGGCAAAAGGCATATTGAGGTCAGTGGCAGGTACCTGTCTCGATTTTTACGCTGCTCATACAAAACCTCCCACATGTTGAACCCAAAGGAATGTTCCATCCTGGCAGGAAGTCTCCAGATACAGGAAAAGCTAATAAAAAAAGGGGAGGAGGTTTTTACCCACCCCTCTAACTTCAGCTCCTACTTGCCCCTCCATCTCACCTTACAAATCTGTAAATGAACTCATTAGAGACCATCATGCATTTTTTTTCTATAACTACAAAAATAAGTTTCAAATCTGAGGCCACTAATCCACTTGGTCTGGTATGTTCGTGCGTTTTGGGAAGTCTACTGGGATACAAACACATTTACTAACAGAATGTGCAATGATTAAAAATCTCCTCCATACTAGCATTGTTGAAAATATTTTCTGATAATTTCACTGACTTTCACAATTATCCAAAGCAAATATAATAGCACCAAGGAGTCTAACCAGTTGTAAGGTTAGGAATCAGTAATAGCATTGTTTCCCTAAGCTGTCTTGATTATTTTTTCTACTGAAAGTTATCTTTGTGAAATCTCGGGGTTAGTCAATGTTACTTCAGATAGAACATGGCTATGGAATTCAAATATCAAGAATAAAACAAACATTTCAATAATTGATCTATAAAAGTTTCTTGATTCTCTTAGTGCAAAGATGAACACATGGAGAAACGGAACATTATTATTATTTTTTTTTCTGCCTATTTTCTCTTAGAAAAGAGGACTGGGATGAAGGTAATGGTGTAAAAATCCCCAGCTACTTTTCTTGACTTCTCTTTCAAAGCAGCATTCCAAATATGATTTACTTAATAGAGCCCCATAAATCAGCTAATGCAACAATAATCTCCAGATCTGCATGTAAACATGGTTATTAAAGATATTATAATAACTGTGTTTGCTTAATGCTATATGATAGAGCTCATCATCAGGCACATAGCTTTCATCCAAGGTAAGAAGCTTACAAGCTATATATATTCACAACAATAAAATTTTGAGCAAGAAAAAGCATTATTATGTATATAATTTAATTTGCTATGGAAAATCTAATTAACCTAATTTCACAGTGGCCCATAATACTAGTGAGCATTAATTGTAAAGAAATATTCAGTCCACAAAATAACTTCCAAAAAACAAACAAACCCCAACAACAAAGAATTAAGTGTGTTTTAATTCCATTTCTTTAGGATATTTAATCTAATAAAACCTGGTTATTTCTTTTCAAATAAAAATAGAGGTACTAAATACATACATCTAGTAGTGATAACACATTGATTCATGAGATGTAGATTTGTTTGGTATTGTGTTTTTTGAAAGTTAAGTAATCATTCCACCTATGACCATTACATTAAAAACTGTAAACTACCTACAATTACTAGCATGATCCCTAACCTCTGAAAGGTGGTAATCCAGTATTGGTTGTTAGCTGTCAAATTTATTTCCCTTTGGTGAAATATAACCTGGATTTAATTACCAGTCATTCTTGATACTTTATGGAGCAGTGCTCATGCACTGTGGCTTTGACATTTAACCCCTGACCCTTAAATATTTACCAGCTTTTAAACTGGTTGTGTATAATTATCCCTTCAAGTATATCTTAGATCTATCATCTTGACCATTCCAACCAATTCCAAGTCAGATATACCATTTTAAGATGTGATGTAATTTTCACTGAAATGGAAAATAGAACCATGCTGCCCCACAATGGGCCACATCAAGCAGAGTTTAAAATGATTTACATATGCTTGAAGCTACCTGTTCAGTAGGGTGGGTTATTTATTTGTGCCTTACCAATAAGGTACTATGAAAATAAAAGTACTGCTTAGAAATTAGGCCTTAGGACTTAAATGTTAGTTCCTCTGTTGGTCCCGTTAACTGACTAAATATGATAACTTGAGTCTGCAACATGAGGCAACTCTGATGAAGCTGTTTTCAAGAAAAACAAACAAATGAAAAAAATTTAGTGCTCAATTAATAGTCATTGGAATATTCCAAGTTTTTTTTTTAAACGATTCTGAGATTACTAGAGACCTCATTTGACAAATTGTTAATGAGAAAAGCATTATTATTGCTAATATTAAAGAAATGGGTTTGAATGAAGAGAGGAAAAGTCTTTCCTAGATTATTAAGATTCTTAAGAAAATGAAAGTAAGATATAATAAACGTAGAAAAAGGAACCACAATATCATTCTACTACAACTCACCATATTAAAACTTTCAAAACACACCTTTTAGAGTGTAGGAGATCAGTAAAAGTTTATTGAAAAAAATACTGATATTAATATTGTGGTCATAATAATAAACTTCCCTAAAGTAGTCAAGTTGTCAAGGAAACTAAAAGAAGTTAATGCAAGTAGAAAGAAGAATTTGGCTGAGACAAAGTACAGCCAGAAAAATGGAGGAATGTACCACTGAGAACCCCTCTTCCTGATCAGAGGGAATGAGAAAGACAAGAACAAGAGAAGTATTTGCTGCTGGTGGGGAGCCCATATGCTGAGTATAAATTAGGGCCAGATGCTCGTTTCTGGCTACTATAAGAAACCGAAGTCTAGGTCAGCTGTATTTCCAAGTAGAACACTATGCGGAGACATTCAGCTTTGAAGCCCAGCTGATCTAGAGGCTGGTTTTCTGAAAGGAGCCAAAACCGGCATGTGAATCAGCTGGACTTAAAAAAAAAAAAAAATCCGTATGAGAGTAATAATGTGTGGTCTTGAATAGTGTAATCTCAATAAATGACTTTCAGGTTGGGCAAATGCTTCAACTTCATTTTGGCACTTACCCGATCTGGCAGCTAGTTATTATTTTATTCAATACTAAGAGCACACTATTGCATAATTAGCCTCTATTGAATGCATAACTCACATTAAAGGCAAATAAAGCAAACCTCCTAATTTATAAGCCAAATTTATTTCACGTTCCCCTAAAGTCAATGCATAGGTGAAACAATTAGTTTATAATTTATGTATCAGTGATTTAAATTAATTACATAGTTTATCTTTTCCTACACAATTTTCAAGTTTTATTAATGTTTTAAAGTTATGCACAACTCATAAAGTCAACAATAACAACAACAGCTCTCAAGAAGACACAAAAATAACCAGACAATGCAAAGAGATTTAGGGAGCACACAGTATATGGAATATTACAGGAAATAGTAACTCATCCTTTTATTTTCAGCCAATATTACACCCTGAAATGTTCTTTTCATACTACTAATCTTTGCTTTGGTTGCTTCTAAATGTGAAATCTTTTCTGAAGAGGAATTTAACTAAGCACATTCACTCATTTGTAGTTAATTAAAGCTGGAAAATAACACATTTCACTATTTCAAATTACATGCCCCACCCCCATGTTTTACCATGATTATTTTATGTCACTGCTCATTGGCCATCCTGCCTCCAGCCACTTACCTCTCACATTTACCCTTCACACTGCTACCTTTCTAATCTTTCTAATGCATAGGTCTGAGTACATCTATAATTTTTTTTATTATATCTTTTTACTTTCAAATCATATGCATGGATAATTTTTCAACATTTACCTTTGCAAAACCTTCTGTTCCAAATTTTCCTCCCCTTTCTCCTACCCCCTGCCATAACATCTATCATTTTTGCATTCAAAATCCTCCATTGACTAAGAAAAGTATTAAAATGAAAATTATGTTTATAAACTTAAAAATACATTGTAGACAAATTTAGGCAGATGCTTAGTTCTATAAAATAAAGCTCCATGGTCTAGTATTTAAGGCACTTGGCAATCTGGCTCCAATATAATTTTTTAACACTATTTTATATTATTCTTTTTCACATTCTTTAATATTCTACCAGATCACTGACCTTGTTCTTGCTTTGTCAAGCCTTTGCATCATTATGCATAATTCACATAATTTGCAATGAATCATGGCTCTATATTTCCTTTTATCTTTCCTCAGGGTTTAGTTTGGAATTACCAATCTCCATGAAGATTTTCTTAACCTCTCCAGATAGAAGCAATTCTTCCTTGCTCATTCTTTCAGACTCTGAATTCTAAGCTATGGTATAGTTATCAGTGTCCAAGTTGTATCTCCCTTAAAGGTTGTAAACTCAAGGAGGATTATAATAATAATCCCAGCTGACATTTATATAGCTCCTTAAAGTTTGCAAAAGCATGAGGAACTATGCCATTTCAATATGCATTTAAACTAACAGTACCTTGCAACAGGCAACTTAATAATTTTTTTTTAAAAAATTATGTGGGCCTAAGTGTTTGGAAAATAGGATCTAGAAACAAAATTTTGAATGATTAACAATTAAAAAACATATGTATGTACACTGAAAATAATTTTTCATCAAATTTTGTGAAAATTTTAATCTAAGAAAGCAGATACAGTCACAATCCTATGCTTCTATAGAAATTATATATGTATATATATATATATATATATATGCTATAGTAAAACATTCTATGTTTTATTTTAATTTTACCACACATAACAGAATATCCCATTCCCTTCTAAACAGACACATATAGAAAACAGATTATTGAGCTAAGGTCTAGGAATCTGTTTCTTTTAAATATTTTAATAAATATAATTTAATAACAATTTAAATATTTTATAAATTAATTTAATAATAATTAACTAAATATTTAATAAATATATTCTTATTCAATTGGTTTCTTTTGAAATTCAATGCATTATATTTTATACTCTTATAAACATTATTTTGGGAAGCAGAATGCACCTGTGTATGAACAAATACCTACTATTTGTTAACATTATTTCAGGCATTTTTTGTGATTGTTCATTTGTTTCAGTGTTATCTAACTCTTTGTGACCCTATTTGGGGTTTTCTTGGCAAAGACACTGGAGTGAATTTCTTCTTCAGTTCATTTTACAGATGAGTAACTGAGACAAACAGGGTTAAATGACTTGTTCGGAGTCACTCAGCTAGTAAGAATTTGAAACTAGATTTGAACTCATGAAGCTGAGTCTTTCAAATTCTAAGCCCAGGGCTGCATCTATTGTGTCATCTAGCAGCCCTGTATGGGCATTCTATTATCTATAAAATTTAAGTTTTAAAAAGTGTAATGGATAGTCTATATTTTAATACAATTGCTTGTGTAATTTTTGACACAAGCATAGACACAGATAAACACACTTACACAAAACAATTAAATCATTAAAGTAATTAAATAAATGAATGGAGCCAAGGAAAGAAAATTGAAAGGAAAAAGGAAAACCAATTAGAGGGATGGCAGCTTCACCAGAGCAACCATCTTTGCCTTTAGTTACTTTTTTTCCTTTATGATTTGGAATAAAATTTGTAACAAGAAATCCTATGTCCACAGCAAACAGTTGAAAACAAAATTTAATCAATTAGTACATTAATATGTTCCATGTTTTTAAAAAAGCCAATCATATGATTTTAGACACATAAATGACCTAGTCCAACTTCTCCATTTTACAGATATGGAAAACAAAGCCTGAGAGACAGTAAATAAACATTTATAAAATACCTATTATGTTTCAGACATTATGTTAACTTTAGGGGATACAAAGGAAGGTAAAAGACAGTCTCTGCTGTTAAGGAGTTCATAATCTATTGGGAGAGAAAACATGAAAACAACTATAGACAAATAAGCTATGTATAGGATAAATTAGAAATAATCAAAAGATGAAAGACACACTTACAAAAGGCTTCCTACAGAAAGTGGGATATCAGTAGGAACTTAAGGAGGCCTGGGAAATCAGTAGGTTTGGAAATGAAAAGGCATGGAGACATCTAGAGAGAATGCTCAGAGCAGAGAAGTGGAAGGGCTTTTCCAAGAATAGCAAGAGAGTCAGAATCAGTGAAGTGAAAGTGAATATTTTGAGGAGTATGAAGGCAGAAAAAAGGAAAGGAGGTAAGGGGGAGAAGATTTTGAAGGGCTTTGAATGCCAAAGGTTTTGTTAGTTAATCTTGGAGGTTATAGGGAGTCACTGGAGTTTCCTGAGTAAGAGAGTGATCTGATTGGATCTGTGCTTTAGAAAAATCACTTTAGTAACTGGATCAACTGGAATGGGGAGAGAGACCAACCAGTAGGCTATTGCTAAAGTCCAGAGAGGTGGTGATAAAGTCCTGAACAAGGGTGGTGGCAGTGTCAGGAGACAAGGCAGCACATGTAAGAAATGATACAAAAGTAAAAGCTGGGCAAAAGGTTGAATATGGGAGAAGAGGATTGACAAAGTATAAGGAATCAAGACTTGCTTAGAGTCACACAAACAAGACCATTACCTTAGAATCTAAGATCTTGAGCTGAAATGACCATAGTCAAAATTTTTAAATAAAATGAGGAAGGTGGAATGATTAAGTAGCCTACCCAAAGTCACACAGAGGTAGCTATGATTGAGGTTTAGATCCTGTAATTCTAGAACCAGTGTGCTCTTTCCATGATGCCTTTTTTGTTACAACAAACTTTTCGCATATGTTTTCTCAGTTATTGCTTATTAAGTGTACATCTTTCTGACACATTTTTTCCATTTAAACTCTTAAAGCTGAAATTCATAATTGTACACACACATAATATACACATATAAAATTCAGTAACAAATAATAAAAAAATAACAATAATGCTAGTACAATCACGTAACGCATTTTTAAAACTTTTTTGTAAGGAACATAACTTATATGCATTTGTCTTCTAAATGATTTATATTGAACTTGCTTAGTATAATGGAAAGGATACTAGCCTTGGTGGTAAGAGAAATGGATTTTGATGCAGTTCACTCACTTAACCTCTTTTTTTTTCTTAGTTTCTCTATTTGAAAAGTGAAGGAAGTGGAATGTATGATTTGGAAGGTACTTTTTGGCTTTAAATCTATGATCTTAGGATGCTACTCAGTACTGAAGTGGCCTTGGCCATAATTCCTCTTTTGGGTACTCCATTTCCCCAAACAGAATGAAGGAAGTGGGAATAGAAGAGGTTCTCTTGAACTATAGAACCCTCTGATCATGTATATTTACAATTTAGAATATTTTCTTCTAAATTTATGGAATGATATCAGAGAACTAAATACCAGCATTGAATTGTATTCATTCAGCAGATTTATTTCAAAAATATCTTTTAAAATCATTAATTTTTTTGACTTAAGTATATAAACTCTTTTGTCAGTAGTTGATTTTTTCCACATGCACATTTCTACTTAATTAAAAGAGATAACAGAGAATTTCTTTTGCAGTCTTGATGATAACATTTCAGACTGACTGCTGTCATCACAAAATTAAAGTTTTCTTTCAATTAAAAGGAAGTCTGGCCTCTAGGAAAACTTAAAATTATATAATTCCACAAAGATAATTCAAAATTATCTATTCATATCATACTTTGGGATTATTAAAAATACATTCATAGTTAATGTTTATACAGAAAAAGTAGAAATATTTGAAAAACTACAATATGAGTACTATTCATGTGGCATTTTACACATCAGTCAAATAGCAGTTTGCCAGTATCACTATTCAACACTTCTATGAATACTATTTTCTGGCTACATTGGAGGAAGTGACTTGCACAGGGTCCTAGATTAAGTCAGGGAGAAAATAGTAATTAGATCCAAGTATTACTTTATCCTCACTATCATGTTTCTTTTTTTAAGAGGAAGTTGGTGGGCTGATACAGAAATCTGGTTTTCATGACTACATATTCTACTTTTAATACATTTTGTTTTCTTTGTTTTCTCATAGGTTAGGGGAGTTTATTTCCTGTTATTTCTTCAACACATAATCAATCCTCAATTTTTGTGAGGTATTATTCTTAGAAAGTGTGAAAGAAAAAAATTCAGAATGTTGCTACACTGAACCTATGAGAAATGGGGGATTAGGTTCCTGTGACCTCCCAAAATTGTAATCTTTCTTTAGAGATTGCTGAAATTATACTTTTCCTCATACAATTTTTTAAAAAACAAACATTGATTGTGATAATATGTGCTTTTCTAATACTGTAATCATGAAATAACTCACAAAATATAGGAAAGAAGGGCAGAGAGGTGGAGATGCCAGAAGAACCCTGAGGTAAAGAAGGGGAAGGGGCAATCTGTTCTCTCCCTTTTAGTTCCTGGTTGAACCGTTTCCTTAGAAAATCACATACCTTAGGATGAGTTTTGTGCCCCCACTTTGAGCTCAGAACTCCCATCCTGGCCTGCTTAGCCTGTTCTGTTTGGGCTGATAGAGGTACAGGTAGCCCACTGCTAGCCTGGATTTTAGGGAGCCAGTAGCAGTGCCTAGCAGAGGAGGCAGGAGCTTGACTCAGATCTGAGCTGCCCAAATGAGGGGATGCCAAGGTGAAAGTACACATGAGGTTACTAATAGAATCACAAGGGCAACTAGGTGATACAGTGCACAGAGCACTGGGCTTGGAATTTGAAACACTCATCAAATCTGGCCTCAGGCACTTGCTAGCTTTGTGACTTTGGGCAAGTCACTTAACCCTGTTTGCCTCATCTGTACAATGAGCTGGAGAAGGAAATAGCAAATCACTTCATGTCTTTCTCAAGAAAACCCAAAAAATGGGTCATGAAAAATAGGATACAACTAAAATGAATAAACAACAAAAATAAAATCATGGAGATGAAAGTTAGACCCACAAATGTTGAAGACAGACTACACATCAAAAGATATGGATTATGACTGAATCAATGTTGGATAGAAAACCTTGTTAAAATATATATTCCTTTAGAAATCTGCATATAATTAGCTGAGAGATTAATTTTGTCAAATCGGGATCCTAATTTCTAAGTGAATATGGTATTAAGTGTATTAGTATTTCTGATTCAATGGGCACCAAAATTTCAATGTTTCAATTTCAGTAATTTATTAGAATGATGTGCAACTTTCCAATCTTCTACATTTGTTTTGAGTTATTTATTCATCCTATTTATTAGGAGACATTAGGTTATATATACTGTGATTTTTTTCTTACAATGAACATAATCTCCCTAGGCACTGCCTCTTGACTCCAAGAATTTCACTGGCTATCCCCCCATGTATGGATCATTTTTCCTCCTTATCTCTGTTTTCTGACTTCCTTCAATTTCTACCTTCAGTAGAAAGCCTTCTCTAGTCCTCCTTTTCCTTCCCTTGGAGAATTCTCTCTCTATGTACATGTATATGTGCTCCCTTGCACTGCTCTCTGCCCCCCATAGTTGTTTGCATATTTTCTGCCTCCTTAGACAGTGAGCTCTTTGATAAACAACAATGTATTTTGCCTTTCTTTGTATCCCCAGCACTTAGCACAGTGCCTGTGCTTAATAAAATACTAGTTAACTGACATGCTAGTTAAAGTTATCTTCTACAGGTAGAGCCTGGATGGATCTCTTTGAATTTAGTTGGGCTGTTCTGTGACAACAGAAGTAGTCCACTCTCAAGGCCATTCTTATTGTTTAGTCATATTAATAATGTCCAACTGTTCATGACCTCCCTTTTAGGGGTTCTAGGAGTGGTTTGCTATTTCCTTCTCCAGTGTCAAAATCATACTTGAAGCCTTTCCACCTCAGTGGGACCTGCTATTCTCTTATGGCATAGTTTTCAAGTTTTATGTCATGCATGATAAGGTAGAGAAAATAAGGTGATTTCATGCAAAGAGTATCATATCTGGAGTGGAGTGACATCTTAGTATCTAACAGTAACACAGAACTTAATTACATAGAAGAAATTAGACAGTTCAGTAATACATGAAGCAATGGAATTTTTTATCAACTAGTATAAGGGAAAGCTGAGGGCATAAAATTTAATAGTTTAGGAAGGATAGGGATGTAAGAGAAGGGAGACAGAAACAATAAAGAAAACTTACATCTAGGGTAGAGAGCAGGACTCTGGGTGGGCTGCTCTTTAGACCAAAGAGGAAGAACAGAAGTCAGCAGTAGTCCTTTGAAGAAAGCTCCCTCTATCTAATTTTCCTCCTTAGTAAATGATGGCACATAACATTTAATGCTCTACCTAGGCAGCTGATCGAGTCAGTTAACATAAAATGGGAATAATCATACTTTTATTACACTGTTTCAAAGGGTTAAAAATGAGAAAAATACTATGTAAATCTCAAAGGAGAACTGAAATGTAGAGACTTATTCCAGCTAGTGGTTCCAAATGCTAATGACTGAGTCTTGAAAAACATGAAGGATGCCACACTATAGGATGGTCTTTTTTTTTTTAATAGGAAGCAATGCCAGGATGTATTAATTTTTCTTAACTATCCTGTGACCAGAAAAGCACTTTGTCTTGTTAAGGACCAATCATCTGTTCTCCAAGAACTGACCAACAACCTGAACTAACCCAGACATTATTCTTATAATGACAGTATAATTTGTAATTGAAAAAACAAATTTTGGAATGACTGATATCTCTCTAATCCTATCTTGACGTTGATTTTCCCAATTATATCTTTTTTATTTGATAAAGCAATTGGGGTTAAGTGACTTGCCCAGGCTCTCACAGCTAGTAAGTATCAAATGTCTGAGGCCAAATTTGAACTCAGGTCCTCCTGCCCCCAGGGCTAGAGCTCTATCCACTGTGCCACTTAACTGCCCACCCCCTCCAGTTATATCTTCTACATCCCATCTGGTTTTACTGTAAGAATAACTTATTTCTATCTTGGTAATCAATGGCTTCAATGGAAGCTCTATCGTGTGCTACAAAACAGAAATACAGTCAGTATTATTGTGTCACAATTTTGTAATCTGCTTTTGATAGCTAACAAAGAACTTTTCAATGTCTTGTCTTTGGAGCACGAAGGGCTCAAAAGAAGTTAGTGAGTGTATTTTGTAAAATTGGAGGTTCATTTTTCAAAATGAGGAAGTTGGGTCTTAAGAGGCTTTTGTACCACTAGACATTCATTGTATGTAAAATACCATTTGTAGAGATTTCCACGTAAATGATCTGTATATATCCTAATGCAGGATTTCATAAACATCCTCCTCCTCTCCTTGTGCATTTTCTTAATCCTTTACACACACACACACACACCACACACACACACACACACACACACACACACCCCAGACGTTTTCATAAGTACCACCATATAAAGGCAAGTGCTGGCAGCTTATGGATGCCCACATTTCTGAATAGTATCTTCCCAGGGCTGAACTGATACCAGATATAAATACATTCTAAGACTGTGTTAAAAACAACTCTTTGAGAACAATTTTGAATGCTAGACTTCCAAGATCTGTTTATTAAGAAATTACCATTATATATAGAACTGACAAAATGCTTAACTATTATTATAATGCTTTTTGGACATGAACATAGTAAAGTTTTATCCAGGACTTTAAATAATGCTTCTATCTTTATCAGTTTTCAATTAATTTACAATGAGAGCTTGTTTATCAAAACTGGAAATAGTCCAAGCCCTCAGTGTAGTTGATGAGCATTACAGTAACCCTGAATGCACCTGTTAATTTTGCCTCTGGGTAAACAGTTGAAAACTCCTCAGCTATTTCCTCAAGTTGGGTGGAAACAAAGAAACATGAGATTAAAAAAAATGTCTAGATTAGGGAATTGGAGATGCATTAATTTAAAAAGGGAACAGGGTCAAACTAGGGGCTAGGAGGCTAATAAGCACAGAGCACACAGCAGAAAAGCTCCCAGCAGGGTAAGAGTTCACTTAATTTATCCAAGCGATCTATTCCAGACGCAGTAAATGATACATTATTGGATCCAGACCTGCAACTGCTTACTAAGACCAACCTCACTTAAGTGTCATTACCCTCCCCTTTAGAAATATTGCTATTCCCCAAACCTGTTCACAGTGAGGGCTTTGCTCAGCTGGCCATCCACTAACTTTTGTTCTTTATGATGCTCCCTCTAATTCCCCCTCTCTGCTGTGGGAATTAGGCATACCAACCACCATGCTAACCACAGAACACCCAAGTTGATCCGACTCTATGAGATTTTTAGTACTTTATTACACAGAAAACCAATCCCATGGATAACAGACTATAAACAACAGCAAATGCTATATCAAGCGAGCTGTAAGAGGTTAAGGACTTTGAGGGATTTACTTGAAGGGTTGAGGAAGGGGGTGTTCAATCAATCAAATTCCCATTCTTAGGAATTAGACAAACTTGAAAGAATAATGAAAATTTAAGACAGTATATGAAAGACATTTAAAAAGCTTTAAGCTTGTGGTGTGTGTTTTCTTCATAAAAATAAAAGGAAAGACTGGATAATTAATTCACTTCAATTAATTTTGTCTTGTAACTAAATATTAATATAGTCAATGTAAGAATATATATTTAAGGCAATAACAAAATAATGTGGATGTTTGATGGTACTAAATATATAAATGTGCCATACTGTTTAGCAAAGAATACATACATTACTACATACTTGTATAAAGAAAGAGTTGCACTGGAAGCAATATTTAAGTTGGAGACTTCAGAACTCATAATAATTTTCTTTCTCATGAGGAGGTAAAAGACACAAAGTACAGATTTCTATGTTCCAACACCAGGAAAAAAAAAAAACACACCCTAGACCACATACTTAGAGCACACCATTTTATAAGGGGTATATGAATGCAGCTCCATAAATACTAGCTAATAAATTAGGAAGTGATAACCTATAATATAAATGATAGTTCATCTCTTATCTGCCTTGTTTCTAGACACTAAAACACGATATAAAAGAAACCAATTTGGAGGTCAAAGAACATTTTATTCTTTTAAATCTTAAGTGTTGGTATTCATTCAACATGTGGAATTTTTTCCACTATTAGTACCTTTAGGGGGACTTTTTTACTCAGAACAATTCATTCTTTATCTGTGGAAGTCAGTAGGCTCAATTAAGAACATGAAAATGATCAACCACTCAACAAAAGTCCCTGACACATGCGCATACATTCATGTTCTATCATCACACATGTTGTTTATATAACAGACTATACTACTGTCTATATTCTTTTATCTATAACAGATGAGAAAGTGGAAGTAGAATTTCACTGACACTAAATCATTCACAGCTTCTAACAAGGAACATGAACACTAAATGAGGAATATATCTTTGAAAGCACACATAACATATTTCTGTATTGTCTCAACAGCTGCTCTGAAATGTCTACTTTCATTCAAAGATTCATAGAGTGTTAAAGCTAGAAAGGTCCTTTGAATACCACTAGGTTCATCATCCTAATTCAAAAGTTGAGGAAATTGAGGCCCAGAAAAGTAAGCTGACTGACCCATAGTCACATAGCCAATGAATGAGTGGCAGAACTGGATTTTAAATCTCCTTTTCCTTTTCCTCACTTCCTTTAATAGTCTAATATCTTTGAAATAATACCTTGAAACACTGATGGAGCTGTGAATGGATCCAACCATTCTGGAGAAAAATTTGGACCTATGTTCAAAAAGTTATCAAACTGTGCATATCCTTTGACCCAGCAGTGTTACTACTGAGCTTATATCCCAAAGAGATCTTAAAGAAGGGAAAGGGACCTGTATGTACAAGAATGTTTGTGGCAGTCCTCTTTGTAATGGCTAGAAACTGGAAACTGAGTGGATGCCCATCAGTTGGAGAATGGCTGAATAAATTGTGGTATATGAATGTTATGGAATATTATTGTTCTGTAAGAAATGACCAGCAGGATGATTTCAGAAAAACCTGGAGAGACTTAGATGAACTGATGCTGAGTGAAATGAGCAGAACCAGGACATCATTATACATTTCAACAACAATACTATTTGGTGATCAATTCTGATGGATGTGGTTCTCTTCAACAATGAGATGATACAAACCAGTTCCAACTGTTCAGTTATGAAGAGAGCCATCTACACCCAGAGAGAGGACTGTGGGAACCGAGTATAGACCACAACATAGCATTCTCATTCTCCCTGTTAATTGCTTGCATTTTGTTTTCTTTCTCAGTTTTTCTTTTTTTTCCTTCTTAATCTGATTTTTTTTGGGCAGCAAGATAACTGTATAACTGTGTATACATATATTGTATACTTTAACATATTTAACATGTATGGGACTACCTGCCATCTAGAAGAGGGGGTGGGAGGAAGGAGGGGGAATTTGGGAACAGAATGTTTTGCAAGGGTCAATGTGAAAAATACCCATGCATATGTTTTGTAAATAAAAAGCTTTAATAAAGTAAAAATAAATAAATAAATGATGCCTTGTAATCAGGATGATTTTGGAGCCATTTTGAATGTCACATTCTAGGTTCACAGGCAGACTTTAAACAAGTGACTTAACCTCTCTCAATCTCAATTTCATTATTTACAAAATACAGATGATAATACTTTTATTAACTGCCTCAGAGTTATTGCACAGATCAAATGAGTTAACAAAGCCCTATGCGATTTAAAGTAGTATTATTATCAGGTAATCCAAGTACTTTCATTAATTCAGATTCATCTAGAGAACATGATTAAATTGTTGAATATTACATTTATAATTAGGTAACCATTTTGGCATTTTGTGATTAAAGATAGTACAACACACATCACTAACAATCAATGCTGTCAATTCGATGTAGCCACATGGAATAAAGCATGCAAATTCTACATGGATCAAAACTAAGATCATTCTTTTTAAATAATCCCTTGAGTTGAGTGAGTCATGCATGTATGGTGTATTTTTAATTTAAAATTATTTCTCCCCTTCTGATATCAGTGCCAAGTCCTTCCTCCCTTTAATCCATCAGCACTATTCAGAGGTAGACAATATGACCACTGTTTCCAAAGCCAAGGACACAGTAAAAAGAACGATGCCTGTTGTAGAACTGAGGCTAAGTCAGTATTTCCATTAGAAATATCCTCTTTCAGGGGTTAATATTACAGTTGTAAGATTTCACAGCCAACTGAAATTTGGCACCAGACTCCAATTTGATTTCATAAAAATGGAAAATAAGTAATCTGCTTAAATTAATATGCTCCATGTGATTCAATATCCTATAACAGTATTTCACATGAACAATATAGTAGGGTTGGAGAAAAAGGTGTATATATGGGACTAATTACCTTTTTATACCTTGTATACCCCCTCTTCCCCCCCCCCCCCCCACTGCCAAGGGTTGAAGGCTAGAAAGGTCTATAGCTTTCCCATTTTAAATCTGAGCTTGGATTAAAAACAAACACTCCTCCATGCTACTCCCTGCCACCCCCCATCCCCGGGGGGGAAAAAAAAACCCTCAGCATCTTTTTTTGCATTGTTCCTCATGCTTGGCTTGACAATGCTTTTCTTTCTGCCCGATTTCTGTTCTTTGAGATTGGGGCAAAACCCTTTCAAAAATCTGGTTCAAAATATTTTCCAAATACTACACAGGGAGAGGTAAGAAACAAATGTGCTAGGAGGCCAAGCCAGATGCCTGGCCATGGTACATGCACTTTAGAAGTATTATCTTAATTGATTCTTACAAAAACCTTGACAAGTAGATAAAGAAAACTGAGGCAAAGAATAGTTAAAAAAACATGCCCAAGGTATGTCTGGGACTCAATTTGAATCCAGATCTTCTTGACCCATGGCCCAAGACTCTAATTATCCACTGCCACATCTAGCAGATATGTATTAAATAAATACCTGACAGGTTGAAGCTAGGTAGCACAATGGATACAGCTTGGGAACTGGAGTCAGGAAGATCTCAGTTCAAAACAACTTCAGATATTTAATAACTGTTATTACCTTGGGCATTTAACTTCTCTCTGAGTCAGTTTCCTCAACTGTAAAAAGGTGAGAATAATAACATCTACCTGCAGAGTTGCTGTGAGGATCAAATGAGATGATTATTGTACAGCATTTAGCACAGTGCCTGCACATAACAGGGGCCACTTATATAAGTGGTAGTTCTTCTCAGTAGTAGTGTAATAGTACTGTGCTACTAGTGATAATAGCAGTAGCATCAGGTAATAGAAGTGAAATTTCTTTTCCAAAATCCACATTTCTCTAGCTACTATTATCTGTATCATTCACTTGGCACTTAAGAACGAATTCATGCTTGAACGCATGAATGAGTGAATGAAAAAGCATTTGTTAAGCACTTACTGTTTTAGGCATTTCACTAAGTATATAGGATATGTACTCAAAAAAATCGAATAGAGGTAGACCACACACACGCGCGCACACACACACACACACACACACACACACACACGCATGCATGCATGTATATTATTAGAACTGGAATTGCTGTGCAGAGAAACCAATTCTAGCAAAGGATACGGACTCAGTAGAGTGAACTAGTTCTAGGTAAAAGAAGGTGAAATCTCTCTACACATTGAGTGCTCTACTACCTGCCATTAGGGGATCCCAGGCTTTCTCTCATCCTTTCATTAATCAATATCACTTTCCTGGATTTTCTTGAGACAGCATTTTGGGTTGCCAAAATGTGGCACTGATATAGGCCTCAGAAGTCTCCAAATGGTCAAAAAGTAAATGCTTCCAATTTACATCAAAATGGTCTATGACTATATCAGTGACTGGCTCAGTTCATGATAGAACTGCCTCAATTTTGATTAAGATAATTTTGGCAGTGAACCACTAGTAGAAGAGCTGAACTTTACCTGGACAAAATGAAGCAGAAGAAAGTTGTTTAATTTGAACACAGATGTCATTCATTGTGTGGGTAGCTCCTTCAGTTGCAATAAAAATTGCTCCTCTTAATTTCCATAATATTCTTGGTATTTACTACTTATTTACTTCCTTCCTGCTATTCCATTACAAGTTTGAGGAGGATCACCAATTTGGATATGTAATTGAGAAGATATACTAAAAAACATACAGTAAGTAATTCACAGAGGAAGTATTATTTCCTAGAATAAGTGGTTTACATTATCTATAGCCTGATTTTTTCCCCCCATAGCTTGAGTTTTAAATAAAATAAAATAAAATAAAATAAAATAAAAATTAAGCCAAGTCACTCAGGTATATTAAATAATGCGTTAATAATGCATTTCAAGGTCTAGCTCAAGAAAGTGCAAAGGATGTTTTGGGGGACAAAGACAGAGAAATAATTCAACATATTCTCTTAATATTTTTGTTTTTAAATATATTCATATCACCACCAAAAGTTATAAAACATTAGGGTAAAGTTCAATTTCCTAAAAAGTTTTCTTAATTATTTCTTTAAGAAACCATAGAAAGAAAACAATAGGCACGACTGATTTATCACTAATAACATTCAATCTGCTATCTTTACATTTCAAGTAAGCACTTAGGTTCTTATTCACCCCAAGTTTGAAAACTAGATTATATACTTGAAAGTTGTGTGAAAATGGAAGACATTATCATTCAGAGTCTCAATTTCTTCATCTGCAAAATGGGGGTTATAATCCTTGGTCTACTTCCCTTTCTGGGACTGTTGTGAGAAAAACATGGATAAAATGTTTTATGTGAATCAATAAGCATTTATTTAAATGCCTTCTATGTCCCAGGCACAGAAAGTGATGGAAATAGAAAAAACAAAACCAGAACAGTCTTTATAAGGAGCTTCTTAATATGAAAAATTTTGTGCCCTGATCCTAATTAATATTTGTCAGAAATCCCATGTTGTTGAATATTAGGTGACATGGAAGCAAAATGAAACCCATTTCCCTTCCACAAAACTTCACCAGAAAAAATTAGAAAATGTACTAGATCAAGTTCTGATGGGAAGATGCAGAAAAAATCAATCGAGTCCTTTTTCTAGCTGAGGTGAGCATAGGGAGACAGGAAAGTCTGGGAACTAGGCCAGGGCAAAGCCGTGCCCTTGTGGAATATTTCAGCAACTAGACAGAGGCTGTGTACCAGGGTAAGAAGTAGTCAGTACCACTGCAATGAGGACAGTTGCCAACTAGCACAGGACCCCTGAGAACATATGGTAACACATCACCCAATACTCTAAGAAAGCAGCTATAGGGCCAGCCCAGCCTTCCCACCAGAAGTGCCTCATAAGAGAGGCCTAACAACAAATCTGAAGTCAACAGACAGACTGAAAGCATTAATAATAAAGAAACCAACAAAATGAGCTACTGTGATTATTGAATATTGAAGATATAACTTTAAAAGAAGACAATAACTTCAAAACATCTATAAATATTGTTGTAGAAAAAAATAAAGTCACAAAAATTTGGTTACACATTCTACTAGAATTTCTGAAAGTGAGGAAGTAAAGTTTTTGAAGAGTTAAAAATGTTTTTTATAAATAAAATGAGAGCACTTGAGGAGGAAATTGGAAAAGAAATGAGAATTATGGAAGAAGACTTGGAAAGGGAATTAACAGCTTGGCAGAAGAGATACACACTCTTGCTCAAGTTACAAATTCTCTGAGAATGAGATTGGACCAAATAGAAGCCAATATCTCCTTGACACAATAAGAAATAATAAAAGACAGTCAAAGGACCAGAAAAAATGGGGGAAAAAATTAAGATATCATAGCAGAACCAATTCACCTGAATAAACGGACGGAGAGAAAATGTGTCTGAATTATATAACAGACAGTGTCTGAATGACATAACTAGAAAAAAATCTATGCATCATATATCTAGAAATCTTTAAAGGAAATTGCCCAGAAATCTCAGCATCAAAAGGCAAAAATGGAAGTAGAAAGAACAGACCAATCACATCTTGAAGAGATATATTATATCATTTTATTATAATTATTATAATCCTAAATCCAGAGTTTATGGTCAAAACCCAAAATAATTCAAAAGCTAGTAGTATTCAAGTAGTAAGGAGCCACTGCCAGTATTGCACACAATTTCCCAGTTGACACTATAAAAGAGAAAAGAATTAGAATATGACATTCTAGAAGACAAAGGACATATATATGGACTTACAACAAAGAATAAACTGCCCAGCAAAAATGAATATAATGCTGCAGAGAAAGAAAATGAATCTTTAATAAAATAAAGAAATTTCAACCATTTCTGATAAAAACACCAGAACTGAAGATACTTTAAGATCGAAAAATAGAAGTTAATATTTAGAGTCACATGAACAGGTGCTCCAAATCACTATTGATCAGAGAAATGCAAATTAAGACAACTCTGAGATACCACTACACACCGGTCACATTGGCTAAGATGACAGAAAAATATAACGACAAATGTTGAAAGGGATATGGGAAAACTGGGAGACTGATACATTGTTGGTGGTATTGTGAACAGATCCAATCATTCTGGAGAGCAATTTGGAACTATGCTCAAAAAGTTACCCTTTGATAGAGCAGTGTTTCTCCTGGGATTATTTCCCAAAGAGATCTTAAAGGAGGAAAAGGGACCCACATGTACAAAAATGTTTGTGGCAGCCCTCTTTGTAGTGGCAAGAAACTGGAAACTGAATGGATGTCCATCAATTGGAGAATGGCTGAATAAATTACAGTATATGAATGCTATGGAATATTATTGTTCTGTAAGAATTATCAGCAGGATGATTTCAAAGAGGCTTGGAGAGACTTACATGAGCTGATGCTGAATGAAATGAGCAGAAGCAGGAGATCATTATATATGGCAGCAACAAGATGATATGACAATCAATTCTGATGGAATTCAACAATGAGATGATTCAAACCAGTTCCATTTGTTCAGTGATGAAAACAGCCATCTACACCCAGAGAGAGGCCTGTGGGAACTGACTGTGGACCACATCATAGCATTCTCACTATCTCTGTTGTTGTTCGCTTGCATTTTGTTTTCTTTCTCAGTTTTTCTTTTCCTTCTTGATCTGATTTTTTCTTGTGCAGCAAGATAATTGTATAAATATTTATACATATATTGGATTTAACATGTATTTAACATGCATTGGAATACCTGGCAGCTAGGGAAGGGGGTAGAGGAAAGGAGGGAAAAATTTGGAACAGAATATTTTTCAAGAGTCAATGTTGTAAAAATTACATATGCATACGCTTTGTAAATAAAAAAAGAAAGGAATTAAAAAAAGAAAAAAGGAGTTAAGAGAAACAAAATGATAAACATGAAGAAACAATAATAATTGATTATTGACTAAAGAAATTGCAAAGGTAAAGAAAGATTAAATCAGGTAAAAAATATGCTTTTTAACAATATTTATTTTGATTACTGTATTTCAATAATTGTTTTACTCTATAATCCTCTGCATTTAAAAATATTATTTTGAAAATCCCATAGACTTTATTAGATTTCCTTAAAAGTCCTCAATAGGTTAATAATTCCAACAAGAGATGATCTCTAAAGTCTCTTCCAGATATAACATCTTATGTCACATCTCAAATACTAGAGTTCAATGAAGTTATACTGGATTACACTATATAACACATTATTTTATTGTTTTTATATTCTTTGGGTCATATATAGCTACAGTGAAGTGTATGGAGTGTTCAGGGAGGACTTACATCACTGGTATAATAAGCCTTTTTCAGGACTGTTCCATCTACCTTTCATGTGCATCTGTCACTCACACTTACTTGTGACTCCAAGAAGTTATAGCATACTCAATGCTCCCACCCTAGTTAATCATCTTGGCAGACCACTAAACCAGGTAACCAAATGGCTTCAAACCTTTTGGGGAGTTAGAGGGATATCTACATCAAGCATGTGAAGACTTAAACAGCAGAATGGGCAGATTAGAATATTTTGTTCCAAAGGCTATGAAGGAGACTAAAACAGGCATTATATAGATCTTAGATCTTTGTCGGACATTAAAGATACCAAGGTCATCCATGGCATCCTGGGTCATTGTCACTTATCATGACTTTTGAATTGCCTTTGGACTTCAATGATTCAGGAAGAGAAAGTATGATTATAACTTTGCCGAGCTCTGCATTACTGAAATCCAATTCACATACAAGTGAATTGTGAAGTCATTGGTTTCTTTTGAAACAAAGGACAAACAACAACAGGTATAGTTTAAGTTAAATAATGGGAAAAGTGGCATTTTTTACATTGGCCTTAGGAAATGTGAAATTTTAATTTTTACTTAAAAATACATAAGAACATGAAACCATTGCCATTAGAATACTAATTGTCACTATTATCAAGAATCCTCGTTTCTAGGCATTTCATACATATTTCATACCAAGGTAAGATCAAAATGGATTCATGATTTAGACAGAAAGGGTGATACTATAACCAAATTAGGAGAGCAAGAGAGAGTTTGCCTCTTTGGAGAAAGGAGGAATTTATGACCAAAGAAGAATTAAAACCATTATGAAATGGAAAATGGATAGTTTTGATTTGTTTAAAAGTTTTTACACAAACAAATTTAAGTCAGCCAAATTAGAAAGGAAGCAGAAAATTAGAAAATAATTTTTATAGCCAGTGTTTCTGATAAAGACCTCATTTTTAAAATATAAAGAGAAGTGAGTCAAATTTATGAGAAGTGATTCCCCAATTGATAAATGGTCAAAGGATATGAAAAGGCAGATTTCAGATAAAAAAATTAGTATCTATAGTCATATGAAAAAATGCTCTAAATCATTATTTATTAGATAAATGCAAATTAAAACAACCTCTGATGTACTACCACACACCTGTCAGATTTGCTAAGGTGACAGGAAAATATAATGATAAAATTTGGAGGGGATGTGGGAAAACTGGAACACTAATGCATTATTGGTAGAGTTGTAAAATGATACAGTCATTCTGGAGAACAATTGGAACCATGTCCAAAGGGCTATCAAACTGTACATACCCTTTGATCCAGGCGTGCCTCTACTGGATCTGTATCCCAAAGAGATCATAAAAGAGGGAAAAAGATCTATATGTGCAAAAAAGTTAGTAGCAGCACTTTTTCTCATGGCAAGAATTTGAAAATTTAGGGGATGCTCAACAATTGGGGAATGGCTAAATAATTTATGGTATGTGAGTGTAATAGAATACTATTGTTTCATAAGAAAAGATGAGTATACTGATTTCAGAAAAGCTGGGAAGATTTACATGAAATAATGCTGAGTGATACAAGCAGAATCAGGAAAACATTGTACACAGCAATGACAAGATTATGATGATCAAATATAATGGACATAGCTCTTCTAAGCAATTCAGTGATCTAAGGCAATTCTAAAAGACTTGGGATGGAAAATGTGATCCACATTCAGAGAAAAAACTATGGAAACTGGATGTAGATCAAACCATATGTATTATTTTCACCTATTGTTGTTTTTTTATGGTCTTTTCCAAAGTGATTCAAATGAAAATGTTAAAAATTGATTGTCCATGTACAACCTGTGTCAGTATGCTTGGTTTTTATTTTATTTTATTTTATGTTATTTTCCAGTATGCTTGTTATCATTGATGGGAGATAAGAGAGGAAGGGAGAAAAAAAATTGAAATTCAAAATCTTACAAAAATGAATGTTGAAACCCATCTTTGCTTGTAATCAGAAAAGTATACCATTGAATTAATTTTTTTTTTAAATTTCAGTTTCTTGCTTTCTAGCAACCTGTACCAAAGAGATCATCTCTAAAAATTATCTAGTATATTTAGATTTATACAAAAATAAAACAGAATACAGCCACATCAACTATATACCCTTTCTTGTACTATAAATATCTATAATAATAATAATGATGATGATGATGATAGTCTATATTATAAGTGCTTATGTGCCAGGTGCTCTGCTAAGTACTTTATTATCACATTTGAACCTCACAACAACTCTGAAAAAGTAGGTACTATGATTATCCTTATTTTTACAGATGAAGGAAAGAAAGATTAAATGACTTGCCCAGGGTCACACAGCTAGTAAACGGCTAAGGATAGATTTAAACTAAACTACCTCGCTGCTTCATACAGAGGTAATGCTATATAATTCAGAGTTAGGACCTTTATACCCAATTGGACTGAGAGCTTATCTCAGCACATTGAATAATGAAAATATGAGAAAAGACCAAAAAAGGACATAAAGCATTATAAGCTATTAAAGCATAATAAAACCTACAGAAAAGTACTTAGACATTACCCCTCATTTCTTACAAAGTAAGCTCATATTTAAGTTCAGATGGAATAGGTTAACAATCACTATTTTAAATGTTAAAATGCCCAAGGGAAGTTATAAACTCACCAAATATGCTATTAAACTTATTTTATATTTTGTGCAGCTGTATGGCTTTATACCAGTGACCAAACTTCCAAACTGGCTCAGCAGAGTGAGTTTTGTTTAAAAAAAAAAAAAAAAAAAAAAATATATATATATATATATATATATATATATATATATATATATATATGTGTGTGTGTGTGTGTGTGTGTGTGTGTGTGTGTGTGTAAAAATTAAATAACAATGCTTTGCTTGACATTGGAATTCCATTCAATTTTTTGTTCTTATGTTAAACTAGTATTTGGTCTTCATTTTACTCCTTCCCCAAAACTTTCTTCCCTGTTTTTATTTTCTTTGGTAGAAGTCCATGATATAGGGTGACCAGAGTGAAAACAGGGTAAAGAAACAGATAAAAAGGGGAATGAAAAGGATTTAAATGATTCTTCCTGACACAATGTCAATACATTTCAAACTTCTATAACTTACATCTTACTGATATTGAACATTTCTACACTGGTGGCATTTTTATGATTGTGTTCACCTTCCCTGGACCTGCTAATCTTCAAGAATATCATTTAATCACAATTAGTGTAGAAATTCACTAATCAGTTGATTTATGAGTACCAACTTTCTCATAAGCGGCATGAGGGAAATATTTCAACTTTATTTAAAATTTTAATTTGAATTGCATCTCATTATTGATTTGGATTGCCAATTTATAGTAATGAGTGAAGAAAAAATCTATGATATCTCAAAGTATTTTTTTTTCAAGAAACTCAAGATATACCATGCCCAGAACCCAGGGTCCCAGGTATTGGTATAGGTTTTATGATCTCTATAAAGAACACCATGTAAAACGGAACCTAAGTTTATGCTACAGCTCTTTGGCAGTGATTAACTGACCAAAATACTTTCCCATGATCCATTCTAATGTCTAGACCAAGCACCAGGGAATCAACTAGAAATGCTGATATTACATTAGAAGACAGAATACCTTACGAACTTTTTCAGAGTTGTTTCAGTTCAATTGACAGAAATAATTTCTCCATAAGGCCCTGCTTGAGAAAGGGTCATTTAAAAGCTAATCACAGTAATCTGTTTCAGATAGGAGATAAATAACTGGAGGCCCAACTGAAATGTCACAGTATTATCTTGATGAGAAGCAAAAATAAATAAACATATAAACAATTAAAAGAGAGAGAGAAAAAAATATATAAATCAGCACTGCATTGGTTGTAATGGCCAGTCAATAGAATAATAAAATCTGGATATCCAAATAATTTAGATTTTCAAAAAGTTTATAAGGATCAATTAATTTGTTGCTTGCCATTTTCCAATATGAAGATGAAACTTTGCTTTCTCTCACCCCCAAAATGCAAATAATTATGGAGTTTGGGGCAAACATGTCATTATGTATATCAAAAGACAGTTTCTGGGGAAGGAATCAGGAAATTTAATTTCTACTTCATGTTCTACTATTAACTTGGTGTTTGACCTTAAGCAAACCAAGGAATCTCTCTGGGTGTGACTCAGTTTCCTAACCTTCAAACTAAATACATGATAATTATTAAGATTCCTTCCAAATGGAACGTCTATAATTAAATCTCTAAATCAGGCAATTTGCTGAAAGCCATAGAATGAACTTTATTTAAATGCTTAAAAGTACAACCTCACTTTAAGCAAATATTATTTAAATGTTCTATATATTAAGAGGATGCAAGAATATTTTCTCTTTTATGAAGAAGTTATTTTAATATATGTATATTATGTGTACCATATAATGCCATGGTACATCAGACTTATAATAGGTGTAATTATTAATTTTGTGAATCTATAAATTATAATGCATAATTATATTCTCCTTTAGCTAATAAATAATGGCTCATAATTTCAATGATTTTTCTATTACAAAAGATTAATGAAAGGAATCTGTAATATAATCTGTTTTTGAAATAGATATGGATTAGAAGACACAGATCTGTTATCTAATTTGCTGAAAGCCATATGGGAACCAACCAATAAGCTAAAGACGACGCTAATATGAAGATTTTTATTTATCTTATGTTCAGATCTTTAAGTCAGTCGCAGGAGTATTTGTTATTAAACTACATTTACCACTTGCCAATAATACATATTTCTATTTAGAAAGCTTTTCCTGTATCCCTCATGAGATATGACCAAATATTTAAAACCATCTCCATTTAAGGACATAGCTTCTTTGGGGAGGAAAAAAAAATTCCCTTTCTAGCCCTCAGCTGAGAAATCGGTAATTTTTTTTTAACTTTTTAATAACTTTTTATTGATAGAACCCATGCTAGGGTAATTTTTTACAACATTATCCCTTTATAACATTATCACTTCTGTTCCGATTTTTCCCCTCCCTCCTTCTACCCCCTCCCTCAGATGGCAAGCAGTCCTTTTTGTTTATCACCTCCCCCCATCAGTGTTCCTGTTGAATAGGTTACAGTATATCCTAGATACAATATATGTGTGCAGAACTGAACAGTTTTCTTGTTACACAGGGAGAATTGGATTCAGAAGGTATAAATAACCCGGGAAGAAAAACAAAAATGCAAGCAGTTTATATTCATTTCCCAGTGTTCTTTCTTTGGGTGTAGCTGCTTCTGTCAATCCTTGATCAATTGAAACTGAATTAGCTCTGTTTATTGAAGAGATCCACTTCCATCAGAATACATCCTCAAACAGTATCGTTGTTGAGGTTTATAATGATCTCCTGATTCTGCTCATTTCACTTAGCATCAGTTCATGTAAGTTTCGCCAGTCCTCTCTGTATTCATCCTGTTGGTCATTTCTTACAGAACAATAATATTCCATAACATTCATATACCACAATTTACCCAGCCATTCTCCAACTGATGGGCATCCATTCATTTTCCATCTTCTATCTACTACAAACAGGGTTGCCACAAACATTTTGGCACATACAGGTCCCTTTCCTTTCTTTAGTATCTCTTTGGGGTATAAGCCCAGTAGAGACACTGCTGGATCAAAGGGTATGCCCAGTTTGATAGCTTTTTGAGCATAGTTCCAAATTGCTCTCCAGAATGGCTGGATGTGTTCACAATTCTACCAACAATGTATCAGTGTCCCTGTTTTCCCACATCCCCTCCAACATTCCACATTATCTTTCCCTGTCACTCTAGCCAATCTGACAGGTGTGTAGTGGTATCTCAGAGTTGTCTTAATTTGCAGAGAAATAGGTAATTTTAAAGAACAAAATAAGATGTTCATCTTTATACTCATGTCCTACTCTTCTTTTTGAAGGCAGGTGATTAGAATAGGAACACTGATGGGGGGAGGTGATAAACAACAACAGAGTAACATCAAAAATCCTCACTTCATCTATAATTTCTGGGGGGTTTTTTTCCCCTACAAAGGAAAAGAATTTTTTGGACTGACTAAAAATGGCCAACAGTGAGCTGATATGGAAAATAATTATCATGATGTAGCAAGAAAAAGCAAAGTTGCCCTTGATGTGTTCATGCCTCCAGGGTCAAATGAATGACATTTTAGGGTACTGAAAGAATTGGTAGACAGATATTTACCAGAGACCTTATTTATCAGAGGTCTTTGAGAGATCCTGGAGAACATAAGAGGTGCCACAGGACTTGAGAAGAGAAGAATTCCCAATTTTCCAAAAAAAAAAAAAGGAGAAAAAAAAAGCAAAATGAGTCTGCTACCTATAAGTCAGTGACTTTGATATTGACGCTTTACAAAATTATAGAATGTATTGAAAGGATAGCTAGGAAATATCTAGACCAGTAAGTAGTGATCATAGTCAATGATACTTCATCAAGAACATATCACTTCATTTCCTTTTGGGGCAAGATTAAGAGGCTAGTAAATTGAATAATGCAATATATATAACTAGATTTTAGCACAGTATTTGACAATCTTTTATATTTATATGTACTTTATATATTTATTGAGAGAAACAAGAAGTAAGCATATCAGGAAAAAAGGAGACCTGAATTGGATAGTTAAGTAGTTTCAGACCCCAAACAATGGTCAAACTTTAAAAATAGTCATTCATGACTAAGAAAACTCTGAAAGTTAGAAAGGACCTCAAAAATCATCCAAAGTCACCTGACTATAGTTATCTTACAAAAATAAAGTATTAAGACTAAAAATAAGACACAAGGTTACTACAACATATAAACCAGAATCACAATTCCCCTTGAGGACCTTAATTATTTATCTAAAAGTAATGCCCTCAGTGGGCTGTCTGAAAGAGATAAGAATTCTCTAGTATCACAGAAAAAATGAAAGAGGAAGAATACTTTGAGAGGCAAAAAAAGGACAATTTGCCTGGAGTTCCCATCTAAATACCTACAAACAAGGCTGAATAACCATATAGATCAGACTGAGTAATTTGTTATGATTTTAAACCAGTAGGCAAAATTATTAGGTCATTGTTTCTTCCTCTACCCAGAAAAAATTTTTTTAAAAAAGCACAAAGTATTGGGTTACTCTTTAGGCCATGGAGTAAAAGTACAATTGCCTTTCTGTAGTGTGATCCTGTTTAGCTTACTAATGGAATGGTAAGAGTCTTCTACTGCTTCTACTCTACCGTTATTGTGGCGGGGAGAGGGGATGTAAATCTCTGATTATGAAAGACTTAAGAGGGCTAGTGAAGGGCAACATATTCTCTCTATTCCTTTGGTCACAAGAAAGCCTGACATCCCAGTGGTACAGACCAAAACTGACACTTCAAAAAATTAAAACTCAAAATTAACGCAAAACCAACTTTTACTAATCTTCCTGCCTGAATTCATCCTGAAAGCTAAGATTATAGGAAAGAGTTTAGGAAGCAATGCTTGCATAGCCAATATACAAAATCTGAAATAACAAAAGAACGTCAGAGAACACTTATTTTTAATGCCCTACCTTAAGCTAAGTTTTAGCTATACTTCAAACTTTGGGTCATTTAAGTTGGATTTACAGAAAATTAATTTAAAGAAGAAAGGAAATGATGAGAGAGCAGATTATATTATTTCTAATTCTTCATATCCCAGACTAATAAAAATAATGTTTTATTTGATGATTTAAGTTCATTTGTTTGTTTTAGAGGTTGTGGGTGATCCACGAGTATTGCAATGGAAATAAAAATTATTTTGTTAAATATTTTGAACTAAAACAATAGTTTTCTCTTCATATAAATATTCCCCAGTGAAGGAGAGACAGCAGAAAAATAAAGACAAGATAATTTCTTTTGATACTTTTTTGGATTCCAATGTCTTTTTATTCCACTCATACTAATACAGACTATATTACCAATATGAGCCATCTATGAATTGAATACTAGCATATTAAAAATAAGAGAGTAACAAGATTAAATGAAATTATTTTTGAAACTAAGCAAAATAAGATGAATAGAATTTAGTTTCTAGAACTAGAACTATCTTCTAAGATGGTTCCACATTCCACAATTTCCAGATTTTTATAAACTGCTCTAATATGAATCGAATCTCTGATAAAGAATCTGTCAGGATGGTTGCACTAGACTGAAAGCATCTTAGAGTGACACTATCAGATTAATATCTAAATAAATTATATTTTATTCATATAACATTTATTGGGATAGAATATACAGTTGTTATTTTTACATTTTTTTATTTTGTTTTGCCTTTTAAAACGATCTGCTTTAGACAGGATCTAAATAACAAATATGCATGTGAATGTATATAAGAATTCATATGAAAATGTTTTCTTTAACAAAGTCAAGAAAAAGCTCTGCATGGTAGCATTAATATCATGCATAACAAATATAAAATCTGTATTAGTATGAAGCATGAAAGAAGTAAAGGAAAAGTACTTAAAATTAGGGATGTTTAAATAATGTTAGTAATTATGGATGTCAAACAACAGGAGCAATAATTATTTAGGAAAAACATAAGGACTGTAAATATTATCATACAAATTTCCTAAAAATCATGCTTTGGTTTGTACCTTTAAAAAAGAGGAAGAAAAATAAAAAGGTCCTGATTTTAGACAAGCTATCTTCAGCTTCTTTTGGTTATCTACTACCCTTGATAACCTTCATTACCCTTATAACTTTAAGTAAAGTACTGATGACTTGGGAAATGAAAAGAGGATATCAACTAGTCATTTTGGGGGAGAGATTGTCAAAATGATAAATTGCATCTTAGTTTATTTTAACTTTTCTTCCAAGTCATAAGAAAAATAGTGAAAATTTTGGGAGGTTAAAAACAAATTTTTTTGTTCTTTATCGTAAAGTGTGTATTTACACACACACACACACACACACACACACACACACACACACGTCTATATCTATGTATGTATGCATATATATATATATATAACATTGATATTAACTTTCACAATTTTGGAAACTTTTTCTCAACTTCACATTTCTATTTTAATATTTATTTTATATTTGGCACATGTTATTTTAATTGTATTCTGCTGAATTTCTTATATATGTATACACATTCAAGATAAAAAAGAAATTTGGACGTGAAACAGAAGGTATACATTCGACTGCATTCATTTTATATCTGAATAATGAATATTCACTATTATGATGTTAGTTATACAAAATTTCTTTTCTATATATTACATATAAAGTATCTTAGCAATATATCAATTATATAACATTATATTTAAATATTATTCATAGGAAACATGCTATATTACACAGCATATAGAAGAATTAAAAAAAGAAATAAAGGATACAAAATGGAAATTACATATCTATATCGTGAAATAATATATCATACTGGCTAATTTTTATTTCTTACTGCCTTAGTAAAATGTCCCAAAATACAGAATAGCATTTTAAGGTATTACAAAGGAATAGGAAAAAAATAAAAGATCAAGGAGTAGGATATTTGGCTAATTTATCACCTATTAATACAACACATGACAATGCTACATAACTGAGTTTTTATTATTATTATTACTTTGAATAGATTAGTAATTCAATGATTCTAGCTCTCTCCTAAAGATTCCTTGTAATCTTATAAATCAAGCTTTTAACTAAAAGAAAGCCATTTTATCAAGATTCTTTCCTCTAGAAAAAAATACAATATAAGAACACTTTTTTTGTCATTAGCAAGATGTATATAGTTTAAAAAAAATGAAAGTTTTATCTTCTGCAAATGACTTTTTTGTTATCAATTTTGAAATCAATGCTTACTAACAAAATCCAAACTCCTTAATCTCCATGAACACTAATTCATATCTATTCACATTTAACATTACCTCACATCACCCATCTTTTCATCTAAAATAAATAAAGAAGATTGTGTCCTAGGAATTATGTTATAATCTTTTGTCTTTTAATCGATCTGATTATGAAAATACTCTTAATTAGTAAAAAAAAAAAATGGTCATTTTCTAGCTCATAGCTTTGAATTATCAGTGATTTATTATCATATTTTATTTTTAAAAAATGCAGCCACTGTTTTCATACAAATTGAAAACCATGGGCATTTTCTAATATATTGTTGATTTATAACAAAATTCAAAGGAAAAAATGAAAAATTCAGTGTTATCTTAGAAAGTTTTGTCTGTAATTTTCCCATACTGTTACTTAAAGATAAAACAATGTTTCATTTTTTAAAGTAGAGATTTGGGAACCTTGATTCTATTTCTTGCTATTTATAAGTAAGACAAACACTAGGATAAATGCACACAAACATGATACATTTCAATAGCATACTTAAAAAAAAAAAAAGACTTGTGTATTTTCTTGAAAAAATTTGAAAAGCAAGTTAGGGGAAAAAATTAAACAGACAAGCAGGGATAAATCAATAAAGTAATACCCAAGTACTCAATTGACTTATATTTTTAAAAATGGAAAGAAATATATCAAATCTATTTTTAATGTAGAACTTATATTCTTGTATTAGTAAGTACAGAACTTCTGTGGAGAAATTCATAGTGATAAACAAAATTTTGTTCCCTAAAACTAGTAACATTCACCAGAGGCAAACAGCCAGATGACTTACATTTAAGTTCTTTAATTCATTAACAGAAATTAATTCACAAAGTGAACGAATAAAAAGTGGTAGGACAGATATGCTGGTGATGAACTCTTTATTAAAAAATATAAAAAAGTGAACCACAACCTTTTTAGCACCACTTTGAATAATTTAAACCAGTCATATTCCTGTACCAGCCCACAGCTATCAGCCTAACAAATTGGAAATGATCCCTTCACAGCATCAGCAGAGAGAACAAGCTTGTCAAACACCAAGTGGAGAACCTCTTCTTCTCTCTTTTGTAAGATTGTTCCCATCTAGACTAGTAATAGACTAGTAACACAGAAAGTATATATACTAATTCCCATTTTTCTTTCCTATGCATTGCTTCTAAAATGCAAAAGAGGAACTATATTTAAAGCCATATTTCAGAAGCACATTTATATTCTGGCATCTATGCTAATTTGTTCTACTTTAACATTTTGGTTTTTTAAAATATTGCCCTTTCCAATTAATTAAAAAAAAACAACAGGAATCTTGATTTATATACTTGACAAATAGCATTTGGCAAATATCTCCACTGAATTAAGTGAAACAAATTATTGTATTTTTTTTTTACTTTTCTTTTTTTCTCACTAATATTTGTACTGTTTCATGTCTTCTCTTGATTGTTTTCCAAGTTGGCAGTTTTAGAATAGAGAATGATGCAAAAGGCAGACTGCAAATACATTGTAGAATAGTTAATACCCAATAGACAATCAAAGTGTAATTGTTTATTCTAGCATAAAATAATGATGAAAAATACTTTTTGTCCCGTTAATTTTTTCCCATGGCAAAAGTCAGTATTGGGCAAAAACTAGGTGAAAATCTATGACAAACTAAGTAAGAGTTGCATAGTTCATCAGGGAAGAAAAAAAGATTAAATGACATTAAAAAATATCCAAGTATTCATTTGATTATCTTTAATCTAATTATAAAAAGTCACTACTCAGTTCCCTACAAAACAAGGAGACCTTAGAAGGTGTACGTAGAAAAAACAGAGGTTAGAGAAGCAAAAATAGTGCTGAATTAAAGCACTTGAAGGCCAAGGGCTTTGAACCTGGGTTCCACCAGTCATTCCAACCAAGTGAGCCAGTGACAGAAGTTTGGGCTCTTGTTAACAGAGCCCTCATTGTTTTCAAAGGCAGTTAGAAAAATGCTGCTTTATATCTCCTCACACCACAGGGCCAATGCATAAAGCTCAAGAGAAGGAGGCTGAGGGTGCACAATTCACTAAACACACACACACACACACACACACACACACACACAGTCATACATACATGCACACACATGCTTACACACACACACATGCACACATATACAGTCACAAAAACAAATTTTTCGGCTACCAACTATCCTTAATCAAAGGCTGGCTCACGAACTGTGGTAAAGGATGTTATGTTGGTGCATAATTTATAACTGGAAATTTCTGATTCATGTGGGATTTGGGACATTTTTTTGCCCATTGCCCACTACCCCCTCCTTTTCCACCTTAAGCACAGCAAGGTGAATGGCATCAAGCAATAGAGCCAACACATCCAGTGAATGGGGTAGATAAACACTGCATTTTTGAGAGTGTAGTTACTCCACACCTGTTTAAAATGTTTATATAGTAATTAAAGATTAATGCTTATTCCAGACCAGATAAATATTATACTGCACATGTATATATGAATGTATCTGCATACTGCAGGGAACAAAGATTTTACTGTATCAGAGTACTTAGTGAAACCTCTATGTTTTAAAAAGGCCTGGGCTTCATGACATTTATGTTACAGAGGGAAAGGAGGCTTAAAAATTGTTAAGTGGAAGAGGCTACCTAGGGGCCATATAGAGCACATGTAGTGCCTGATGAACGTGAGCCAGTTCTGCTAAGAATCATAATTTGGTTTTATGTTTATTGAAAAGGCCTCAGTTTACTACTTACTGGCAGTCAATTGAACAGGCCATGCTGAATTTATTAATTATACAATTTACTATTAAGTCTTGCTGAAGCCATAAAAAGAAAACTAACCAATGTTTCAAGGATACTTTCTTATGGCAAAATCAATGAAGAAGGAATAAATCTACGTTTGGCTAAGAATCCAATGGACTCTCACTATTACCATTGCTTGGTACCAAACTAAATCCATTATATTAATTAAGTGTACAGCATAAGTTTAATATTCATCTTACCAGAAGCAGTAGCACTGAGATCATACTTGCTTTTTCTGAAAGGGGATTTCTCAATTAAAAAAGAAAATCAAAACTTTTCCTTTAGTCACTGTTAAAGGGTAGCTTTAAGTATGGGGGTGACAAAATCAACTTAAATTTAAAAATACCTACATGTTATGCTTACTTATTGATATACTTTTCTCTGAAATATCTTTGGCATCTTCCATAATTTGATGCTAAAATACCCTGCTAGCCTTATTTTACATAATTCCCTGTTCTGCATGCTATCTTTCAAACAAATGTCACCAGCTATATTCTCTAATGGAATCTTATATTTCTTTCTCTTCTCCACCTAGTGAAATCTTTCCCTTTCTTATAAACTCCACTTTTTCATAAAGACTTTTCCTGATTCAATCAAACTTCACCACAGAATAGCATATGATTGTTTGACAGAATCAGAGGCTGTAGAGATTTTAGAAAGGACCTTAAAGACCATTTGATCCCAAACCCTAATTTTCTGCATTAAACAACAACAACAACTGAGGTCTAGAGACATTTAGGTGATGTGACCCAGTTTCATATTGGGTTAAGGCCAAGAACTAAATAACCTAATCTTCTTTTTCTGTTTCCTAAGGCTAGGAATTTGAGATAGAAGGCACATCTATACATTTGCTCAGTTAATTCTACTTTAAAAGTATATTATAATATGCCATAAGCAGTAAGTCACAGATTCAAAAAGAAGTTTTTAAGGCATGATTATAAAATTTATTGGCAAATATATATGTAATAATATCAGAATTCATTTTAATATTAATTTAATAATAATATAGACTACCACTAGTAGCACATTGATTATAGATCTGCTGCCTCCCAATTAAAGTAGTAGGAGTAAAACTTCACTGAAATATCACAGGAATAAATCTCACACTAGCCCCAAAGTAGTTGTATGTAATAGACCAAATAGCAAAGAAATAATACTGATAGGGCTAACTTCAAGAATCCAAAAATTTTTAAGCCTCCTTTCCCTCTGTAACATTATTTTGTCTAAATAATGATTGTCTGAACTTGATTCATTTTGTGATAAGCTTGAGATTTAGTGACTAAAAACAGCAATGTAGCTTTTTCACAGAAAAAGTTACCAATGGAATTGTAAGTTAAATGACAGTGCACTGCTTAAGAAAACCACATGCATATATAACTAGGAAACTTCCCCAGGAAATTTATAGCAGTAGCTAGTACTTCTCCAAGGTACAGGGGTGCTCATTTGGAGTCCAGACCAATTAATATTTCTTGTGTAAATGAATACATTATTTTACATTGGGTGATTGTTAGTAATTATTTTCGCAAGGTTCTAAGTATCCTTTTTCTCTCGATTACACTTTCTCTTAAAAGCAAGAACTATTCTGTAGGCTCTTTATTCTACATTCAGCAGGTGTTCAGTGGATGCTTGCTATCTTACTGTAAGTGGCTTCTTGACTAGCAAAGTAAATGAATATTATTCCATCTTAATAAAGAGGATTTGAGGAAAATGTTTCAAAATTGAAGAGTTAATATGCTTATAGAACTCATGAAGTTGTGTGTGTGTGTGTGTGTGTATGCGTGTGTAAACTTGTGATTTTATTGATGTGAGGGAGAATCAAATAAGAAACTTCACCTGCAAAAGCAAAAAAGTTTCTGAAACTTGTGGTCTGAGTAAGCAGGACACTGGGTTATCTCATTTGCTTGGGCTCACAAAGCTAGTAACTGATGAATCTGTGACTGAACCAAAGCAGGTCTTTCTGACCCCAGCACTAGGTCTCTGCCCACTATGCAGCATATAGCATATGCTCTCTTCAAGAATTGTTTCAAAGTCAGAGACATTGTATTTTTTTAATTACTGAGTCTTTAAGCTAGTGTTGAATTAGGTTTTTCTGCCAACCTGAGGCAAATGGAATATGTCTTTCAACACTGGAATATGCTTATCAAGAGTTAAGTCTGTACAGTGAGAGAAGTGCTGAGTTTGAAGTTAGGAAAGACCTGGCCTGAAATCCTGTCCCTATCACTAAGAGATGTGTGACCAAGTGTCACTTTCCCAAGCCTCAATTTTGTTTTTCATACATTATGTTATTGTGAGGATCAAGTGAAGATAGCCTTGAATCATAGTACCACAGAGGTAGGGATTGGAGGAATCTAAGAAATCCCTGGGCCCAGCCCCTTCATTATACAGATAAGAATGCTGCGTCCCCAACAGGTTAAGTGCCTGACAAAGGTCACACATCTATTAAGTGTTAAAGGCAGGATTTCAGTCAGTCAGTCTCTGTTAATCAACAAGCATTCATTAAGTGCTAAACCTGCATGCAGGCACTGTACTATGCAGTGGCTTATTTAGAAAGGCAAAAAGAGTGCTGACCCTCAAAGGATCTTGAATTCTAATGAGGGTAGAGAGGGAACAATATATAAATAATTCTGTGTAGGCAAGAGATCTAGAGGGAGGGGGAAAAGGTAATCTCAAAGTGGAAAGAACTAGCAACTGGCTGGGTGGATAAGAAGAGAACTCCTGTCCATAGTAAAATTTGAACTGAGTCTTGAAAGAAACCAGAGGCATGGAATGGGGAGCGAGGGTCCCAAAATCAACATAGAGGAACTAAGTACAACACAAGATAGACTTCAGCATTTGGCTCATAAGCCTCTGCTTCCACCCAATGCTTGTTATTATTTTTGAGAACTTAGTCATAAAAAGACAAAGGTATCTTTGCTAGATATTAGAGATGGAAAAAAAAAATCAATGAGATTTAAAGTCTTCTCCCTTCCAGGAGTGAACTTTCTACTGGGATACTATAAGAACACAATTAAACACATAATATTCATAGGATTAAGAGTTATAAGGGACCCCAGAGACCATTATATTGTGAACTTCTTTATGAAAATTATGTATAACTTTATGCAAATAACCAAACTGAATCTCAGGAAATTCAACGGACTTGCCCAGAAGTATGAGAAGGGAAGTTTGAGCTCAAGTGCTCTGCTTCTGGGGCCAGGGCTCATTTCAGTCCTCTGTTCCAAGATTAACAGGGGAGGTCGTTCTGAAACTGACTTTTGGAGAAGTGTTTGTGAGAGGTGGAGGTAGAAATAAGAGAAAAGTCTATTTTATGGAACATGTATGAATACCCCAAAGAAAGGGATGATAGAATCACAGATCAGTCACAGGTTGGAAGCATTTTGTTAGGCCAACAAGTCTAGCTCCCTCATTTTACAGATGGGGAAACTAAGGTCATTGAGGGTTATACGTCTTATAATTACACAGGTAATGAATGTTATAATCAGGCTGGAGTCTCTCCTGTTACAATTCAGCTTTCATTACTTTTCAATATAATTCTCCACAATAATTATATCAAATCTTTTCTTCTCAAGCCCTCAAACTCATTCCTCCTCCCAAATTTAGAGCTTTCTTCAATGAATTTGAAGACATCTTTTTCTACTCCATATGTCAAAACTTCTTAGAATCTTTAAAGCAAAAACTTTTATCTCTGTCTTTGTGATCCAGAGCCTGCCATAGTGCCTGTAGCATAGCAGGTGCTAAATAAAAGTTTTTTGATAATTGATTGATTCTCAAGATATTAATCCATTCTCTTTTACCACCTCAAAGAATAGGTTCTACTACTCCTTGCTAAAATTAATCACTTTAGTTAGGACCTTGAATCTCAGATTTCTTTACCCTTCCAGGATTCTTTTCCAGCAATCAATTCCTTACCCTTTTAGAAACAGGTGAGATCTAGCTTCAAATTCCCTCTTTGACTGCTAATGACTGTGTGGTTCTAAGCAATCATAACCTGAGCTTCAGTTTGTACACCTGAAAAATGGAGATAATAATAACACTACATGAGAAGATTGTTTAGAGGAGCAATAAAATTTGCAATATCTACAATGGCAGGATAACATGCTAACAAGCAATTTTTAAGTGCTTCTTATGTGTCAGACAATATGCTAAGCATCAGAGATGGAAAAGAAAAAAAGAATAGGGAAAAAAGTTCCTTTCAAGAGCTCATGCATTATAAAATGTCAACTATTACCATTTCTTTTTTCATTAGGTTGGCTAAAATGATCAAGTCTTTTTATTCCTCTAAAAAAAAGAAATCCCAACAACATTTCTTCTTTCAATCCTTCCTTTTTGTCATTCACAGTTTATAAGTTCAAGGATTCATGATTAAGTGATCATTGGTCCCAGGACCTACCTAGCTATAAATTTTTTTTCTGTGGACTTTTTAAATGCATCTGAAAATTCTCGACTTCATTATTTTAAAACATGTATGCTTTCGATTATGTTGATAACCATTTTACCAATACAGTCATTTTCCAGTTAATAGGTATATCCTTAGAAAATAGTCGTCATTACAAAAAGCACTGCTATAAATATGTTTATACCTTTTCCTGTTTCTTAAATTCCTTTAAGGGGCATAGGTCTATTAATTTTCATTCTTTTAACACTTTGCAATCTAGCTTCCATCTTGACCACTCTACACAAAACTCACCAATGATACCCTCATCATGCTTTTGCAGTCCTCAGTATCTTTGACTTGACCATGGCCTAATCTTATTATTGACCTTCTTCTATATACCCTGGGTTTCTGAGACATTGCATTCTCCTGGCTCTACAACTAATACCTTAATCTTATTCTTTGGTGTAGCTCTTTTCTCACTAGTAAATGTATATGGCAGCAGAAACCTGACATTCATAATCACAGAATATAATAATGAGAAAGAATCTCAGAGGTCATCTATTCTGAACTGTACTTGAGTATAAATTCCTCATGACATCCAGAACAAGCAGTAATTCAGTTACCAGTAAAAAGTTACTCAGTACTTGGAAACAGTTCATTCCATTGGTGGACAACTTTTCGCTATTGGCTTTGGATTTTTTTTTTTTCCATTATGTTGAAATGAAATTTATATCTTTGCCACTTTTATCCACTGGTCCTAGTTCTATCCTCTAAGATTAAATACAGATATATCTGCATTCTATCTCTTAGAATATGTGAAGTGTTCCTCCATAGAAGGAGCAATATAAAATTATAGCAGCTAGGGAATATAAAATTATAGTGTCTTCCCTCTATTCCCTAGCTGCTTTGTATATATTTGTTTGCATGCTGTCTTTCCCATTTGATTATAAGCTCCTTAAAGGAGGGGGACTATCTTTTGTCTTAACACAGTACCTGGTACACAGAGCAGGCACTTAGTAAAAGATTGACTTGTACTTATTCCCTTCATTTTTTTAATTTTCTTCATGTGACAGGGTCCTTCTCTTTACTATCTTTATTGCCTTGGTTTCAACAATGGTTTCAACAATCTTGAGTTCCAGCTTTCATACTTCAGCCTAGATTTCCTCATCTATATAATTGAAAGAATAAAACTTTTATTATCTACCTGGTTGGTTCTGCTAAAAAGAAAAGAGTCAACCAACCCCTTCATAAGGCACAAGGGAATATCAATCAAGCTATGCTCCTTTCACCTTTCAGGGACCAAGACTATATGTTTCTTTCTCACAGATATAATTTAAGTTCATATAGGTACAAGCACAATGATTCTAAATAACAGCAAAACACAATGAATTGTTCCACTTGCTTTGATCAACTTTATGAATTCTTGCTACAAGATACAGAGAATCAAATCTACCATATGCTATACTCACATGTTACATTTCAATAACAGGAATAAACAACTGTGTGTGAATTTAATTGTTTGAAAAAATCATTAAATATACTCTTTCACTAGGGTAATTACTCCCATAATACTCTACAACTCACAGAATGTTTAAAGCAGTGGCATAACACACAAAAGAACTCAATAAAATCAATCTCTACTGATGAGAAAGATAAGTAAATACTAGCTTTTGTCTAGATTACAGAGGGAAGAAAGGGCTAATTTTGTTCTATTAATCTAATGAGTGACTACAAAGGCCAAAATGAAGGCAAACACATTTCTTGCCAAGTATTAAGTCTCTTCCATTCTCCAAGTTACATTTAGTTGACCTTGCCCACTCTTCCTATACCTGAGGAGCCACCACAGGTTCAATGGAATCATTTTTTAAAAGAAGGGAATGTATTTCCCTTCTCCAAAACTTTCTCCCTCACAAACTTCTTCCCTTTCCCTCTCCTCCCACTAAACTAATTTAAGTCATCGTTTAATTACTTCAGACATCCAAATTGTAGGTAAAATAATCCTGAGGGTTCAATAAAAAAGGGGGAAAAAAGGAAGAAGTTGAAAAATGCCCCAGCTGGGAGTTGTTTGTGACTTCTTGGCTTCACTGTTTTAGACTTTCTGGCATTTTTATTGCCTGTTGTCCCAGTGATAATGGGCAAGCATAGATATATATTAAAACCAAAATAAATAAATTCAAAGAGAGAAAAAGAATAGGTCACTATGGAAAATGGCAGAAACATTAATTTTTAAATGACACTAACAAAGAAAGAAGCATTTAAATTATTTTTAATTTGGGATTTGAGTAAGTATGATTTCATGTTGCTATTATCCTATTTGAGGCCCTGTGGGAACTTAGCCAAAGAAACGGTGACAAATGGTATTTTATTAAGTGAAATGCTAATTAGAGTTACACTGAAAAGAAATTTGTTTATAAACAGGATGCTCTTCTATTCTACAAGCCATATAGTCTTAGTTTGTTGTAGAAGTAACATTTTTACTTAGCAAATGGTAAGTTTTCCTATAACTTTTGCAAAACTAGTATATCTTTGAAACACAAAAAATTTATTCCATTCTGAATCAAGTGAGTTGATTTTTACTTTTAAATGTAGATATAGATATAATAAATGGTCCTAGGTTTCTCCTAAATCCAGATAATGAAAATTGCTAACCAAAACTGCCAAGGAAAAAATCCTTATGTTTCAAGTTATATTTGCCTGAGAGTCAGCATGGTACAGTGGATAGTGCTGGAGTCAGAAGATCTGGGTTCATAAACTGTCTCTCAGATTTCTTCCTTGTGTGGTTAAGTATAAGACACAACATCAGTGGGCCTCAGTTTCCTCTTACTTAAAATGAGAAGATTGAAGTGTCTTCAACTATAAAATAAAGAGGTTAGCCTAGATGATATCTGAGATGACTTTCAGCTCTCAATCTAGGACCCAATAATCTTAAATCATTTGCAACTGTGAATAGCTTACTAAGTAAGTGTATGACTTCCTGGGATTGTTGAGGGAAAATCAGAGTAAAATGAAGTTGCTTTCTAGCTCATTTTCTGAAATATAAAGTTGGTAATATTTTTGTGAGCATTTCTAAAGTATTTAAAAAATATTTTTAATGACTACTTTGTTTTTTTTTTTTTTTTTATTATTATTAACTAACTGTTTGATAGGCCAGACTAAGGTTGCCCAGTGTGTTCACCACTTGTTAATTTTATAAAATGGATCCTAAACATGTCAAATCGATGCTCTCTACTGGTCTATACAGGGAGCAGAACCAAGAGAGACTGATGTCATCACATTATCACAGCAGCATTTTCAGTTTCTAAATCATCATCTACAACTGGCAAATTAAGACTTGCTCCACCTCAGATGGCAAATAATCACTATCCCACCTATTCTGATTTAACCATTGTGGCAAAAAATGTTAACCTGCAAGCATTTTTTACACTAATGGACCAGGTATTACTCCTTGACTGATTAATGGCTAAAACTTATCTTGTTTGGTCATATACATAAATGTGGTATGTGTGCCTATTCACAGGTCAGGAGGATGATGTCTTTTATGGAAAATGAAAATCCACTTTTTGATGTAAGTGGACTTTTTTTTTTAACCTGTTATAATGTCAGAACTTGCTATTTTTACAAGGATCTGACAATCCTGTGGACAAAATGAGCCTGTGTTTGTTGGCTATATGTGATGGCATCCAAAAGGGGCACTATATATCACCAAAACAGCTCACAAACTGGCTAGTCACATTATTTATTACAAGCCACACATGTGACAAATTATTTAACTCAGTGACTCCTAATAAGTCAAAGAGCAAGCAATTAGCTAACTCAGTATGAGGGCTGTTTGTGGCAATTTATAGATGCTCTCAAGCTGTCACAGCACTTCAAAGCCCCATTAGGGGGAAACCTTTTAATGACTCACTTGAGATGACAAGTATTACACAGCACATATGGCAGCGATGAATTTGGCAGCTTATTCTGTTACACTCAGCATTCCCTCAACCTACTCTCCTACAGCTGTTTACATGTTTTTAGTGTATACGTTCTCCATAAGCTGCAAACCACCATGAAATGCAGTATCCTGAATAGCAATGAGCAGACTGGAATTCTGTGTCAGAGACAAGTTCTGGGAACTGCTGAAATCACTGGACATTTATGGGTTTTCATGTGTTGTTTCATAGGAGAGGAGAGATAGGAAGACAGACTGACAGTGACTTGCCCCATAGCTCTAGGCAAGTCTCTTTGTCTCAGTTTCTTCATCAGTAAAGTACAGGATAATAAAAACCTACCTCACAGAAGTGTTGTGAGAATTAATTAGCTAAGTGTTAGTAAAATGCTTTGAAGATGAAAAGGGTTATCTATGAGTGGTAAGAATTATTATTATCTATTGCAGCTTACTGTTATTAACTGAGTAAGTCTGAGGATGCTTTGCATTTTGCCCTCCTCCCACCACTTTTAATTAAGAAAATTTTCTCTGGAGTTGCAACCATATCCTTAATTCCAACATCATCCACCCTGACCACACCCCAGGAGCATTTAAAAAGCACAATAAAATGCTCTGTGAGGGAACAGAGCTATGAGTAGTAAGTAGCCTGTTCCCGGGGCAGCATTTCATTGTAATTTTACACATAGGGTTTGGAAAGTAAGAAATGCCTGGCGATTCTGTGCAATTTCACATATCTAAAAAATTCTACCTCTCCCTACTCCCCCATTTTCCTCTCCCCCAAAAAATCCTTTTGAGAGAGATGTTGGCATTAAGGAGAAACTGTTGAAGGGAAGGTTTGCAAATGATGATTTGTGATGATTACTAAAAGCCTCTTTTCTTAGGGAGGAGGGGACTCAAACTAAATCCAGGAATTACAAAGTAGTGCAATATTCTTATTTAATGAACCAGAAAGATATCAGATATTTCATATATGGTTTCAAGAAGGTGGTAAGTGGAGACAAGATTAATCAGCAGAAACTGGTGACTACATGAATACCCAGAATCCTGCTCTGTGTCCATGTGACCACGTTACACTGAGAAAAGGCTAGTATCAGCCTTCTCCAAGGCACAGACAACCATGAAAACACATTCAAGCATCTTACACCATATGTACACAGCATTAAACTGAAACAATCAATGGATTGTGCTTCAGCATTTCACAATAGCCACACCATAACTGCAGCTGGTTAGAGGCAGATGTACCTGCATGAAGGAGGGTTGACCATCATCTTTAATAGATGAAGAATTTCATCTAAACAATTCATGATATGTAACCAATGTCACTGGTGAAATAATTTTTCTGTCTTGATTGCTAAGTAGACATCCTGATCTTTGTTTTGTTTTTGCAAATGGCACATAAAGGGAACAATTATTATGAGGAAATGTGGAGTTTGTTATTTTTGGTTATGAAGAAAAAGCTTGAGTAGAAGAATTGTAGTGCAATGGCAGGCTTCACTGAAAGAACAAGGAATGTTTTTATATCTTTTTGTATAATGTTGATCCCTTTTCTCAAACCAGTTAATTTAAAAGAAATGCAAAAAACAAAACAAAACAAAAATCAAATTACTAAAACTTTGCAAGTGACTCTTTCTAAAGAAATACAAACATTTCAAGCTAGTCTTAAGAATGCTTTTAGTCATCTTTTCAATTAAAAATTAAATCCCAAACAAATTGTCCTTGGCTTCAAAGCCTTTAAATCATAAGGTTACACAGATAAGTAGATTAGAAGCCTGAAAAAACTTAAACTCAATTATCCTAGAATCATCATATTAAATTAAGATCATCCTAATACTTTCTTGGACAGAACACATAGATTGCATCTTTGTACTTTTGCTTCACTTTTCTTAATCGTCAAATTGTATGTTGCTGAATTTTTTGTCAAGGCAAAAACAGAAAAAAACAGCTATTCCTGATCAGAGAAAGAAGAAATCCATACTGGAAGCAACAAAAATTTTATAGATTTTTAGGACTTAATTTTTAAGATATATCAAATAGACAAAGATTTCAAGAGAAGACAAAAACTGATTTATGCTTTTATAAAAAAAAAAAAAAAAAAAAAGAGTCTGAGAAGACACAATTACTTGCCTTAGATCTCTAGAAAAATCTTTATGAGATTGGTCTAACTATGTAACAAGTGTATCCTTGATGAAAACTTGAGAAGGGAATAGACTTTCAGAGATCATTTTTTAAAACATAATTAAAGAATATTCATATATGTAGAGACAGAGAGAAAAAGGAAAAAAGGGGAGAAGGAATAAGCATTATATAGTTATCAGGCTGTGCCTAATACTATGTTAAGTACCTAATGAGTATTTGCTCATTCAATCTCATAACAGCAATCCTTTGAAGTAGGTACTATAATGATCCCCAATTTATACTTCAGGAACATTAATCTGTTTAGGAAGAATTTGAATTCAGATCTTCCTGACTCCAAGTCCAGCACTATTCACTTCCTTATGTCTCATGTTAAAGGCTTACTAAAAAAAAAAAAAAAAAAAAAAAAGATTTGAATCCAGATCTTCCTGACAACAAAGCCAATTTTCTGTTCATAATACCATGCTTGTTTATTTTCTTACATGAACATAATTCATAAGGTAGGAGAAAAGTTACTTCTTTTTCTCTTAGGCAAAATGGATGAAAAGAGAAAAGGAAAGCATAAAGTATAAAAGAAAATGTCAAGTGAATGAGTTATGGATTTATAAATGTCTTGAACATAAAGATCTGACATAGCAGTATATTTAGACTGCCACATTTGTGGCAAGTTTGTTACAGAAGACAGACACTGTCTGATTATCTTTCTCTATGTTAACTGATGTCTTACTTGTGAATTTTACTTAACATTAAAATTAAGACAAATTGAACTTGGAGGCAACATTGATGTAAGAGAAAGAAATAAGGATTTTAATCCTTAAAATGTATGTAAGGCAGAGAGGCTTGGAGAGACTTACATGAACTGATGCTAAGTGAAATGAGCAGAACCAGGAGATCATTATATACCTCAACAACGATACTGTATGAGGATGTATTCTGATGGAAGTGGATTTCTTTGACAAAGAAAAGATCTAACTCAGTTTCAATTGATCATGATGGACAGAAGCAGCTACACCCAAAGAAAGAACACTGGGAAATGAATGTAAACTGCATTTTTGTTTTTCTTCCCGGGTTATTTCTACCTTCTGAATCCAATTCTCCCTGTGCAACAAGAGAACTGTTTGGTTCTACACACATATATTGTATCTAGGATACACTGTGACATATTTAACATGTATAAGACTGCTTGCCATCTGGGAGAGGAGGTGCAGGGAGGGAGGGAAAAATCGGAACAGAAGTGAGTGCAAGGGATAATGCTGTAAAAATTACCCTGGCATGGGTTCTGTCAATAAAAAGTTGTTACAAAAAATATATATATATACATATATGTGTGTGTGTGTGTGTGTGTGTGTGTATGTAAGGTACATACATATAATTAAGGAACCTGGTTCTATTCTATTTATCTGTATGACCTCTGGTACTGTATTTTCTCACCTCTAAACTCAGGTCTCTCTACAGATATTAAAGTTTTGAATTTCTATTATTCTAACAGATTCTATTTCTAGCTCTAAATGGAGCAAAAATGTGTCCTCCACACCTGTAGAATGGAGAAGAGATTTCTTTTCTATATTATTCCTCAAGGTGGCCAAAGATAAACCAGATAGAGAAATGTTTCTAAATGATGAAAATCAAAATATAGAAAAGCATGAAATATAGTGGTCAATAGTCATGTCAAAACACATCCTGACTCTCTTGCTTTTTAGCCATATAGTCAACTAGGCTTCATATAAGCTGATACCCATATGTAGCACCATGATCTCTGTCATAGGTGAGAATGTGCTTTCTCTTACTTACTACTCCCTACTAAATGACAGATTTCTTCTCCCCCGTCTCGTGGGGAAATTTGGCTTCATTATCTTTTCTTAGGTTTTACAACCATAGCTACACAGACACTCACCCAAAAACAATATTATACGTCTCAGGCAGTTAATTACCAGATGTTCTATTGTCTTTGAGAATACCTGATCAGCATAACTTAATTAAACAATTAATAGGACTAAAGAAAGTTGATAAATGCTGAATACCCATTCTGTTATTTTAAGGTTTTCCATTATAATCCTTAAACTCTTGTATATTTTATACAGGTTATTCAGAGAGAGAAACAATGAAAAAGGCTTATCTAGAAGAACCCTATCCATCTTCACACACATCCAAAGGGAAAATAGGGAGGAACAGTTAAACTGAAAAAAAGAAATTAAGAGACATGGAAGAGACAGCTTGGTAAGTCATTCATTTATTCTATTTTCTTTACCCCCACCTCATACTATTGCTAGACAGATCTTTTATAAAATATCTTGTGATGTCATATTTCATAGGTGATGAAGATTCTGTTGCCTTTTTTGGGGGGGTGGGGTGGGGGGATTCACTAAGAAACCTGCCAAGAAGTCTCTCCTTATGTTCAAGGTAAATTTCCATAGGATTTTTTTTCAAAGACATTTACTTGTATTTTCCATTTTTAAGGCATTTAAATTTATTATTTGTGGAGTGTTACAATCTTTCCATATTATTCTAACAGACCTCTTTCTCATTTCTTAAAACATTATACAAATTAACTATATGGAGTAATCTCTTTAAAATAATTTCCTAAGATAGGCAACATTGTTTTTGAGCTCATTATTGTACTTTACAAGGTACAGTATTTTTGTTCTCAGTTGTGGTGTTAAAATTTATGGATGACACTGGAAACAGTATGTTGGAATCTTGAGGGAAGTCTTTACAGTACATAGACTACTTCTTAAAGGAGAAGTAGGGCTTTGATAAAAGGAAAGAACATATAATAAGCAGCATAATACAGAAAAAATATTATATTAGGGTGATAGTAAGATTTAGGTTTGAATCTTTGTTCTGACACTAACTCTATGATCCTCGATTAAGCATTTCCTCATTAGCAAAAATATGACAGAGGTGAACCAGATGATTTTTAACTTCCCTTCCATTTTTAATGGAATCCTTTCATATGCTACAAAGCCCAAACAATACTATAACAATATTGTTTAAGATTATTTGTAACATGAAAAGAATTGACTCAATGCCAAGTGGAAACTATATCTGTGCAAAGGTGAGGTTAATACTGTGCAATTCATATTTTAAAGCATTAACAAATATTGTTTAATTGAGTAAACATCCCTAGAAATACATTATGAGATCATTGATTACAAGGTTAGGATATCAAACACTGTGTTTATTCTTAGTCTCCACATTTGAAGAAATAAGACAAGAGCAAAGAATAACAAATCATTTTTATATATGAAAAGATATAGCTCATTCATTTATTCATCAAATATTTATTGAACACTTACCTATAAGAGAAAACTAAAATGGTTGGATTTTTTATTTTTGGGTGGAAAGATGTCTCACTGATGATTTTGAATCTTCTTTAAGTATAGAAAATAAAATGATTTTACAATTAAACAGTCGAAGTTCCCATATTGACCATTATACCAGGCCATGATCTTATACTCAAGAATCTAGAGCTTGTTTTATTCTTTTCAAAATGTATTTGTTTAAAATGACTTCCTGCAGTATTCCTATCATTGTCTCAATTTGTTGATAATTATATAATGGCCTTCTCTTCATTCTTATTCTTCTTGACCTCTTTCCAATTGTAGACAGTTCTGATCTCCTTGTTCTCTTGGTATTCTCTTTTCTCTAGGTTTCTGGGACATATCTCTTTTCTTGGATGTCCTCCTATCTATCAGATCACTCCTTTTCAGTCTCCTTTCCTTATCCTCATCCAGGTCATACTCATTAATTGGGGATGTTCCACAGGGCTCGGTCTTGGTCCCTCTCTTTCTTTTTATCTTTTATTCTACTTTACTTCGTGATCTCATGAGCACTGATGGATTAAATTACTGTTTCTATGCTGATGTTTCTCAAGTTGACCTATCCTGTTGATTTCATCTTGGAAACATTTCTTATTCCCTTCTGATATAGCCATCAACTTGCTACAGACTCTCTTCATTTTTCATCTGTATGATCATAATAGCTCACTGGTTGGTCTGCTTGCCACAGGTCTCACTTCACTCTAGTCTACCCTACATTCAGCTACCAAAATGTTTTTCCTAAAGCACAAATCTGACCATGTCATTCATATATTTAATAAACTCCAATAGCTCTCTACAATCTCCAGGATAAAAATACAAAATCCGTTCATCATCCAAAGACCTTCATAATATAGTCTCTCCTTCACTTTTCCATTCTTCTTCACCTTATGTCTTTCTCTACTCCCATGCGCTCTTCTCTACAATGATAAGATGGACAATCTCCTGGATCTGGCTTTTTCTCTGGCTGTCTCCCATATCTGGTATGTTCTCTCTACTCACCTCTTTTTCCTGCCTTCTTTCAAGTTCCAACTAAACCAATCTTTCATAACACTAATGCTTTCCTTTTGTTAGTTATTTTCTACTTATATATAACTTGTTTGTGCATGTTTGTTTGCTTGTGGTCTCCATTGTATTGGGAGCTTCTTGATGGCAGGAACTGACTTTTGGCCTTTCTTTGTATTGCCAACATGTAATATAGTGCTTGGCAATGGATTAATGCTTATTGACTGAGCCATCTTTTATGTCCAGCTGAAGTCCAGACAAAATGCTCTTTTCCCTATGAAATGCTCCCTTGATTGCCCCAGCTCTAATGGAAGTAATTTCTCCATCATGGACTCTATCTATCATAGTATTTTGTAGGTACTATACTCTAATTTATATGATAATTAATTACATATATTCATTTGCTTTAATAATTTTAAGTTCTTGAGGAATGTCATTCATTTTAGTATAAGAAGTTGAACAAAATTATAAAATTGTTTAGGGGAGTATTTTTAAAAATAAAAAAAATGCCTTAGTTTTGTAGCACAAGGATGTGTTTATAGAGATATGGTAGAATTTCTTGACTATAGTCAGTCAATAAATATAAAATAAAATTATAGGAGTGAAGAAACAAAAAAATTGAGGAAATCCTATACTTAAAATAGTTCAAATAATTTATTTCATTGGCAAATGATCCTCACTTGTTGCTATTTGTGTCAGTGAGTCTATGGGGTCAAATAAGATTATCAGAAGGCAAATTATTTTAGATGACCAAAAGCATCTACTTGGCTCTGAGATATATAATCAGGTTGAGAAAAGAGTCATTATTTAATTTATGACTTTAAAAAATAATGATTTAAGAAAACAAATCAACAGAAAATTAATGACAAAAGTAGACTAAGTGAGGCTTTAAGATTCTGATAGACTAGCATCGATTCCCTTTATTGGAAGCTTATACCAATGTGACAGTGACGTATGCTATTGAAAGATCTGAAAATATATTAGAGGCAACATATTTTGTCCTTCAGAACAGGGTGCAGAGAAAATTCCTCCACTCTATTCTCAGGTGACATATAATAATTAAATGAACTATAAAAGAGAGAGACAAGGGGGGGGGGGGGGGGAGAGAGAGAGAGAGAGAGAGAGAGAGAGAGAGAGAGAGAGACAGAGAGAGAGAAACAGACAGACAACCAAATCCTGGTTAGAACTACAATCACAATGATACAAGAATATTTCACATGTATCAGAAGAAAAAAGAAAGAAATGAGGAAATAGAGTACCAAAAAACCAATGAAATTCAGTCCTGATGAATTCAACACATATAGCAAGAATTAGCTAGTTAGCCAGAATACTAACATTTCTTGTCTGAAAAACTAACTATGACATTTACAATTTAAATATGGAGAGAAACAGAAAACTTAAAAACTATATTTTAAACTATGTTTTCTTTAAAGCATTTCCAGATAGTGTTCAAGAATAGTATCTTCATGAGTAGACTGGTACAATGCATTTTCTAGAAGTGGACTCATGCCTCTTTTTTTTTTTTTAATGAATGCAATGAACATGCACATATAAATATGCTTGATAAACACAAAATATAACAGTAATAATAACTTATATTCATATAATGCTTTAAGATTTTCAAAGTACTTTTCCCACAGCAACACTGAAGTAGAGTAGTAGATCTATTATTATTATTTTACAATTTAGAACCAGTTTTACAATTAAGAAAAATAGAGATGAAATTAATTTGCTCATGGTTATATAGTCTATAAATGGATTTGAACCCAAGTCTTTCAGGCACCTTATTATATGTCTCCTTTACTACATAATTATCCTAAATAATATTTTATCACTCCATGCATTTTTCACTGATTTCTGAATGCCTAATTTTTGCATAGATTTGAGAATACATTTTCAAGATCTTTTCATGAAAAATAAAGACATAAGACTAACATGATAATTTTCCTAAATCACAATTAATTATACCATCCCTTACAAAATATCTCATTTCTAACTTTTCTGACTATAAAGATGTCTAAGCAGCACAGACATGTTTTATGTGTCTCAAAAATCTGATGCCAACCTGCCAAGATTATTTTCCCCTGATATTCCTCCTCCCTATGAATACTAAAACTACATCAGAAGTGTGGAAGCACATATCATCTTTCTGTCCTGATAGAATAACTACATAACTGAGTGAATAGAAAGCACAGATCCCATAAAAAGACACTGACTCTCTGTTCATTTGCCTGACACAATCTATGGGAAGCATACCTGGCCCACCCCCCACCCCCCCTTCACTTTCATTCCCTGGTACAACTTTAAACCTTTTACGTCTAAAATAATTTCCTTGATCCATTGCCTCTATAGACTTTTGGCTTGCCTTTCTAAGATTTTCAGTTATTCACTTATATCTCACTACTTTATTCTACAGACTGTGCTTGAGAATTTTTGAGAGGCTTCCTGGTGCAGTGAAAAAAGACTGAACTAAGAGTCTGGAAAGCTGGGCTTGAATCTAGCTCTCACTGTCACAAACTATGCTATTCTGGGCAAATCATTTAATTTCTCAGACTTATGTTAACTGATCTAGTGGGAAGAATAATACTGGAATACTAGTTATAACTTATTTCACAAGACTGTGGTAAGGAAATAACTTTGAATACTTAAAATGCTATACAAATATAACATTGGGACTGATAAGAAAATCTAATTTATATAAAACATGTAAATGAAAAATTTAAATTAATTACACTAGATGGAAATGCTAATTGATTTTTTACAAACACAGTTACTGCCTAGGTCAAATTCTAGTTGAATTAAAATAAATAAAAATAAAAATAAACTGTATTTAAATAATTGTGATGTAATGGGGACAACACTGACTCTGAAATCAAGGGATCTGAGCGTACATGCCATTTCAAACAATTGGCCATGGGCAACAATAGCAATATTAAAAATTAATAAAAATTAATTATTAAATTAATTTATATATTATGGGTTATATTTATAATTGTATATAATTATGAAAATGTATATAATCTATTATAAAATTAATTATTAAAAATAAAAATGATTAACAGTAATATTAATAAGTACTAAGTAATAGTAATAATGATAAAAATAATAATGACTTTTATCCTCTGTTTCCTCATCTATAAAATGGAGATAGTAATAAGAAGCGCCCCTCAGGATTGTCCTGAGAATTAAAAAAAAAAATTTTTTTTTGGTATTACACTTTCCAAACCTTCAAGTGCCATATTATAGAATTTAAAGTGGGATGGGTGGGGTGTTAGGAAGACTAGCACCTCTACTGGGATAGCTTGTTGAGCCCTTTTTAGGCCTGCTCATTCACTTTTGATGTCCATGTGATTCACTCAGCTCTTCACCTGTAGCTCTAAGAAGCTACAGAATGCCAAACCCTGGTAAATCATCTCAGCAGACAGATTAAATCAGGTTGAGCTTAACCAATAGGCCTCAAACATTGGTAAGTTAGGGGGATGGCTTCCCTAAGTATATAAAGACCTCCCCTGGTGAAATAGGCAGATGAGAAACATTTGTTCCAATGGCCATGAAGGTGCCTGAGACAGATGCTATGAAGCTCTTTGAGTTTGGTCAGACATAGAAGATGCCAAGGTTATCCAATGCATCCAGGGTCATCACCAATGTTCCTGACTTGCTACTGGATTTCAATGACTCAGGAAGAGAGAGTAAGGTTGATTACTTTGTGCAACTGCTTTCCTTGAATTCAATTTATGAGCCTTGTCTAGATATCACCTGGGGTGTCATTAGTCCTCTTCAAAATGGAAGGACAAACAACAGCAACAATGTAGACATCACATAGGCAGCTAGATGGTGTGGTGAATAGAGCAATGGATCTGGTGACAGGAAGAGCAGAATTCAAACATGGCCTTGAACACTTTTAGGCTACGTGATCTTGAGCAAGTCACTTTACCTATTTTACCTTAATTTCTTCATCTGTACAATTGGGATATAATAGCATTTCCTCCCAAGGTTGTTTTAAAGATCAAATGATATAATGTTGGTGAGGCATTTAGCACAGTTCTGGCTTATAGCAGGTGATTATAAAAGCTAGCTATTGTGATTATTAACAATGATAATAAATAATATTTATATAGCACTTTAAGAAATTGCAAAGTGTTTTATATGTTATCTCATTTGACCCTATGAGGTAGGTGATATTCTCTAACTCACAAATGACTTAATAAGCAAGTCACAACTTCCTGGATCTCTGTTGCTTCATTTGGAAAATGAGACAATCAGAATCAATAGCCTTTGAAAGATCCTAGTGCTAGATCGATGGTCCTATGATTTTGTACTTAATATGTCATTAAATAAATTGTTACTATAATTGAGATAGGATTAGAGGTATAGCATCATCCTCAGATTCAATAATGTAAGAGTGGAAGAGAACTTGTCCTACCTTTCCATTCTGCCCTACCTCATCCTCATCGCAACCAAGTTCTAAAACGCATGTTTAGAGAAAAGATTTAGATAATTATACATAGCATAATGATGTTCTCTACTACTAAATATTATATAAAGATCAAAGCATCTATAATTGAAAAAAGTTACAAGGGAGATCAATTTAATAAATGAACATATTCAGCAGAAAACAAATTTCTATATCCTTCTGGAATTAAATGATGTAGTTTCAGACATGGACAGCCTACAAACAAGGACTGTGGTCAGTTATTTCTTCACCAAAGTGGCATTTTTGCCAACAAGACTTTTGGCAGCCTTTAAGAGCTAAAAGTAGCACAATTTACCAAATATGGTGGGGAATTTGAAAACATTGAAGATATTAGCATTTGTTCCTAACTCTAACATAACGCAGTGCACAGGCTTGCCATGAGAGGCTGGAACTATTAAGTGATAACTTAAGCAGTGGAATGCAAATAATCCATTGGTTCATATTAATGTCATGTCCATTTGTTAACGTTCCAAGTTCTCTGATGGCCCTGGGGGTACCTCACTCCACTTCTCTGGGGCAAAAATCTAGTATATCACAAAACGTTAAATTATGAGAATGTGTCAGTGATGATTTACTCATTAAAAAGCACATTAAATTATACTGCCTAGAGTTATTTGACCTCAAAGCAGATTGCTCCTAAATTGCTTAAATAGAAGTTGGTCATTTACCTACTGGCAACTGTCCAAAATTTATCTATTTAAGCTACAAAGTTCTATTATTTATCTATAAACACCATAATCAATGTTAACTTTTGAAATGCTGATTTAACTACAAAGAAAGCCATTTTGAAACAAATGAAAAATTAGTGTAAAACTCTGATAAAACAGTATTTATGTAATACAACACCTCCTTCCCTGAGAAGTTAAAAGGATGCTTTAAATATTTTATGGATTAAAAGGGGAACAAACCCTAGTTATTGAAGAACAGGGTCAAAGGAGCTCAAGGCACTTGACTCATATTGGGCTTCTGAGTTCTGGAAAATAGTAAAACTTTGTAATTTATTTGAATACCCTTTATGAAAATTAATTTACTACCAAGATATCTCCATGTTGCCTAGATAATTGTAATTATTTCTCATTTTTAAGCCAAAGAAGAAAAGATATCTTGAGACAATTGGACTCTCCCCCTCACCCTCTGGCTCTGCTTGTTTATCTTACTCATATATCAAATTAATGTGTCTCAAAACACAAGTAAAGAAGTAACATGTTGAATCTGAACTTTTATTCCATTAGCTTTTACCAAGGAAATGTAAGGAAATGGTATCAACATATTTAATTTGAAGATGGCCAAACACCATGAGCTGAGCGGGGTGGGGTTGTGGGGAGGAAAGACAATGGCCAATGAAGTTACTATACTGTACCATATTTATTTAATTTTATTTTTAATAAGCAATGGCAGAAAAAAAATGAAAAGGCAATATTTTTAGTCTTCTTTGGTCTAGAAGAGCCCCCAGGTGTCAGAGTGCAAATAAAGTCCACCTCATCAGTCTATGAGCTGCCAGTTTTCCCTCATATGTTTTCCTTACTATCCACCTCCCTTATGTCTCCTGCCATTTCTTATGAAGCACTCCTCCCTATGCCTGAAGAATGAAACCCACAGACACCACTAATACAATTCCACTTCATCAACCTGCCAACTATTGGGAAAACTCACAGCTGCCTAATCAGCAGGCTTCTTCCCAAAATGCCATTCCTGTTCTCATAATCAACACTCTCTACTTCTATCCTTCACTTCCCAGGCTTAAGGTCATTTCTGAAACTATTGGAATGTACTGCACCAATTGGGCAGTCAATTAAAAGTCAGGTGAAAAACAAAATGATACTTAGATTTCTAAATGCCAGTGAAGGCAGGACATGGACATAGTTCAGTTTCTTATACAAAGACAAACCAACTATCAAAAAACACATTTTTAATCATTGTATCATCTGAAAAAAGTAAATTTAAAAGCTTAATAATGTCAACAATTAACACTAAAAATGTTTGCTTAAAAATATATTGCTATTGTACTCACCTTTAGGATCCTCTAAATTTTTCTTTATAAGCTTTGTGATTCTGTTATCATTTTATTTTAACATATATGTGAGAATGAATGAAAATAAGGAAATGAAAGTGAAAAAAAAAATGGCACATCTCCCTCATGAATTAGACGGTTCCATTATAGCTTACAGATAGAAAGGCAAACACGGTCCAAAGAATGTGTTGCTGTGAAAAACATACTTTTAAAAGCAATTAAAAACCTAGTTCTTTTGTCTAAGAAATGATTTTTTTTAAACATAGACTCTTTGATTCTTATTGATAATTATAAAAAAGAATGGTCTGATTAAGAAAATTAAAATCATAATTTCTTCTAAACATCTCAACATTGGGATTTATTGTAAAGTGGGCTTGTTTGTTTCCAATCAAGAGTTTTTAGGATATTAGAGTAGTCCCTTTTCTTTATCCACTTCAGGTTAATTAATCATAATATGTTTAATACAAAAGAAAAACAGTATTTATTTAACCATGGGTATCAACATCATCAACAGAAAACATTAAAAAAAAAAGGTTCATGGAAATGATAATAACACCTAGTTATTATACTGAAAGATTAGATTTGGCTGTCACACTAGACAATGTAGATTTAATTGGAATAGCTTAAATCAGGCTTTAATTTGAATAAATTATTATTTGTCCAGTATTCTGTTCTATTTAGTTTGGCTTATTAACCAGTGGACTATGTATATACATATACATAATATGTATATACATGCATTATATGCCTGTGTCATATAATTATGTTACAAAATTTTTGTTTCCTTTTTTTTTTTTCCCTTCCTGAGGTAATTGGGGTTAAGTGACTTGCCCAGGGTCACACAGCTAGGAAGTGTTAAGTGTCTGAGGCCAGATTTAAGTCAGCTTCTCCTGACTTCAGGGCTGGTGCTCTATCCATTGCACCAACTAGCTGCCAATTTTTATTTTTTTTAGCTCTTTGGCAAGAAACATGGAGTAAGAGAAAGACTGGTGGATTGGGAGTCGAGTGACCCAATTTTAAATCCAACTGCAAACATATCTCTTAAGTTCCACTCTCCTCACCTATAATACTGCGAGAACAACCATAGTATATGAGAAGCTCATCATCCGAGGACAACTAGAAAAGAGAAAACGCTACTTAAAATGAACCCTCAAAATATAGTCCAATATTTCAAAGCAAAATGTGATTTTTAAAAAGTTTAATTAGAACTTTTTTCTTAAAAAATAAAATTTAAAATTATGGAAGTTAATATTATCTTGCATTAACAAAATTTAGGATATAATTATGTCTGTGCTAATTCTTTGAACAAAAAATGAATCAAATATTTATTAGAGGAAGATAATTATTCTGAAAAATATGATAAAAGCATATTGTAACCTTCACCTTATGGATGACTTTCATAATAATGTTCTTGCTGTAAAAATGTTATAATGCTTTATCAATTTTAACTTCTTAAAGTTTCAGATATTAAAATTATTCTCGTTTGGAGAATCTAATCAGCAAGACACTAAGAAAGATAACAAAGATGAGACGGGGAACATATATGAACATGCTATACAAGTTCCTTAGCCTGATACTGAAAAGCTTCTACAATCTGGCTCCAAACTAGCTTTCAAGGCTTATTTCATGCTTATCTTTTCTGCACCATACCTTCGTGTCTACTGGACAGCTAACTATTCCTCAAACTTTAAATTCCTTCTACTTCTATTAATGGCACATGCACGTGCGCACGCGGGCGCGTGCACACACACGCGCGCACACACACACACACACACACACACATCAATGCATTCATACAGGTTACTCTTCCTGGAGTTCACTCCTCTTACTCCTCTCACAAATCTTTATCCTCTTTTACAACTCAGCTTAGTAGTCACCTACTAGATAAGGACTCTTGATGAATTCAAGTCACCTCATAAAGGAGAATTTCAATTCCAAAGAAACTAATTGATTTGCTGTTTCTTGCCATGATAGCAAATCTCACACTGACACACTCTTGCAATGACTCTTTATTCCCCATGTCTACAATGTATTTCCTTTTCCAAGACTCTCTGACTTCCCCGTCCCATAAGGAGCTCATCTTGACCCTCATCCTGACCCTCCTTTCCCTTTTTATGTTATGCTGTCATGTCATGCCTTTGCCTCTTTGCAATCACTTTGCATTTAGTTGGCATATATTTTGTTTCCTCCTCAATAGAATGCTATGTCTCTGAAAGCAGCAACTATTTTTTCTGCATCTTCAGCACCTAGAAAAGTTTCTGACCTGTAGTAGACACTTAAATTCTTGTTGAGTGAATTAATGAATCTCTGAATTTCTACATTGCCACTGTTAACCTAGCTGATCCTTTTTTCCTCCATCAAAAAAGAAAACTGTACCTAGGAGCAGCTAAGTGGCACAATGAATAGAAAACTGGAAGATCAGAGTTTACAACCAATTTCAGAAACTTCCTAACTATCACTTCTCCTCTCTTTGCCTCAGTTTCTTTATTTGTAAATGGGGATAAAGATAGTATTTACCTCTTAGGATTGTTGTGAGATTAAATAAGAATTGCAAAATTCTTAGCATTGTGATTGGTATACAGAAAGTGCTATATAAATGTTAGTTATTATTATCATCTTTTTTTAAAAGTAAAGCAAACTGAATTACTAAAATTTGGCACTGATCAAATATCTGTCAGGAAGCAGGTAGTATGTTTCATCATGAGTCATCTAGACTTCTGTTTGGTTACTATATGTTTCATAATTTTTAAGTCCTTCAAATGTATTTAAAATACAAGAGTAAATTTAACATGTAACTTTTTTTTACATTTATATCAGTCCACTCTGGCTACTACTGGAATGAAGATAACTGATATTTTAAGGAGTATTATATTTTGTAGCTATTAGGACATAGTGAAATAATTCACACACAAAATTATCATAAACCTCATTTTTTTATCATACAATCCACTATAATACTGAGAAAATAGTAGAAAGATGAGTAGCATCAATTAAAATGTTCACTTCCATTTTAGCAGACCCTATCTTTTTTCTTACAGTGGATTTACATAGATGCTCGGAGAGAAAAGTTAAGATTGCATATATACATTTTATAGGAATAGTTTCCTTGAAGCCATTCATTCAGATCTTACAGAAAAGCTACAATATGTACCTATGTATTATAAAGGGTTATTTTTCCCTCTAGACATTGAGATCAGACTTAGAAATTTAGAGGCAACCAACCTGCTTTTCTATGACATGTCTGTCACAAGAAACCATGACAAATTATGCTGCATTTTCCTTTTAAAACACAATAATAAATCCATGCTTAATCAACCCTTTGATTAGCTACACATGCCATAAAAATAAGACTTGGATTTAAAGTCAGGCTTTTCAGTTCAGCAAAGCAATTTCAGGTTCAATGGTGTTAGAGAAAGAGAAGTGTTACTATTTTTTACCCTCAACGAGATAAATATGAACATTTGATGCTTTGGCCTACTTTGATTAGACATGCATTCTCACTACACAGCTGCAAACTTTTTCCCCTTCCTACTCCTGCTCTTAGATAAAACTGGGCTATTTTGCCTCAGTACTAAACTCAATCCTGGGACTTTGCTGCCAGTTCACCTCCAGCTGCCTGTACAGAGTTTCACACTAAACCCCTTGTTTATATCAGTGCTGCAATTAAACCCAAGCCAAGAAGAGAAGTCCCTAAGAGGGTGGCAAAAGTGCAAGGTTAAGTATTGATTCTCAACTTCTACTCCCTTCCTCTCCCCACAATCTTTTCCTTTACATGTACACACACCTTTAAAAAAAAAAAAAGAAAGATATTTCCATCTATTCCATCTCTCTCTCTCTCTCTCTCTCTCTCTCTCTCTCTCTCTCTCTCTTTCTCTCAACTTTCTCTATCCTTTCTTTATTTTTGGTTGCCATTTTGGAACTTTTTCACAAATTGAATCCTGTTTTCCAAATTGGCCAGTGAAAAGTTTTTGCCATGCTGAAATCATTTCCAGGGCTAAATTGGGAAACCTGAGGCAGCTGGGCAATCTGACAGCTGGCTGCACTGGGCCTTGCAATAAAAGGCAGTGTGAATAAGGTATATTGAAGCTAAATTGGATTCGTGTGAAGGGACGTTTATTTAGAAGGGGGATGTGGAGGTGGGGGGTGGAGAGGAATTAATGAACATGAGAAATTAAATTAGCTCAACCGAGCCTTAAAAAAAAATATACTGAGAAATATTTGACCTGCCATGAACCTTTTTAACAAACCAGGGACCTTTGGGCTGGGACCATATAAGATCAGTTTCATGCCCCACCAAAGGTAATGGTTTCAGAGCTTCAGTTCCTTCGAGATAGATAAGCTATGGCATGAAAGTGGGGTTAGGAGAACCTAGTTTCTTTTGACTGCATTCAGATAGACCAAGTACTTAAAGGGAAAACCGATATGCTACTAAAAGAGAAAAGGTCACTCCTACAGATGAAAACATTTAATTAACTAATAACAGACTACCTGACATGAAAATAAACATGCCTTTTCATCTTTACTGCCAAAATTTTCTTTACTGAGAAGAAATTAAAGTTCATCATGTTTGGAAAGATTATTGATTAATTTATAAACCTAATTTTTTAACAGACTGAAATAATATTTTACTCATACTTCTAATCTGATCTTCCTGGAGCTTTAATGTCATGAGCAGGGGAGTGACTGTGGCTTAGAAGGCAGGAGGTCTGCTCAGAAGTCAGAAGGAGGCTATATCTTCCAAGGGCTCCCTCAGTCCCGTTGTATCCTAGGAATCTACTGTCTGTGGCACCTGCTTGCACACAGTTTTGTCTTCCTTTAATACCACAAATAATTAAACTATTTTTATATTAGATAGCATTCTGAAAAAGCAAATATTTCTTCTCTTATTCCCCAAGAAGTACAATGTTAATACCTATGGCTAGATTTCTATGTTCAAAACCTAAAAAATAATGCCTAATGTTTTTGATGTCCTTTGGTAATTCACAAAATACTTTAAAATATGTTATAGGCACTTAACACCGTATACCAAGATAAAGTCAAAATGGGTTCATGACCTAGGCATAAAGAATGAGATTATAAATAAATTGGAAGAGCATAGGATAGTTTACCTCTCAGACCTGTGGAAGAGGGAGGAATTTATGACCAAAGAAGAACTAGAGATCACTATTGACCACAAAATAGAAAATTTTGATTATATCAAATTGAAAAGTTTTTGTACACACAAAACAAATGCAGACAAGATTAGAAGGGAAACAATAAACTGGGAAAACATTTTTACAGTCAAAGGTTCTGATAAAGGCCTCATTTCCAAAATATAGAGAGAACTGACTCTAATTTATAAGAAATCAAGCCATTCTTCAATTGATAAATGGTCAAAAGATATGAGCAGACAATTCTCAGATGAAGAAATTAAAACTATTTATAGCCATATGAAAATATGCTCCAAATCACTATTAATCAGAGAAATGCAAATTAAGACAACTTTGAGATACCACTACACACCTGTCAGATTGGCTAGAATGACAGGGAAAGACAATGCGGAATGTTGGAAGGGATGTGGGAAAACAGGGACACTGTTACATTGTTGGTGGAATTGTGAACACATCCAGCCATTCTGAAGAGCAATTTGGAACTATGCTCAAAAAGTTATCAAACTGTGCATACCCTTTGATCCAGCAGTGTTACTTCTGGGCTTATACCCCAAAGAGATACTAAAGAAGGGAAAGGGACCTGTATGTGCCGAAATGTTTGTGGCAGCCCTGTTTGTAGTGGCTAGAAGCTGGAAAATGAATGGATGCCCATCAATTGGAGAATGGTTGAATAAATTGTGGTATATGAATGTTATGGAATATTATTGTTCTGTAAGGAATGACCAGCAGGATGAATACAGAGAGGCTTGGACAGACTTACATGAACTGATGCTGAGTGAAATGAACAGAACCAGGAGATCATTATATACCTCAACAATGATACTGTTTGAGGATGTATTCTGATGGAAGTAGATCTCTTCGATAAAGAGATCTAATTCAGTTTCAATTGATCAAGAATGGACAGAAGCATCTACACCCAAAGAAAGAACATGGGGAAATGAATATAAACTGCTTGCAAAAATTGTTTTTCTTCCCAGGTTATTTATACCTTCTGAATCCAATTTTCCCTGTGCAACAAGAGAACTGTTCAGTTCTGCACACATATATTGTATCTAGGATATACTGTAACCCATTTAACATGTAAAGGACTGCTTGCCATCTAGGGGAAGGGGGTGGAGGGAGGGAGGGGGAAAAATCGGAACAGAAGTGAATGCAAGGGCTAATGCTGTAAAAAATTACCCCTGGCATGGGTTCTGTCAATAAAAAGTTTTTAAAAATATATATATGTTATAGGACTTGTCCTTGACTATTAGGCAAGATCAGAGATTACCATTTATCCTGCTGCCTTCTTCCCTTTTTATCAGCATGTATTCAATACCAAATGTCTTTTTGAAATCTGGGACTCCAAGGGAGATAATTTATTCAACATTACTGTAAGTCCTGGAACAAGTTGACCTGAATGAGCATAAGAACATGAGTACTTCAAAAGTGTCTCTCCCCAGAATTGCACCATCCTTTACTTTTCACCATCAGACAAGACTTGGGACTAGAAATGTGCCCTTATGAGTACTGCCCTACTCCCCTAGTCTCATAACACATCTCTCTCTACATTGTTTGATTGATAATCAAATCAAGATTACCACTGCTACTGTATAATGTATATATCAAGAATGGTTTGGGATTTGACTCTGAATTCTGTGAAAGAGGAAGGAAGAAGGAACAAACATTTATAAAGCTATGTGCTAGAAATTGTGCTAAGTGCTTTATAAAGATTGTCTCCTTTGATCCTTATAACACTATGAAGTAGGCACTATCATGAGCTCCATTTTACAGTTGAGGAAAAGAAGTATTCAGAAAAAGAGCACTTTTATCTAATAGGACTCAAAGATCCTTTTTCAGAGAAGGTAGTATTTAAACCTAGATATTTTAAATGACTTGCCCAAGGTCACACAGCCAGGAAACATCTGAGCCTAGTTTTGAATTCAGGTCTTTCTAACTCTAAGCTCAGTGCTCTCTTTATTGCATCACCTAGTAGATTATAATTGAGTCATAGCATCATTTACTGAGTATCGTTTTCATCTACCTATATATTTATGACAGTCCTATTCTTCCCTATATTCATATTCTACTCTTTCCTTCCTTTGTCCTGATCAACCTCCTGTTCTATTGTTTAGAAATTCCTTTTCATATCAAATTTCTTCTCTCTAAATTAATTTATTTTGTATTTAATGTTCTATGTACATGGTATTTTCTCCCAATGGAATATAAGCTCATTGAGGGCAGAGGCCATTGCATTTTTGGGTTTGTATCCTCAGTGCCTAGCATAGTACCTTAGCAGGCATTATGTGGATGTTAAATAAATGCTTGATGAATTCAATAAAGATAGGAATGCAGTTATAAACAGAACCTAGTTGTTCCAATTCCCAGTAAATTTTGTATTCACTGTTTCTCAGTGTCTTGGAAATTATATAAAAGAAATCTGGAAGGCAGAAAGGATGGCAAGTCAACAAGCATTTATTAAGCTCTTTTTTATGACATAGTTCCTTAACAAACTACTTCTATTCTTAAAACCCTACAAATACAATTGTGGCATCTTCACAGTCTATTTTTAGCAAGAAAAAATAATGATTTTTTCAAAAAGAAAGTGGTATGTCTCCCATTTTGTTAATGAGGAGCTGAAGAAAATAGGAATTGACTTGCCCAGGATCACATAGCTACTAAGTGTCTGAGGCTGGATTTGAACTCATATTTTTCTGATTTCAGGCCCAGTGTTCTATTTAATGTACCACTATACAGTATTTGCAAAACTTAAAGTATTATATAAGTGTTATTTATCACCATAATCATATTTTTTTGTTTTTATTATTATCATTATGTATTAAGGTAAGGACGTTGTCCTCATAGAAGGAACTAAGCCTTTTTTTTTTTTAAATAATAACCAATATATATTTTATCTAATTTAATCTTCCCAATAATCATGTGATACAAATAGTGCACAAGTAAGCAAAGCCAGGATTCATACTCGGGTCTTCTAATTCCAAGTTTCATTTTTCTTTCCTCTGTACCATGCTATCACTGAATATTTTTTAACCTATCTGGAATGCTGTTTACCAATGGTAATAAAAAGCCAAATGTGTTTGAGGAAGGTTCTCAGCTCTCAGTCGAAAAGTAAAGAAGCTGTTTAGTTGCAGATCATGCAAAAACTCCACTCCTGGCTTTAAAATTTACCAAACAAGAAGGCAATATTAGGGCTTCTGGGGATCATCACCCAGAACATAGAGGCCCAGAAAAATCAAAGTCTATAGTATGGGAAAAGCCTAAAATAATGGGTAATATCCACTGTGGATGATCTTTTCCTGGTTATTTGAGGAATGGTTGCATATAAAATCTCTAAACAGAAAACCATTCAATTGGATGTCAAAGCTTTAAAATGGATTGGGAAGAAAGAGAATAATCCTGAATGACAGATCACAACTAAAACTGATTCTGTACTAGAATATGCTTGGAATTTAAAATTTAAACATATTTAGTAAGTACAAAATACCTAAAGTCATTGTGAAAATATATACTATAAATGTAAACAATAAAAACATATACTAATAATATATCAATCTTAAAAATGTAAACAGGATCAGATTTTTCATTAATGTATGCTTTGATGAAAATATGAAAATGTTTTTGCTTTTCTTTGTATATATAACATCTTTCATCTACTATTAAGCAATTTTCACTTAAAAAAAAACTCCACACATTATTATGCCCCCCTCCTAATCATTCAATAAACTTTCAAAAGCCAAACATCAAACTCAAATAAGTATTGTAATTTAACATTGATATTCTTTGGCCCTAAAGAAAAATGTTCTCAAGTATTGGTACATTTGAATGGATTTGTAATGAATTGATTTTAACGAATGTCAAAAGTTGACTATTCATTTAGGTTACATTTTTGAAAAAATATACTTTAAAAAAATGAAGAAATTATTTTTGCTTTAGAATTTGCACAATATCATTACACATATATCTATATAATATAATTAAGTTTAAGAACTGCCAGGTAATTACTTCCAGAGTCATCATCTACACTGAATTTAAGATTTTTCAAAAAGAATCAAAGCACTTACCATTCTTCTAAGATATAGCACTTTGTTAAAAATGATTTTTTTACTTAATTCAAATGTAATAGAAATAACTTCTACTTATAAAATAGAAAATAAAATATTCAAACACATATATGGAATTTGTGAAAAGGTGAGCTTTTAACTTACTCTCAGAAAACCTACCTGGAAGTATTGATCTATTGATCATTTTGAATGTGCCTGTGTTATTAAGAAATTTATTTTCCTTAAAAAAGGGGGCATATAATTGTGAACTCCCAACTTTTAGTAGCTTTGCTTATCCCAAATAATTTAGGTAATAAAAATTTATACTTATGCAAAACTGAAGATTTAAAGTAAAATTCACTCTCAAAACTAAATAAAAACATGATTTTGACATGTATTTCCAGCTATGCACCTTTGATTAATGCATGACTTGGGTGCCTTAAAATTTACCTTTTTAGAGAAAAATAAATGAAATCTATAAAGAAACTGGAACAAATATTTTCAAAAATATAATTTTAGATATTTTAAGTGATTCAATTTCATAATGCAACTAGTCAGCACAAAACTTAAAAGAAAGACATATAATTAAATCTGCATCTGAGATATTGTACTGAAAGTTATAACATTAAACCAATAACAATAACACCAGACTGTACAAATCAGAGCAATAAAGATTCAGAATCATAACTCACTTTCAACTCAGGCTGAAACCCAGAACACAAAAGGAATAGAAAAATAAGTTGATGATTTATTTTATGAAGCCCCCCCCCCCAAACATGCATCCCTAAAAGTAAGATTAGTCATTACTGATACTGCACAAGTGCAATATATGGTGTGGGTGAAAAGTTCTGATTGATTACATATTAATTGATTCTGGCAACAGTCATTTCAGAAAATTAATTACTTAATTACTAAAAATGGACTTCCTTTGTTAGCTACCACTTATTATTTTGTGATTAAAGCTTGGAAAACAATTCCATGACAATATCAATTTCTTCATTTCTTAACTAAGTGTTTAATTTTAGTGAAATTATATATGCAGAAAAAATTAAATACAAAGTATTGATTCCTCAGAGCTGCTGCTATGATGGATGGAAAAGAAGCATATGGAGAAAGATACTAACCTCTTCTGGAGAAGGATATCAATCTCTATTACTTCTACTGGCCTTCAAATGGGTACCTGTTTTCTTCCTTACATCTATTCATTTCAGAATATAGTCAAAAAGAGCAAAAGGTACAGGTAAAGCTAAGCAACAATGGATGATAACTTAAAATAATATTTAGAATATATAAGAAAATGGCAAGAAGAAAACCATAGATTTATGAATCACCAGAAGGACAACCCTGGAAGGACAACAAACTTAAGTAGAGAATACAGAGTAGCATGGTATATTAAGGTTTCTTTACAGTTTTCTCAAGCATCTTTCTTCTTTGTTTAGGGAAAACCCTCTTATTCATACTGAGATCAGAACATTTTATATAACTGCATCTTCCCTTTTTTTCCCTTCTCCCACATTGAGCCCTTTGATACTTTGGTCTTAAAATATATAACTTACTCTGTAAAATTATGTTAGTTTTTTTTTCTACTTTTACTAAGTCAAAATTTCTAAGAAATATAACTTACTGACATATATACTAGCTAGTAAAAAGAAAATAAAAAGGAGAAATGAATTGTTATTTTAGTGATTACTTAATGATGGGGTACAAATGCAGTTATATGACATATGAAATGGCATGGCTGATAAGAAGAGTTCTTCTTGGTGCATAAAAAAGCCTTGCTATAAACTCATCAAACCAGGCAACCACACTATCTACTGGTGATTCACATAGAGGTAATAGATACTTTTAGAGGTAGAATACACGTAGAGGTGATAGATAATAATACCAGAAGAAACCAGAAAGAATGTGGAGATACTATTAAGATCTGCACAGGAAATATAAAGACATGAAGGCACAGGTGGTATTTTCATTTCTCTTTCTAATATACTTTAGAACTGAAAAAATATATAGGAACAAAATAGTTATGTGAATGATATCTAAAGTCGGATATGGTTAGATAATGGCTTAAAAGAACAGAATGATGGAACATTGGCATCATCTCTTTATTCTGGGATAAAATTATTTGATTAATCAATTACAATTCTCATAAAATTGTATACTTAGATATGAGAGAAAAGGAAATATGACAGGAGGAAATACCCATTAATTTATAAAAGGAAAGAAATTCAATTCAGTAAGAATTAATAATTCTGTCCTCAAATAGCCACATGTCATTATGCAAAAAATGGGCAATAATCAAGGTAAAATAAAGGTTTTTCTGCAATCACAGGATGCACATCTAGGATACTATGTGGAAGGCCATATCCTATTTTAAAAATTGTTAAAAAAAAAAAAATAAGAGCTACTAAATATACATAAAGTACATACATCTTGAAATTTATAAACCAAAATATGGAGTAGCAAAATCATGGCAGAGAGATTGGAAGTCAGATAAAAGGGAAAAGGAAAAGTACTATAAAATTTTAGAAATAAATTATGGATCTCCTGGCCATTATATATAGATTTCTCTTTTCTGCCAATGACTATAAAAGTGACAAAAGAAGAAGGTTAAGGTTATGATGAAGAGCCTCACATCATCTAGGAAATGATACATTTTAAAAATCTGTCTTTCTGTTGTCAATTTTAATTCTTCTAAGCAAATAAAAGAAATTATTTTTCTGATTCTGATTCTGACCAATGAGAAAAAAATGATTGGTGACATGAAGCCTTTGGATAAGTGGTTATGTCATTCATAAAAACTAAGAAAAAATATTGGCTACAATAAGTCATGAACTCTGAATCAGATACTCTAAAAAGGAAAATTGTTAACTATAAACATCTCAGAAAATATTGAGGTGTCATAATACAGTTTTAAGTTATCTCAATGAGGACAGAAGAGGAAGTTTCTAGAATGATTGATATGTCTTAAACGGGGCACTTTCTGATAATCTAAGATTTTTTAAAAAACATACATACAAGGCAGAAAAAAGAGCATTTAACCAAAAAATTGACAAGACTCTATAAGACCAGTGTTGGGGAGAAAAAAGAGCAGAAAGAACAAGAAATGTTGAGAACAAAAAGGACTCTTATTAGGTTTTTTCAAAGTAAGAAAAAGCCCAAGGAAATTTTAGGCCTACCATTTGTGGTAGATGAGATGTCATCATACGTGGAGAACAAGTGGAAATACTCAACTATTCTTTTGCATGTCTTTTCTCTGTCAAGAAGAATGATCCTCCATACATATATTGTATTTAACATATACTTTAACATATTTAACATACGTTGGTCAATCTGCCATCTGGGGGAGGGAGTGGGAGGAAGGAGAGGAAAAGTTGGAACAAAAGGTTTGGCAATTGTCAATGCTGAAAAATTACCCATGCATATGTCTTGTAAATAAAAAGCTATAATAAACCCTCCCTCCCTCCCCCCAAAAAGAAGAAGAATGATCCTCAGAATGGAATGAGACTGATTAATTGAAAATTTTTGCTCAAAACTTACTAAGTGAACTTTAAGAATTGCTTAAATTAACTCTGATCTTGTCTTTGAAAAATTCCATACCATGGTATTGAATACACTTGCAACTATGATCATTAAAGCATTATCAGCTATGCTAATGGAGCAACTATGGTAAATGAATGGCAGGGGAATGGGAATGCTGAAAACAGATAAATGTCACAGCCCTTTAGGAAAGAAAAAAGAAGGTACATTCTATAATCTATAAATCTATAACAAAAGAAAACACTGTGAGATAATGAGAAATGGTTTAAGGGAAAAAAAAAAAAAAACTGTGGGTACTTTGGACAAAAGACCTAAGGTTGTATAAGAAAGGGCAAAATGCCTTGAAATATGTGAAGGACTACCATGAGGAAAAGATATTATATATATTCTGTGGCACCAGAGTACAGAACTAGCACCAAATGTGTAAAAGCTTTAGGAAGAAAGATTTGGACTGATAAAAGGGGAAAATGCCATAATGATAATTATACTATCATATTTTAATGTATATAAAAGAACTTTCTTCACATCAATCCTATATGGTTATTAATGCAAGGGTTATTTTTTTCTTACTTTAAGGAAATTGAAGCCTAAAGGATCAATAATTTGCCTAAGGTTATACCACTAACAAACAGAAAAGCCAAGATTCAATTCATGTTTTCTGGCATCAAACCCATGTCTTTTCTGGCACACTATGCTATAATTAGAAATAGTTTTTAAAATGTTAAATGCTAGATGTCTTATTCAGAAGTGAAGTGCATTTCTTTCTCTCAAGACATGAAATAATAAAAGCTGACTGAACTTTGTCTGTTAAAATCTATATTATCTTAAAATATCCAAGTTTAAATGCTACTTTCTCTGTGAAAGAATCTTTGAGCCCCATTACATAAAAGTGTTCCAAGCCATAGCATTCTACTTTGTATTTCTGTGCTCTAGGTCCATGCTGTGACCTTCTGATGATTTTTGACATGTGACTTCCTTAAAACTAGGGAATCTATTTTTCCATCACCAGCACAATAGCTAACATAAAATATGGGCTTATTAAATATTTGTAAAATGGAATTTTATACAAAATTCAATTTTGAAATTAGGAATTTTTGCTATTCCTTTTCACCATTTTTGCAACAGGAGAAGCTGCTGTAATATTTTATGAAAAGAATGAATACATAAAGGATTTGTGGTAGGAAAATGCCTTTAATGTTTAAGTATGAATCAATGAAAAATATATGCTAAACAGATGATAAAACTTTAATTTAAAAATATTTCTCTATTTGATTGATAAGATTATGTTCCTCCCTTAGAGTATCTTCTCTTTAATAAAAACTTGGATTGTCATTTGCCTTTCTACATATACTCAGTATTTAGCACATGCTTAATAAATGATTGTGGACTAGATTGACTTGACTAATATAGTGGGATGTTAGAAGCATATTCTTGTTCTGGTGATGAAATATGGTTAACCAAAAGAAAAAGTGGAGAGAGCAAAAGGGGTAAAAAAAAAATTTTGTAAATTAAATGCATTTAAGCTACATGTTCTTTATTGAGACTTTAGATATGAAATTGTATTTAAGTTATATCTGTACATGTAAAGTAAATAACCCTTGTTCAGCTTGAATGAGTTGATAATGGATTGTGAAGAGAAGATGACATTTTGTTTCTATTTTCTTTACCATGGATTATTATCTCACATGGAGTGAGAAGGATAGAACAAAAAAGCTCAAAAGGGGAATTAAATTTCAAGGTAAGTGAGATGATGACAAGAAATTATTTGGCTGCCTCAATTATCTTAAGTCACCACAGCTAAACAAATGATATGCTCTACTATTAAAAGTACTGGTAGTTGTGAATATAGAATGGATGCCAGTGACCTTTTGAAAAATGTGGAGAGATGACAAAGGAATAAAAATGTGCAAATGTTATACATTTGAGGAAAAAAATAGATGAGTGTTCATCTACATAGCTGCCAGTGAATGGCGCACTGGACAAAGGAGTCAATTTTTTTTTTTTTTTTCAACAAGCTACAAGTCACTTCTTAGCAGTTTTATAGATCCTTAGAGCAGAGTAATGTCTCAGCTCTGATATTTTAGTAACTCAGTGATCATGGGCAAACTTGACTTCCTCAACTATAAAATGGAAATTATAATATGATATGGTACACTGGTTAAGGTGCTGAACTTTTAAGGCAAGAAATTCTAAATTCAAATAAACACTATGTAATTATAGGCAAATAACTTAATTTCTCTGAGCTTCAATATTCTTAACTGTCAAAGGAGGGAATTGGATCAGATTAGTTCTTAAGTTCCCTTCCAGTCCTAAATCTATGATCTTACAGACTTTAAGAGACCATGAGGGAAAGTATTTTATAATCTTTAAGCATTATATAAATATGCACTGAGATAAAAGTGAATGATCTAAGTTCAAGTTGTACAAAGTTATGACAAAGTCAGTTTTCTTACTCAACATACATTATAATAAGTTTGATTTAGGTATAACATTTTGTATTGGTTTATAGACACAACTGTTCCATTCTCCTAGACTGAAAAGAACCAAATTTACTTTGTGCCAAAGAATCTCTTTCTAATTCTCCTTCTTGACAGGGGAGTCTTAGTGAACTTATGAGGACAGGGCTTCCTGCAGGATAGAGCAGGATCAAGGAGAGGAGTGGAGGTGACCTCTTCAGGGTTCCAACAAGGATATGAAAGACCACCCAAGTAGAGGTGCACAGAGAAACCCTCAGCTATGAAAGGGAAAAAGTTCCCAAGAATACACAGTAGATAATTGTTAAAGCTTAATAACTTGACATCTTGGGTTTTCCTTTTTGCATTTAAAAAAAACTACAAAAGGCTATTCCACATGAGAACAAAATCTACAATGCTCTCTTTAAAATGTTATCTTAAAAACATTTTATATCTGAGCATGTATATAATACATACACACACATATACTTGAGAACTAAGCTTTTGGTATAGAAAATTTATAAGATTCCCTAGTCAATATATTTGATTCAAAATTTCATTGAAAATTTTGAGGCAAACCTTCAAATAACATAACCATGACAGATAGTTTGGCACTCTGAAAAAGCCAGTGGAGTAGGATTCAGGAGATTCTAGGTGGATCAATAGTTAGTCCTGAGGTTTTTTTATTTGTGAAGTAAGAGAATTGAGTCAGTCGATTTCTAACATTTTATGATTCTAGAATATGGGCCTAAAATGTAAAACCATATAACTGAGATATTTTATGCAACTTATTTATTAGGTTAGACTAACTCTCTTAACTGAAGAATAAAGTTATATGTTAATCCCTTTCTAGGTCATTCAATACACATTTAACTAGCTATGCTTGTGTCTTCAGCAACATCTAAAAATAGAGGTGAGGCAAAGCCCTGGCAGTAAAACCAGTACCAGTTATCTCAAAGCCAACCATTGTTTTATGAGGTGACTTGAGTCTCAAGTGATGCAAGATTTCTTGAATTCCGTTCTTCTACAGCTCTCTTCCCCAGAGGGTAAGCACACCTGGGAATTACTCTCCATTGCTCAATATGTCAGGCTCCAGCTCTGTATTAATTAAGGAAAATTTCCTACATCAATTCTAGAATGTAATTTCAGAATCTTGACTACAGCAGGCTCTCAAAGCCTGGCTTCTTTGTTTGTAATGATGAGCCAAACACAGAGGAAATAAGGCACTGTTTTAGGGTAGCAAACACTTGAGGGTAGGGTTATTTCACAATGACTCTTTAATCAATGAAATTTTCCTAGGTGTACTGAGGTATACAAGGAAGTTGTATTAAGACTTCCAGGCCATTTGAGTACCATTTGTTTGCATCCAAATGGAGATGGCTCAGGCAGTTAACAAGAAATTTTTAATACATTCCTAGGGGGTAGAAGTGGAAGAATTTGGCTCTTATTCTTCTATATGCTAAACCCCAAGCTTAGATAAGCTTGTTAAATCTTTAATGACCCTTTGGACATTCATGACACCCTAGTGCCCAAAAGAAAATTAATGCACTTTCCAGATACCCAAATGAGATATTCTTTCAGGTCCAGGGAATAGGGGAGAGTGTAGGCTGAAAATCCACTGTTACAAAATCATACAGAAATCTGAAGTGGCTTGTCCATGTGATGATTAGAAGAAGGGCATTTTCTAATATATTTATATAATCTTAATGGAACTGCAGAGTAGAAAAGAAACACTTGTTTAGATCTCTGTGATTTGATTTGCTGTGATTTAAGCGACTAAGTGACAGTGACTACTATGGTGGATTTGGAGTCAATAAGATCTGAGTTTGAATCCAGTCTCTAGTTGAGTGACTCCAGACAAATCATCCGTTTTCCAATTTCAGTTTCCTCATTTGTAACACGTATATAATAATGGCAGCCTCACTATGAGGTTATTGTAAGGATCAAATGAGATAATATATATAAACTGCTTTGCAAAACTTAAAGCACTATAAAGCTGTTATTATTTACCAAATGCTACCTGGTTTAGGCTTTGTGATGAAAAATTTTATAGAATGATGTATGCAAAAAGAGTATGAAATAAGTGATAAGAAATGTTAATTTTTCTGAATTTCTTAACCATTAAATATAGATTTTAACTTTAGGATGATAATATTATACAACTCTACTTCCATTACAAGGCATTAAAATGAAGACAAAAAAAAAAAAGAAATAATACAGATCAAAGTTTTCTGAGGATAAAGAAGACAAGAGTATTAGTACTTCAAAAGGATTTAACAGCAGAACATTAAATATTTGGGTAAATGTAGAATTTAAATATTCTGGGTTACTGACTTTAGTGAACAAATTAACTTATACAAGGGAACAGAAACTCATCTCAAGGGTCACCTCCTTCATGATGCCTCTGATAATTCACTCTGCTCTTGTCCCCACCCCCACCTTGAATATACTATCCCAAGGAAGGAGAGAAGAAAGGAAGAAGAGGAGGGAGGTTGGGAGGGGAAGAGAGAGAGAAAGAAGGGAGAGATGAAAAGATAGAGAGGAAGAGAGGAAAGGAGAGACAGAGACAGAGGAAGAGAAGAGAGGAGAGAGAGACAGAGAGAGAGAGAGAGAGAAAGACAGAGACAGAGACATATAGAGGGAGACAGAGATAAACAGAGAATGAAACACAGAGAGATGGCAGAGTTCCAAGTATCAAGTGTACAAATACCCCTATTTTAACAGATAACAAATGAAGGAAATATTCAGGACTTTAATTACCAACTACAAAAACTTTATCACATATATATGTATATATACACACATCCCAATGATTAAATTATACTGGATGCTCTCTTATTTTAGGAGTTTATTGAATTTTTTTTTTTATGAAGTAGTTTGAGTCAATTTTCAGTCATTTGTAACTCCATTCAAGTTTTTTTGTGGCAAAGATGCTGAGTGGTTTGTCATTTCTTTCTCTAGCTCATTTTACAAATGACGAACTAAGGCAAATGAAGTTAAGTGATTTGCCCAGTATCACACAACTAGTACATACATGTCTGAAGCCAAATTTGAATTTATGAGTTTTCCTGATTCCAAAACCAGTACTCGATCCACTATGCCATCTAGCTGAAATTTGTCATGCTTATTATATAAATCTGCTGGAAAAATAACGAACTATTCTTAACTGAAAAAGGCTCATTTTTGCTTAATCATGAATATCAAGAAGAATGTCATGTGAATTATTGGTGATAAGAAGAAACTTATAACTGTCATAAACTTTTTGAAATACAGAATATTTCAATACAGAAAGCATAGTTGTGAGCAAGATTTGTTGATCTAATATATCATAGGAATTTATTGTTGCTTTTTAATGTACACATCTTACGGAAGTAATTTTTTTCAAAAAAATTTTTTAAACTTTTCAAAGTACCATGTTCATATATGATTACATATATTAAGTAAAAAGTCACCCTAATATTAATTTTAATTGTTTGGGGTTTGTATATGACATTTCTTTTGAACTCTGAAAGTGTCACATCATCCAAACCCCTCCAAAAAAAAAACCCCAAAGTTTATTTTTATAGATTAAGCTTAACTATGAAATTCATTTCTTTTCAAACTTGTGTCAAAAGAAACTTATCAGGTACTTTCAGAATAAATTAGAAATCAGAAGGAGAAAACTTAGACTATAAACTGTCACATTTTAATTTATATGAACATGAATGTCTTAAAATCATTTCATTCAGACTATTGTAATCTAGAAAATTTTAAATCAATGGAAGTCAAGTTAAAAGTTGATTGGACAATTTTAACACTTTTTTTTCATTTTCTTTTACTCTTTAGATTGATTTACAATTTGAACTATAATGTTTGGTTTTTGTTCAAATATTGCAAATATATAATCTATACATTTAATACCTACATAAAGATATATTATTATTTTATCCTGAATGGATAAATACAATGAATGCCTGTCTTATTTTCTACCAAACTAGATATTATAAAAAATTACCCAAACTAGTTATGATTCCTTCTCTTCCTTCCCCCAAACCTCTACTCCCAAACCTTAGATGCCTTTCTGCCCTTTCTTCCTCCTCCTCCATGTTCTTGGGTGGGCAGAAACAGAGAGAGCCTTAGCCACCAGGCAGCTTGCTACTCTCCTGAAGCACATCTGGGCTTTATATCAGGCCTTTAATTAATCCTCAGTGAAAGCCAAGCTATGACATTTTGACTGGGCAGGCTCCAGTTTTGGACAGGTCTTGATTTATTGCGACTGAGTCTCAACCAACTTTGATTTATTTCAGCTTTGGGAAGGAGGGCAAGCACTGAACAGAAAAGCCCTGTTGAATGCATAACACGTGATGTAAGGAAAGGACCTCCAGATTTCTATGGTCTAGATGACAAACAGTCCAGAAAGCCTTTAATGGAAGTAGTTAAATAACTTTACAATTTGAACCTAAAATAGTATAAAGCAAAATAAAATTCAAATTGATCTAAGGGGGGAAAAAAAAGTATTTGAAATATTTGGCTTACAGCATCTATAAAAACAAACAAACAAAATACTCCAGTCTTATCTCTTAAGAAAACAACAAATCCCTAGTCATTCATCAAGATTAATAATAGTTCACATTTGTATTCAGTCAGTTACCATAGAGAAGGCTGACGCTCTTCTGACAGTTGTCTTCCAGGGCAAAAGAGGTTTGTCTATTGTCTGCCAACTAACTATAAGTGGATATCCTTACAAAATATCTTCCTTTTTCGCAACGCCACAAATTATTTGATTGATTTATTATAGAAAAATTTCACAAGTCAAATCTCTGTACTCCATTCTCCTATTTCAGAAGAAATCAACAGAATTCAAAACTATTTGATTAAACAAAGTTAAAAGGACAAAGCAAAGCTAATTAGCTAACATTATACATTAGTTCCTCTAAAAGAAGGGATACAATTCTTAATATGGAGATGGTAGCTTATTTCTCTAAATAAAACCACTTTTAAATAGTCACTCCAAATCTGGGTACCTAAGTGCTATTATTATTCCCATTTTACAGACATGGAAAGTGAGGCTGAGAGAGTTGCCCAGGGTCATATAAATGATAAATGTTTGAAATAGGATTTTAACTTAGGTTTTCCTGAGGCCACTTTTAGGACTTTATCAACTGCTCCTCCTAACTGCTCCCAGGAACCTCTGTCAAGGTGATCAAATTTCATATATGGGAATACACATGGGAAATATAGATTGGACTAAATTAATATATGCATATACACATGCATGGAGGTGGGTGTCTGTCCTCAAGCATTAGCAGGTACTCTACCCTGAGCAAAACATTTAATCAACCTGCATAAAACTAGAAAAGGAAATGACAAACATGTCAGTGTCTTTGCCAAGAAAAATCCAAGGACACTTGGTCCATGGTGTCCTGAAGCATCAGACAAGACTGAATAACAACTACACACGGACACATGTGCGCACCCACTCTTGTCTATATGTGTGTATATGTGTGCATGTACACATGTACAAACTTTTTAGAAGATGGCAAAATCTAAAACTGTGATGAAAACATTTGCTCCCAAGAGATATAGGGCTGAGAACAGAAAAGTAGCAGCATCTGAAGCTTGGATGAGTTTCTGTAGGCGTAAAGAGGGAGATGAATAAAGCAGAAAGATAAATGGGTCTGAGAAGATAAAGGGGGAGTTCTAGATTGGAAAAAAGGAAGAAAGGGGATGGTAGAGCATGCAAAAAGGATGGGGGAAGGCAATCGGGGGGAAAACAAAGAAAACACTCCTCTATGCTTATCTAATTGTATATGTAGGTATGGAAGTGGTTCTGAAGAGCTGGATGTTTCTGTATTTTACACGGATGTTCAACATTTTATATGTTTCATATTTAATGGATGTTTCCAAAACCACCTACAAGAAGTGGTTCAAGTCACTGCAAAGGAGGTTAACTAAGCTTTCTTTCATCTTTGAGTTCTGATTTGGGACTCTGTCTCTTTTCATCAGCTAAAGATGCCCAATACCCCCAGAATGAGTGAAAGCCAATCAACTAGGAGTGAAAATCAACTAGAATTTTTGATACAGTCCATTTCATAAATGACATTCTGTCTATAGACACATAAACAGGACAAGAACCAAAACCATCTGGGAAAGTTCCAAAGAAACATTATGGAACTGAGGGGAAGTGGAAGAAATGAAAAATGAGTATGATTTTGCCTGTTTCTTCAAAGATAAGAAACATAATTTTCAACTTCTTCAAGCCTTACAGATAGTACAGATTTTTTAAAATTAAAATTCTATAGAAACAAAAATGATCCTCAGCTGACAAGGTAGAAAGGTATGGGAAGAAAAAAGTTAGAAATATAACTCTGTGACTTTGCATTTTAATTTATAATCATACTTGAAGCAAAAATATATTTGTTGAATTAGGGGATACATGAGAAATAAATGGATAAAGTTAAATATTACTATTCATGAGAAAAACTGTGAAAATATTATTTTTGAAAGCTTAAGGTACTAGGAAAATTTTGGATGTTGATAATAACCTATATTTTTCAAACACTAATTTCTGCAAAGTTAATTATTTGTTGTTCATGTATTAAGAGTATTAATATATTAATGTATTAACTTTTTACTTACTTGACCAAGTTCTTTGCAGTGTTTAACTTCTGTTTTAATAATACAAGTATGCATTTACTAGAGAAATGCAAATTAAAACAACTCGAGTTACTATCTCATATCTATATAAGAAAAAGAGAAAATGTTCGATGTTGAAGGGAATATGGGAAAACTAGAATAGTAATGCACTGTTAGTGGAGTTGTGAACTGATCCAGCCATTCAGAAGAGCAATTTGGAACTATGCTCAAAGGATTATGAAAACGGAGCATATCTTTCAATCCAGAAATACCACTGCTATATATATATATATATCCCAAAGACCTCCAAAAAAAGATTTGGAAAAAAGAATCTATCTGTACAAAGATATTCATTGCAGCTCTTTTTGTGGTGGCTAAGAATTAGAAATCAAAGGGATGCCCATCATTCAGGGATGGCTAAATAAGCTATGATATGATTATAATGGAATATTTTTATACCATAAGAAATGAGAAGTATGATTTTAGGGAAAACCTGAAAAGACTTACGTGAATTGATGCACGCTGAACTGAATAGAATCAGGAGAATATTGTACATAGTAAGTGCAATACTGTTCCATAAAAAATTATGAATGACTTACTTATTGTTAGCAATGCAACGTTTGCTGACAACCCCAAAGGACTAATGTTGAAGCATACTATCCACCTATAAAGAAAGCACTAAAGTTGGATATAGATTTTCATTTTTTACCTTATTCCAGTCCACTTGTACAAAATGACTGATTGATAGGGAAATGTTTTACACAATTGTACATTTACAACCAATATCTGATTGCTTAATCTCTCTGGGAGTAGGGGATAGGGAATGGAGGGAAAAAGGGAGAGACAGAATTTGGAATTCAAAACTTTAAATAAGAATGTTTTTTTTTTTTTTTTAAAGTGGAAAATAATAATACAAGCATGACTTTGACAAATTGGAGTTTTAAAAAATTATCCTTGAGTCAAGAGATCTAGATTCAACTCCTGATTTTAACAAGCACTAGCTATATGGGTAAGTTTCTCAATCTCCTTGCATCTCAGTTTTCCCATCTATAAAATAGAGCTGACACATACTATTTCAGAGTCATTTTGAGGAAAGTGTTGAATAAAACAAAGTTTTTTAAAATGTGAAGAATAATTATAATTGTTTCTAATATCACTAATACCTCAAATATTAAAATGCAATGTTTTTCAAAATGCCTTTGCAATGTAAGTACTTAACTGTTGTAATAAAAGGTACTGAAATTTTTTTTTTACAAATAAATGCATATATTCATCAATGTCCTATATATATGTACATATTTCATTTCCTAAGCAGAATTTGGTAATTTTAGCAAATTTTTAAGCAAAGAAAGGGAAATGAAACAAATCAACTAAGTAAGAAGAGATATTTAGTATAAAAGGTAGTGGTAGGGAATCTAATCAAAATACCATAGACTCTCTAGTGTCTTCTATCAAATTCCATATTCCATAGGTGGAAGGGTATACCAGCATCATCATGATCTTTATATCCAACTAACAATAGCAACCAACAGCTACCAACTGCAATGAAAAGTGAGGAGTAGGTGACCCAAGATGGGACTATTCCCATATTAACATAATCACAAATTAAATTCAATTGGTGGCAGTGACTTTATTACTTACTTTATATTACACAGCCTTTCCCCAGAAGATCAAAATGAAGCATTTGTATGTCTCAGGCAATGTTTTAAAGTTGCACAATCACTATGTTATTTACCATCCATTGGAGGCTTCAAGCTTTAGCTGTAATGCAACTTAACATATTTCTAAGTGTCACTAACAATAAAATTTCTGGTATTAAATAAAAAAAATATTAAAAAGCAGCCTCTGTTGATTCCCTTTTGTCTACCTCCTACCTTGCTTTCAACTGAGTTAGAAGTAATTAACTTTGGGCCTCTAACTGTTGTTTTTAAAAATATATTTTGATATTGATTTTCTCCATAATTCTAATTATTTCATTATAGGCATTTAAAAACATTACTCTGAAAAGGAGTCCCTAGGCTTCACAAACTTTTAAAGAAATTCATGACACAAAAAAACCCTTAAGAACCTCAGCTCTAGAACCAGGAGATCATTATGCACTTCGACAACGATATTGTATGAGGACATATTTTGATGGAAGTGGATTTCTTTGACAAAGAGACCTGAGTTTCAATTGATAAATGACTGACAAAAGCAGCTACACCCAAAGAAAGAACACTGGGAAACGAATGTGAACTATCTGCATTTTTGTTTTTCTTCCCGGGTTATTTATACCTTCTGAATCCAATTCTCCCTATGCAACAAGAGAACTGTTCGGTTCTGCAAACATATATTGTATCTAGTATATACTGCAACATATCCAACATATAAAGGACTGCTTGCCATCTAGGGGAGGGGGTGGAGGGAGGGAGGGAAAAAAAAATCGGAACAGAAACGAGTGTCAATATAAAGTAATTATTAAATAAAAATTAAATCAAAAAAAAAAAAAAAAAAAAGAAAGAACCTCAGCTCTATCTAATAAATGTAGAAATATGTTTAGAAGAGTTGCACATGTTTAATCTATATTGGATTACTTGCTGTCTAGGGTGGGGGATGGGGGCAAGGAATGGAGAAAACAGGATTTTACAAGGCTGAACACTGAAGACTATCTTTGCATATATTTCAAAAATAAAAAGCTATTATTAAACAAAAACAAGAACCTCTGCTTTACATCCTATCTTTGCTCATTACGCGCTTCTTTACCTTTAGCCTTGTCCTGAATCCTACTATAAAGAGACCAGTATGGACCACTGATTTCCCCATGGATTTCTATCATGGAGAATGTGATCAGTGGTAACCATGAAAGAAAGAAAAATGGAATGAATAATTGTATATTTGTGAACATATAGACAAATTATGTCATCTTATTATCAAATTGGTTCATTCTTATTTCTCATTCCCATAATTAGATAACAGGATTCTATAGATTGTGGACCATGTCTTACAAGAATTTTAAATATTCCACAGTAGGCATTTATTGAATGCACAACTATATTTGTTCAAATACACTCATGTGTACTACCACATCTGGCTACATGATCTGATGGATAGCTATATTGAACTGTACATAGTGATGAGCATTTTTGTAAACTGAAAAATATAAGCAAATTATTTTGTCCATGAATTTTCTGAGCAGAAATTTCATCAGAATGCAAAAAAAAACCCAAAACTAAAAAACAAGACCATACTGTATAAGCAGCTACTTCCCAAATAATATTTGTTGAATATTTTTTATTTGAGATTCAAAAAATTCTATTCTAACTCTGGATCACTATAATGATAAACAAGACAAGAAAAATATGTTGTTTCAGTTAATTAAGTAATGTAAGCCCTGCTCGGAATACTGAATATAGTGGATTGAATACAGTGCTCAATTAAAGTGATTAAAAGCATTTATTTATAATACAAATAGCCATTAATTTCACACAAAAAGAAAAGTTTAAGGACTTGTCCAATATTAGAGGGGAAGACAATGATAGAACTGGTATGAACACTTGAATTTCTTTATTTTTAATTCAGAATACCTGTAAAATTATCATAAACTTGTAAAAATTGGAAATTTCAAATTAATGAAACTATTCAACAAAAACTTGCTGTTCATTATGTGCATTGTGTGAGTAGGTAAGTCACCCAATAAAATGGGAATAATATTAGTATTGACCTTACAGAGTTATTGTGAGTATCAAATGAGATTAAAATGTACAAAGTGCTATGCAAATCTTATAACATTATAATAAATATTATAAGTTATTATTAGTCATATAATTTTGGCTTTTTAATAAGAATCTGACTTTATGGAATATTCTTACTTTCTTTACTCCATCAACAGAACTATTGAAAACTGACCAAGACAGCAGTCAATGCACTCCATAGCTATAATTTCCTCTTCCTCTTTTTTCATCCCTTCTATCAACATTAGCTTGTAGGATCATAGAAAAGGACTCTAGATTTAGAGTTGGGAGGATCATCAAGGGCCTTCTGATCTAGTCCTCTAACTTTACAGAGAAGGAAAATGAGGCATAGAGAGAGGAAGTATTTTGTTCCAAGTGATATAGCAATGAAGAGGGGACCCCGAAATGCTAAAAATCCTTAAAGGAGAAAATCTCCTTCAACCCTGCCTCAGTGAGAGACCTCTCCAGGGAATCATAAAGTGGTTTATCTAGATGGGGTTGGTTCAGTCCCGAGCTAAAGAATTCCAACCCTATTCAAATGAAGATCTTCTATTCAATTCTATTCAAGCTGTACCCAGCCCCATCAAGAACAACCCCCAGCTTATAGACAAGGCTTATAAAAGAGCCAAACTAAAGCCCTCTCTTTGCAGAGGTTCCAAACATGCCAGTTATGCCATGTTTACTATGTCAAGGACCTCTGCCCACTGGATAATATTCTTTTCCAGTGTCATCCTCTCTTTACCCTCACCTATTTTTCTAATGAGACCTCACGCTTCTCTGTCAGGATTTCTAACCTTACTTCCCAATCCCAAACCTCTTTTATCAATCTAGGTTTTCGGGTCTGTAAATTCCTTTACAGAGAATCTCTGTGCTGCCAGAAGGGGGTTCCCCAAAACTCCCTATCCTTGTGCTGAATCCCAAGGGGGTACAGGGGAGCCAAACCTCTCATATGGTTCCCTGAACCCCGAACCTGCCATTAGATCTTATCATTTAACTCCCTGACTACCAGAAACCCTAATCTCATTTTGGTTCCCTAAATCTAGACCTTATCAGCATCAGTTCTTTTGGGGTACTAAATATTCAGAGAAATTATACAAATATGAAACCCAACAATTATGGCCTTCTGCAGAATGACTTTTGTTTTTCTAGAAATTAGTTAATCTGAGAGATATTGTAAATTATAATCCCCTTAATGCTATATATAACAATATCAACAATAACAATAATGAGGAAATGTTCATTGTTAGAGAACAAGCCTAAGGATCAGAAGACCAGAATTTCAATTTCTAGTTTTGCCTTTGATTCACTACGTACCCTAAGGCAAATCACTTATCCCAGTGGAGGCATAGCTTCTCCATGTTTGTAAAGGGGATAATAATACTGACTTGCTTGGCAGAATGCTTTGAGATCCTTAGATGAAAGGTACTAGGTAATGCAAAGTATTACATGGGACCCGCCTGAAATCTTAGGCAACAAAGTCTGTCTATTCCTTTGAGGCATTAGTCACTCCATTAAAGTTACAAATGTTTATTTTACTTTTATTACAACCATTAGGAATAAAACTGAGCACAACGTGAGCCTTGAAGGCTTTCCATTTAAACAAAGTCATTTGAATTTTTGTAACTAGTGGAGCTTGGGCATATTCATTAACATAAACTAAAAATCATAAAAAGGTGCAGCTAAAAAAAATTGCTACCATTTAATGTAGTCTTATGTAAAGCTTCAGAATTTAAGTTAGAAAGGGAAATAAAATCTTGAGAATGCTTTCTAGAGTGCTATACCTTTTAGTATTGTGAAAAGACTGCTGATAATACTTTTATTTACCAGAACAGAGAAAAATGATTTGCAAAAATATAGTATGATATTTAGAACAAACTTTTTTTAAAAAATAAAAATACAATTAAAAAAAATTCTCATTTTAAGCTCCAAAAATCAATGGAGATATCAAGATATATGAGCAAGCTTCAAAGATCAATCCTTGGCAATAATTATAATGGGAATGTAGTTGTCAATTAATGTAAAATGCGCTGGAGAAGGAAATGACAAACCATTCCAGTATCTTTTCCAAGAAAACCCTAAAATGGTGTTACAAAGAAACAGATACAAATGAAACAACTGAACAATAACAAAAGTTAAAAAAAAAAAAATCTGGATTCTCATGACTTTTTCACCTGGTCCATTAGGCCTGTCTCCAATAAGTTAGAATCTGATCACTGATTATTTGAAATCTTGGAATCTCACTGTATGATCAACCTACCCTGTTCTCTGATAATAGAATTTTTAAAATGAGAACTTCTGTAGACAGGTCATGGTATGAAACATGCTTTAACCCAAGTACATACACCATCATTCTCTCCTTTTCTTTGGAATAACTGGTTCTTCAGAAATGGTATTGTTCCATTATTCAGTGGTGACATTGAGTCAGGGGACCTGAGTTTGAACACTGCCTTAGACATCTCCTGTGGGATCATGGGCACATTCAAATGTTCAAATGCTTCATCTTATCCTAGAATCCTAAAAACTGCATCAAAAGTCCTGACCATATCCTGCCTATTTTTGAAAGACATTTGTAGTTATGGACATTATGTAGTTATAGAATGCCATTAACAGGAGGCTTGTCATATATGATTAGCTCTCTGGACATGACAATCCATGAACAAAGAAAAATTTAAAAGAGCCTTAAGTCTTCTGAGGTTACCTTCTTCATTTCCAAAAGAAGGTGGAAGCTGGAGAACAGGGACACAGCATACTGAGAGTCAAGTTTTTTAAATAATTTATAAACATAAATATACCTGTGAATAATCTAAATGTGAGGTCCTTGTGGACATGCTGTTAGAGAAACTGAATCACATCAACCTTGAAACTCTCATAAATGAAACCGGAAGACAAATAGAAATTTAGTTAAATGGAAAGATTAATCATAATTTCTCCTTGGAAAAGCAAATGAAGGAGTTGACAAAGTTGGTTTTGCCAGTGAGCTAAGCATTCAAGCTTCAAAGATCAATCCTTGGCAATAATTATAATGGGAATGTAGTTGTCAATTAATGTAAAATGCGCTGGAGAAGGAAATGACAAACCATTCCAGTATCTTTTCCAAGAAAACCCTAAAATGGTGTTACAAAGAAACAGATACAAATGAAACAACTGAACAATAACAGAAGTTAAAAAAAAAAAATCTGGATTCTCATGACTTTTTCACCTGGTCCATTAGGCCTGTCTCCAATAAGTTAGAATCTGATCACTGATTATTTGAAATCTTGGAATAAAAATAATTTCATAGAATACTTGGCCATTTCATTAAAATTCACATGACAAACATTTACAAAAAGACCAATGCAACTTCTTTCTATTGCAGGAGATAAGAATTTCACATATATTTTCTGATAGCTAGTGGCTTTAATATAAAATTGGCCACGTATGATAAGGAAGAAAAATATATTGGAAAACATGACTTACAAACAAAGAATGAGAAAGGCAAATATCTTATGGAATACATACATATTCCAAACTACTTTTTTAAAAATTCCTTCTTGAAGAATCATAGGATCATAGATAAAGAAGGGACTCATTTCATTCTATAGACAAGCAAACTGAAGCAGAGAGGTTAAGTGAACTTCTCTAGATGGCATGTAATAAAGTTCAGAATTAGGGGTTGAATTCTGGTCCTATATGAATCCAAGTTCAACACTTTTTTCACTGTGTCCCTTTACCTCTCAGAAAAGAGGCAGGTTTGATAATGCCAAATAATAATGCAAAAGAGAAAAATGTAATGATTGATTATATTTTAATAGGTGAGAAATTACTTCTTATTGATATGGGAGTCATTCCACATCTGTTGACTAGGTATTGGCAAACCATCTACTTTTTAGAACAAAGATAAAAATCAATATCAACTATGAAGAAACAATATAAATGAGAGAAAGACTTGGCATAGAGCTGAAGTATTGCCCACCTGAACCTATTAAAACAAAATATTTATGAAAAACAATGGAAAAAATATGAAACAACAGAAATCCACTCAACATTTGCTAAGTAGGAGGTTTTAATAATTTTTTGTGTCATGGACCCCTTTGGAAGTATGAGAAAGCCCTAGACCTTTTCTTAGAATAGCATTTGTTGCCTATATTCATAATTGAAGGAAATGTTAAATTTCTGTTAGAATTAGTGAAAAGTTCAACAATCCTTTGAAATCTGCTATGGACATTTTGTGATTCCCAGATTAAGAACCAATGTAATATGAAGTTTTAACTGACATAAATCAATCAGCACTATGAGGAGACCAACACATTTTAGAAATCATCTCAACCAGCAAATATTTGACCTACTAGCCAATTAGAAAGATATAGCAAGCAAAGGCAATAGTGATTTAGACTATAAATGCAGTTGTAAAATCTTGTGGAGGAGGATGGCAGAAGATTATGAGAAATATCACCTCATAAAACAGTGAGAAGCAGGAGAGCAGAGTGAAAAGGTTTACAGAAGCTTGCCAAGAGACTCAGATTATCCCGAGGGCATTTAAGAATTAATCTGGAAAGAAAACAACAAATAGATTAAAACTGAGAAAATATTTGTAAAGATTTCAATATTAACCTCTTTTCTCCACCAATGATAGTGTGCTACCACCTTCCAATTGAATCCTTAGACCCTGACATAATAGATGATAGAGTAGAAATGGTATTCAAGTAAGAAAAGCAATTTGATTAGATCATGTTCATTGAGAGGATGTCGGTCTTGGGGGCAATATATTCCTGAGGGTATTTAAGGGTTCCTTGTACTGATATCAGAGAAAGGAAAATCCAATACTTAGGGAAAAACACATACACACACACACACACACACACACACACACACACAGAGACAATATTAATACCTCTCTCCCCTAAGGGCAATTAAGAGAAAACCACTGATCTATATGCCTCTAATCCATCATGATATAAATCTTCAGGGGAATAATACTGATAGTATGCTTAATGAAAATACAAAATAGATATAGACATATGGTCATATATAATGCTATATAGCAGAGTAGACCTTTATAGTCATGTTAACTGCAAGGTGTAGATTATAATATCCCACTATTTATTGTTTTTAACTATAAAAATGTATTTGATTTCATAAAGTGGTGGTAAAGATTCCCTTCTAACAAACTATCTCCCATGCAAATGCACAATTTTCGAGATTTCTTGACAGATATAACAAAAATAATTTTGTTCAAAAGCTCTTACTATCAAAAGAGGAGTAAAATAGAGACATCTATTTACTAAAGGTGCTTGCCATTGTCATAGCATATGACAACTTAAAGGAGAATTTCCCACAGGTGATAAGGCTCTCTAATTACTTTTTTCCAGAAAATGGCATTATGCTGATTGTATCTCAGAACACTGAAGAATCTCCTAAATGAAATCCATAATCATTAAGTAGAATTTGTCCTGTTTACTTGGGAAAAAAAAAAACAAAAAACAAAAAACAAAAAACAAGTGAATAAGGAATGGTTCTTATTCAGAACATGATATGCAGTCAGTACCGGTGTTTTGGCCAGATATTGCAAATGGACAACGAACTAAGGTCAAAACAGACTAGAATGAAGAGAACAGACTATAGATAATACAATGGAAAATGTGTTATACTGGACATCAAAGAAATTTAGTTCCATCCTGACTCTCCTCCTTATTGCCAGTGTGAGCTTGAGGACAGCCCTAAATTGCTGTACAATGTCAGTTCTACATCTGTAAAATAAATATCAGAAGATAACTTGTGACTCTAAATCAACTATTCTATGACCCTAGATTTCCTTTGATGAATTGTGAAATTTCTTTTAGTAACTAGAAGCTTCTACTTGTAACGAAGGGCTTATCTTATTATCAATATTCTTCCCTCTCTACATATGAAAAATAAGGCCTTTATTAAAAACACAATATAAAAAGTTTCCCATCTTTCTATTTTCCTTCTACTCTTAGTTGCATTGATTTTATTGATTATATGATAAGTCAGGAAATGCTACTTAATTTTCCCAAGAATTGAATTAAGGGTTATATACAGAGAAATGATAGATGCAAGAAGGTAACAAACAAGAAGTGCCCAGAGGAAGAGAAATAAAGGATGTCATCAGAGAAATTATGTCTGGAAGAAAAAAAAAAAAGATGGCAGATGTATATAGCATAAGCAAGGAGATAATTAATAGACAATCCTCGTCCTCTGCTTTAGTCACAGTATTTCAAGAAATGCAAAAGAAGGTCCCTGGATTGCTGAGTTTATACCTTGTGCGTTTTTATAAGAAATGAATACTAAGGATAAAAATGAATTTATATTTTACAATTGTGTAAAATTTGCAGTGACGTGAAATTTGCTCATTTGATTGCCAAACATAATCAATGTGGGGTTCAATCAGATCCTGTACTGATAATGCTATTTGTAGTTTTAAAAGAATTAGTGGTAACCACAGCAAAGAGTATTTTCAATAATCAAGTACAAGTGATATTTATTGACAATAAATTTATTGAGAAAAGAATGGATTAGGATGACACTCCATATTTGAAGCAAAGTTGAATCAACTTTGAATTACAATAGTGTATTTTATTATTATTGATAAATTGTTGGCTATTCATCATTTATATTAGTAAATTTTATAATGAACCTAAGCATATAAATGTAAATTCACATTTCCTTCACTTCCCCCGACAAGGAAACAGGTTGTTAAACATTCCCTAGTATACTAATAAATGTAAGAATTATCAAGTGAGTCAGTTTGGCTAGAACAAAAGATATACAAGGAGAAATAATGAGAAATGACTTTACAAAGATAGATTGGAATGATATTGTAAAGAAATTAAAGCGCCAGACATCACTATATTTTATCCTAGAGCAAAGAGGGGGCCACTAGAGTTTTTGAAGTGAAGAGAAAAAATAAAACATGGTTTAGGAATATCAATTAGGCAGATCTGACCCTGTATTACCAAGCTCCTTTCAAGGAACAGTGTAAGTGCTACTTCCAACAAAAGATCTTTTCTTATTCTTCCAATTTTGTGCTTGTTCCCATCCACTTTAATATTTGGAAATCACTTATATGATTATATGTTATTTCCTACTAGTAGAACACAAGGTCCTTGAGGACAGGGGTCCTTTCTTTTCCTTTGTGAACTTCGTACCTAGCTTAAAATTATAAGTTGAAACTGAACTTTGTAAACAATGGATTAGAGCTGGAACAGAAAAGAGACAGAGAGAGCAATTATGAGGCTGTTGAAATAGTCTGAGCAAAGGAGTCTAAACTGAGTCTTGTCAGATAAGTAGAGAGGAAAAAAAAGTGTGTGTGTGTGTGTGTGTGTGTTTATATATGTAAGCATATATGTATACAAAGAGATAGTTCTTATAAAGATTTTATCAAGACTAGAAAGTGGACAGAGATCTATAGTTAATGTTCTGATTACCTTTCAAAAATAAAATTACATATTCTATAATTCCCTTCCCCTTATCTTTAGTATATTCAATTCTGTTTCAGAAACTTTAAAAAGATCTTTCAATGCTTTCAAAAAAAACTTTTTTGCTTTGCAGCTTTACACTGGCACTCTCCTGGATCATTGCCTTATTATGACAAAAGGGCTTGATGAAACCATGAACTGTGGTTCCCCAAGTTACCAAAGATATAAGAGTTAATGCTAAGAATTCTGACAACAGCTGATCTACTGGAAAAGGAAATGACAAACCATAGAATTTTTGCCAAAAAAAACCCAAATGGACAATATTAAAATGACAAAAGATGTGACACTGGAAGATGAGCCCTTTGGATAAGAACTGGGAAAGAGTAGAGAACAACTACAAGTAATTCCAGTGCTAATAAAAGAGCTGAGCCAAAGATGAAAGGAAGATCAGGTGTAGAGGAATCTGGTAATGAAAGGAAAGTTCAAAACTTTATAGAGCAATTTTGATGAAGAGAAATCTGGAATGCTAAGATCTATGAACAAAAGGAAGCTAAATGTGATAAAGTAGGAGGTGAAAAGATTAGACATTAACATCTTGCATGTCAATGTACTTAAACAGGTGGAAATGGCTGTATTTAATTCAGGTCACCATTACATATACTGCTGAGGGCAAGAATCCCTAAGAAGAAATGAAGTAACCTTAATAAACAATAAAAGGGAAGAAAAAAACAAAACCAATGCAGGCAAGATTAGAAGGGAAGCAATAATATGGAAAAAAAAAATTTTTTTATATTCAAGTGTTCTGATAAAGGCCTCATTTCTAAAATATATAGCAAATTGACTCAAATTTACACGAATTCAAGCTATTTTCCAATTGATAAATGGTCAAAGGATATGAACAGACATTTTTCAGATGAAGAAACTGGAACCATTTTTAGTCATATGAAAATGTGTTTTAAATCACTATTGATCAGAGAAATGCAAATTAAGACAACTCTGAAGTACCACTATATACCTTTCAAATTGGCTATACTGACAGGAAAAGATAACGAATGTTGGAGGGGCTGTGGGAAAACTGGAACACTAATACATTGTTGGTGGAATTGTGAACTGATCCAACCATTTTGAAGAGCAAATTGGAACTGTGCTCAAAAAGTTATCAAACTGTGCATACCCTTTGATCCAGCAGTGTTACTACTGGACTTATATCCCAAAGAGATCTTAAAGGAAGGAAAGGAACCTGTATATGCACGAATGTTTGTGGCAGCTTTCTTTGTGGCCAGAAACTGGAAACTGAGTAGATGCCCATCAATTGGAGAATGGCTGGGTAAATTGTGGTATATGAATGTTATGGAATATTATTGGTCTGTAAGAAATGACCAGCAGGATGAATACAGAGAGGCATACATGAACTGATGCTAAGTGAAATGAGCAGAACCAGGAGATCATTATACACTTCTACAACAATGCTGTATGGGGATGTATTCTGATGGAAGTGGATTTCTTTGACAAAGAGAAGATCTAACTCAGTTTCAATCTATCAATGATGGACAGAAGCAGCTATACCCAAAGAAAGAATACTGGGAAATGAATGTAAACTGTTTGCATTTGTGTTTTTCTTCCCAGGTTATTTTTACCTTCTGAATCCAATTTTTCCTTTGCAACAAGAGAACTCTTCGGTTCGGCACAAATATATTGTATCTAGGATATACTGTGACATATTTAACATGTATAGGACTGCTTGCCATCTGGGGGGGGGGGAGGGGAAAAGGAGAGGAAAAGTCGGAACAGAAGTGAGTGCAAGGGATAATGTAAAAAATTACCCAGGAATGGATTCTGTCAATAAAAAGTTATAATTATGAGAAAAAAAAAGAAATATGAAGTAGAAGTGATTAATAGATTTAAGGTATTTGATCTGGTAGACAATGCCTAAAAAACTATGGATAGAGGTTCATACTGTATAGCAAGCCATAACAAAATACACATCAAAGAAAAAGAAGAGCAAGAAAGCAAAATGTCTGTCAGATTAGGCTGTACAAATAGCTGAGGAATGAAGAAAAGAGAAAAGGAAAGGAAAAAGAGAAAGCTTTTGAATGCATGAATAATTGCAGAATTCCTCAGAAGAGCAAGAAAGAGTTTTCTTAAATGAGTAATGTAAAAAAATAGAAGCAAACAATAAAATGGGAAGGACATGAGATTTCTTCAAGAAAACATATCAAATGAGTATTTCATACAAAAATTGGCATGCTAAAATTTTAAAAAATTGTAGGGACTTAATAGAAGTGGAAAAGATTAAAAGGAGATAGCAAAACTATGCAGAAGAGCTAAGTAAAAAAGATCTTAATATCACTGATAACCACAATAGTATAGTTACTGATTTAGAACCAGAATTTCTAGAAAATTAAGTTGTGAGCCTTAGGAAACATTGCTAACAATAAAGTTAGTGGAAGTAATGATGGAATTCCAGCTGAGCTATGTAAAATCATAAAAGAAGATGTTATTAAAATGTTGTACTCAATAGTCCAGAAAATTCGGAAAACTTAATAGTGGCCACTGGGATGGAAAATATTAGCTTTTGTCCCAATCCTAAAGAAGATAAAGTGAACTCTGTACTCATTGCAAATGCCAGCAAGGTTATGCCCAATATTCTAAAAGCTAGGCTTCCACAGGATGTGAACTGAGAATTATCAGAAGAATAAGCTAGTATTCAAAGAGTCAGAGAAACTAGATTCCAAAGTACCAATATTCACTGGATTATAAAAGAAAAGAAAGAAGTTTCAGAAAAACATCTACTTTTGCTTCTGTGACTTCACTAAAGTTTTTAACTGTGTGGCTCAGAATTATATATAGTAAGTACTCAATAGATGGAAGTACCAGAACACATTATTTGTCTCCCAAGGAATCCATATGGAGACCAAGAGACAACAGTTACAAGAGAACATGGAACAACTGATTGTTGTAAGATTAGAAAAGGAGTAGAACAAAGCTGTATACTATCATTTTATTTATTTGACTAATATGCAGGTTACATAATGTGAAATGCCAGGATGGATAAACCAAAAGTAGGAATTAAGGTTGCCGGGAGAAAGATCAACAATCTCATATATGCAGGCAATACTACTTTGATACCAGAAAATGAAGAAGAATTAAGAATATTCTTGATGAGGGAGGAAAAAGGAGAATGTAAAAGCTAGCTTGAAGCTTAACATCAAAAAATATACAAATATACAATCTTAGCAACTGGTTCTAGTACTTCCTGGTTTAAAAAAAAAAAAAAAGGAAGAACAGGAAGCAGTGTCAGAGTTTATATTCTTGGGTTTAAAAAACATTGTGGATGGTGACTGCAGCTACAAAATTAAAAGATGCTTACTTCATGGAAAGAAAACTACAGAAAATCTGGACAATATGCTAAAAAAGCACTAACATCACTTTGCTAACTAACAAAGGTACATATAGTTAAAACTATGGCTTTTCCAGGAACAATTTAGAATAGATTGAGTTGGCTCATAAAAAAAGCTAAATACTGCATAATTGATGTGCTGGAGAAAAAATTTTGTCCCAATCAGTCAATATTGAAAAAAAGAAAAACTAAGAATGCAGTGTATTCACTGGGACATCAAATACTGAAGCTGAAGTTTAAAATATTTTGGCCACATAATGAGATGAGAGTCTTTGGAAAAGACTGATGCTGGGAAAAACTGAAGGCAAAAGGAAAAGGGGATGGAAGAATGAGATGGATAGACACTGTCATGGAAACAGTGAACATGAACTTGTACAAACCTTGAGAGACAGCAGAAGACATCTGCAGTGCTTAGATCCATGGGATCATAGAGGCAGATAGAACTGAATCAATGAGTAACAATAATACTTGGTCTGGTTCAGCTGATCATTCTAGCTCTCTTCTTCTTAGAGACATTCCCTCATATTGCACATTAGGAAGTGAAATGCTATTATTACTCAAACAGTTATTTAGTTGATAGTGAAAATTCTGGGAAAAAATGCTCACATATATATTCTATTTTTCCCATGTTGTTTGAATTCTAGTTTTGTATTATGTCAGTTATTTTATCTTATAACAAATTTCCTGGAGATTTTATAACTTCTCCAATACTTTTTGCTGTTTTTTATGTAATACTGTTTAGAATATTTCACTATTCTCTAATGTTTTGTATATGATTTTATATTTTAAACCAGTATTGTTTTTACCTACCTGTCATGTCGGTGTGGAAGGAAAGGAGATGAAAATTGTTAATCAAGGCACTTCCTTGTAGATCTTTATCGTGTGATTCTTTCATGTTGATTCCACTTTGGTAGGAAACCATTTCATTTCATTTCAATTTCTCTTCCTTTATCTATTTTCCTTCTTTTTAAAAAATTTTAATAATTTCTTTGCATAGAAAGGTTAGAAATTGCAATGGCACGCCATGTTTTCGTTTTATTTTTTATGTATTTGTTTTTCTATTTTGGTGTTGATTAGACTGTTACATTAATGAGCTGATGATCTGAATATACCCATTAATTCAGAAATAACAAATGACATTTAGGTATAATGTGTATTATCACAATTTTGAAAATTTGAAAATAATTTTATTTCCACTGACATTAGATTCTCATAACCACACTACAAGGAAGAAACTACAGATATTGTTAATCTCATTTTATAGGTGAAGAAACTGAGGCTCAGAGAGCTATATTGATTTCCTGGCAAACAGACAATTAAGTGTCAGAGGCAGAATACAAATCCAGGTTTTCCTTATGTCAAGTCTAGCATTCATTTTATGTTTGTTTCATATTTTCTCAACATTATTAAATGTCTGTTCCAGTGTCATTACTTTTTTATTTAAAAAAAAAAAAGCGTTTCTTTTTTCATGTTTTCAAATTGCCAATATATCTTTGGCCTCTTTCATTTTTTAAACCTGAATCGTATTTCCCAAATTATTTTTTTATCATCTTCCTTTATGTCCACTTTTGCATCAGTGAGTGGCAATTAAACTATCTACCAATTCCTATCACTTACCTTTCTAACAAGACAGTAATTTTCTAAAAAATTAACTTAAACATAAGAAGGAAAATTATACTTTTTTTAACTGAAACTTCCTTATGTCTTCTGAATTCATTTATGGTGATAACCAGTACTGATATTTAACTTTTTCAATAGAATACCAACTTGTTGATTATTAGATAAAATTTCACATTTGAAATTTCAGCAGTTAATGTCAAAACTTTCTTTAAAAGACATGATCCCTTTACCTCTATCACTAGAGGACTCAAGTTGCCATGGCAAAAAAAGAATTCATCTAATAATCAGCCAATACTGATAAGCTTTCATATATTTGTCTGGGAGTACAGGCACCCCCTGTCTAAACTATTAGCTAAATATTACAGTTTGATAGAGCCTATGAGCACCATAGACATAGACCTGAGTAGCACTCCAGAAACCATCTAGTTTCATATACTCATTTATAAATGAGGTAAAGCCCAGGAAATGTTAAAACAGGTTGTAAATATCAGAAGTGAGATTTGAAACTAGATCTTCTAAATAAGAATGCAATATTCTTCCATTGCATCACTAAAATAATCTTTGAAATCCCACTTTTTGGTTTTGTTTTTGCTGACACAATTGGGATTAACTGATTTGCCCAGGGTCACACAGCTAGGACGTGTTAAGTATTTAAGACCAGATTTGAACTTAGGTCCTCCTGACTTCAGGGCTGATGCTCTTATCCACTGTGTCACCTAGCTACCTCTGAAATCTCACTTTTTAAAAAATATGGTTTACTGATCTTTTCTACATTGCTTAGGTTTCTCCCTAAATTATTCCCCTTCCTCCTCCCAGAATACATGCAATCCCTTGTTTAAAAAAAAAAAACAAAACAGAAAATGAAAAAGAAAAATATCGGCAAAAACAATACATTGTTCCATATGTAATATTCTATACCTGTGAACTACCCTACCGTCACTTTCTATCCACAGAGGGACAGAAAGTACTTTCTCATTCTTCTGTGGAGTCAAGCTTAAAGAATCCTATTTCAATCCCATGCCATGAGAAGAAACAGAATGTCTAAGAATGCCATAAAAGATATTTTATCCTAACATCAAAATTGCAACAGAAAATCTTTAGGGTGTTATTCCTTGCCATAGAAGTACTTATGTTTAGGATTCCCTTTAAAATAGGTATTGAGATGCTAGACTATGTATTTATAAGAGAAAAATCATAGAATATCATTACCATTCACTGTTTTAATGCTGGAGGACATAATTATCAATTTTTTAAAAATACTCATTTTACTTTGTTCACTTAAAATGTATTGATTGTGGAAATATATTCTTTGAAAAAAACAAACAAACCTTTAAACATATTTTTTAAATGTTAAAAAAAAATTTCAAAGGACACACATTTTTAGCTATTTAATAAACCAAGAAAGTATATCTTGGAAAGGTATTTTTTAATCATAAAGCCTTAGAATATAGGATCTTTAGAATTCTCCTAGGCAAATCTTCTCATCTTACAAATATAAAAATAGAGATTCTTAGAGGATAAGTTATTGGCTCAGATCACATAGCAATTGGAGAGACAGCAATGGAAAGTAGAATATGCACTAAGCTTCAAATCAAAAGGATTAAGTTCAGGTCGCAGGGGTCCTCAAACTTTTTAAATAGGGGGCCAGTTTACTGTCCCTCAGACTGTTGGAGGGCCGGACTATAGTAAAAACAAAAACTTTGTTTTATGGGCCTGTAAGTAAAGAAACTAACTAACATAGCACAGGTATTAATAAAAACAAGGATAATAGCACTTATTAAATATCGGTGTGCCAGGCACTGTACCAAGCATTTTATAAATATTATTTCATTTGATCCTTACAACAACCCTGTAAGGTAAATGCTTTTATTTTTACACATTTTTAAGTGAAGACACTGAGACAAACAGAGATTAAGGCAAAGCCACCCAGGTAGTAAGTGTCTGAGGCTGGATTTGAATTCAGGGCTTACAGACACCAGGCCTAGTACTCTAGCAAATGTGTCACCACTTCCCAGATGAAGATAAAAGTTGCAGATTATGTCTTCTTTTGGAATTTTCCATATAGGAGAAATAATTCCATATAGGGCCATATCTTGAGAAGAAAAGTTATATGCTATCCATCCATATTCATAAACAAATATATGTGACAGATATTTTTCTGTGGTCGGACTGAGATTTTAACCTTGTCAAGAGAAATTATGCTGCGCCATTTATTTGTAGAGCATTTGCATCAGCATTTTATTAATAAGAAAATTCACTGGAAAATGTGTGCTCTGTGTGGGAGAGATGGGATTTGATTAACTTGAAATGAACACATACAGAACACACGACTTTTTCTATTTTATTGAAATCCCTGTGTAACACTTCTTAATAGAGTAGAATTCTATATAAGGTGGGTCTCTCTTGAACCCTTTCCAAGCAACTGAATTACAAAAAGACTCCTTTATAATAAGGTGGTCTTAGCCATAAAGTTTTCCCATGGCCTGGATTCTGAGGCCAGGCTCCTAGTGAGGCTCCAGTTTATTTCCACTGTGCAGAAAGCAGGAATCTGCACTATACATTTGATGTGGGGAATGGATAAGACGATATAGCAGTAAAGTTTCTGAAAGCAAAATACTCTTCGTACATACTTATCCTGGTAACTAGATCTGCAGGAATTGTCCTCAGAGACAGCTTAATGTCTTCCAAGGAAGGCCAGTCTGAAAGTTCAGCTGCTCTATCTTTGGGCCATTAATGCTGGCTGTTAGATCAGGCTACATCCCCAAACACCTACATCTGAAAAGTAACTATTTTTAAACAAAAAGTGGTATATTAAGTGTACCCCATGGATTTAGAGAATGTTCCCCATCCCAAAATAAATTTTGAAGCACAAGATAGTTAGAAATGGCCACATTGCTGACAAACTCTGTTTTCTCCAATGATGCATTAAATAGAAAAAGATACAACAGAATAAGGCCTTTACACTTTCTTCTATGTTTCCCTTCTCTGTGTCAATCCCGGGGGGAAAGTGGTAAGTCTATCAAAAGAATGGACAGAAATCCTTGGAGAACTAAAAACAACAATCTATTGTTTCTTGGCATGACATACCCTCCAAGTATTAGTAGCCCATTTTTAAATGGAAAAAAAAAAATAGAGTTGAGGATGTTGCCACCCATATATAATAATGGCATTAACTATTCTGACTTGCAATGTAAATTGAGCCATTATAGGATTTAAATGGTCCTCATTAAGTTTTATTAGTCTCAATTTTCCCTCCTTTTTCCCTCTAAAAAAAAAAAAAGACAGAGGAGGGAGGAAGGGAGTGGGTGGGTGGGTGGGTGGGGGGGGACAATAATCAAAATAAATTGCTTGCCCTCTCTAGCTGTGTGGGGGTTTTACCTATTATGTAATAGGTAAAAAGGCAGGAGACAATCTGGAACTCAAAAAACAAAAACAAAAACAAAAAACATTGAAAATGTGCCAGACCAAATTCTGATAAGAAAAGACTAAAAAAAAGGTCACAATGTGTCATTTTTTTTTTTCCAGCCCAAGGCATCTTAAGATGACAGAGAGGTCTGTTGACATTGAAATGGAGGCCTGTCAAGAGCACAATGTGTTGACAGCCCCAGCAGCAATTGTAGGACCTGGAACGTTCCAGCACTGAGGAAAGGAAAGGGAACCAAGGTAATGCTCTATCTTAGACAAGAACTGAAGAAGTACTCTGAAGAAGCTCTACAAATAGGATCAAGTGCTATCTAGTAGCTCTGTCATTTATTACCCAGTTCTAAGTCACACATCTAAGACAGAGAGCCCTAAGGCCAAGTTCAGGGCCCTGGCTAAGTACTGATCAGAAAACACAATGCAAGAAGTAAGCAGAATCTCAGAGAAAAAGACTAAGATAAAGTCCAAAATCAAGAAGCAGGCTAGACAAATGAACAAAGAAACAAACAAAAAAGAACCTGGCCATAAACAGTTAATAAGATGAGAGGGATGGAGAAGACAAATACAGAAAATGATGACATGTAAGTAATTAGAAGCAAAACCTCAAAGAAAAATACAGAATGGGATCTGCTCAATGAAGTATTCCTAGAAGTGTTAAATCAAAAGCTCAAGAAAGACACAAAAAATATTTTTTAAAAATTTACATTTTAAAAAATATTATAAAAAAGAAATAAGAGGAAATAGGTTTGCATGACTATATATATATAACCTATATCAAATTTCTTACCATGTCAGGGAGGATAGAATGGAAGAAAGAAGAGAGAAAATTTGGAATTCAAAAAAAAAATTTTTTTTAAATGAATGTTATAAAAAAATTTTCCCCTTGACAATATCAGGTATCTGCTTCAGTTTTCATTTAGAAATGTTTACCTGTGCAAAAGAAATAGAAATTAGGTAATATTTGGAATTTACCATTAAAGTATATAATTTATAACTTTTTAGTAATTAGCTTGCTTCATAGAACATTTTTATTTTATTTCTATGTAATATATAAGGTGAAAATATATTGCCAGTTGAATTATATCTGGATAATATTCACCATGTTTTGAACCTGATTGTTTTAGAGTAACATTTTTTTTTTTTTTGAAATTTGAGAATAAAAGTCCTGCCTTATAAGAAAAAAAAATTAAAATTTCCTTTTACACATAATTGGGAAGAAGAAAATACTTAAGCTTTCTAAAAAAAAAAAAAAAAACCACAAAAAACAAATAAGACCAATAAAGGAAAATTGGAAAAGATAGGGAAAGAAATGAGATTTATTCATGAGTGTTATGCCACAGTTCTTTTATGTCCTGACTCACTTTCCCTAATTGTTCTGGTTTATAATTGTCTGCTCAGTCCTGCAAAATCTCCCCTCCTACTTTATCAGAATACTTGATAAGAATAAAAGATCTTATGTTTTAGACTATCAGAATGCTTCTCCCCATCCCAAGCTAGCAGAATATCAGATACTCTCTTATCAACATGCCTTTCCCCATGTCCGGGGTGTCTCTCCCTGATTATGCCATCCTCCTCTCCACAGGCTTACCCCACCTGGTCAGAACCCCCCTCGGTTCTCAGTACCCTGATTCGGCCCCTGCCTCAGTCTACCCCCTGAGTCTGAGCCATGTGTATATAGGTCATTGAGAACTCTCCTTGTTTGCTAGATTCTTGGAGACGATAGTCTCACTCAGCCCTGGGACCAAAGCATGGATCCATCTGGTCCCAGTAAATCTCTCCCTTTTAAATAAACTATTAAATTGTTCTCTAATCTCTATCTTGCCTCAGTTTCTCTGGGATTACATTTTGGAGCTCCCCAGTGAGATGTTAGAAAATGAGCAGGATTAGAGAATGGAGAAGTTTGGGTCTTTGCCTTGGGCCTTAGGGCAGCTGGGAATCTGGGTTCTTTGCTTAGAGAGGACGGCCCTCTGGATTTTTTTTTCCCAGAGCCTCTGGGAAAAAGAGCAATTTCCAGCCACAACTGTGCCTGAAGCCCAACAGTGGACACTCTATTTCACCCACAGGAGAGTAAGTCTGGATGTCTTAAGACCTCTTCTCTTCTATCTGTGCTAGCATCTGGATTCTCAGAATAATGAAATGCTGATGGGCATTAAATTCTGAGAGTAGGGTTCTCTGGACGCAGGGGACACTACCTGGTGTCTGTGACACACCTGGTTCTGTGTGCCAATTGGCACAATTCTGGGCATTCCAGAGTATAAATCTGGGTGTCTTTTTTTGAAGACACCATCTGGCAAAAAAAAAAAAAAGCTCCATTTGGATTCTGGGAGAGAAGACTCTGGAGCTGACAACTTCCCTCAGGGCTATTCTAAGATTTCCAGATGGTCTGTGCATTAAAAGTTTTTGACTGTGCAGTCTATGTCTGTGTGTTCTATGTGACTTGTTTGTCTGTCCTGTTGTTTGGGAGCTCTGCTAAATTAAGAAATTTGGTAATTGGTTATTTCAATGTTGCAACTGTACTTAGTATAAAATTTGCTTGTGATAATTTGTGAGTATTTTAAAACTGGCAATCAGGTTTTTCCTCGAAGTAGTTTAAATTCAGGCGTGGCTTGGATTGAGCTAGCCTAGATAAGGCCTCTGGAGAACAAAAGGAGTTTACGCTAATTGCTTTGAACTCTGGCTGGAGAAACATCTGATTAGGAATTTAAGGATGATTCTAAATTTGTGGAAAAAAATTTTACTGTGGCCTTTGCATGCCAGATTTGTTCTGAGTATTCTTTTGGCCAGTTTTAAATTGTGGGAAATAATTTTACTGTTGCCTATGCAGGCCAGATCTGGTTATCTTTGAATGTAAGATCTTGTTGGAGCGAAGTTCTATTAACTTACCTGAAAGGGGGCCCATGCCTCTAATTAGGTAAAGAAAGGTCTGACTTTTCTGTAGGCTCCAGCTCTGGCCAAAATTGGAATGTAGGAAAAGTCAAGTCCTTGGGAATAATGGCCATTTGGAATCCTCTCTCCCTTTCCCCCCACTCCCACTGCTTTCTGCTACTTTAAAGATTGGGTGGGGTAGGGATCTTTTGTCTAAAGGAACCCCCACTGCTCTCCACTACTTCAGTTACGGAGTGCCTAGTTAACCTGGGGCGCAGTTTAGCTCAGTTCCCTCCCCCTTGCCTCTTGGGAGGTGGAGTGGGGGGAAGGGCGGCCACATAGAATTCCCCTTCCCCACCAAGTGTGTTGCAGCCTCTTTCTGGAGAGGCTTGACTTTGGCAAAAGATTTTAGGAGATAGGCTTGCTTTTAAGTTAATTGACTGATCTATAATTTGGTAGGGTTATTTTTAAAAGTTTAAAGGATATTTTAAAAAATCTTTCAGATTCTTGTATGTGGAATTGGATATTCTGTGTAAATTTAATTGATTGTATCTTGAGATTATGTCCATCATTTAAAAGGCTTCTGAAAGTAATAGTTTTTCCTGGTCCTTTTAAAAATATTTCTGTTAAATATGAAAGATAATTTGTGAACTTACTGAAACAAATTTATTACAATATGAGTTTATGGTATTTCTAAAAGTTTAACAGTTTTAAGAACCTCTTGGATTCTTTTATGTGGTATTAGGATAGTCTGTATAGAATAGTCTAAATTTTAATTGATTGTATTAGATCATCCTGAGGTCATTTAAAGAGCCTCTGAAAATAATATTTTTAGTCTTTTTGAAAATGTTTCTGTTATGGACAATATATAATTTGGGATATTTATCTATGTATTGGGTATTTTAAAAAGCAAAGTGATTTGTATGTACAATGTTCACTACAGAAACATCTACTTAGATATGAAAGAAGTGAACTTAGTGAGACAAATTCTTACTGTTATAAATATAAGGTTATAGTAAATATCTATTTAGGATTTATCTGAAACTTCAGCTAATAGAACTTGTTATGGAAATAAAATTCCTTGGGCTTATAGTTAATGCTATTTGGGAGTTTTAAAGCTCCACCCTCTGACAGTTAGAGGGACAATTAACTGGAATAAAAATGAATTAAAGCTATTTTATCCTGTTTTGCTGAAAGTTAAGTTTTAACTGCTTGTGTTATAGTTATGTCCCTGCATTTTTTCCTGTAACTAATTTCTATAATTAGAACAATGATCAATAAGAAATTGTTACTGCAATTCAATTATGTCATACCTTGCTATTTCCAATCTGGTTGTATGTTATACCTTGCTGTTTGCAACCTGGTTATATAAAATCATTATATCCTAAATAGTTGGGCAAATAAGTATTTAGTCTGATCATTTATCTGTTACTGGATATTGTGTCTGGATATTTAAGGGTTTTTTTTTTAAGGTTTCTAACTAATGAAAGGACAAAAGCCTAACTGCCATTTTATCTACTGGGAAGCTACTGGCCAACTCATACTGGCCTCTTCACAATTTGTATCAGTCTGTTCTAACCTTCATTTGTTAGATTTGTGTTTTTGTTCTAGATTTTGGTCAATTTGCAGGTATTGACTTGTTTCTAAGACATGGATTAGCCCATCTGAAGCTTTGGTAGAGGTAGCATGGCCACGCCCATCCCCCCTTCCCCTGGACTGAGTATCTGGGACCATCCTCAGCATGAAGCAGTTTTTGAGAGACTTCTGTTCTTGATGTAATATAGGGGAGTGGGAAAGTGGCTGAATTATTGTTAAAATTTTAACTGTATTGCTGTGTTTAAGATAAGTATAATAGAACAGAATGGAGGAAAATGTGCAGTAAACAATCCTAACTGTGAATTCCAATGGATGAAATCACCCTAAAAAACAGACGAGGATATCTTTTAGAAACCAGAAATCACCAAAATGTTGTTTACAAGAAACATATTTGAAATAGGATGATATAAACAGAATTAAAATAAGAATCTATTTAAAAGCAGAATCTATTCAGCTCCAGCTGAAGTGAAAAAGGCCAGAAGTAGTAATCATGATCTTAGACAAAAAAAAAAAAAAAAAAAAAAAAGTAAAATAGATTTAATTAAAAGAGATAAACTTGTAAACTATATTTTAGTAAAAGTTAATTTGGACAGTGAATCAATATTAATACTGAATAAATCACATATTAAATAAATTCATAAAGGAAAATTAAACGAATTAAAGAATTACAGACAAAAAAATAAAAATAAGACAGTAAGTGGGGGACTTGCATTTACCTCTGTCAGACCTAGTTAAATCTAAACATAAAATAAACAAGAAAGAAGTTAAGGAGATAAATAGAATTCTAAAAAAGTTAGATATTATAGACCCCTAGAGAATACTGAATAGGAATAGAAAAGAATGTATTGATTTATTAGCTGTGAATTATAGTGTCAAAAATCTCACAAATGCAAGAAAAACAAATATTCGGTGAAAAATTTTATGACCATAATGTAATAAAAATTACATTCTATAAAAGAAATTTGAAGCATAGACTAAAAATATCTGGAAGCAAAATAATTTAATCCTAAAGAATGAATGGATGAAAAAAAAAATAACCATGCAAACAATCAACAATTTCACAAAAAATAATGAAAATGAGACTATCTATTCCTGGAATACAGTCAAAGCAATATTTAGGCAGGAAATTATATCTCTCTTCTTTGTGATTTGAGTGCTTGCTCTTTTACTATTTCTGTTAATTTTTTTTCTCAATAGTACTTTATTTTTTCAAATACATGTAAAGATAATTTTCAACATTTATTTTTGTAAAACTTTGTGTTCCAAATTTTACTCCTCCTTTCCTCTCCTCTCCCTTCCCAACAAAGTAAGCAATCCAATATAGGTTAAATATGTATTATCCTTTGAAACATGGAAATTATGACTTCAAAAACTCACATCAGTAAGAAAGGGGGGGAAAAACAGATCAATAAAATGAGCATGCAAATAAAAATATTAGAAAATCAACAAAAAAAATTAAACACAAAAATAAAAATAGAGAAAAATCAAAGGAGAGATTAACAAAACTTTAAAATTTAAAAGAAAACTGAACTAATCAATACTACTAGAATCTGTGCTGGAAATACAATACAAACAAACAGTTCCTTCTCTAAAGAAGTTTACATTGTAATGAGAGAGGCAAGATGCAAATAGCTAGTGGGACCAGCAAAGGCTTTCCATAAAAAGTCGCCTATGTCCAAAGTCTTAAGCAGGGAAATACAAGAATCAGAAATAAAGAAGAGAGCATTCCAGTCATTGGTAATAGCAAATACAAAAGCATGGAGACTGGAGAAGGATTTCTTGATTTAGTTATTGGAAGCAGGGCAATGTAGTCAGATTATAGAATACTTGGAAGGAAGCCAAGTATGAGAAAACCAGAAAGGCAGAAAATGCTTAGATTTTAAAAAGCTTTAAATGACAAAAGTAGGAGGAGTTTCTATTTCATCCTATATGTAACAGGGAGCTATGAAAATTCACTGGGCAACGGGCTGATGTAGTTGTATCTATATTTTATTTTTATTTTTTTATTATAGATTTTTATTATTATATTGGGTAATTTTTCAACATTGTCCCTTGCAATCACTTCTGTTCCAACTTTTCCCTTCCTTCCCTCCACCCTGTCCTCTAGATATCAGGCAGTCTCATACATGTTAAACATGTTAAAGTATATGTGTACACATCTATACAATTCTCTTGTTGCACAAGAAAAATTGGATTCAGAAAGATAAAAATAACTTGGGAAGAAAAACAAAAATGCAAGTAGTCCACATTCATTTCCCAGTGTTGTTTCTCTGGGTATAGCTGGTTCTGTCCATCATTGATCAATTGGAACTGAAGTGGATCTTCTCATTGTTGAAGATACCCACTTCCATCAGAATTTATCCTCACATAGTATTGTTGTTGAAGTGTATAATAATCTCCTGGTTCTGCTCATTTCACTTAATATGAGTTCATGTAAGTCTCTCCAAGCCTCTCTGTATTCATCCTGCTGGTCATTTCTTACAGAACAATAATATTCCATAACATTCATATACCACAATTTACCCAACCATTCTCCAATTGATGGGCATCCATTTAATTTCCAGTTTCTTGTCACTATAAAAAGGGCTACCACAAACATCTTGGCACATGTGGGTCCCTTTTCTTTCTTTAAGATCTCTTTGGGGTATAAACCCAGTAGAAACACTGCTGGGTCAAAAGGTATGCACAGTTTGATAACTTTTTGGGCATAATTCCAGATTGCTCTCCAGAATGGTTAGATTTGTTCACAACTCCACCAACAATGCATCAGTGTCCCAGTTTTCCCGCATCCCCTCCAACATCCATCATTATTTTTTCCTGTCATCTTAGCCAATCTGACAGGTGTGTAGTCGTATCTCAGAGTTTGTCTTAATTTGCATTTCTTTGATCAATAGTGATTTGGAACACCCTTTCATATGAGTAGAAATAGTTTCAATTTCGTCATCTGAAAATTGTCTGTTCATTTCCTTTGACCATTTATCAATTGGAGAATGGCTTGATTTCTTATTAATTAGAGTCAATTCTCTCTATATTTTGGAAATGAGGCCTTAATCAGAACCTTTAACTGTAAAAATGTTTTCCCACTTTATTGCTTCCCTTCTAATTTTGTTTGCATTACTTTTGTTTGTACAAAAGCTTTTTAACTTGATATAATCAAAATTTTCTATTTTATTGCACCTATATTTTAGAAAAATCACTGGCACAGCTCAATAAAAAGTAGTTTAGAGTAGAGGGTGACTTGAGACAAGAACAATAAGAATATTGTAATAATTGCAACCAGGCAATATGTGATGAGGGCCTAAACTAGTGTGATCATTTTTCACAAAAGGAACAAAGGGGAAATATCATAAATGTAGGAATATTAAGATTTGACAACAGTTTGGACATATGGGGTAAGATGTTGAATATGACACCAAAATTTTAGGGTTCAGAGCTTAGGATGAAATCAGAAGAGGGAAGAGTTGGGGGTAAAAACTAAGTTTTCTTTGGGTATATTTCATTCCCCTTTTTCTTCTGCTTATCACTCCCTTCTATGCCTCGGTGACTTCTGACTCTGAAACTTTACTCAATTATCTTGGATTTTTTTAGCCTGGATATTCTGATTTTATGGCTCCTTAGTCTCTGTTGAATTTCTTTTAGACCTCTATTTGAAGGATTGAAGGTAGGCTTCATTCCCTTCCAGCTTTCCTTGTTATTCTTACGGAATTCACCATCATGTCCTGTTCAAGTACATGACACCTCTCCACCCACATCCCTTTCTATGTTGTTTCCCCTCATAAAACCATAAGCTCATGAAGTCAAGTAATATTGTTACATTCACTTGTATCTGTATCCCTAGTGCTTTGCCCACTGTCAGGTGCACAGTAAGAACTTATGATATCTCTTGTCATGTTGTATTTGAGATGCCTAATGAACATAAAAGTTTAAGCCATCCAAAAGCAATTGGTTATTTAAGATTTCATGAAGCTCAGGAGGGATATGAAGGAACCTAGGACCTAAGAACCTCATCTGCATAGAAATTATAATTGGTTCCATAGAAGCTTTTAGATCATTCAGTAAAATTGTATGGGGTCAAAAGAGAAGGGGACTGAGGACAGAGCCTTCAGGGATGCCCATGATTAGAGGATATAATATGAATGAAGGTGATGCAAAAGAAACAAATGATTGAAGGAAAACCAAGAAATAGCAGTGTCATGAAAATGTAAGAAGAAAGGAATATCCAGAAATTGGTCATTAATGTCAAATGCTTCAGAGAAATGTCAAGAAGTATAAGGATAAAGAAAAGGATACTAGAACTGGTAATTAAAAGATCATTGGTAATTCTGGAAAAGACAAATTTGATGGTCCTCAAATGAAGGTTTTATGAAGAACCTTATATGACTGAAAAATGAATGAACTATGTGTGCCAAACATTATATTGGTAATGGGAATACAAGAATAAAAGAATCTCTATTCACAAGAACCTTACAAGATGAAAGAAGATGGAGTTGAGAGAATATGAAAAGACTTAGACTGCTCAAAAGAAGGACCATCTCTCAGGAAATGTCCTCTTTTTCATAATGTATGATAAGAAGATCATTAGCTGAGAAGGGGAAGGACCAAGAGTTTGAGAAGCTTGAGGAGAAATAAAAAAGTATGTAATAGCCATTGGGGAAGAGTAGAATCTTGAAGTAATTATTGAAGAACAGAATGTCATTCATGATGCAGGAAGAACAGGATTTGAGAGATACAAGGCATAGAGAAAGATGAAATGATAAAAGATTATAAGCAAAAGAAACATGGGGGGATCGGATCCAGTCCTATCAATGTGTGTTTAAGGATGGAAGATAGTTAGAAATTAGGATATTTAATGAGAAAATGCAGAGACTTCAAAATATTGGTTAAAATATTTATTTCAATCGCTTTTTTGTGATTATTCCTCCCTGCCCAGGCAACTCTTTAGATTAATGAAAATAGGCAACAAGTTATTTAATGTGATCAAAGATAACAGAATTCCTTCCACAAATCTGATTAACTTGTCCTTCAAAATGAAATCTGAGTGTGAGCACTCTTTAAAAATGCAAACTTTTTTGAATGTGGTTTTATGAAAGCTAAAACCTGATAACCACAAATTGATCACCTTTCTGTTACCCTACCATTATTTTGCTTTAACTTAGTTATTTATGTTTTTGGAATATTTAGAGATTTCTTTTAAAGAAGTCCAATTTTAAAAAAGACTATAGCTCCATTTAAAGGAAAAATAAAATAAGGATATAATATCAAAATATAGCAACAAATATGTGTTTCTTTTATTTTTTGGAAACTTAAGACTTGAAAAAAGCCTGTAGCAGGCTGAGGGCAGCGGCAGTGAGAGCACGGGAGCAGAGCTGAGAGGGGGTGGGGAGTGATCGTAGCCGTCTCTGCGGGGAGAGCTTCGCTACAGGTTTGGAACCTGCAGCAAGTCAACAGCCCAGCAGAGAAGCTAAAAACACCGGGGCTGAAGAACACAACCGCAAACAGCTGGAGTCTCTCAGGACCTGGCCGCCCCCCCCTTCCCCCCCCTCAGTGACTCAGCACGCTCTGGGATCTCAGAGCGCAGGCGCAGCACAGTCCTGCTAGTGCCTCACTGCTGCCCCCTGCAGTCTGTAGAGGAAGCTCGGTAACACACCCAGCCCCCCCCCCCCCCCCAAAGAAAGACTCCAGTTTTTTCTGTTTTTCTTTGGTAGTTTGTCTCTGATTAATAGACAGAATGAGCAAAAAGCTGAAGAGGACTTTAACCCTTGACAGCTTCTACACAGATAGAGAGCAGACTCTAAATCCTGAGGAGACTAAAAACAGGCAGTCCCCAGGTGATTCCCCAAAGGAGGAGATCGTCTGTTCCTCAGCACAGATGAACCTCATAGAAGTGATTAAAAAGGCTCTCACAAGGGAGCTAGAAGAAAAATGGGGAAAGCAGAGTGAGGCTTGGGAAAAGGAGAGGGAGGCTTGGCAAAAGAGCCTGGAGAAAGTTAAAGAGAGAGTGGATAAAGAAGTAAAATCCTTGAAAAATAGGATTAGTGAACTGGAAACAGAAAACAGCTCTCTAAAAAACAAAATTGGCGAAATGGAAAAAAATTCCACAGAACAAAAGAACTCAATTGGACAATTAGAGAAAGATTTTAAAAAAGTGAGTGAAGAGAATACTTCACTGAAAATCAGAATTGAACAAGTGGAATTGAATGACTCGAGGAGACAAGAAGAATCAGTCAAGCAATCCAAAAAAATCAAACAATGGAGAAAAATGTGAAATACCTTCTGGGGAAGACAACGGACCTGGAAAACAGATCCAGGAGAGACAATCTGAGAATCATTGGACTCCCAGAAAAACATGATGAAAAAAAGAGCCTGGACACTGTCTTCCAGGAAATTATCAAAGAGAACTGCCCAGAAGTCATAGGAACAGAGGAAAAAATAAACATTGAAAGGATTCATCGATCACCCACTGAAAGGGATCCTAAAATCAAAACACCAAGAAATATAGTGGCCAAATGCCAGAACCCTCAGATGAAAGAAAAAATATTGCAAGCGGCTAGAAAAACCCAATTCAAGTATCAAGGAGCCACAATAAGGATCACCCAGGATCTGGCAGCATCCACATTAAAAGATCGAAGGGCCTGGAATATGATATTCCGAAAGGCTAAGGAACTTGGTATGCAACCAAAAATAACTTACCCAGCGAGAATGAGCATCTTTTTCCAGGGAAGAAGATGGACATTCAACGAAGTAAGCGAATTTCATCTATTTCTGATGAAAAAACCAGAACTTAACAAAAAGTTTGATCTACAAATATAGAACTCAAGAGAAATCTAAAAAGGTAAAGATTAATCTTGGGAACTATATTTTGACTATATAGATGTATAAAGAATACATGTATACCTTGTTCTAGAAATTGATGTGGAAAGGACATTGTACCAGAAAAAGGGTAAAGTGGGGGTAGTACATCTCATGAAGAGGCATAGGAAACCTATTATATCTGAGAGAAAGAATGGAGGGGGATGAATATAGTGGGTATCTTACTGCCTTCAGAATTGGCTTTAAGTGAAAAATCTTAAGACATATTCAATCTATGGTGAAACTTCTCCCATCTCATTGAAAAGTGAGAAGGGAAAAGTGGAAAGGGAAGGAATAAGCTAAGCGGAAGGGAATACGGGAACTGGGAGGGAAAGGGGTAAGATAGGGGAAGGAACTCTAAGGCGGGGGGAGGGACACTAAAAAGGGAGGGCTGTGAGAAGCAAGGGGTGCTCACAAGCTTAATACTTGGAAGGGGGGGAAAGGGGAAAGAAGGGAGGAAAGCATAAACCGGGGTTAACAAGATGGCAAGTAATACAGAATTGGTCATTCTAACCATAAACGTGAACGGGGTAAACTCCCCCATAAAGAGGAAGCGGTTAGCAGAATGGATTAAAAGCCAGAATCCTACAATATGTTGTTTACAGGAAACACACCTGAAGCGGGGAGATACATGCAGGTTAAAGGTAAAAGGTTGGAGCAAAATCTACTATGCTTCAGGTGAAGTCAAAAAAGCAGGGGTAGCCATCCTGAAGAGATAAGGAAGGACACTATATCTTGCTAAAGGGTAGCATGGATAATGAAGCACTATCTATATTAAACATATATGCACCAAGTGGGGTAGCATCTAAATTCTTAAAAGAGAAACTAAGAGAGCTGCAAGAAGAAATAGACAGTAAAACTATAATAGTGGGAGATCTTAACCTTGCACTCTCAGAATTAGATAAATCAAACCAGAAAATAAATAAGAAAGAAGTCAAAGAGGTAAACAGAATACTAGAAAAGCTAGATATGATAGATCTCTGGAGAAAATGTAATGGAGACAGAAAGGAATACACTTTCTTTTCAGCAGTTCATGGAACCTATACAAAAATTGACCATATATTAGGACATAAAAACCTCAAACTCAAATGTAGTAAGGCAGAAATAGTAAATGCATCCTTTTCAGACCACGATGCAATGAAAATTACATTCAACAAAAAAGCAGGGGGAAGTAGACCAAAAAATAATTGGAAACTAAATAATCTCATACTAAAGAATGATTGGGTAAAACAGCAAATCATAGACATAATTAATAACTTCACCCAAGAAAACGATAATAATGAGACATCATACCAAAATGTATGGGATGCAGCCAAAGCGGTAATAAGGGGAAATTTCATATCTCTAGAGGCCTATTTGTATAAAATAGAGAAAGAGAAGGTCAATGAATTGGGTTTGCAATTAAAAATGCTAGAAAAGGAACAAATTAAAAACCCCCAGTCAAACACTAAACTTGAAATTCTAAAAGTAAAAGGTGAGATCAATAAAATTGAAAGTAAAAAAACTATTGAATTGATTAATAAAACTAAGAGTTGGTTCTATGAAAAAACCAACAAAATAGACAAACCCTTAGTAAATCTGATTAAAAAAAGGAAAGAGGAAAATCAAATTGTTAGTCTTAAAAATGAAAAGGGAGAACTCACCACTAACGAAGAGGAAATTAGAGCAATAATTAGGAGTTACTTTGCCCAACTTTATGCCAATAAATTCGACAACTTAAATGAAATAGAAAAATACCTCCAAAAATACAGCTTGCCCAAACTAACAGAGGAAGAAGTAAATATCCTAAACAGTCCCATCTCAGAAAAAGAAATAGAACAAACTATCAATCAACTCCCTAAGAAAAAATCCCCAGGACCAGATGGATTTACATGTGAATTCTACCAAACATTTAAAGAACAATTAACTCCAATGTTATATAAACTATTTGAAAAAATAGGGATTGAAGGAATCCTACCAAACTCCTTTTATGACACAGATATGGTACTGATACCTAAACCAGGTAGGCTGAAAACAGAGAAAGAAAATTATAGACCAATCTCCCTAATGAATATTGATGCTAAAATCTTAAATAAAATATTAGCAAAAAGATTACAGAAAATTGTCACCAGGATAATACACTATGACCAAGTAGGATTTATACCAGGAATGCAGGGCTGGTTCAATATTAGGAAAACTATTAGCATAATTGACTATATCAATAACCAAACAAACAAAAACCACATGATCATCTCAATAGATGCAGAAAAAGCATTTGATAAAATCCAACACCCATTCCTAATAAAAACACTTGAGAGCATAGGAATAAATGGACTTTTCCTTAAAATAGTCAGGAGCATATATTTAAAACCATCAGTAAGCATCATATGCAATGGGGAAAAACTGGAACCTTTCCCAGTAAGATCTGGAGTGAAGCAAGATTGCCCACTATCACCATTATTATTTAATATCGTATTAGAAACACTAGCCTCGGCAATAAGAGTCGAGAAAGATATAAAAGGAATTAGAGTAGGCAATGAGGAAACCAAACTATCACTCTTTGCAGATGATATGATGGTATACCTAGAGAACCCCAGAGATTCTACCAAAAAGCTATTGGAAATAATTCATAATTTTAGCAAAGTAGCTGGCTACAAAATAAATCCCCATAAATCCTCAGCATTTTTATACATCACCAACAAAACCCAACAGCAAGAGATACAAAGAGAAATTCCATTCAGAATAACTGTTGATACCATAAAATATTTGGGAATCTATATACCAAAGGAAAGTCAGGAATTATATGAGCAAAATTATAAAAAAGTCTCCACACAAATAAAGTCAGACTTAAATAATTGGAAAAATATTAAGTGCTCTTGGATCGGCCGAGCGAACATAATAAAGATGACAATACTCCCTAAACTAATCTATTTATTTAGTGCTATACCAATCAGACTTCCAAGAAAATATTTTATTGATCTAGAAAAAATAACAACAAAATTCATATGGAACAATAAAAAGTCGAGAATCTCAAGGGAATTAATGAAAAAAAAATCAAATGAAGGTGGCCTAGCTGTACCTGATCTAAAATTATATTATAAAGCAGCAGTCACCAAAACCATTTGGTATTGGCTAAGAAATAGATTAGTGGATCAGTGGAAAAGGCTAGGCTCACAAGACAGAATAGTCAATTATAGCAATCTAGTGTTTGACAAACCCAAAGCCCCTAACTTCTGGGAAAAGAATTCATTATTTGATAAAAACTGCTGGGATAATTGGAAATTAGTATGGCAGAAATTAGGCATGGACCCACACTTAACACCATATACCAAGATAAGATCAAAATGGGTCTATGACCTAGGCATAAAGAACGAGATTATAAATAAATTAGAGGAACATAGAATAGTTTATCTCTCAGACTTGTGGAGGAGAAAGAAATTTGTGACCAAAGATGAACTAGAGACCATTACTGATCACAGAATAGAAAATTTCGATTACATCAAATTAAAAAGCCTTTGTACAAATAAAACTAATGCAAACAAGATTAGAAGGGAAGCAACAAACTGGGAAAACATTTTCACAGTTAAAGGTTCTGATAAAGGCCTCATTTCCAAAATATATAAAGAACTGACTCAAATTTATAAGAAATCAAGCCATTCTCCAATTGATAAATGGTCAAAGGATATGAACAGACAATTTTCAGAGGATGAGATTGAAACTATTACCACTCATATGAAAGAGTGTTCCAAATCATTATTGATCAGAGAAATGCAAATTAAGACAACTCTGAGATACCACTACACACCTGTCAGATTGGCTAAGATGACAGGAAAAAATAATGATGAATGTTGGAGGGGATGCGGGAAAAATGGGACACTAATGCATTGTTGGTGGAGTTGTGAACGAATCCAACCATTCTGGAGAGCAATCTGGAATTATGCCCAAAAAATTATCAAAATGTGCATATCCTTTGATCCAGCAGTGTTTCTATTGGGCTTATATCCCAAAGAAATACTAAAGAAGGGAAAGGGACCTGTATGTGCCAAAATGTTTGTAGCAGCCCTGTTTGTAGTGGCTAGAAACTGGAAAATGAATGGATGCCCATCAATTGGAGAATGGCTGGGTAAATTGTGGTATATGAATGTTATGGAATATTATTGTTCTGTAAGAAATGACCAGCAGGATGAATACAGAGAGGCTTGGAGAGACCTACATGAACTGATGCTAAGTGAAATGAGCAGAACCAGGAGATCATTATACACTTCGACAACGATATTGTATGAGGACATATTTTGATGGAAGTGGATTTCTTTGACAAAGAGACCTGAGTTTCAATTGATAAATGACGGACAAAAGCAGCTACACCCAAAGAAAGAACACTGGGAAACGAATGTGAACTATCTGCATTTTTGTTTTTCTTCCCGGATTATTTATACCTTCTGAATCCAATTCTCCCTACGCAACAAGAGAACTGTTCGGTTCTGCAAACATATATTGTATCTAGGATATACTGCAACATATCCAACATATAAAGGACTGCTTGCCATCTAGGGGAGGGGGTGGAGGGAGGGAGGGGAAAAAAAAATCGGAACAGAAATGAGTGTCAATATAATGTAATTATTAAATAAAAAATTAAAAAAAAAAAAAAAAAGAAAAGAAAAAAGCCTGTAGCATAACCTTTCCATCACTCCAGTTAAATGCAAAATAGACAATGGTATAACAAGACCATTTAGAAAACCACAGGGGTGGCCCTGATAATAATACACGTAGAGCTATTGAGGTACAGGAAACCAAACCAGACGGTTCTGCTGAGAGAAGTATTTTTTATCCTTATAAAATTAAAAAAAAAATTCCAAACCTTAATAGATCGAACATAAAAATGCAGATATAGCAAATCAGAAAGCTAAAAGAATATTTCATAAATAGTACAAACTTGTGTTTGTATTATATTTCTATTTACATTTGAAACCATGGGTATAAGAAAATAAAAGAAGGAAAGAAAACTAGAATAAATAGTGTTATTTTCTATGGGAATAAAAAAGGAAAAAAGGGAAAAAACCTTAATATCAACACTTATAGGCATTAATATCAGATAATTTGTATTATACAAAGCATCTAAATATCATTAAATTCTTTCCTTACTTCTATGTGTCTTTCAAATACAATTTATTTTAAAGTAATAAGTCTACACTTTGTCTTCTTTATTTCAATTTAATGCAGTTATTACCAATCAAGGTAGTTTGGCTTTTTCTTCTCAACAGCCCAAGCAGGCGGCTTTGTTGTCACATTCCCCTTACCCAATTCATCCCAAATTGTCATCAGATTCCAAAATCATAATTAGATCAACTCTATCATAGGCCTTGAAAAGGAAATGTCAATTCTATACTCCCCATTTTGTAATTTCCCCATTAAAATACCCTTCCTTGGCCATCCCCTTCCTATATTTGTATCCTCTGCCAATTACAAAGCAAGCTTCTTAAAATCAGACTCTTTGTTTTTGAATCAGTATCTTTAAGAATACAATTCATAAATTCCCTGCTTCTTTTCCTTCCCTTCCACTCTTCCTTTTTTCCCTTTCTTTCTTTACTCTTGATCAGTTTTCCTACCCATTATGCCATTTTACTCCTCCTCCTCAACCTATTTTGACATCCCTATGGTATTTAATTCATTCATACTCCACTGACCAACCAAAGCATCACCCCTTTCCTAATCTTGACCTTATAAGTAATTACTGTACACCAAAACCCCTGACTCTTTTGCCATATCATTGCTTATTCCTTGACAAACTAAATGAGTTATTATTAGCCCCTTTGTTTCTACTCACATGTTACTGAATGTTGTTTTAAAAGGTTCTGAGTTCCACTAAAAACTTTTTGCTGTCTAAATCTCAACTAGGGGCAGCTAAGTGACACAGTAGATACAATGCCATTTCAGGAATCTGAAAGACCTGAGCTCTAATCTGGCCTCAGATATTTATTAGCTGTGTGATCTTTCACAAGTCACTTATTCCTGTTTGTCTTACATTCCTCATCTGTAAAATGAACTGGAAAAAGAAATGGCAAATGAGTCAAACAATACCAATCGACATAAAAACAAAACAAATTCTCCACTGGGCCTTTACTGTTGCATGAAAATGTTTTTCTTCGCTGCTATTTGTCTCTACCATAATCTCCACCACAGTAGCTTTTTCATACTTATTTTCTCTCCCTCTTCCTAACTTCACTCTTTCAGTCAAGGGTATTGCCATTCTTTCAGTCACCCAAATTCAACCTCCGAGTCACTCTTGAGTCTGAATTCTTTCTTACTCTTAATATACAATCACTTACCAAATCTTACCAGTTTTCCCTCCATAATAACTCTCTTTAGTATTACCTAAATATTTACAAGATTACAATCCTAATTTAAAATCTCATCATTTAAAATGTGAACTATTGAAATTTCTTCCCCTCTGCCTGCCATACTTTTCTTTCCTTTCAAAACCATGCTCCATACTGTCATACAGTCTGCTCACAAAGAACCAATCTTTCTATCTATCTATCTATCTGTCTGTCTGTCTGTCTGTCTTTAGTTTGTATATGTATATGTGTGTATAAATCTACTCTTTATGAATTCTACACTCCAGTTAAATTATTCTCTTGTTTTTCTTCACATATAACACTACCTTCAATCTGTATACTTCTGCTCCAGCTATAAACCATGTTTAGAATGTACTTCTTTCTCCCCTCAGCTTCTTAGATTGTCTAGCTTCCTCCTAAGTTCAAGTACCTTTTTAAATTCTCTTAGCTGTTAATGCCTACCCTACTCTTCCACACTTGCCTACTGAATTTATCTTAAATATATTTGGTGTATTTTTAAAAATTTCTTGTATTACTATGTGTTATTTCTTATAATAAAATATAAGATCCTTGAGGGCAATGACTATTCCATTTTTTTTGTGTGTGTTTCCAAATACCTAGCACAATACATACATAGAAAGCATCAAATAATTACTTATTGATAGGTAAATTGATTGAATAGGGGCTTTTAATCCTATTTAAACACCAGAAGACTGAAGATGGCCATTGTGTATCAGTATTTATTGCTTTTCTTTTTTTTTTTTAATGGAAAATCTTGCTCATATTTGAATTTCCTTTAGATCTATTCTAAGGAGGCAATATGGTATAATGTATGTTGACTCTGGGATCAAAGGAGTTGGATTCAAACCATACTTCTGACGCTTACCATTTCTATAACTTTGTGTGAGTTACTTAATTTCCCTATTTCTCAGTTTTCTCCTTTTTAAAATGAGGAGGTTGGACTAGATGCCTTCTTAGGTCTCTTTAGTTTTAATTTTGTGATCTTATGATCTGTCCCTTTTCAACAAGAATCAGATTTTATGGTAGAATTTAGTTGTACATGCTTAAATTTTATGCGTCTTTTAGAAACAGAGAAACAAAAACATAGCTAATTATGCTGAGCTCCCTTCCCACTATCTTCTAAAAGGAAAGTATTCCTTTAAATCTTTTCATGGTATTATAATTTTAAAGCAGTTAGCCTTTTCTTTTCCATAGTTCATATGGAAGTAACATTATGCCAACTACACAGTAGATGCCCTAAACGACTTCCCTATCTAAAGTTACATACATTCAAATACTTCAAGTCCTCCTACTGAAAGAATTTACCGAAAGACTGCTCTGACCATAGACAATTGTGTCTAGGAAGATTAGATTAGTAAGGATTTCACTGAAGTACTTAACCAGACATGGGTCATAGTGTTGAAGCCCACTAGAATTCTAATATCCCATGGTACACTAGACCATGGATATTTAAGCAAGCAGGTAACTCATTAGCAATAATTTTAATAGCTGACTCATTTGGCTTCCCTTGCAATGATGCTTTGACTTCAAAAGGTCTTTAGGAGATAACTAAGTACACTAGGATTGTCAGCTTTCCTTGACTAAAGACAAAGGAATTTAAGCTGCCTGAGCCAGTTCCTTAAATTTGCTATCTTAGGTTTTTGGAAGATAAGAATCAATGAAATCTATCCATGTTAAGCTTGTATTTTATTATTACTATTTACCTTCTGAGTACATCTGTTAACTGAAAATATTCTTCCTAAATGATAGGGATAGGACTTTGGCAATCTGGCTAAAAGATTCTCTGAAAAGACTTTCTCTGTGACTCAAATTATAATTCATTTAAATGGAGTTAAAAGAACTATTTTTTTTTAATAAGCACTTGGTCTCACAGGAGAGAGTAAATACTAAGTTATGAAATTTTATGGTAGATGAATAGGAAGTGGAATATTTAATCTGAAGAAGAGAGGACTCCAAAGAAATTTGAGAGGAAACAATAGGTATTTTCAAGGATCTGAAGGGCTGTCAGCCAGAAGAGCAATTAGACTTATTCTACTTGGTTCTGTTTGCTCCCAAAGGCAAGAACTAGGAATAATAGGTGGGGATGGAAAAGAGGCAAATCCATTTACGTCAGGAAAAACTTCCTCACAACTGGAATCATCCAAACGCAAAATATATTGCCTTGAAAGGTAGTTAGGTCCTCCTTTCAGGTGGTGTTCAAGTAAAGGTTATATGAAAACTCATTAAGTATGCTATACTATGGATTAATTTTTAGGTCCAGGTTGAATTAATAGGCCACTGAGATCCCTTTCAATTCTGAAAATCTGTGGGTTTTTTGAAGAATTAATACTTGGAATACAATCACAAGGCCAAATAAAATAATATTGTCAAGCCAGTCAAATATAAAAACTGGAACTGAATTAAAACATTTTTTAAAAAATATGAAATAATGGAAAAAACGCAATACAGAAGATATAATAGAAAACTTCAAAGAAAAAAAAAAGCAAGAGAAGCAACCACTAACAGAATTAATGATGAAAAGGTAAGCAATATGTAAGCAATGATGTAAAGATAATACATATGTAATAATAGAAAATCTCAAATAATACATAAAAGCAACTAGCAATAGAATTAATACGGCAGAAAGTAAAATTGAACACCAGACAGAACAAATGAAATTAAAAGCTTAATAAAAAAAATCCAAATATCCAAAGAATAATTAAATTTTGGGGAGATAGGAAGTAGTTTATAATCATTAGGAAGATTGCTCTGACTTCTTGAAAGAATTTAAACAAACTCATAACTGCCATTTTATGCAAACATTTCAGGGAGGAAATGGTCGAACTTGGTGAAAATTTTATCTTCCAGGATTCAAATGTAATCTTGAATGAAAGGTAAATACTATTATATAGAGCAAGGTTAGAAGAAATATGATCAAGATGAGCAAATTAACCATTAAGAAATGATAAGTTTCTAAAGAGCTTCAGATTATACAAACCCCATACTCTTCATGTGGAAATTGTGCTTCTCCTTTTCAGTCAAAATTGATATGTTATAAATTTCATTCTGCGAGTCAAAAGATGGAGTGAGTATTGGAAGAATAGCTATCTAAAATGAACATGTAGACTATATGTTGGAGGAAAAAATGAAGTTACAATAAAGAAAGCTATGTAATAATCCCCAAATTTGCTATTGCTTCTCTGTGAAATTTATTTGTATATATTTCTTAATGATGGAAAGGTAAGCTGACTATAATTTGATGTAAAAGTTAATTAAATTTCTTTCAAGAGAAAAAGGAGAGAACAGCAACAAAAAAAGCAAAACCTCTAAGTTATTCAGCTCTTTTGTTGTAGGGTAACAAAGCTATACTTAAAAAAAACCCAAATAAATAAATAACGAAAACATCTCACCAGTCATAAAAAGTACATGCTTCAGAGTGCCTTATATATAGGCAATAAATGTATGGCTATGAATGTGTAGTATCCTCTAAAGTTTTAACATGTTAACTAAAAAGCAAACAAACACTCATATAGTGCATACTTTGAAAATGCAATCATTTGGAAAAATAATTATAACTTTGGGCAAAGACATTCAAATTCATAGATTTCAATTCCACTTAAGAATTCAACATGCAATAATAGGAGTTGGTAGAAGATTAATAGTGATGCTTTAATTTCAAGGTATTCATACAGTGTGAAGTCAAACTACGGAAAGAAAAAGTAACTAAATATTTTACCTGGCTTTGAGGGATTGCTGGAGGAGTTGTTTTAAATATTAACATCATTTATCTTGTTTTAGGAACTTTAATAGTTATTTTAAAATGAGGCTTAATTCTATAGTTCAGAGACCAGGTTTTCAAAGGCTTTCTCAAGGATGCCTATAAGTTAGTGTGTATTTGCAAGATTGCACATGCAAACTAATTTGACTAGTGGAAGCCACAATTGACCTTTTTGTTCCCAAAGAGCTAGGAATAATTAGCTACGGCTATGATTGGCCAATTTGGGGCACAATTAGTTTGCACAGATACTATTAGCACATGCCATTAGAGCCACAATTTCCTGGACCACAATACTAGTTACAATAAAATTTTATCATCTCCAAAGTCTAGAAGAGATTTTAAACATAAATAGGTGCAAGCTGGTGAAGCAAACAGTGACATATGTTAAAGTTACCTAACTGCCAAGTAAACTGTCAAGAGCATTATTAATGCAAAGTATCTGTTCCAAACAAAAGGGTCCAATCCATCAAACTTTTCGACTGAAAGTATCCCCACATCCTAGTCCTTCAATTACTGCAGCTAGATGATAAAGTAATCAGTACAGCAGATCACCACATCAATCAGGAGAGATGGGATCTGATTTCAAGATCAAATTGGCTTTAAAAAGCCATTAATTATCCCAGCTTAAGACAGCTGATGTGAAAGGTGAAGAAACACAGAAGATAAAAATGTAAATGTTACAGAATCCATAGACAGGATTAAACTTTCCTTTTTTTTTTCCATGCTGAGAAAAAATGCACTTTGCAAAGAGCTGGAACTTTTAAGGCCTGGGAAAAAGTAACAAATAACAGATCAAAACTGTAGAAGAAAGGTCATTTACACTGAGAATAAATAGGAATAGATAGCAAAACTTATGTTTTTAATAGAAAGATTTGCCTTCTGGAAAAGATTTTTATTTTAATCAGAAGAAGAAATAAATTAACCTTTGTTTGTATTATCGAAAGGGGGATAGAAAGGCCTCAAGCTGATTCTGCCAGAGAGCAGTCAAACCATTTCAAGAGTGTCTGGGCCAATGGTCTGTGAGAATAAAATATTTAATTGTAGTACATGATTTCTCTCAATAAAGGCAGCTCTTTGCAAAAGGTGCTTTTAAAAAATAAATATGGTAAAAACAGTACATTGAGGAAGAGGGGCAATTTTGATTTTTACTTTTCCCTTTAAATGTTCTGAATAAGTCGGCATGAAATCTTGTGGGGGAGGGGGGGAGGGGGTTAAAAAAAAAAGGAAGAGACTATTAGAACTTGAATGCTCAACTTTTTATAGTAAAAATACTCACTACAACCATATAAATGACACAATGTATATAAAATCTGACTGATTAATGCTAAAGGATACAAGTGAAATTCCCAACAAATTGTTAGGAAAATATAGTTAAATTGAAGTCATGTACATTTCTCTTTTTCAGTAAAATCTTCATCAGAATTAAGGAAAGTCAAGTGCATACAAGAGTATAGAAATTGAGTCCTTATACCTTGAAATTGTCTTTTGATGGAAAAAAATCAGTAATTTGTGATTTTTTTTCCCTTAGAAGCAGATATTTATATTTCCACTCAACTTCCTTTAGATTCCTATCCTGTGCCAGTGTAACATATTATAAAAATAATGCCAAAAGATTCAGATATGAAGGTGATTTTTCTCAGGATTTGATTTTTAGGATTCCCAGCAATGTACTACTTCTCTGTAATAGTCATATGATGGTCTGAAATAGTCTGATGACACCAAACACCAATGGGAGTGACTGAAGGGTGGAGTAGAAACTTCCACCTTAATGGGCTTAATTAGCATCAATTAGGGCTTTAATGGCATTTCCACAAAGTTACACAACACATCTCCATGGGCACCATAGAGTTTGAACATGCAACCCCTTTGTCTACTGAACAAATATATGTTTATTTGCCAGTGAATGCTTCATAAAGTCTGAAATGTTTTTCTAGCTTTGCTACCCCATATTCAATCTTAGATGATTTACGCATTTAATGTTTACCTCTAAGCAAAACATATTAAAAATGTGTGTCTCTTTAAAAAACAAAAACAAAAACATTACCTAAGGATGAAAACACCATATACGTCTTATAGAAATTCAATTTATAAATGTTCTCACTGTATCCTAAAGATCTAAAATTCTTTGGGAAGGCAGATCCCATTATGCTACTCCCCAAATCACAAAGAACTGGCCCAAAGGCAAATCTGCTAGTTTTTCACATTTTTCTTAGATTCTTTTAAATAGTACAATGGATTCTCCTGAAACATGTTACAATACAAGTCTGAAATACAACACAGGGCAAAGTAAAGGGGGAAAAGTGATAGAAAGAGGAGGGGAAAAACCCATCCATAGCAATACAGGAGTAGTGTGTCTTATTAAAAGATAGCAAATTTGTCTTTATCTTGGTTTTAAAAAAATTAGAAAATGATAAAAAGGTTTTTTTTTCTCCTAATAATGGAGGATATGCATATTTCCCCCCTTGATTTGAAATCCTTGAAGTTCTATTTCTGAAGTTATTTTAATCTCTCATGAGCAGTTCAAAAATCATTGCCATCTTTCATCAATAGGCAAGAGAGATTTAATTCACTTAGTATTCTTTGGGTATTTTAAAATACTGCATCATACATTATATCTGTAAATTTAATTCAATTTGAGGGAAGGGTCAGATTACAAAATGTGATATTGTATTCAGTGAAAAATTATCCAAACCAACTCATGTAAAAATCTAATCTGGAAATATACATATATACATATCACAGAACTTTAATAAACTGAGAAAACATATGTGAATAGTCTTGCAAAGAATAGTAATGCCACCATTAAGAGACTACTCCCTTATGACAAAATGGAAAAGATATCATCATCATCATCATCATCATCATCATCATCACCATCATCATCAATTTTATAGGTTGCTTCTCTGGGAAAATCTTTCCAGGTATTTATAGTGTATACTTTTGTGGTACATAGGCAATGGGAATACCTATGAGAGAGACAATTATGATACTAATAATGAGAAAGCTAACTCACATAATTCTACAGTATGGCTTTCATTTTATGGCATGAGTAATATATTTAGTTGTCTTTTCCTTTATATTTTAAGGTTGTTTTTATTGACCCACCACAGAAAGTAAAGCCGCTCTTCTCTAAGTATGAGAGGATATTTGTTGCAAAGAATAAACTGGCTTCCTTTAGAAGTCATTACTCAAAGTTTTATTGGTATTTCTCTTTTCCCGTTTTTTCCTTGTTTTTGTAGTGTGTGTGTGTGTGTGTGTGTGTGTGTGTGTGTGTGTGTGTGTGTGTGTGAATAAGAACTGGGATTGCTATGGGCAACTAACTCATTACTATTAGACTGACAGATGAGGCACAAGTGCTTAAGCTAACAAGTTTTAAAGCTCTTCATTACATGGATAAAATTCTAACTGCCTCTTCACCAAAATGGGTCTCTCAGAGACTAGAATCTTTGATTCTTTTCATTTTTACAGCCCATGAAATCTGAGGACAGTGAAAACAGGAAGATACTTTCCTATTAATAGAAAATGGAAAGAACTGAAGCATCATTTCTACAGACAGATCATCTCTTCCAAGAGTATTTTCCATATACTGTGTATTTATGTGTGTGTTGTTTTACAGATGTTGTGTCTCCCATTAAAATGTAAGCTCCTTGAGGGTAAGAATTGCTTTTTGTTTTATAAACTTAGTGGGTAGCATAATACCTGGAACAGATAAACATTAATAAATGTTTATTGATAGATTGATTGATGGCTGATTGCCAGGACATAGTAGAAGGAAGAATAGTGGAGCTCATTCTGTGACAACTGACATAGTTGTACTTGTATATTTTATATCCAGGATATCACACATATTACCCATCTGATAAGTGTAGCCACATTAAAATATAATTGGGAAATAATTAATAAAAGAAATAAAAATACAACAGAATATAGATACTAATATATATTTTTCTAAACCAACATGTAACTCACAGAGATGCTTATATATGGTTTACTGACCCTGATTTCTATTACAGTCTGATACCATCATTCCACATCTTTTTCTGTTTGTTGTTCATTTTCCTAGAGGTTGACTATTCAGCATAATCTACGTGATTTTTAATATTCATCTTAGCTAATGTTCAGTACTTGCTGCTATTCAGTTGTTTTTCAGTCATGTCTGATTCTTTATTAACATCATTTTGGGTTTTGCTTGCAACTGATTTGACATTACCTTGCCCATCTCATTTTACAGATAAGAAAACTGAGGCAAACAGGATTAAGTGATTTGCTCAGTATCACTTAGTTAGTCATATCTGAGACCAGATTTAGACTCAGGAAGAATAATCTTCCTGACTTCAGATTCAGCAATCTATTTTGTCACTTAGCAGTCACTTATTTCTTACTACTAATATGTCTTTTATCAGTACTTTTCAGAAATCTAAAAATTTTCCAGACCATAGATTCTAAAACAGTGCTTCTGTAAAGGCAGATGCCTGCCTTAATTTTGTCAAATGTTTAAAATGTATGGGAAAAACACATTTCCTAGTCATCAAGTGACTAAAAATTGGGACTCTATGCCTTTCTGATCTGTTAACATGCAGCTCTGGATACCTAGCTCTGTCTTTTATAGAAGAAGATGTAGAGTTTCTTCCTAGTAATGGAAGTCCAAGGAAGATGAACTTCTAGGCACATGTTCTCAATCTTTTTTTTTTTTTTTAATAACAGCTTTTTATTTATCAAAATATATGCAAGGATAGTTTTCAACTTTCCCCTTGTGCAAAACTTTGTGTTCCATATTTTTCTCCTTCCCTCCCCTATTCAGAAAGTAATCCAATATTATTTAAACATGTGAGATTCTTCTAAACATATTTCCACATTTATCATGCTGCATAAGAAAAACCAGATCAAAAAGGAAAAAAAAGGAAATAAAAGAAAACAAGAAAGCAAAGAACAACAACAACCAAAAAAGTGAAAATACTGATGTAGTGATTCCCATTCAGTCCCTATAAGCCTCTCTTTAGATGCAGATGGCTCTCTTCATCACAAGTCTATTGGGATGGTCCTGAATCACCTCACTGTTGAAAAGAGCCAAGTCCATTACAATTTGATTTCAGTCTCCTGCTATTTTTAACTACGATAACTATCATCTTGGCCAAGCTATACTTTTGCCCCTGTCATGCTCAAAGTTGGATCTTTCTGGTCTAATGAAGCTACAAGTGACGATATTTTAAGAAAAGAATCTGAAGTTATTTGACTCTCTCATGAGCAATTCAAAAATCATGGCTACCTTTCATCAATAGGCAGGAGAGATTTAATTCACTTATCATTCTTTGGGTATTTTAAAATACTGCCTCATGCAATGTATCTGTAGTTTAATCCACTTTGGGGGAGGGATCAGATGTACAAGATGCAATATTGTGTTCAGTGAAAAATTATTCAAACCAACTCACATAAAAATCTAATCTGAAAACATACATACACACGTCAAATAGCTGGATTTAAACATAATCAATAATAATCTTAATGGTATCAGAGGAAATAGGAAGATATGTGTTCATATCTCTGCAATTTTGTTTTACCAGATATTGCTAAGCAAGTACTATAATGTTAGATAGGTAACTTAGCTCCTTGAATACCAATAAAAATATAATGTACAAATACTGAAGTGATTATTTAGAAAGAAAATTCTTTCTAAAGTGAAATGATTCAAAATGGATTTATGCTATAATAGGACATAGCAAGTATTGATTTTTTTTCTTATCAAGTATAAATATTATTTAAAAACTAACATCTAATGAAACTCCTTTTCCAGCAATTTACATAAGGGTAAAAAAAGAGGAGAGAGGTTTAATAACAAACAATTTGAAAGTGTAAACTATACAGGTTGATACACCTGAATCAGCAACAGGAAATGACTTTGCTATTTAAATTTGTCTCAAAATATTTACAGGACAGAGCAGATCTTAATCATTAAACCTCACTTTTTTTCTTCCTGGACGAGTTGTTATTATACCCTCTTTACAGATGGGTAAGTTAAGATTTGGCAATATGCCCAAGGCTTACAAATAAAACAGAGTTGGGAATATCTACACTACAATCAAACACACCCCCTCCCCCCCCACACACACACGAGGTTTCTAAATTTCATCATGGAAAATTATGAACAGGTATGTATGAAACTGTGGCTTAAGATATGATTAACAAGATAATTTTGCATATGGGTAAACTTGAGGGATAAGTATAAATTAAAAGCACATATGCAAATAAAAAATTCTATTGTTTACTGAGACTGTGCTTCAAAATTTTTATTTTTCTAATGGTGTTAAGGATATGTTGGAACATGTGTTTAAAACATAGCAACACTTTTCTCATCATTATCCCTAAAGCAGCTGCTGATTGTCACTTTGGCAACATTCATTTTTGGTCATTCAGCTCTAAGAAACTATGTTTTAACAAATTTAGAAATGTCAAGAATAATTGATTTTTTTTTTTAACTACATAAAGATGTCTGACCTTGTAATGATACATCTCCAAAGGTTAAAGACTTCAGACCAGTCTCTGTGAGTATAACTGCTTATAAGGCACAGTGAAACAATTGCAGGGCTCATCTTCTCCACTATTAAGATCTGAATTTGAATCACTGCTCCTTAATTTAATCACTGAGAAAGTCACTTTCAAACATTTTGAGTTTCCTCTTCAAAAAATAAGGATAATAAAATTTGTCCTATCTACTCACAGAACTGTGGCCAGGCATAAGAAAGAAGATGGATGTAAAGTGTTCTATGAAAGTGGATTTTTTTGGACATCATCCACATGTGTAAATTATTGGGATACCAGCTGAGTCCCAAACACTTTAGAAGTTAAGAACAAATCAGGCCTATAATTTCAAGGAAAATGATTTGATACTTGGACATGTGTCATTCTAAGTAAAATCTAAAAATTCCATGTTTTCACTAAAACACCAGAGTCCCTTACTTTTGTTCAGATGATCTGAAAACGGGGACTATAAGTATTTTCACTAGTGGGTTTGTCATATAAAGATGCTGTATCATGAAAAATGCCCACTCTGGAGAAGTGAGTTTTAAATAACTTGCAATTTTTGAAGACTTTGTGCTAAATATTTGGGAAAACATTTGTGCTGGAATCTTTAGGCTAGGATCCGAGCTCCAGCCACCAGCAGCACTGCCTGATTGCATAATCAGTGCAGGTGGCTCTACAGGGGCAAAATCATGTAGCAGCAGTCAGTGACAGGAACAATATTAATGATTCTAGATTCATCCTTTTCCTTGTTCTGATATCTCTCACATACTATTAAATGCCCTTTAACTTTGGCTTAAACTATAGAAATGGGTATAAGAAGACACTTTCGCAATGTACAAGAGGAAGCAGAAATGACTGCCACACACACAGGCACACACAATTTTGTTTTGTTCTGATAATATTTTCTGTGGTAGCCAGGTGGTAAAGTGAATAGAATGCAAGCCTTGGAGTCAGGAGAGCCTTTGTTCAACACCAGCCTCAGATCACACTAGTTATATGATCTTGGGAAAGTCATTTAACCCTATTTGTCTCAGTTTCCTCATTTTTAATATGAACTAGAGAAGAAATTGGCAAACCATTTCAATATCTTTGCCAAGAAAACCACAAATGGGGTCATGAAGAGTCAACACGGCTAATTGATTAAATAACAACAGAGATAATATACTCATAAAGAAAAATGACATTTTTTCAAAACTATCTAAATTTCCTAAAAAAATGAAAATTCTGGGAAATATGTTCTCTATAATTACTAAGAAAAACAACTGAATACTTAATTCAAATTTATAGCCAGGACTTAACTCTTTTCCAAAATTTTAATATATTCTGGTACCAGTTATTACATAAACACATTTATCTAAATAAAAATAACAGAAAAATAGCTTCTGACTACAAATAAAGAGAAAACTGTTTCTGTTTCAATCACATCAGTGAACAAGGAAGTCATATGTAGTTTCCTAGAGAGGAATTATTAAAGACAGAAATAGTCGATTGAGCACAGGAAATCTATGAGCACCTAAATATGAGGATAGTAATCTCTAAGGGAGGATACAAAACTACAAAGATACTCATTCATGTTTAGCCACATAAATGTAGTACATATTAAAAAGTAAGAAATCAAGAAATAAAGTTGCAATTACTTATTTGAAGAAACTTCCACATACTGACATATACTTGGAGTTGATTACAGATTCAAATGATAACAATCCAAAGCTGTTTTGAAAGTAGAGGCAAAAATTAAATACAAAAAAAAATCACATTTAAAAAAATAGAAACAAAAGCAAAATCAGACACATAGTATGATGCCCTAAAAAGACAAAACATATAGTTTTAACTATTAACATTGAATAGCTTTCACAAAAATAAAATGAATAAAGATATAGCAAACAGAAAAACTGTATAGATCTTTATATCAAATACTGCTCCTGAGTCTATCATTCAAGATACATTAGCAAATTGATAAAAATGTTTTAAGATAATTACAAACTAGAAAAGATCACAATGAAACATATGACAAATTACTAATAATAGAAAAATACAAATTCAAACAAGTCTGAGATTTCACTTTGCAACGTACAAATAAACAAAAATGGCATAAACAAAACAAAACAAAATCAGAAATAGTGTAAAGAAAGCTTTGGGGAATAGGATCACTAGCACATGATTGGTGCACTTGTGAATTAACCCAACACTTCTGGAAGTGAACTTGAATTTTTTTCTACCCCTTTATATCACCATAGTATTTCAAGTATCCCTTCCCTTCCCCAAGAGCTTTCTAGAAAGGGGGAGAAAAGAGTCAGCATAATTGATGAATATATTGGAAAAAGTCTGAAAAATACAATCATTGGACCAACAACTTCCACAGAGGGGAAGGTTGGATATGTTTTTTCAAATCTCTTTATTTGCATTCCACTTGATCTTTATAATTTTAATATATGTATACTTTTGATATTTTCGTGTGGAGTTGTTCTTTCTACTTATATAATTATAGTTACTATGTATATTGTTTTCTTAGGTCTGTTTATTTCTCTTTGATATTGATCCTTGATATTGATATTGATCATATTGATCTCTCCAAACATCTCTATATTCATTACATACATAATTTCTTTCTTTGAGGTAAGGGAGAAGCAATTGGAGTTGTGACTTGTTGAGAGTAACAAAGTAAGTATCTAAGACCAAATTTGAACTCATGTTTTCCTGACTTCAGGGACAGTGCCCTATCAACTGCCCCACATATATCATTTCTTACAGCAGAGTAATATTCTATTATATTCATGTCTGAGGCCAAAGTTCTTGTTTTATTGCTATTGTTAGCATTTTCAGAACTTATCAAATAATGGTGGTCATCCTTGCTTTATTCCTATATTTGCTGGAAAGAGTTCTAGTGCATCCCTATTGTATATAATGCTTGCTTTTGATTTTAGACAGATTTATAATATATTTTTAAAAGAGTTCCTCTCTACCTTTATTTTGTGGGAATTTTAAACAAAAGTGAATGAGTTTTCTAACCATGGTTTAAATCCTACTTGATCATAATGAAGGGTTTCTTGGATAAATTTCTATCGTCTAGTTGATAGGCTTTCCTTTAAAATTTTTGAGTTATTATTAATTAATGACACTGATCTATAGTTTTCATGTTTTATCTTTTCCTGGTTCAGGTAGTAGGACTGTATTTGTCTCAAAAAGATTCTTAAACAATGTTTTCTTTCTCAAATGTTGAGAATAATTTGTTTAGAATCACTCAAGGAAATTATTTGAACTGGTTTTAAATAATATCTTTGTTTAGGTCACATGTTAGCTAAATGTTACTATTATATGTTTCTAAAGAGTTATGGCTAAAATCAAAAATAGAATAGAGTTAAGTAAATTTAAATTGGCAAAAATTTACAAGATAGCACTAGTAGGTTAAACTGGCTCATTAAAAACAAAGCATCCAAAATATCAAGAAGACAAAAACATTGAGAAAAAAAAAAGGCAGGTAGCCAATAGCCTACCTCCACATAGTCCTTGGCATGGCCCCAATCTCTCTTGGCATCCAGATTCCCCAAACTAAAGCTCTCCAATTGTCCAAGATGAATCTTAGCTACAGATCGGCTAATTTTTCGAGTTACAAAATTAGCCCCTGAAAAAGACAAAAGATATTATCATTGATGTCCCACTGACTGATGAGATGAAATATTTAAAATCATAGCTCTTGAGCATCTCTTTCCTTCTTCAGCATATCTTCTTTTTTGCTAAAAATAATAAAAGCATCAAATCACTAAAGTTCATTTGGGTAAAAGGAAGAAGCTGGAACTTAGATCTACTCTCACAACAAATATCCTTCTTGGTGGAACTTCTTAGCATTCCTCATTTGCTCCTCAATATGCTGGCTAGGCATAAGGCCAAGGAAAAGCTATTGGAATGTCATTTTTTCTGAATACAAAATGCAGAAGGGTTATATAAAAGAAAACACCAGAATGGAAGACAGACAGCTAAGACCACCCTTGGCTATTTTCATGTATGTGTTTTTTAAAGGAACATATTTAACTTTCATATTTTCCAAGTAAGAAAACTTATTGGCCTGTCTGGGTGTGTGTGAGCAGGAGGTACAAAGGAAAATAATTTCATTCATGGGTGTAACACTACTTGCTAGAAGTAAATAAAGAGCTGAAATGAATCAGGAAGTTTTTTTCTCTACATTTAAGTTAGTAAAATAAAAACATTAAAATCTCATATTTTTATGCCAGTAAGCAGCTTTCCAGTTTCACAATGGTTCCAAATGAAATATCTCTCAGAGAACATTCATATCACCTTGCTACTTAAATGAAGTACTGTGAAAGAATGACATATAAAGTTTATATATATGTTTTGAAAAGATCAAATGAAAGGTATCATAAATAAATATAATTGTACTTGTCATTAGTTTTCTCTGGTCTTAAGATCAATCAATCATAGACTCAGATATTTGCTTAGTCTTCTGCATTCAAGCTTTGCTATTCCACAGCATAACTTTCCAGGAAATCGAAAATTTATTACCATATTATGTTTTTATAACTATAATTAAAATGAGGTAATATCACAGTTTATGATATTTTGATGATCTTAATTTTACATTTATTTTGTAGATAACACAAGAAGACTAAAATAATGACTAAAAAAAAGCTTTTGATGTTTAAAGATTCTGGTAAAGAAATACGGGTAATTTTTCTAAAGATGTATCTTAAATTATGGCAAGTTCAAATATATACCTGACTCATTTATTATACAAGGTCATAATGCTTATTTCAGTATTAATATACTTTTGCCAAATATGATGGGAATTCTCTAACCACTATCATTGCATAGAAATAAAATTATGTAATCTTCCTTGGTTCATAAATAAAATATAATTTCATGAACAAATATTTCAAAAGTAAAAGCCTCACCATAATAGAATTACAGGATCTATTATAATAGATAACATAGATAATATGATATTATTATTATCTAACAACTAAAAGGCACTTAACTTCATCTAGTCCCACTTTCGCTTTCCAAAGCAACTATTAAGGATAAAATGTTAAAGAAAAACTTCATAATTTCCCATAATTCCCATAATTTTAATAATCAGAAACTAATACATTTATTTCAGTCTACTTTGATTGAATTTCACAAATATTTGTTAAATGTCAACCATGTATACGTCATTATAGTTGGTGCTTGGGAGAAAGACAAAAATGAAACAGGCTCTTGAAGTAGATGTCAGTCCCCCTTTGTACCCAATATTGGATTGGACCCATAAGTCAGAAATAGTTTCAACTTTGCAGAGATATATCACACTAATGAGAAACTCTATCCAGTGAATGGATCTGATCTCAGTCCAAGACTTCTATGCAATGACTGACTGTGCATACTTTGCCATTAAAAAGGTAATGAATGGCAAAAATGTCATCTTGAACTACCACCAGTATTGATTCATGTTTAAAAAAGTCTTCTTTTGCAGTTTTTGTGTCAAATTTTCTGGCATAAATATCTTCCAACAATCTTTCAAAACAGATATGATGGGCAGCAAGTATAATTGTTAGATTGTTTTGGGAGCAAGTCTAATTGTTAGAATATTTTTCCAGATATCAAGTCTAAATATGCCTCTTTTTAATCTGCCAAGGACTGGAGTGGGAAAAAAAAAATCCCTTTAAGATAATAAATTGCAGATAAAGTGCTGCCCTGAGGTGATTCAGTTTGCAAAGCTCCTTAATTTGGGGGTGTATGAAAAGTTTATTTTTTAGTTAATGCTTTAAAAACCATATTTTATTATAATTGGTTTTCATTATTGTGCTAAGCATTTTATTTTATGTACTTAGAACATTCTGAGAAAGGATACATAGGTTTACTAGAATGTCACAGGGGTCCATAATACCCATCCTCTCCCCCCCCCACACACAAAGATTAAGAATTCTTAGTATAAAATTTATGTGTCAGTAGTCTTCTATACCAATGAAATTGCAGGTCTACTCTCTATTTGGATTCTGGTACTGTCTTAGGTTAAGTCTGAATTCTTTTTTTTTCCCTCTGAGGCAATTGGGGTTAAGTGACTTACCCAGGGTCACACAGCTAGGAAGTATTAAGTGTCTAAGTTCACATTTGAACTCAGGTCCTCCCGACTTCAGGGCTGATAGTCTATCCACTGTACTACCTAGTTGCCCCTTAAGTCTGAATTCTTAAGAAAAAAAAGGACATTTTAAAAAATATCAAGGAGAGACCTCTAGGATCCAAGATGGCAGAGTCAACCGTGAATTGCTGTACCTCTCCCAAATTTAACTCAGGGCAACCAAAAAAGTGCCCCTCGACAATTTCTAGAACAGTGCAATCAGCAAGGAGATAGGATGAAACAATCTTTTAGCAGAGAAAACTTGGAAGTTTAGCAAGAGGGATCTGTCTCCTTCGGATATAGAAGGGACACAGTCCATGACTGGAGTTCCCAGCAAGTCTTCAGCAAGTTCCTCAGCAAATCAGCAGGAGAAATTAAACACCAGGGTGGTGGAGCAGGCAAATGCCAAGACCAGGACCTTACAGAGGCCTTAGCATAGCTAGGGGAGCCAGGAGACTCTAGCTCTGGGGATTACCACAGGCTTCGGTGTAACCCCAGGTAAAGAGGCATCCTTCAGTGGCCAGACCACAGTACGCTTCAGTGAGCCCTAAGAGAAACACAGAAACGTGCCCACTGTACCTCAGGACATGCCAGACACCACATTAGGACCCTACCTCAGCACCAAGTAGACTGCCAGACCCCCATGGCCTCCAGGAGCTCCAGCCACTCCCTATTGCACACCTTACTGCAGCATCAGACACAGCAATCTCCTGTGAGTCTCAGAGCAACATCAGTGTAGCATTAGGTGAACAGTCACGGCCTACACCCACTGGCTCAAGATGCCTGAGACAATGCCCATTCTGTCACAGGAGAAGAGTTCAAATTTAAAAGAAAGATAGAAGGGAAAAAAAAAGATCAAAAAACAACAACAAAAAGAACCCAACCACAGAGACTTTTTCATGGTGACAGGGAAGATCAAGACACAAACTCAGAAGAGAATAACAATGTCAAAAGACCTATGGACAAAACCCCCAAATTAAAGCATTAAGCATGGAGCAGAACTCTTCAAGAGGAAAAAGTCTGGGGAGAGGCCTAAAGTTACAGTTTAAAAGGTATAAAGGGGCTTTTCACCCCTTCTGGCTCACCCTCTCCCTTAGTTGTTGTCCCAATTCTTCCTCTGAAAAAGTTCTAGGGGACTAGTCAAGTTGAAGTCTTTGCTTCCTTCATATGTGGTGAAAAGCAGGCTTGGGTCATTAGATAGCATGGATGAGCCACAACCCTTCCATTGTGAATTACTGAATGTATTGTAAGTAGGGAAGCAGTATTAGTTGACAGGAAAACAGGAGAGCTTTGTAATTGTTTAAATTCTCCATACATCTTGCTCTAAACTTCAACCCAGAAGGATCCTGGGTGGAAGTAAGTCAAAAAAGGCATAGCAGAAGGTAGAGGAAAGGAGCGAATTCTGTGATTCATTTTCATTTTTTTTTCCTTTTCATTAATTCCCTTTATATTCTTTGCCTTTTGTTTGTATAGGTGAATTTTGTTATTATCTTTTCATCATTTTAAATCACAAATTCTCAGAGATCATTTCCACTCATAGTTCTATCATTTTCCCCAAGAAACCTGACATTCCATGTTATTACGAATCAGATCCAGAACTGAATACAAATACAAAGGAATGGGAACTAACAATACCATATCCTGAACTCTATTATAAAGTAGTAATCATCAAAAGTATATAGTACTATCTATAGAAAAGACTTGGTACACAAGTCATGGCAGTCAATAACTGTAATGTTCTTGTTTGGTTTTCTGGAGGTCTTGGGAGCAGCCTTCTTTTAAGTAGAGTAATCACCCCAAGAATAGCCAGGTGTTAAAGTCCAAATACTTTATTATCTCCTTCACAATCTAGTTTTCTTGCCTGGGGCCCAGGCTAGCTTTCTTAAGAGAGCCCTTCAGAGTCTTAGTTTCAGTGGAGAAGCTAAGTTGGACAGGCCTGCCACCATGGTAGTGTGAAATGGAGTGAATGAATCTGGCTCCGAGTCCCTTCTGAGTCTGTGTCTGCCCCTTCTGAGTCTCTCTCTCCTAGCTCTTCTGAGTCTGTCTCTGGCTCTCAGTCCGAGGGCTTGGCTTCAGCTTTCAGCCACCACAAAGGAGGATGATGGAATGAATCTGTCTCTCCTTGGCTCCCAGAGCTTGAGCTCCAGTCTCCAATCCACTTGTCTTCTCTGGCTCTGAATCACAGTTTATATGCTCTACACTGAGTATAAATTAATCATTATATCACTAGGAAACCATTATTTGTTGTAAGATTAAATCAATCATACTGAACTTAGAGAACTATTAATCACCATGCTAAAACAGATGACCATTGTCTCATCAATTCCATTGAATTAGCACTTTGTAAAATGCACTAATCAATTCCACTGAATTAGCATTTTAAAAATTCTTGTTTCAAGTTCAGAGTTCTGGCCCATAACAAATGACCATAATAGTCTAGTATTTGCAAATCCAAAGACCCAGCTTTTGGGATAAAAACTATTTGTTAAAAACTACTCAAAAAAATGGAAAATAATAGTATACAAACTAGATATAGACCAACATCTCACACTATGTACCAAGATTAAATCATAATCTGTGCATGACATAGACAAAAGGCAGTTTTCAGATGAAATCAAAGCTACCTGTAGGTATATGAAAAAGTGTACTAAGTTACTTTTGATTAGAAAAATGTAAATTAAAATAACTTTGACATATCACCTCACACCTATCAGATTGGCTAATATGACAATAAAAGGAAGTGATAAATGCTGGAGAGGATGAGGGAAAACTGGGACATTAATGACTAGTGATGGAGCTGTAAACTCATCAACAATTGTGGAGAACAATTTAGAACTATACCCAGAGGTCAGTCAAACTATACAATACTCTTTGATCCAGCAATACTACTACTAGGTCTGTATCCCAAAAAGATTACATTGAGTGATGATTAACTATGAATGATTCAGATCTCAGAAACACAGTGATCCCAAACAAATACAAAGGAATCATAAAGGAAAATGTTATCCACATCCAGATAAAGAATTGATGGACTCTGAATTCAGATCAAAGAACTTTTTTTTTTCACTTACTTTATTCAAATTTTTGAGTCTTCTTTTTCCCCTTTTGATCTTTTTCTTTTACAACTGTGACTAATAAGGAAATATGTTTTACATGATAGCACAAATACAAGCTATAACAAACTGCCCACCATCTTTGAAAGAGGGCAGGGGAGAGAAAAAGGGAAAATATTTTGGAATTCAAAATCTTTTTTTTCTTTCAATCGTATTTTATTTTTCCAAATACATGTAAAGGTAGTTTCCAACATTCATTTTTTGCCTGATTTTGTATTCCAAATTTTTTTCTTGCCTACTTTACCCACCCTATCCTAAAGACAGCAAACAATCTGATACAGGTTAAATATGCACAGTACTTTAAAACTTCCATATGTGTCATGTTCTGCAAGAAAAATCAGACCAAAAGAGAAATAACCATTTATTTTGTGGTTTGATTTATCTAGTTTTTAGAGTGCAAGGTTGAGATTCCCCCACTAGTATAGTTTTGTTGTCTATTTCTTCTTGCAGCTCTCTTAATTTCTCCTCTAAGAATCTGTCTGCTATAACAGTTGGTGCATGTATGTTTAGTATTGATATTATTTCATTATCTGTGGTACTCTTTAGCAAGATATAGTTTCCTTCCTTATCTCCTATAATTAGATCTATTTTTGCTTTTGCTTGATCTGAGATCAGAATTGTACCTCTGCTTTTTTTTACTTCATCTGAAGTATAAAAGATTCTGCTCCAAGCTTTTACCTTTACTCTGTATGTATTACTCCGCTTTAAATGTGTTTTTAATAAACAAAAATTGTAGAATTCTGGCTTTTAATCCAGTCTTCTTTCCTGCTTCTGTTTTATGGGGGAGTTCATCTCATTCACATTCACAGTTAAAATGACTAATTCTGTATTTCCCACGATCTTATTTACCCCAAATTATGCTTTTCTCTTTCTTTTTCCCCTTTCCCTCCTCCCCAGTATTTTGCTGCTGACTACCATCTCATTCAAACAACGCCCCCTTACAATCCTTCTCCCTTTTTTATACCTTTACCCTATTACTTCTGTTTTTCCTTCTATTAGCCTCTCCCTTTCCTTTCCCTTTTCCCTTCCTACTTCCCTATAAGGTGAGACAAGTTTCTCTGTGAAAGAAATTAAAACCGTTTCTATTCATATGAAAAGGTGCTCTAAATAAATTACTTTGATCAGAGAAATGCAAATTAAGACACCTCTGAGGTACCATTACATACCTCTCAGATTTAACATATATTTTTACCATGTTAAAAATAAATAAACATAAAAGTACAACATAATCAAAATACTTCTTCCCAAATTAGAACTTATATTTGTTTACTTAGCCAAAGAGGGAAAAAAATCAATATTTCATTCCTCACTGGAGTACATTATGCTGGGTATAAAGTTATCTCTCTTTGACATTAAAAAGTATTATTAGTTTCTTCAAAAATTTTCAATGATTTGGTTTCTAGATTTTTCTTTGTTCTGGATATCTACTTATAGAGTCCTCTTAATTTGTAGTTAGAAGGAATGGACCCATTGTAATGGACATGGGTTCAGTTTGCAACTAGCAAAGGGATAAGAAGGAGAGCAAAGAACATTTTTTAATAGTTTCATAATCATTAAAACTTACTGTAGTCATTTTAATTTAGTTTTTTAAAAATCTTATACTAAGAAAATTGTTTAGCTTTTTTTTTTTTTTTTTATAGGATGGATTTAGACAGGATTGGGTAATATTGACTAATTCAGATGAGGAAATTTAGGTCTGGAGGGTTCCAGTGATTTGCCTTTAGTTATATAAGTGGTTAGGAGAAGAGCTAGGGGAAACTAGTTCTCTGACTCCACTGACAGTGTTTCTTCCACAGCACCAAGCAGTAATACAGAACTTTGAATTGCCTGCAGAGTCATCCTGTTTTTTGTGATGCTTCCCCTTTAAGTCAGGGTACATTTCCTGTAGGCTCAGAAAAGACAAGAAGATCACCTACTGTTTGAGATCACTCCACCACCTAAACACAATGAGGTGAATTAAGGTCAGAATTAAAGCCAAATTCTTAATTTCCTGGCTTTGTCAGTCTGCTAGTCACATTTTAATATTTCCATTCCTTTGTAAAGTGGTCACTATTGTTAGGCCTCAATTTTATTTTGTCACAAATATTTTATAAAATATCACAAAAGAATGTTTTAACTTAAGAATCCCCTAAAATATGATATAAAAATGGAGAAAATTGAAGAAAATGTGATACTCTAAAATATTATTAATAAAATTTCACCAAAAAAAAAAAGGGCATTATTCCTTTCCCTCATTATATAAAAGGTAGAGACTATTTTTTTTCCTCTCTGTATTCCAGACATTATTAGTATACAATTCCTGGTACATAGTAAGCACTTAATAAGTGCCCACTGACAATTTAGAAGCATGCTTTTTTAAATTAACAAATAAGAAATGGATGTAATAACAGCAGATTGTGTTTGTTTTAATCTACATCAGAACTTATTTCTTTGGAGATATTTTCAAAAATACTAACTGGGGACTGCTGATGATAATGATTATTTCTAACACATATATAATTCTTTAGAGCAAGTGAAATGTTTCATTAAAATAACAGAAATGAAGGAAGAAACAATGAAGGGGTATATGTCAAGTCCTAAAATTAATAATCATTATTTTTATCTCATTTCCCAATGACAGAGATGAATTTTCATATTATTTTTCCACGCAGACCTCAAATTAATTATGGTTAAAGTGGTGATGTCACTTTGAGCACAAGAGCAATTTTCTCAACAGAATTATATGCTTGAAATTAATGTTTAACCAGTTTTACAATTTGAAATTATTCTGAAATATTCTCTAGAATGGAAAGCCTCTTCCTATGCAGAATGAGTGATACTTCTTTGGAAAGTAAAAATTGTAAAAATCATTCCATTGCATACTGAACCCCACATGAACCTAAACCTCGGCCCTGATTTTTCCCCCCACGATCCTGCCATCTGCTGCTCCAAAGCACGTGGTAATTTTAGGCATCCCCACTGAGAACTGACTGGGCCACAGCTCTGTTGAGACAGGGTGTAGAAAGAAAAGACACTGAGAATGTCATGGCTGACTGACCAGACTCCTGAGATCAGAGAGATTATGCCTCATTTGCTCACCAAGTCCTGCCAAAAGCAACACTATTTAACTGCAGGTACTCAAAACCCACCAGGCATGTTTAAAGAAATTTCAGGCTTAAAAGAAGACCATTCATAATGTGCATTTGTTTGGGAAAACTACCACCTTTTGGCAAGTATTCATAAATAAGTCTTTAAAGGGAGAAGCAAAAAAGGATTCTGCTGTTTGTACCAACTACTGGGTACATTTTTCTGCCAATAGTTATTACACTCATAAATACTTTAGTTGAAGTGAAATGAAAGAAAAAATGTAGAGAAATTTTACAGCAAATAATAATCAAAAAAGATAACTACCAATTTTATAAACTGAAAGTAAAAAGTAAAATCCAACAATTTTTAATAGCTATATATTCACAGTAAATGTCTAACCAAACTTTCATATTTTAAAGAATTTACAAAGAGAATTCTTAAACATTTGATAATAGCATTTTTATAATTAAAATGGACATGTCCTCTTTTTTTCTCACAAGTTTTGTCTATAATTTTAATAAATATTTGGTAGCCCCATCAAGAATGAATTATTGTACTTATTTCCCTCATAGTCCTTTGAAAAATTATCATTCTTCTTTTTTGCCATATTTACCAATAGGTTATATTTGAGATAGAAACCCAGAGTTCCTTTAATGTATCTTTCTCTAATTAATAATGATTTAAAGAATTTTTTGATATGATTATTAATGGCTCGGATTTCTTCCTTTAAAAATTTCCCACTCATAATGTATTGGGTAATAGCTCCTGTTCTTATATATTTAAAAAAGTCCTGATATAGCTTTCAGATCCTTTTCAGAGTAACCTGACACACAATTTTTCACCAACTGACTTTCTTCTCATTTTAAATGTGATCTTTTTTTTTTTTTTTGATGAGGTAATTGGAGGTAAGTGACTTACCAGGGATCACACAGCTAGGAAGTGTTAAGTGTTTGATTTGAACTCAGGTCTTTCACTGTGCCATCTAGCTGCTCCATTCCCTTCTAAATATAACCACATTGCATTTGTGAAAACTTGTTTTTAAATAAGTTTTTATTGATGTCTTTGTTTTATTAATTCTGTTAATTTCCCCCATTTCTTCATCCCCTGCCAAAGAGCCATGACTTATAACAAATATTTAATGCCAAAAAAACAGAAAAAAACATAATAAGGAAAATAATTTGAATAACTGAATGACACATTAAAAAAATCTGAAAATATGTGCAATGTACCACACTCATTGACATACCTCAACATAATGAAAAGAACAGACTAACTGAAAAAAGTCTGATGTTGGGGAAATTTGAAGACAGAAAAAGGGGATGATGGGAACAACAGAGGAGGAGTATAATGGAAACAATGAACATGATCTTGGATAGAGTCTAAGATAGTAGGGGAATAGAAGAACCTAGTGTGCTAAGGTCTAAGAGGTTTCAAAGAGATGGATAGGACTGAATAACTAAACAACAATAACAAAAGTTTGGGGTGTTTTTTCCCATCTCTTGATATGTTTATTTATAATTTTTGATTTTGTGTATGTGTATTTGTTTGTTTTTCCATTTATATTGAAGTCATTTTACATATATATATATATAATATGTATATATATGTATATATACATATATATACATATATTTGTGGAGATGAACATTTTCTTTTTATTACCAAAATTATTATTTCTTATAGAATGACAATATTTTATTATTCTTACATGCCAAACTTTATTTAGCCATTTCCCAATTGAAAGCCATCTACTTTGCTTCAAATTCTTTGCTACCACAACAAAAGTTACTATAAATATTTTGATGTATATGAGGATTTTCTTGTTATAAATAGTCTCCTTCAGATATGAGCTTAGCAATGAAATCTCTAGATCAAAAAGTATGGACATTATGGTTACTTTATCTGCATAATTCAAAACTGCTTTTAACAAATTTTGATGGAAGGATTCTGAGAAGATGGCAGAACCTTTTTTTTTTAAGTTGGTAATTTTCAAGCTCTCCAGATTTCCCCTACAAATAGAACAAATTTGCACCTCAGAGTAAACAAAGATTGGTGAAAAATCAAGAAAACTTTGGGCAGAACAGGGGTCCTCCTGGTACAACCCAAGAAGATCTGAAGAAAGAGCCCAGGCCAGGATTAAACCCTGTGGTGAAAACACCTCCAGGCTAATTCCACAGAAACAGCAAGTGGGGAGCCCTGGGGCTAGCTTGGTTTGGCTGAAGCATCAGCAGGAACCACAGAAATCTTTACCTCCCTGAGATTGTATGGAACTGGGGTCTGAGTCCCGGAAGACTAAAGTAACCTTGGCTGATTAGGAAGTCCAGGTCCAGCTGTGTGGTGAGGAATGAGGTCCCAGAAAAGGAACCAGCACACCTATGAGTGTAAAGTCAGTGAGGCAGCATCTCTGCTGGCTGCGGGCACTGGCTGGAAGGTAGAGCTCTTGGTTTGGGATTCCAGGTCACAGAGGAAAGCCCAAGTGAAGCTAAAGGCACCATTACCCCCATCCCACAATTAGAGGTGCTTAAACTTATTATGGGAACAGGGAAGACCAGGTTCATCTTCAGAGGAAGGCACTGAAGTAAAAAGAGCTTATTCTATCTCAAAGAATAATGTGAAATGGCTCCCTGCCCAAAGAGAAATTATAGTACAACCATAACTCTAGCTGATAGAACCATAGACCCAACCCCCAGGAAAACTGGGTTTGAGAATTTAAAATGACCCAGCAATCCCAAACCAGGTTGCATCTTTGTCTCCTCGCCATTAGTAGCAGAAATCTCATGCAAGAGTTTTGTCTCCCTGCCTCTGTCTTTTATATATTTCCTTAACAAACAGTTGCAAATATGTCAGATAAGGAAGCAAGCAAACTTGTTTGATGGTTTCTTTAGACCCTATAAAAAGCCCTATGTCCTTTTGTTCAGGGCCACACGATTTGGATACTGATCCTGTGTGGCCAAATTTGACTTTAATAAATTCTCCAATTAAAAATTAGTATTTCTCAACTCATCTTTATATCCTGGCACAACACTAGAAAAAGAGATATAGAATCTCAAAGATGAAAATAACTCTTTGAAAATTATAATAGAGCAAGGGGAAGCAAGGGAGACCAAGAAATAATAAAACAGATTTTTAAAAAATGAAAAAATAGAACAGAATGTGAAACATCTTATAAGAAAAATGACAGATCTGGAAAATGGATCAAGAAGAGAAAATATAAGAATAAATTGAATTATCTGAATGTTATGACCAAAAAAAGAATCTTAACACAATAATACTAGAAATAATTCCAAGAAAATTGTCCTGGAGTGATAGAACATGAGAGGGGAATAGAAAGAGAAAAATTCACTGATTACCACTTCAAATAGATCCTTTGTGGAAAACACAAAACATTGTAAAACCAAATTTCAAAACCCTCAGATCAAAAAGAAAATTTTGCAAGAAACAAGAAAAATAAAATTGAAATATGGTGGAGCAACAATTAGAATAGTACAAGACTTATCAGCAGTCACAATAAAAGACTGCAGGTCCTGGAATCATAGCTTCCTACAATCAAAAGAACTAGTGCTGCAGCCAAAAAGATCATATCCAGCAAAATTATCTATAATATTGAATGAGAAAAAATGGACATTCAATGAACTTGCAGATTTTCAGGACTTTCTATCATCCAAACCAGAATTTAATAGAAAATTTACGATATAAGAGCTAATAAAAAAAATCAATTTCAAGGAACTCAACAAATTATTTATGTCTTTTTTTTAATATGGGAAATATTAAATGTTAATCATATGTTTAAGACTGACATCAACAATAGAGCAGCTAAAAAGAAAGATTGGGACAGAGTCAAAATAAAAATAGTATTTATGTTATATAAATGAGGTGCAGAGGAAGAAGAAGAGACATAGAGACATTAGCAGGAGAAGGGCTCCTCCTGGATGTTTGGGGGAAGTGGTTTTCTTATATTGTATTTCATGAATCCCTAATGGTATGCTTCCTCAATGGGTGTCAAGTGATGCCAACTGGCCAGCCAGAGTTAATTAGATTTTGGAAACAAATATTTGTTACAGTGGAAAAGGTGGCTGGGGAGAGGGGGAGAAAGATACTCCCCAAATTTTTTGACAAAAATATTCAGTCAGATGATTAGGCAATAGCATTTATTAAGTACTTATCATAAGCCAGGTATTGTATTCAGGACTGGAAATGCAAATACAAGTAAAAAGATATTCACTTCCTCTGAGGAGCTCATAACATTAATAGGAAAAGACAACACATTAAGGAAGTTGAAAAGGGAGGGAGGGAAGAACTATCCAGCCCCAGATCATATAAAAGTCTGGGTTGTAGCCTACCGAGAAAAGAATGATTGGCTTGGGAACCCTCTTAAATGTAAATGCTGGGAGTTGTTTAATGGGGATTGGAAGTGAATCTGAAAAAACAAAATATTTCTGAGATCTGACTTCCAGGACTAAATTTTCTGGGAATAATGGAATAATCTGGATTGAAGCCTAGTGAGAAATGAAATAAATACCTAGTACAAGGAAAAGTGGGCTCAAGTCTAGAAGGGCACATGTGTCAAGAAGGCAACTCACATCTCCAAGAAGGACTTTTAAAGAAATCCTCAGGATGTTCCCATTAGGTGAAATGCAGCCGTTAATTTAGCTCTTTATAGAGCCCTATTCTGCCTTTCCCCTTCTTGTCTAGTCTGTCCTTATTTTCCAATGTAGATATTGCCATCAGTCTCTACCTTCTAAAAGTACTACTAAAATGCCAAGGAAAATCTAAAGTTCATAAAGCTCCCCTTTTCCTAGGAGTGGGATATGGAAAAAAGAGACAAAATTAAAATTGTGTTCAATGTAATGACCAATATTGATTCCAGCCAGAATATTTAAGATGCAGCATGTGACACATCTCCTGAAAAAGTAGTGGCATTTAAAATATAGGAAAAGATCTATTTTTAAATTTACCTAAGATAGGAATTTTTACGCCTGACAATTCCTATGTTAGAAAATTTGTTGGTTTTTTCCCCCTTTTTCAATGGGAAAGGCTAGGAGAGGGTTGAGGAGTAGAATAACAATTTCCCCCCTTCAAAGAAAAAATAAAGAAAAGTCATTAAAGCATTTTTTTCAATATATTGAATACCAAAAGGAAACACAAAATATGCAAAATAGATACAAAAGTTACATAATGAATTTATTAAATAATTAAAGGGCCAAGGAAGCTACATATGACACAAATTTTACATATTCATGTATAGACTTTTTCTGCCCTACTTTGTAGATAGAAATGCTAATTTTATTTGGCATTTACAAAATTCAGAATAAAAAATGAAATATATAAATAAGAAAATAAACATTTGAAATTACAAAACCAAAGGAGCTATCTTCCTAAAACTGGTATTATGTTTTTAAAACTGAATTTAATGAACCATTTATCCTAATTTCTGGGAAATTAATACTCTGTGGCATTGCATTTAATCAAATACAATATATAAAGCTATTAGATTTTTGAGCTGCACTAAGACTTTTGGGACTCTATGTCTAATAAAAACATACACATATGCACATATGATATGTAATAGTAAAATCCAAAAGAATAATGAAATATGAAGGCATCCAATGCTTTTATTTTTGCAAAAAAAAATCATTATAAATTATCCCTTATTATACATAAAGATGGGTGATCTAAATTTAAGCTTCAGAAAATGAAGTAAGGTATTAGTATGTTTCTATTTGACAACATTTGCAGTGAAGACACTTAAAGACTCTTCTTTATTCTTTTTTGACTCATATAGCCGTGGCTGGATACACTGGATTTGCCTCCCATGGGCTCTCAGTCTTGAAAGCTAATAATTAAATATTCAGTTATGTGCATTTATACCTTGGCAATTAGCAAATGTTACAAATCAAGGCTTGATTTATTATTTTGTTGATTGGATAGACTTCAGAAAGTGATGGAGAAAATGTTAATAATGGGGATAAAACTTAAAAATGTGTCCTAAGCACTTCCGTCTTACCCTCTGGAAGACTAGTCATTAAACATTTACCAGCATACCCTTAGTCAACCCATAGTAACAGTCAAGAAACTAAGTAGGGAAATCTTATGTGATTTGTTATAAGAAGAGATTTTAAAAAATGTTTTTGGCACAGGGCCATAGAAATGAATGGAAATTCCTACAAGCAGCTCACATGGCATAAATGCCTCTGTTGTTCTCAGGTCTGTAAACTTTTTTTTTTTTTTTTTAAATATCAAATTGCCCTGTCATCTGACACAAAATGGGGACATGAGTAATATTCTTCAGATGAGGCAATTCAATTTCCTACCACTATAGGCTCTTGGCTCACATGACAATTTTTCTGTTATTCTCCCTTCTTTCCTGCCAAAGTAAAGTAAACATATAGATACCCAGAAAGCAGATGAGCACAATCAGTCCTTTTTAAATGCTATTTTTTTCACCTAAGGAAAATCAATAGCAGTGCTTCTCTTATTGCTTTTTCTAATACTTCATTTGTTCTTTAAACTGTTTATAAAACACTTTTAGAAAGATCAAGCTCAGAGGGCAATCATAATCAGAGATTTAGGATAACTTCTAAATACTATGGCCCTGTGAGTAAACAGTGTACCAACTGCTGATATGCATTACGTATATTTAGTTGGAAAAGCATGAGTTGGGAAAAGGCTCTATGATTACTTTCCATGTATTTTGAGTCCTTTAAGGAAAAAAAAAAGCTTCAACTTTCTGAGATTCATGATCTACTTTAGCTTCTCAACTTGAGACTTAAGAACTTTCTGACCTCATTCAGACTAATGAACACAGAAGACGTGTACATTTGACCAGAACAGCTGCAAAGCTTCTTCATGTCAAAATAGTGATGGAAAATGGATTCATACCATAAAGGAAAGTAAGAAAAGATAAAAGAGCCATAGAAAAATATTTTGCTCAATGGGTGGATATCTCTATGCAAGAGTTATCAAAGGCTATGGACAAGTCACACAGAACATAAAGACTTAGTCAACACAACTGAAGGCTGTCTCTACATCGATGAGATCACTACTGTATTTATATAATGTGGAGAAGTTTATGCACAATACTTTGAGAAATATGAGAAAATAAGCATCAGTTCATCAGTTACAGATTTAGTGTGGGAAAGGTAGAGCAGAGAAGACATCCTGGAGGATATGGTATCTGAGTTGGCCACCCTTGAAGGAAAAGAAATATTTCAACAAGAGAAATGGAGAGAACATATTTGACATATGAGAAAAAGTTTTTTAAAAATTATGGAGAATGTAGTCAGAAAAGAGAAAAATGAGAATAAGGTATGATTTATCTACAACTAACATATATGAAAGATGTAGTAGTGGTAGTAGGAGTAGTAGTCTGGTAGTTAATACCTGACATTCATATAGCACTTTCAGTTTTGCAATGCACTTCACATACATTATTTTATTTGAGGCTCATAACAGCTCTGTAAAATACTTACTAAATGAGTGAACAAGTATGAAGCCCTGGAATTATAAGGAGAAAAAATAAGCCCTGGTCTTAAGGAGCTGTATTCTGATGGGGGAGGCAATATGTGGAATGTGTCAAATGTAAATCACAAGGAAATTCCTAATAGTCCTTAGGGTACAATGGCAAAGCAGGTATAAATACATATTTTTCAGGGTCATTTTGATTGATAAAACAACATCACTTGAATCATTTGCTGGTGCCAGTGACTTTGGTGATTTTAACTTTGTTTTTTGGTGCTCCATTAGCTGTGATTACTATACTAGAGGCAATTAAAAGGTCATAATTTCACAAAGATTGCTCTCCCAGCTCACAGTGGTAAGGGATGAACTAGATTCAGAGCCTATGTTTTGATAGTTGAATATGGAGGCATATATATGCTGATTTTCCTTTCTTGATCTTTTGGGTGCAAGTTGCTGGGATGGTGCTACTGGGGTTACAGGGGAAGTACTAGTGATTCGACCCACTTAAGCAAATGCCATCTTCAGTGTCCTCAACACCATAACTGGTTAATGCAACTTTTCAGCTAGGCTTCCTTACCTTTTCCATTGAAGACAGCTGGTCAGCAATTCGTGGTGAGTGAGAGTATGGCTAGTGATGGAAGGCAAGATGAAAAGGAAAATAAAGCTCAGAGGATAGGTGACTTGCTCATAGTCAAAAAGTAATGGGGGAGACGAAATATGAACCCAGTTTATTCGACTTCAAATTTAGTACCTATACTATTTAATATACTATCTTGTATGGCATAAGGATGAAAAAGGAGCCAGGATCTATAGAAGCCTTATAATCTTATTATTTTAATTTATTATTTTAAAACTTACATATAGATCACAAGAGAGGGACCAGCTTCTACTTCAGATTAGATATATGACACTGGACAAACCATCAACAGGTCACTGAAACTTACAGCAATTGTAGGAGCCATGACATTGCATCTACCTTGTGCAAAAGAGCAAGGAAAAAGAACTAGTACCACAGCCTGGGAGACAGAAAGCAGACTGGGCAGGCACATAAAATGCCAGAGCAAGAGGTTACTTTATGAGCAAAGAGGGAAGTAACTGAGTAGGGAAAAGGCAACCTTGCTCTTCAATTTGGTTCTGAAATCTACTCATGGCCTAAGATTTCACCTAAAAGTTATCGCACTTTAGGGGTGGATGAGTTGTGTTAGAACGGGTTTATGGAAAGGACATGGTGGAAAGAATTAGCACGAAAAGAAAAGAAAGGATATAACTACTTCTTTGTTAAAGAAGCTATGTATGCATGATATCAGCACTTTCTTTGTCCTGAAAATGTATTTGAATAAATTTGTTCTATATTCCATAACCTCTTTCTTTAAAGAGTGAAGAGAAAGTAAATACCTCTGGGGGAACTATATATGAAGTGGAAACAAAGAAAATTCATAAGTTGCCAGGCCTGATTCTTAGATTGGAACTGAGCAATTATTTGAATTTTTATTGAGAGGCCTTGAAGACTGAACCTGGTCCATATGAGGTCAAACTTATGAGTCTGAGCCATGGATTACACAAGAATATTTGTTTAAATTCATCTAAGAAGGAAACAAGGAAGGGACTTTTATTTTAAACTTTTACTTTAAATATTTTTTATATACTGCACTGAAAAAAATTTACATAAAAATCAGTTTACATTAACTCGAACAAAAACAGTTCATATACCAAAAGCAATTCAGCAGAAAATACTTACATATTTGAAGTAAGAAATATGAATAGTTCTCTCAGGTGTTAGTTGCCTTAATCAGTGCTGATATTTAAATATTATTCATTAGATAGAAGCATTTTGAAATTTAAAAGTAAAGAATAAGTGAATGAAATGCATGTTATTTTATCTCTGAATTTTATAAAATGGATCAGGAAGGCATAAATAAACTATTCATAATAATAATAATGTATACTATAAAATGTAATCCCTAGAAAACTGAATTCCATTTAGAGTATGGATGAATGACAAAAACTGGAAAGTATTCAGTGAAAAAATAAAAAATGATTTTTAAAAATGAAGGATTGATTTATATGGGAAGATTAAAGGAGTGACATGCAGTGTAAATGGCTGACTCTTGAGTTCATGCATTGAGGTTTGGAAAAGCAAGCACTTAAGGCTAATTATCAATTGGACAATATTCTATTAGCATTTGCTTGGAAAATGGCCTGCCCCACCATTCTGTGCAGGCTTGATCTGTTGGTGTATAGAGAGATAAGGAGGAGGGATAAGAGGGTAGAGTAGGACAAGCAAGGTGACTCCAGGTGGTAGAAGAAAGAGGAGATTCCTGTGTCCAAGAGCTCTCCTCTCCTTTCAATAAAGAATAAAAATCAAGGACTTCTGCTTATCCTGAATCCGGCTGATTTTAAAGTATCCAGGGTGCTAACACGGTCATTACAATGCAGAACTTGTAGAAGTGATGACTAAAAGAGACAGTACATGATAACATTTTATAAATATTTGGGATATGAAACAGAAAGGAAAGGAGCTCTAGGAAAGTGCAAAATGGATAAATAGTAATAATTAAAATTATAATGTAAATAAGGAAGTGAAATTTCAGCCTGGACATACATAAACACACAAAAAAAATACCCTTTCCAGTCAAATGAAGTAGAGAATATAATACAATTTTATATATGGAAGTAGGTAGGAGTAGAGATTGGAGGTAAAGGGTAATGGATGAACCATATCTACTGTATAAATTTTAAAGATATCTAGAAAGACTTTCAGAGAAACTACTATATCCCTAGAAGCCTGTTGGAATCCTGGCTGTTATCAATTTCTCCAAAAAGAGCAGAAGAAATTTTAAAGCCCTCTGACAAAAAAACAGAAGGATCAAGTCACAATAATTAGTGAATATGCACATACACACACTTGGGATCCAAAAACAAAGAACAAGAAGATAAAAGTCATGTGTTTGAAAAAGGATTTTTATGGGCTCATCAGTGAATTTCCTCTCTTTGAAGGATTTCAGGTAGAAGCTAAAGATCATTTAATGAGTAAATTTTAATTGGGAGTCTTTAAGTTGAACTAGATAGCTACTCAAGTCCTCTCCAAGTCTCAAATTCTGATTTTGTAACTGCAAGTAACAGAAATGGTTGATCTACATATATTTGGAGGGAAAGGGCAAAGTCTTCAAAATGTGAAGTTTTTTGCACAAATCTAAGTATTGGTCCCAAAAAAGAGGGAGAAAAATGTCAGCCTTTGGCTGTCCTCAATGTGTAGAATCCACTCCCTCTTCTGATCCAACTCCTGACTTCCCTGGCTTTCTTGTACCAGCTAAAATCCCATGTTCTACAGGAAGGGTTTTCAAACCCTATTAATTCCCATAGCTTCTGCCTGCTAATTATCTTTTATTTATCTTGTACACACCTAGGTTTGTAAATTTTTGTTTATATACTGTTTCTCCCGATTATACTGTGTAACTCCTGAAGGGCAGAGATTGGTTTTTGCTTCTTTTTGTACCCCTAGTGCTTAGTATAGTGCTGGATACATAGTAAGAAGTTAATAAATGCCCACTAATTGATAATTAGTTAAGCTAGAAAATGCCAGAGATGGGATCTTAACTCAGGTCTTTTTGTTCTCTATGGCTGCTATACCAAGCTGCTTTTCAGATTAAAAGGGCAATTCATGAAAACAAAAAAAAATAGAAAAGTATTTTGAATTCAATTAAACCACATGGAAGACTGACTTTGGAAGGGGAGAGAGACTTATTGTAGCTACTGTCACTAAACCATAAACTTTATCAAAAAATTTTCATATGCAAGCAATCACATCAAGAATAACTGGGCCAGACTGCTTTGTGTTCTCCTAGAGAATGTGTCAAAGTAAGTGAACTCTGTCTACAAATTTAATTATAAATTAAATGATGTCATTCTAGATTCAAAACCAGAAGGCGTGCTTCAATCCTCATGGATTTAAAAAAAAAAGCACCCAACTTTGCCATACAAATAGAAGGTCATTGTGTAAGACTTGTAATGTTTTACTCAACTCCAACATGACTTCATACTATGGTTTCACAATGTGTATCTAGCTTTTCTTTCTAGTGGAGCTCAGGTCTACAATGCTCATCAAAAAATTATCACTGTATCATCACAGAAGCATAAATAAAGCAATGATCTGTTAGTTATTGGTTTACTACTTTCCTGACACTCCTCTGTAAAAGCTCACCCAGACTAAGAGATAACAACTATTTAGTAATAATGGCATGGTCATTAACTAAGTTGAAAAGGAAAAAATAGCACTTGCCTATTACAGGAAAATAAAAACAACCTTCTAGTTCAAATACCCAACTTTTTATGACAAATACAATATCCTACGAAAGCATTAAATAATTATTATTTCATTTAAAGGGAAATTTCATAAGCTACTTACCCATGCACTCTGAAATCTGCTGTAATTCTAATGATAGATGATCCTGAATTCCTATTTCTGGTTAAAAGCAATGTTCTTATGTGGTTTCACATTTGTTTCTTCAAAGATTGTTGTTCTTACAAATAAAAGTGAGCAAGAATGAAGTGCTTGTATGCATATGTACACGTGTGCATGTGTGTGCATGTGCTTAATGGTTTTCCAGTAGCAACATATGAGTGTTGGACAATAAGGAAAGCCAAACACCACAAAACTGATGCTTCCCAATTGTAATACTGGAGAAGACTTTTAAGAGTCCCTTAGATAATAAGGAGATTGAATCAGTCAATATCTTAAGAAATTAATTCAGGCAATTTACTGGAAAGTCAAAGGAAGCTTAAATATTGTGGTCACAAAATGAGAAGGCAGGACTCACTGGAAAAGACCATGATGTTAGGAAAACTAGATGTAAAATGAAAAGGGCATAGGAGAGGATAATAGATGATAGATAGGGGGATAGATAATATTATGGTAGCAACAAGCATGAGCTTAGACAGAGTTTGAGATAGTACAGGATAGAAGAACCTTGTGTGCTATGATCCATGGAGTCACAGAGTCAGACCTGACTGAATGACTGAACAACCACAGTTGAAAAGATTGAGGAGTTATTATTCCACTTTGCTCAACTTATGGCATTTAATTCATGTTGAAAATTTTGAGCTCATCTGAGAATCAGAACCAGATTTATGGAGGTAACTTGGAAATGCTTCTTTCTAGGGTACTTTCAATTATATTTGACATGAAATTGAGGGCACAACTCTCAGGTTACTGTGGATTTCACACCTGACTTCAAATGTTGTCTCTTGCCAATCACCTTTGAAATTCAATTCTATGCTTACTTAGGCATTAAGGTGAGTTCATGGTATGTTAAGTGACACGCAAAATAAGAGGTGATTTTATCATTAGTAAGATGGCAATATTGTATTTTCTGGCAAGAACAGATATAAATGAAATGATTCTCCAAAGTCTATAATAATGATCACCTTCCTGATAATAGCAATAAACAGATATCAATAAAAAAATTTTAAAAATAAATAGAAACACCAAGTGTTATTTCAAAATAGTGTTCTCAACAGAACAATTTTTAATAACATTTTTAATAAAAGTAAATTGACTTTTTACTCAATAATTTTTTAAAGTAATGATAAAAATCCTTGGCTACTAACAAATCCAAATCTAAAAACAAGGTCATGAACCTTAAAATGTTGGATTGGCTAAGAGTTATACATACTGTGTTGAAACTGATAAATATGATTCTTATGAAGCCCATATGTAGGAAAATATCTATATCCTTTTAAAATGTCTCAGTATCTAAAAACTAGTTATAGACTATCAATTTGTAGTAGTATAAAACTGTTCCATTTGGGGCATATTTTAAGAATTTGAACTCCTGAGTTACCATAATATGATTTGAGGAAAAATATATATAGTGTATAATCTAGTTTTATTGCTCATATTCCTAATCTCGTCTTTATATTCAAAATGAACTGAAAATGTTAATTTCCTAAAATATGTACATTTTATATTTATTTAAAAATGAATATTATACACCTTAGAGGGATACTTTGGTGTAAAAATGAGTATTTTTCTTAATAAATGGATAAGCTGCATGTTTAAAAGAAAACAATTTAAAATTAAATTTGCACACTTCTTCATTTGACTGTAAAACACAAACTATGCATGTAGTACAATAAATTATAACTGATAATTTCCTCTAACATAATTGGTTACAATTGCATGTGGGGGCAATGAGATTCCCAAAATTTCTCAAAACTAGGATTGAATTGGAATGTATTGCCTCTCATGGGGAAAGAACTCAACAGTCTTAATTTAAATAGAAATAAAGGAAAGAGTTCTCACCTCAACTCGGAGATCAAATTAGCCTCACTTCCATTCAATCTCTTTCTCAATTCTTGTTATTTCAGTCAAATTGCCCTACTATGTGTTCCTCATATAGACATTTCAATTCCATGCCTCTGGACAGACTATTCCTCATATGTATAATATACTTTCTCCTTACCTCCATCATGGAAAATCCCCTATTATCAGTATTTCCCTAATCTCTTATTAATGAATCTTTGCTGCTACCTTAAACTCTTAGTTTTCCTTCATTTCTCAGGTCTAATCACTTGCTAAGTGCTATTGAATATATTGTACCTCTGCAGGATCAATTTATTCCTACAGCAAAGAAACTAATGAAGGTCTTTTTTAATGTTCATATGAACAAATACAATAGTATCCTATCAGGTTTTTCCACTGCAATTCTATTCCCCACACAATCCATTCATCATACGACAGCCACTGTCCGTTGCAGAAATATATATAATATTTATATATCATCAGAACAATTCTCATGTCCTATATAAATGCTCAAATTATTACATGTGGCTCCCCCAGCCACTCCTGCTGTGTTTGCCAAAATATTTGTTTTTTTTCTGAACTCCTCAGCAGTGTAAGGCTGCCAAGTCTGAACAAACAGTAATTAGCAGGTACTTTCCAAAGCCTAATTGCTCCAATGCAAGCAATAGTCTCAATGAGTAGGTATCTTTGAGAAGCTTTCATGGGGAAAATTCCAAGTCCTCTTACTTCCTCCCTTTCCTTCTTCTGCTGTCTGTTTTACAAATGCCTTAAACATGTTATTCATTTTTTTAAAAATAAAAATGTGTCAGTAACCTAATGTTAATATTTAAATAGCAATATTCTAACTTATTGAAATCACTTTGGGGAATTGAGATTTTATTAATAGGCTTTTTAATATACAAAAATATTGCATAGTGGTTTCTAATAACTTCTTGTCATCCTTTCTTATTACTCTGATTGAATCATTAGTTACATGGACTGCTACCCTATGTTTAGTCTTGTATGGGGTCTAAATTCTGCTACAGTTGTTTGGTCTTATAAATATAGGGGATTTTTAACTGAAAAGAGTCCTGTTCTATAGATTTTTTTTAGAATCTGTCTTTGGACCTGCCAGGGGAATTTTGAGCTCATGGCCATAATCTCCTCAAGTACAAAGTATCTCTCAAATAGTTCCTCCAAAAGAAGTTGTAGCAAGTGCGAAACAGATCCACACATACCATTGACAACATTTCACAATAACTCCAGATTAGGACTATTAATCGCTATCATGACATCATAATCAATTTTTCCTACTCCACAACACTTTGGGGACAGAGCAAAGATATGGGATTTGCCATTAGAACAACTGAGTTGCCATTCCTGATTCACAACTGAATAGTTGAATCACATAACATTTTATTGGAAGCCTATAGTGAATTCTTTCATAAAGGGAAAATCCCTATTATAAAATAAAGAATGTAAGTTTGGGTTTTTTCAGACTAGATTTTTTTTTTTTATGTGAAGAAAACATGGAAGAATTAGATCTTATTACCTATATAAAATACTCTATGAAGTTAGAAAGTCAAGACAGCAAGCATCAGAAGAGCAAATTTCACATCTCAATTCAAGAAAGGTAAAAGATTTTAAAATAGGGTAGAAGAAAATGATGAGCTAGAATGATCGCTCCATTCTCAAATTCTTTTGGAGTACTTTGTATTTTGGTTTCATAACTGCCTCTAAGACAATTCTAACTTGTGTTATGTTTATCTGTATTTCATACTCCTTCTGCAGAATGCATGAACTTTGAGGTCATGTGTTATTTTGAACTTTTTATTGCCAATCTTGTACGTTATAAGCACTTGTTTGTTGCCTAGAAACAAAGAACTACATTTCAAAGTCACCCCATCTTAGTCCCCATAAACTTTGTCAATAATTCTACAAAACTGACATCTCTTCCATTGTTTCTTACTATACTTTCACATAGTTACTTCTCTATTTCAGACCTTTATTAATTCTCTTTTGGTCTACCCTGGTAACCTCCTAAATAGTCACCATTTTCTGCCTTAATCCTCAGTTTCATCATTAGTAAAACTAGGGGGTTGGACCTATGGACCACTAAGATCACCTCCAAGTCTAAATCTATGATACTGTGATCTATAATGCACTCACCTTCACAATTTCTACCTCTAAGAATCCCTGGCTTCCTTTGAATCTTGATTCAAATACTACCTCTTCTGAAACAAAAGGCCTTCTTTGGTCCCAGTTTATAATAAAACTCAATTCTGTATCAATTTCAACTACTAAGTCAAAGGGTTTACAGACATTAGATGCAATTGAAGAAATAAAAAGCTATAAATACAAAAAGGATGTAAGGTGGGGAAATGTAGAAAGCAGGAACTCTCAATATGATTGATGTAAACAACAAGATATTAATTCAGTAGAATTAATGAGATAACGGTTCCCTAGTGATATAATGATTGACTTATACTCAGTATGATGAATTGATGTAATTGTAATAGAATATTTAAGAGGTCAGACTCAGATTGAAGTCAGAGACTACTAACTGGCTCACTGACTAACTGGAAGAGATGAGAGACTATAGGGTGGCTGACTGACTGAGACTGCTGGCACAGACTGGGAGACTGAAAGGAAAATAAAGAGTTTGGGCTTTATTCCTAACTATTCCCGTGGTGATTATTCTGCTGAGACGAAGGCCCCATTCGGAGGACTTCCAGAAAGCTAGCCTGGACATTATAGGGAAAATATCCTATTCTAGATTACTTTCTCAAATTTTGGATTACTGCAAAACTACAACTCACATGAATTAATAAATATGAACCATGGTCCTTATGCAAACAAAAAAGTTAATGTGAAACTAAGAATATGAAGGAGCCATTTCCTTATAGGAAGGGTTATAGTTCAAATAGGAGAGTGGATTTTTCCCCATATTAACAGAATCAAACTCTTCCCCATTTTGTACAACTATCCCCATATATGTACAACTAAAATAGGTTCATATCTTTTTATGCATTCAGTCCAGAGGTAATTTGTTTTTTTGTTTAATGGATAAGTACTGAATTTAAACATGAGGACCTGTGTTCAAATCTCAACTCTTATTATTTATTACCTAAAGCACTCTGGATAAGACCTTTTTCTCAAAAGTAAAATGAAGCCATTGAACTAGGTGAATTCTGAGGTCCACCTTAACTCTAAATTTCTCTTATTGTGCCTAAACTAAGTATTTCCATTAAATAGTTGTGATATAATTAGCAAGTCACTTGATGTCCATGGGCTTCTTCCACTACAAAATGAGCAGGTTATATTAGATGAACTCTAATGTTCCCTGCAAATGTGACATATGAAGTTTCTCTTTATTAGTACTTTTTGTTGATGAGTGGTTTCCAGCATTAAATATTGTTTGCCAAAAAATGTTGTTTATTTGAGCAGGCTATTAAGTATTCACTAAATTAATAAAAAAAAAAACAACCCAAAAACCTGATAAATTTAACATATACATAAATACATTTACACATATACTACATAGAAGTCAGAAGAAATATCACTAAAATATTACAAATATAATATTGAAACAATATATGAACAAAACAAAAAATGTTTAAGTAATGAACAATAATCAGACCCATTGTATCCAGTATAGTTTACATGAAATAAGAATTCTAGAGAAAAACAGATCCCCAAGATACTAATTTCTCTCTATAAGTATATGTTGCAGGGTAGGTGTGTCAGATGCCATAAACTTTATATCTGTAACAAGCAAGAAAAAGAAATTCAACTAAGCAGGAATGGGCTTAATATCAAACTTGGAAAAACTGAAAAAGAAAAGCCAGAGCTAATCAGAGGAAATTTCAAATCAGAATTTTAACAGTAAAAGAAAAGGAAGGAAGGAAGGAAGGAAGAAAAGAAAGGAGGGACAGAGAGAGGGAGGGAGGGAGGAAGAAAAGAAAGGAAAGAAGGGAGAAAGGAAGGAAAGAAAGAAGGAGGGAAAAAGGGGAGGGAGGAAGGAAAGGAGGAAAGAGGAATAAAGGGAAGAAGGGAGGGCAAAGAGAGGTAGGAGGGAAGGAAAGAAAGGAGGAAGGAGGGAAGGAAGGAATGAGGAAAGGAAAGGAGGGAAAGAGGGAAGAAAAGAAGGAGGGGAGGAAGGAAAAAAGGTAGAAAGGACTAGGAGAATGGAAGAAATAACACTGTCAACATGGAACGTGATTTGTTACTCAGACTAAAGGTATCAAAGGGATGAAGCCAATTACAGATGATGATTCACTGCAATAAATGAAAGCCTATGGTACAGATCTACTTTGCCAACTTCCAACCTTGTCTGTCTTTTCTGAAAGTGGCAGTCAATAAACTGCCTAGAGCTTGACCTAATAATCTAGTAAAGAAGCTGATTCAAGTAAAATTTTTAAAAAAAATTCTAGTAAAGGGAGAAAAAGTGCTGAGTGGTGGAAATATTCATGCCCCTCTTTCTAAAGCCATTGTCATTGAAGTGAGAGAGTGAAAAGGGTGCCACCAATGAAAATTGGCAGAACATATCCATTCAAACTGGCAGCAGTTTATTGCAGAATGCCCTTTCACACAGTGCACTCATGACTTCCCAGCTTTTCTTCAAATGTGGCACCCTAGGAAGCCATTCCTTAGCTATATAAAATCTACACTAACTCCACCCTCGCCTACAGACATTAAGACTCAAAAATATAGTGCTTAAAGTTCTGAGTGTTGCATGCTCAGTCTTAGTAAGGCCTTTAAAAGTCTGGGAATACAGATCAGTTTAGATTTCTACAATACCATATCAGCTTGTTAGAAGGAATAATGATAGTAGATTTTAAATTTATGAATGAGGAGCAAAAGGGAAACAGAAGAAATAAATGGAGAAGAGATAAATAAGAACTACAATATAAATTATTTTTATATTTGAATTTGCACACTTGTTTAATCTTAATAGTATGTTTTTTAAAAAGCAAAAGGCCAAAAAAAAATTTGTCTTTTGAAATAATTTCTAAAAATTAAGGCAGACTAGATATTGCATACTTGACATATCCTTTTTCATGGTAACTTCAAAATAATGTGTTAAACATTTTAGCAACAACATTTGGAAATAATGCTTTAGAGAAGATCTTATAGAATAAGTCATTCTTCAAACCCAGCTCAAATAATTCCACACAATAACTAGTGTAAAAAATTCTCTGTTTTCCACTTAAAATACTTATTAATGCTTTATATTAATTCAATTCAATTCAATGAGCAAGTATCCATTGCACTTACTATGTATAAGGCAGTGTGAGAGACCCAGAGATGCAAAAGACAGAAATAAAACACTCTAGTGAGAGATACCTAAATGAGTGATTGAATGAATGAGTGAAGGCTGAGAACCTTCAGAATTAGAGGGATAAGCCCACTTATGAGAGTGGGCTTTCCATAGGAGGTGGCATGAACTGAGCCTTGGAAAGTTAGAGTTCTTAAGAGGCAGACGAAAAGAAAGTATATTCTAGATGTAAGGGGCAACTTGTGCAAAGGCTTGAGGACAGAAGATGGAATGCAGAGTTCAGGGAATAGTAAACAGGCAAATACTGCTGGAAGAGAGTGTGAAAGAGAGACCTGTAAAATAAGCCTGGAAAGGTATTCTGAAGGCATGAAATGCCAAGGTGACAGATTTGCTCTTTATCCTGAAGTAAAGAGAGAACCCCTAAAGATTTTTGAGTGGGGGAATACATGGGTCAAAACGCATTTTTTAAGAGTGGTTTGATAGGGGTGTGGAAGACTGTTTGGAAAGTAGCGAGACTGGAAGTTAGATCTTTTAGTAGGTTATGACAATATATAAGCTAAGGGTAATGAGGACCCTAAACTAGAGTGATGGTTATGTTAGTGGGAAGTAAAGAGAAGACATAAGAATGGTGATAGAGGTAGAATTAACAAAATTTGAACAATGTTTATATTACTAAGAAAAAATTATTTTCTTGTTAAATATCACATAGAACTTCCTTTAGTCCTCTTTAGAAGAAAGAAAAAAGCATATTGAGGGAAGAATCCTATCATGACTAAAGTTCAAAACCCAGGTTCATGAAATGGTAAAATAATCAAAAAGACAAAAGTTAGGAAAGGGACTTTGGAGAACCTGGGGAGAAGTAATAATTACTATTTTTTTTTTTAAATGCTAAGTTTGACATGTCTAAAGGACATCCATATGGACTTAAACAGCTGTCAATTGGTGATACTGAAGAAAAATTAGGGATGGATAAAATAGGAGTAAACTGCATAGCAATGATAACTAAGTCTAGAGAAATGAATGAAATTGCTCATTGGGAGTACTGAGAAAAGACAAGAAGCACTGCTAGGTCTGTATCCCAAAGACAGTTAAAAAAGAAAATGAAGAGAATGCATAAAAATATTTATAATTGGCTAAGAATTGGAAAGTGAGGAGATGCCCATCAAGAGGGTAATGGCTGAACCAGATGTGATATATGATTGTAATGGAAGATTACAATAAGAAATGATGAGAAAGCTAGTTTTAGAAAAAATCTAGAAAGACCTACATTAACTGATATAAAACGAAGTAAGCATGATCATAAAAACATTGTACACAGTAACAGCAACATTGTACCATGAAGAACTGCAAATGGCTTAGCTGTTCTCAGTAGTACAGTGATCCAAGGAAAAACCAAAGGACTCATGATAGAAAATTCTCTTTCCCCAGAGAAAGAACTGATGTTCTATGAATACAGATCAAAACATGCTACTTGCTCTTTCTGTCTGTCCTTCTTTCATTTTTCCTTTATTGTTCGAGTCATCTTACATAAAATGACTATTATGGAAAAATTTTACATGATTGCATACCTATAACCCATATCAGATTGCTCACTATCTCAGGAAAGGGGAAAGAGTAGGAAGGGAAGAATAAAATTTCGAACTCAAGACTAAATAAAAATGTTAAAATTGCTTTTACATGTTATTGGGAAAAAATTATATATATATATATATATATATATATATATATATATACATATACATATATTTTTTTTAAAGGGAAAAGACAGTAGGGCCTAGCACTGAGCTGGAGAGAACCACTCATTGGTATGGGGTGATACATGGATAATGATCCAGTCAAAAAGACTCAGAGGTTAAGAGGAGAAATAGAGATGGATCAATGTTACACTAGCCAAGGGAAAAGAGAACATTCAAAAGGAAGGGAAAGTTGATATTGTCAGGAGCTCTGGAGGTATCAAAAAGTAAGAAGACTGAGAAAAGGCTATTCAATTTGGTAACCTAGAGGCAGCTATATGGCATAGTAAATAAAGTACCAAAGCTTCAGGAAGAGCTGAGTTCAAATCTTTCCTCAGACACCAACTAGCTGTATGACTTGGGCAAATCACAATCTCTGCCTTAGTTTTCTCATATATAAAATGGGGATAATAATCATCCCTCCTTTGCAGGGAAATAACTGTAAAGTGCTTAGCACAGTGCCTGGCATGTAGAAAGTGCTGTATAAATTTACTTAAAAAATAGCATTTGAAAGCAAGGTTTTTTTAGTTTGGGAAAAGCAGTTTTAGTGGAGGGATGTGGGGAAAAAAGCATCAGAAATCAAACTGTAAGAATAACACGAGGGACAGAAATTGAAGTTGAGACATTACTTTTTCTAAAAGTTTGGATATGAAGAGCTAAGACATAAGATGATAGCTTGAGGAGATGGCAAGGTCATGAAGGGCTTTTCTTTCCTTTTTTAAATGATGAGGGTGGCAAATATATTTATAAATATCAGAGAAAGATCCAGTAGATGAGGAAATGCTATAGGATGAGGGATGTAATGAAATTGAAAGGGAAAACTTTCAGAGAATAGGGATTAATCAAAAGTATACATAGAGGACTTGACTGCAAGGGACTACATATTTATCACAAATTGAAACAGAGGAGAGTATAGGGATGATGTAAAGTTGTTGTGGAAAAAAAAAAAAGGAGGACAGAATGTTAACATTATATTTATAATTAAATGATAATTCTTGTCATTCAGTGACTCCTTTTGGAGTTTTCTTGGCTAAGAAACTGGACTCCTAGATTTTCCATTTCCTTCTACATATCATTTTACAGATTATCAAACTGAGGTAAATAGAATTAAGCGACTTACCCAGGGTCACATGGCTAGTAAGTGTTTGAGGCCAGATAGGAACTCAAAAAAATGAGTCTTCTCTATACAACTCACTCGTTCCAATAGCTAACATTTGTAAAGCACTTTAAGATTTATAAAACATTTTACAAATATGTCATTTATCCTCAGAACAATACTGAGAGACAGATGCTATTATTCCAATTTTAGAGATGCTATTATTCCAATTTTAGAGATATGTAAATTAAGTGAGACAAAAGTTTAGGAACATGTACAGGAACACATAGTTAAGAAATGTCTAATGCTGGATTTAAACTCAGATAAGCCTGACCTCAGTATAGCACTCTATCCACTGAAGATCAAATGAGAAAATATTTGTCAAGCATCTGGTATAATACTTGGTATATAACAGGTATCATAAAAATGCTTATTCCTCCTTCCTTTCTTCATTAGAAAACCTATATGCCTTTGGAGATAAGTGGTAGGGAGAAAGGGGTGGCATACAGGAAGTTTTAGCAGGGGAAAAAAAAGATAAGCTATTTAAAATTCTTGGACACTCATAATAATAAAATTATACCTGTGAAATTAATTATAGGAAACAAGGGTACTCAAAGACCTGACAATGAATGTGTGCTTTTCCACATTTCTATGGATATGTTCCATTTGTAACAAAATTAAACACTTTTTCCTTCTTCTTATTCTAGAATATTTAACCACCATTTAATAATTGACTTGGAGGAAATACTACCACTACAGGATCTTCATTTTATAAGTAAATGGAGAAGCTGTAGCACCAAATTGTTAATTAACTTCCATTAAGTCATAAAGTGAATGAATGACAGAATACAGAGAACAAACCCTGACTACTCACCTACTATTTTATTCACTAGATTGTCATTTCTAGCCTTTGATCTTGGGTGACCCAATAATGACTTGAATTATCTGAAAGGACATTATGGAATTCTCAAAAAAAAAAAAAAAACTTTTTATTAGTTAATTTTTAAAAATTCTAAGTATCATTTGGTACAATTAAAGGATAAAGAAATGTAAGAAAATCACTTTTCATTATAATATGCTTCACTATAGTAAAAATATTGGAAATTATTCAGACTATACCGTCATTGGCAAGGCATGCAAATAAGGAGCACCAGTTGAATGATCATACCAAAAAAAGTAAGCCTTCCTATAAAAACAATCAACAAATATGTATGCATCTCTGTTGATATTATCATCTAGAAACAGAAAATAGGAGAACTTCTTTAGCATAAAATGTTTGTTAAGGTTACTTTTCTGGGGAATTGAAATTCTTAGTCACTTTTAACCTAAAGCTCTAATCTTGAGCTTTGCTTCTACCCAGGTTATTGGAAATATTTCCACAATATGTTTAGTCTACTAGGACAGAATATCACATATTTTCAAATGAAACCATCACATTGATTATTTTTGGTTGCTTTTTGGTGTCACAAAGGGACACAGAGATGAATCTGAGACAACTTTTGATGGAAGAAAAAGGGGATCAATATTTTTTTTTTTCAAATTTAGTTTACTTTTTCTGACTTGGGAAATAGAACAAAGGAGATTTAGCTGACTTTTCTAGATTGCCAAGGCTCTTATATTATTAGGGTTTTATCATTCAGAACAAGAATAATTAATATATTATATCAGTAGGCATAAAAGGAATAGAAGACTGGACTGAATGTATATCGAATGAATACTGATTCTAGGACATACTCATTATTTGTTTTGGTTTCCCCATTAATCCTCAACAGTAGCTTGAAAAATTTCAAAAATAGATTGTTTTGGATCATAAGATTATAGATTTGGATGCCAATTTTCTTAATTTACAGATGAGGAAACTGTTTCCTGAAAGGATAAGTATTTTGTCCATTCTTTACATAGCTAATAGGTATCTGAATGTAAGCCTTCCTGACCCCAAGTCCTGTAGTCTATTCACTAAAATACACTACCATGGTTAATAATATCTCACATTAGAGTGCTTTATACTTTGCAAAGCACTTCCACAAACACTTGCCCATTAGATTCTACTCACAAATCACTGAAACAGACATGAGTTGTTACCATCAAATCATTTTACAGACAAGGGATATAAGATACAAAAATTGACAACAGTAACTTCCTCACAATAATGCTATAATAAAGGTCATGAATGTCTCCATTTTGAGACTTGAGAGTCAGGCTGAATGGATTGCTGAAATTTGTATAACAATTCAAGAAGCAGCAGATAGAACTTAGGTATCCTGATTGTTAGTCCAATGTTCTTTTCACAATGCATAATACTTTCCTTCCTTATCTATGTTTTTTTTTTTTTTTAAGTTCTAAAAAAAGTTAGCTTCTTCCATTGCCACATAGAGTTGCTATCTATTTTATACATGGACACAAGAGGTATAAAACATTCACAAGGGACACTTGTACGGCCCCACCGATATTCATCTTGGACTTAGCTAGTCCACAGGAAATAATGAAAATGCTTTTCCAGATCTTGGCTGTGCAAATGTATGTAATGGAGCAGGCCTGGGAGAGGTCAACCAGCCAACAGAAGTCTACTGAGAGCTGTGATTAGTAGATTACCCTTGGAATATTTATGCACAGAAATGAATGAGGAGCCTGGGAATGGGAAAAGTTATTAGTCTCCAGGCCTGACTGTCTACATCATTATATTAAAAAAAAATTCTAGGCAGAACTATCCACATTTTTTTAAAGTTACAACTTATCTCATAGAACAATATGCACTAATGCAAAAATAGTCTTTGCCAATTAATTTGTATTAAAAAGTAGTTTATGTCACAAAACCTATTCCAAACTTATATTATTGCCAGAAAGAAAGAAAATCATGTAATGTTAAGCCTCATTAATTTGCACTTTCGCTAATTTAGCATTTGTGTTCATTCAATCTGGCCTATGCTAAACTTTACCTTTGCAGCATCTAAGAAATAGAAAGTCTTCTAATTGAGTTACTAATGTAAAAAAGACTGACAGACCATGCTTAACTTACTTAAAAGAACAAACTTTTTAAAAGTACAATAGTAAATTGTGGTATGCAAAAGTATTTAGTTAATTACAAATTAATCATATTTATTCATCAAATAATGTATAGTTAGAACTCTATTTAGAAATATTATCTTAACAGATAAATTTAAGTTATTTTGAGTAGTTAAAATTTAAAAGAAAGATTCTATATATGCTAACCTATGATTTAGACTTTTTCCAAATTCAGAGTGACCTGCTTCCAAAGTATTTTTTGAAGAATTTTTTGTTGGTACTCTCATTAAAACTAACATGTTAATAAGATTCAAGCATTGAAGAAAATTTAAATGCTTTGATAGTACTGGTATATTGATTTTAATGAAAGTTTATTTTTCATTTTTCAAGATAAAAGAAAAATTAGAGGAATATGTCTATATAAAAGGGGAAATAAAACTATCACTATAGTGTATGGTCAAAGCCATAGCATTGGCTTTATTGGATTTCTTAAAAATAATAATAATAAACAGGAGAATTATTTAATTATTTCAAGAATATCTTAAAGAGTTTTTTCTTCAGTAACATAAATGAACTTTATGTTTTAAACTTTAAGTCTTTATGAGCTACATATCTTTCCAATACTATAGTGTTAACTTGTTGAACATTCATCACACAGTCATTAAGCAACAAACACATGGCACTAGTCTGGGCTCTAGATTCATTCTCCTGAAAGAACTAGTAATCATAAGACCTGCTCAAGCTCTGTGACTGGTGCCAATTTCCTGATGTACCATGGAGTGAGATCACAATAAAATGAAAAATATATTTAGGAGTACAGAAGCTGAAAGTAAAAGACAGGCTTGGTAGGGGCTGCTTGAAATCTCAGAGTAGAGTCTGATGATATCAAAATTCATTTTAAAACAATTCAAATTCAAGGTAAGGCAATAGCAAAGAGAACAGTAAAGAAGTTGTTCCTACTGCTACTCTTCAGCCTAGAAAAAGAATCTATATTTTTAACACCAATAATGGGAAAAGTTATTTAGTGTCCAGGCCTGTCTATATCATTATATTAAAAAAAATTCTAGGCAAAAGTATCTACATTTTTTTAAAAGTTACAACTTATCTCGTGGAATAAATATGCCATAGGGAATATGGGAATGCCATAGAACTTAAAATTATGAAACATCACAACCTCTGAAAAATCAAATGGCAGCTATTTTTCCAAAGGATACTACAGAGATAAATGGATTAAAACATATTCCAAAGCAGAACCTATACAACAAGAAGTGGTATAAAAATCATCCTCCAAAATATGTATAACTGGCAAAGAAGGGGGACTAGTCATGTAGCCAGAACAAAGGATAACAAGGAGGTAGTCCAAGAAGACCCAGAAAAAGCCTTCCAGCGTGTTAGGTAAACAATCTGCACAGATTTTATAGTAAGACTTGGCTAAGAAAGATAAAATGACACAGTTTAAATATGTATAGTGGGAGGAAATAAACCTATATTGCTGAATGCCTAAAGTACTACTATAAGGAAATAGAGACAATTCCATTACTTTTCCTCTATGCATAATATACGGAGTAAGTTGTAAACATTTTTGATTGATGGAAAAGTTGCAGAAATTTGAAAAAGGTTGAAAGTAAAATTTTTCAATGAATTTTTGTGGTTAACAAGGTATAGAATTAGGTTGACAAAGTGGAAGAGATCTAAGGAAATCTCTTAGACAATAAATTGCAGAGTAGGTGATGATCTACTTAGGAAGATAGGAAGATAGAGCACCAAGTGTCCTAGACCAATGAAGTGACAGTTACATTCTAAAATATGAAAATAAATCATATTTTATTACTTATAAAAAGAAATTCCATTAACAAGTTGATATTATAAGGCATTTCAAGTATCAATTTTTCCTCTTTATGTTCTTTTCTTAGGAGGTCAAGGAGGTAAATAGTTTTTCTGTCTTTGTCATGGATGAATGGAATGTTTTTTCTATTACAAATGAATTCCAGGAATGGGTTAAGAAATAATCTCTAATGAATAAACCTGGATTGGTATTTCTTCATTTATCCACTTCAAATAAGCAAAAGGATTAGAATATTACTATTCTTTTACCATGTTAATACAAGTCTTCCCTCCCATCCCAATTTTTTTTTTTTTTACCCAAAACTTTGTGCACTCAAGCCAAAGAACTACTACTAACCTCTTCTGGGACTCTCATGATTGAAAAGAATGCCATTCACAGCAAATAGGTTATAGGCCTCACGGAAATTCACAACAATCCAGTAAGCATAGAGTTTTGCTGCTCCTGTTGGAAGAATTTATTTAAAATTATATGAAGCTTTTTTTTAAACAAAAAATCAATTTCCAACAGTTTTCAGGACAAGACTAATCATTGAAAGGCATAAAAATCAAAGGAAACCCAGAATATGAAAGAGTAGGCAAATGAAAAGTATCAATTAAGCTTTTGTCCTATTGTGAACATTTCTATTGGGAAATATCTAACTCTTTTTTCTTATACTAGTATATACTTCTTTTCATGTACAAGAAGCAAAAACAAAATATGTGAAATATATGGCTTTGATTTTTCCTAGTTAAAAAACAAAAACAGTGGTGATAAAATAGTAAAAAAGTAGCATTTTAACACTGATTGATTTGAAACTATCACCTAGGAACTTCTGTAAATGCTGCCTTAAGAATATTCCAGAATTAGCATAGGTTCTGAAGATAGAAACTCTTAGGAAGCTATGACTGAGGAAACAAAAAACATGAAATCTTATCACTTCAACATGATCTCACAACTTTTTCAATAAAAAGAATCGTGTTGAATCTAATTTTCCTTTTAAACTGTTCTGTATGGAAGAGCTGAATGAACAAGGTTCCGTGAAGTGAGGTGGTAATTTCCATCCCTGAGGCGATGGCAGCAAATACTTTTATTTAGCAATTTATAAAGGTATGCCTCTCAACAAGTCTAGTCACTTTTAGTCTATCTTAATGTTAATCTCACGCCCAAATGACTTCAGCCCTGAGACATGTATAGAATTAAACCATAAACACACACATACACACACCCTAAAACAGACATGTACATATATACATATGTATACAAACACACATTCTCACCATATGGTGACCTAGGATAAAAAGGGGTAGTCTCCTTTTGTGGTATTTCTTGTACTTTTCCATAAAGTTCACTTGTTGAGGCTTGGTAGAACTTCACAGAATTGATAAGGCCACAAGTCTTAATTGCATCAAGAAGCCTTAGAGTGCCAACACCATCAACATCAGCAGTATATTCAGCAAGGTCAAAAGAAATCTAGAAATGGAAGACAAAAAAAAGATTTAAAAAAAATTTATATATCCAAGATATCACATGGTTGTCACATATTCAACTGCAATTTCCCTACAAATTTCTATATTTATGCTTGTGAAATAAAGAAGTTATTTTCAAATCCAAATATCAGATTATCATGAGCATCTATATTTCAAATGAAAAGCTAGAAATTCATATAGCTGAGAAATAACTTTGAGAGATATATAGTAATTCTCCTCATACAGCATATTCAAAATGTCACATTTATATCCCAGTCATAATCTTCAGTAAAATACTATATTTCAGAAAGTAAGTGAGAACAGTTACTAAAATTTATAGCTGTTTGGATTGAGGCCTTTATAATTTCATATTATGCTTCTTATTGTTAAGCTACATCAAATTAGACATATTTTACAAGGGATTAAATGCCCTATGAAGAGGAAAGTATTGAGGAGGAATTCTCTCTCTCATCTCATCTCAAAGCAAAATGATGAGAAAATTATGTCATCTTGCTAAGAAAAAGACTATAGCTTTTTAATTTTTAAAATATTTATTGTTTAAAGACTTTGCTCCTACAGGTCCATTTCTCATTGAACATGCATAAATCATTGAAATTCACTAAGTGCAAATGTAATCAATTTGCACAAGCTTGAAAAAGGAGAAAATTAAATGTTCTCTATCCCAAACAAATAGTGAGGTTATAGTGGCTATGCTACAAAATGCAGTCCTTAGTATATTCCTAGGCCAAAAAGGGCCAAGCACAATGCAATGCACACTTTCCCCAGTGCCTTATGAATGACCTCAATCTTCACCTGCAAAAATCACTCTCTGGAGGGTGTGAGGTAATTCTGCCTTCATGTTTGCCCAATACTGAGTGTTTCTTGAGGAGAAACTTATAGTTGTATATGCATGTGGTGTTTTGGTAATATGGTCTATTGTTCACTAGGGACTCTGTTCAGATTATTTCTTCAGGCCTGAAGGTTAAGCTCAAATGGCAGCTATGAAAGAAAAAGGAGGTGGCAGAGGAGAAAGGATCACACTTCATGACTTGGACAGTCAGTGTTTCATACTGGTCACTTAAGGTATAACTTAACTTAAGCAATAAGGCACTCTGGATAAGAGACTGGGAGCAGCTTGAGTTCTGTGGGTCCAGCCCTCATCACCACCATCATGGTGATCATCATCTTCCCTGAGACTGGCTGGATTCTGGAATTCAACAGCCTGGGAATAGCCCAGCTCCAGTTCAGTTCTCTTTGCTATCATCTAGGAAAGCAACTCCTGCAGAGAAGGAGCCAATCATCTACACCAAATGTCAAACAACGATATGGCAAGAAGGTCAGACTAGCTAAAATAACAAGGCACAGTGATGGCGAGATAAGGATGACATATTCCAGGCAAGTTAAATCACCACAAGCACCTCTCCTCAGACCCATGGAGAGATGAAGCAGGGCTTTGGACCCAAAGTCCCGAGAGTGTCAGTATCCTGAAACCATTGGTGCTGCTTCAAGTCCAGTTTTCACTGCCATCGTCAAGGAAGCAACACTTGTGGAGATGCTTCCTGGCAACTGCCTCTGAAACTGCATCAACAATTACTAAAGACCAAGAAAACAAAGTTTTTGTCCCCAAGTAATCTTTGACACAGTCAATAGCTTCAATATTAGAAACTTATGATCTGAGCAGTAGAAATGATAGGAACAAGGATACATTATTACCATATGCTTTGCCATTGCATTTCCATTTTTTCCTATGCATTTTTTATATGAAACCTTTTCTATGTGTTGTTTTCCCAGTTAAATGTGAGCTCCTTGAGGGAGGAATTGTTTTATTTTTTCTATTGCTGACACTTAGGACACTGCTTTGCATTTAAATACACTACTTATTCATTCCATTCACAGACTGGAGTTGAAGTCAGAAAGATTGCAATTTATATTTTAATTCCAAAGCTGGCTATCAGTCCACATTGTGTGTGTAAATATCAAACCATAATCTCTCCGAGTTTCCTGTTTCCCCATCTCCAAAATGAGGGTAATAAGATGAAGTACCTACTTCATGTAAAGTATGTAATGTGCTTCTTACATTTTAAAGAGCAATATAAATCCTAGCATCTAGCACAGTAACCAACACACAGTAGGCATTAAGTACACACTGACTTGATATCATTATTATTATTATCCATACTTAAGCATCCCAAGATAACAATACAGAATTCTGAGATAATGCCTAAAACACAGTAAGAGCTTACTAAATGTGTGTTGACTGACTGACATTTCATTCCATGAAGGGTTATGAATAAGAAAATACCAAATAGCTTCTTTTTTGATATATCCTTTTTTTTTTTTTAAACATAAACTCAACTATCAGGAAGAAAATCCTTTCAAGACTTTTGGCTAGATCAATTAAGTTGGAATGATTCAAGGAAAGTTGCATCTGAATAAAGTTATTATCCTAGTTGCTATCTCATTTATCTACTACCTACACATATATCAGTTTCTCCCAGCACAAAGTGAGCCAAACTTAACTTTACAAATTCATTTTCATCAAGTCAAATTGTGCTTTTTTCCCCTTCCATTATAATGACAGGAAATAGAGTAGCACCACTTTTTCCACCACTTTTGGACTTCTCTGAAACTCTTAAATGGGTGCCTTCCTTCCCCAGGAAATTCATCACTGGGAAATCTCATTATGTTGCAAAACTGAATCTACCTGGCACTCAAACCTCATCACTATTGTCTGTCCTTCTGATTGGGACTCTCTGACTGGAGGGCAGGCTGTGGTGTCCAGGGCCTCTACTTAAAGAGGGGGCCCACATAATTTTACTTCCTATATTCCACTGCTAAGCAAATTTGCTAACTTTTTGTTGTTCAGTTGTGTACAATTCTTTTGCGACCTCCATTTGAGGTTTTCTTGGCAAAACTACTATAGTGGATTGCCATTTCCTTTTCCAGTTCATTTTTACAGAAAAGAAAACTGAGGGACATAGTAACTGGCCCAGGATCACATACCTCTAGTATCTGAGGCTAGATTTGAACTCAAGAATTAATTTTCCTGATTTGAAGCTCAGTGCACTATATACATTGTGCAGCCAAGCTGCCCCTAAGAATAACATGCAAAATAAGTCCTCTAAACCCCACAGTGTGTTAGATGATTTACAATTAATTCAAATAAAAAGTTTTATGGGTACATAGGAGTATTAAATTAGGCCCATATCTCTTTTGAGATGCCTATAGACACATCATAATCTAGTCAATAAATCAGATTTAAAATGGAGAGTTGTGTTTGATAGTCAGAGATTCAGTTAAACTGGAAAATATATACCCAGTAGTAACAAAAAGATGTATTTTTTTTTAAGTAAGAATGATCTGAAAACCATATCATCCAAAAGTTTTTGCTTTTGCTTTCAATACTGACAGAGGCTACGTCAGAGCAGGGTGAGTGATTTCCTAGCACCTTCCTTAAACACTGTTCAATACTGTGGAGAATTTTATAAACGTTTCAACCTTAATGGATGAAATAGTGAAGTATCAAAAAGATCCTAAGGTAAGCTCATCCTTAAAGCCATGCTAGTGCAAACCACAACTTTTCCATGGAAAAAATTTAATTTAGGGAATGATCTCAAATTTTTTTTTTTTTTTTTTTTTCGTGAGGCAACTGGAGCTAAGCTGACTTGCCAGGATCAGTCACACAGCCAGGAAGTGTTGTAAGTATCTGAGGTCAAATTTGAACTCAAGTCCTCCTGACTTCAGGGCTGGTGCTCTTTCTACTATACAAACTAGCTGCTTCTAAAAACAATTTTTAAGTTAACATATGGTTATGTAGTGATGGGCTAGAAGTAATGAAAAGTGGCAGAGAAAGCAAATTTAAAGTGTTTTGATAAGGGAAGTAATATAGCCTTTCTAGATAATATTAATGGTAAAGGAAACTATACTCTTTGAGGAATTAAAGAAGACAGTCAGAAGGTAAAGGAAGAGGATAATGTGTGACTAGGATACAACACTAATAAAGTAATTCAGAGAACTTGAGGAAGAGTATAATCAAAGAACCACATAATTAAAAAAAAAAAAAGATGAGCTGATTAAGTGGCAAAAGAAAAAGAATTGCATATAATTTGATAATTAAATGCTTTTTTCTCACAATAATATATTCCTCCCATGGAAACTTCAGATATCACAGTCAACAAGAATTTATTAAGAATTTCCTATGTTCTAGATATTGTGCTTAGAAAAGCAAATGAAAAGAAAGACTAATTCTTTCCTCAGAGTTCCCATAAATGGAAAATGAAAGGAGTGGGCAATGTAGAGGTACAAATGAGGGACATGACAGAATGACAGAAGGCCAGTTTCATGTGCAGGTCTTAACCAGTGATTTCATAGCTACTGTGAACTCCTCATATAATGAAACTCTCTCTATCAATACAAGCCAAAAATTTGCAATGTACAGCTTAGAGATCTGCCCAAGAAGCTGAAAAATAAAATTACTTGCTCAGAGTCATAAAGCTAGTATGAGTCAGAGGAAGGACTGGTACTCAAGGTTTTCTGACTCTAAGGCCCACTTTCTATCTCTTATGAATTGCTATTATCATTTTGTACAGGGGGAAAATGAGAATCAGAAATGTAAACTGATTTACCCATAATCATAGAGCAAATATGTGTGTTATGTAAAAGTCCAGTAAATAATAAATAAATAAAATAAAATAAATAAATAAACTATGTAACATTTGTATAACATTCTACAGGATTCAAAGAACCTTCATATCCATTACCTCATTTGCATTTGCTTTATTTTTGTACTTAATATGCTCAGCATACTGGTAGAATAGAAAAAGACCAAGCCTAAGAGACAGAAGATTGTTTCAAGTATTAGCTCTGACAGCATTGCTAAAATCTCAGTTTCCCCAGCTGTAATGTTCTTTGTTTCAATTTTCTTGGAGGTCTCTGAGAGCAGCCTTCGTTTCAGTTCAGTAATCACCACGAGATGGTGTTGAAGTCCAGGTGTTAAAGTCCAAATTCTTTATTATATCCTTCCTGGGGCTGGGCGGCTTTCTGGAGAACCTTTCATCCCAACCTTTGTCTTAATGGGGGAAGTGCAGGAGTCCAGGACAACTACCAGGAAAATCGAAGATTGAATTGAATTTCTCCCCTTGGTTCTGAGAGCTTAAGCTCCTGCCTCCAGTCCTTTGTCTTCTCTGCTCTGCCTCTAGCTCTCAGTCCCTGCTTATATGCCCCAGCCTGAGTATAAATCAATCATTATATCAGTAGGAAACCATTATTTGTTGTAGGATTAAATCAATGCTAAACTATATTTAACCATGATCTCCTCAATTCTACTTAGTATCTTCTTTCAAGTTCTGGCTCATACCACCCAGCTGTAAAATTACTTTCTACATTTGCACAAACTGTTTCACTGGATTCCTATGAAAAAGTGCTCTGTAAATTTAAAATCATCTGAAGTGAGAGCTCTTTTTGGTTGTATAACTGTTGGAATCTTTACAAACTGTTAAGTCATTAGAATTGATAGAGACAATAATTATCTAATTTAGCAGGATTCAGTATCACTGATCTGATCTTACATGGAGATGTTTTGGGCCAGAACCTGAAACAAGGTACTAAGTAGAATTAATTGAAACAATGCTTGTGTTCACATCTTTAGAGAGCTCATATAAGCAAGAAGTATTTAAGTACTCATTGGAATTCACAAGTATGGGAGCTTCACAAAGTAAACTGTGTAACTTTGTGAATTCACAACTCCCCTGAAGCTCTTAGGGCCAGAGAGCACTATGGGAGAAAACCTACAATCCCTCTCTCTCAAAGGAGCATAAGTAGAGCTTCAGTGAGCCCAGTCAGAGAGTTCAGCTGAATTAGTTTGGAGAGGAGTACTCTGGGACAGACACAGAGCACTCTGGGAGACTGAGAACCAGAAGCCCTCTCTCAGAGGCAAGAGAGATTCAACTTGAAGCTGGCTCTGGAGGCTGAAGGAAGCAGAGGCAGAAGCAAAGGACAAAGTGCAACAGCTCTTAGAACCAAGCAAAGAGATAGGCCTCAACTAACTGGGCTATTTTGAAAGGAGAAAATAAACATTTGCATTTTTACTAGCTGGCTGCATTTTGGGTGATTATTACTTTCAACTGAAACTAAGGCTGCCTCCAGAAAACCTCCCCAAGAAACCTGCTTCCAGAGAGAACCATTATTATATTAAAGAAGAAAAAATTCACATGTAACCATTGAGAATGCTGATCCCTAGGAATCCTTTATTCCAATGAGGAAATAAGAGATTCTTAGCATAATCTTTGTGAGGAAGGCATATAAAACATACATTATTAGTTTTAGAAATGAATCCCCTCAGATCCACTAAGATTAATTACTTATTCAAGGGCATGAAACAAAGTTAATGGCATTGCTAGATCCATATCAAGTCTTTTTTTGTGTGGACATGCTACAAAATATAATGTTGGAACTATCTTTAAAAAAAAAAAAATTTTTTTTCTTTAACACCTTGCCCTTTGCTGGTTCAATATTAGGAAAACTATCAGCATAATTTACTATCACAATAACTAAATTAATGAAAACTATGATCATCTCAATAGATGCAAAAAAAGCATTTGATAAAATCCAACACCCATTCCTATTAAAAACACTAGAGAATATAGGAATAAATGGACTCCTCCTTAAAATAGTCAGTAGCATCTATCTAACACCATCAGTAAGCACCATATATAATGGGAATAAACTCGACCCATTCCTAATAAGATCAGGAGTGAAACAAGGTTGCCCATTATCACTATTATTATTCAATATTGTATTAGAAATGCTAGTTTTGCCAATAAGAGATGAAAAAAGAGATTAAAGGAATTAGTGTAGGTAATGAGGAAACCAAATTATCACTCTTTACAGATAACATGATGGTATACTTAAAGAACCCCAGAGAATCTACTAAAAAGCTATTAAAAATAATCCACAACTTTAGCAAAGTTGCAGGATACGATACAAAATGAATCCATGTAAATCAACAGTATTTTTATACATCATTACCAAAATCCAACAGCGAGAGATACGAAAAGAAATTCCATTTAAAATAACTATCGATAGTATGAAATATTTGGGAATCTATCTGCCAAGGGAAAGTCAAAAACACTTTGCACACAAATAAATTCAGATTTTAAACAACTGGAAAAATATTAAGTGTTCTTGATTAGGTCAAGCGAATATAATAAAGATGATAATACTACCTAAACTAATCTATTTATTCAGTGTTATACCAATCAGACTCCCAAGAAACTATTTTACTGATCTAGAAAAAAGAACAAAAGGTCAAGAATTTTAAGGGAATTAATGGAAAAAAAAAAGCAAATAAGGGTGGCCTAACTGTACCAGATCTAACACTATATTATAAAGCACCAGTGATTAAATCATTTGGTACTGCCTAGAAATAGACTAGTTGATCAATGGAATAGATTAGGTTCACAGGACAAAACAGTCAATAACTATTGCAATATAAAGTTTGACAAATCCAAAGAATACAGCTTTTGGGATAGGAATTCACTATTTGACAAAAACTGCTGGGAAAATTGGAAAATAGTATAGCAGAAACTAGGCATTGACCCACACTTAACACTGTACACCAAGATAAGGTCAAAATGGGTTCATGATCTAGAAATAAAGGATGAGATTATAAATTGAGATTATAAATGAGATATGTAAATGAGATAATAAATAAATTAGAAGAACATAGGATAGTTTACCTGTGGAGGAGGAAGGAATTTGTGACGAAAGAAGAACTAGAGATCATTATTGATCACAAAATAGATAATTTTGATTATATTAAGTTAAAAAGATTTTGTAAAAACAAAACTAATGCAGACAAGATTAGAAGGTAAGCAGTAAACTGGGAAACTTTACACTCAAAGGTTCCGATAAAGGCCTCATTTCCAAAATATATAGAGAATCGACTCAAATGTATAAGAAATCAAGCCATTCGCCAATTGATAAATGGTCAAAAGATATAAACAATTTTCAGATGAAGAAACTGAAACTATTTCTAGTCATATGAAAAGGTGTTCCAAATCATTGTTGATCAAAGAAATGCAGATTAAGACAACTCTGAGGTACCATTATATACCTCTCAAATTGGCTATGATGACAGGAAAAGATAATAACGAATGTTGGAGGGAATGTGGGAAAACTGGAACACTACATTGATGGTGGCATTGTGAACTGATCCAACCATTTTGGAGAACATTTGGAACTATGCTCAAAAAGTTATCAAACTATGCATACCCTTTGATCCAGCAGTGTTACTACTGGGCTTATATCCCAAAGAGATCTTAAAGGAGGGAAAGGGACCCACATGTGCCAAAATGTTTGTGGAAGCTCTCTTTAAAGTGGCCAGAAATTGGAAACTGAAGGGATGCCCATCAATTGGAGAATGGCTGAATAAACTGTGGTATATGAATGTTATGGAATATTATTGTTCTGTAAGAAATGACCAATAGGATGATTTCAGAAAGGCCTGGAGAGAGTTACATGAATTGATGCTAAGTGAAATGAGCAGAACTAGGAGATCATTATACAGGCAATAACAAGACACACAATGATCAATTCTGACGGACGTGGTTCTTTTCAACAATAAGATAATTCAGACCAGTTTCTATGATCTTGTGGTGAAGAGAGCCATCTGGCCCCAGAAAGAGGGCTGTGGGAACTAAGTGTGGTTCACAAGATAACATTCTCTTGACTCTAATTTATAAGAAATCAAACCATTCTCCAATTGATAAATGGTCAAAGACCATTCTCAGATGAAGAAATTGAAACTATTTATAGACATATGAAAATATGCTCCTAATCATTATCAATCAGAGAAATGCAAATTAAGACAACTCTGAGATACCACTACACACCTGTCAGATTGGCTAGAATGACAGGGAAAGATAATGCAGAATGTTGGAGGGGATGTGGGAAAACAGGGACAATGATACATTGTTGGTGGAATTGTGAACACATCCAGCCATTCTGGAGAGCAGTCTGGAATTATGCTCAAAAAGTTATCAGTGATCCAGCAGTGTTTCTACTGGGCTTATACCCCAAAGAGATACCAAAGAAGGGAAAGGGACCTGTATGTGTCAAAATGTTTGTGGCAGCCCTGTTTGTAGTGGCTAGAAGCTGGAAAATGAATGGATGCCCATCAATTGGAGAATGGTTGGATAAATTGTGGTATATGAATGTTATGGAATATTATTATTCTGTAAGGAATGACCAGCAGGATGAATACAGAGAGGACTGGCGAGACTTACATGAACTGATGCTAAGTGAAATGAGCAGAACCAGGAGATCATTATACACTTCAACAACGATATTGTATGAGGATGTATTCTGATGGAAGTGGATTTCTTCGATAAAGAGAGCTAATTCAGTTTCAATTGATCAAAGATGGGCAGAAGCAGCTATACCCAAAGAAAGAACACTGGGAGATGAATATAAACTCCTTGCATTTTTGTTTTTCTTCCCGGATTATTTATACCTTCTGAATTCAATTCTCCCTATGCAATAAGAAAACTATTCGGTTCTGCACACGTATATTGTATCCAGGATATACTGTAACCTATTCAACATGTAAAGAATTGCTTGCCATCTGGGGGAGGGGGTGGAGGGAGGGAGGGGAAAAATTGGAACAGAAGTGAATGCAAGGGATAATGTTGTAAAAAATTACCCTAGCATGAGTTCTATCTCTAAAAAGTTATTAAAAAAAAAAAAAAGACACAAGATAACATTTTTACTCTTTTTGTTGTTGTTTGCTTGCATTATGTTTTTTCTCATTTTTTCCCCCTTTTTGATTTGATTTTTCTTGGGCAGCAAGATAATTATATAAATGCATATGCATATATTGGATTTAACATATATTTTCATCATGTTTAACATATATTGGATTATTTGCCACCTAGGGGAGGGGATGGGTGAAAAGGAGGAAAAATTGGAACATTTTTTTTTGTAAGGTTGAATGTTGAAAAATTATCCATGCATATGTTTTGAAAATAAAAAGTTTATTGAAATTGAATGGATGACCATCAATTGGAGAATGGCTGGGTAAATTGTGGTATATAAATGTTATGGAATATTATTGTTCTGTAAGAAATGACCAGCAGGATGAATACAGAGAGGCTTGGAGAGACTTACATGAACTGATGCTAAGTGAAATGAGCAGAACCAGGAGATCACTTTACACTTTGACAACGATATTGTATGAGGACATATTTTGATGGAAGTGGATTTCTTTGACAAAGAGATCTAACTGAGTTTCAATTGATAAATGATGGACAGAAGCAGCTACACCCAAAGAAAGAACACTGGGAAACGAATGTGAACTATCTGCATCTTTGTTTTTCTTCCCGGGTTATTTTTACCTTCTGAATCCAATTCTCCCTGTGCAACAAGAGAACTGTTCGGTTCTGCAAACATATATTGTATCTAGGATATACTACAACATATTTAACACATATAGGACTGCTTGCCATCTAGGGGAGGGACGGAGGGGAAAAATCGGAACAGAAGTGAGTGCAAGGGATAATGTTGTAAAAAAAATTACCCTGCAATGGGTTCTGTCAATAAAAAGTTATTATAAAAAAATAATAATTAATTTTAAAAAAGAAAAGAAAAAGTTTAATAAAAAAACAATAAGTTTTAAGACTATAGAGTTGAATTTTGACTTTTTTTTCCTTTCAAATAATGTTCATTGTTATCTCTTAATTTCAAAATATATTCCTTTCTCATTTCCAATTTGGAAAGTTTTCCTTTGTGACAAATAAACAGCAGGGTGGGGGGAAGTAGCTTCAACAGTCTTCAATAATACATTTATTCAGTATGACAGTACATGCACATTCCACAGATGTGTTCTTTCACTTATAAAGAAGTGAAGGAGATATGTTTTCTTACCTTCTCTTTTAGGGGGGAAGAGGGAAAGGCAAACTTGGTCATTGCCATTACATAGACTTAATCTACCTTTTATCTGATATGTGCTACTTTATTACAAAGACACATCTTAAATAAAACAAACTATTGTTTTCTTTTTTATTATTATTAATTCTTAACAATTAGATAAAACTTTGTTTTGCCAATTAATTTCTTTATAATAAACTGGCAAAGAGTGATGGTGATACATGTATAATTATTTCTTTTTGCCCAGAGGAAAAAAAAGGACTAAAAAGGTGAGGTGACTTGATTAATCCAATGCTGATGTGACCAAAAGCCTAAAGGTCTAAATCAGTAGCTTTGAGGTGAGTGGCTACAATGACACTGTTCAATAAAATTGCCTGAAATGTGAGATTCAGTCAATTGAGGTTAAAAGAAGCCCAAATGGAAGTAAATAAATAAAAAGTCAAATAAATCTATAAATCAACAGATGGATGAATAGATGGATAGGTAACTAGATGAACAATTAGATGCATAAATACATAAATAAACAATCCTGGCATCTACATTTTTACTTCTCTGGAAAAGGCAACAGTCAATATAATGAATGATGCTTTTGTATACAGTTCCAAAATGACCTTATCACACAATTCAGAACAGAATTAACCCTGAATATGGAACTAGTTCACTTTTTATAAGGACAGGGATTCAGTCAAAAATTTCTTAGTAAAAGTAAAAATGTTCAGAGAAAAGAGACATTTTTGTGGCAAAGGAAACAAAAATGCAAAGTGTAAAAGACCAAAAACACTTCCACTCTACTACATCAAAGAAGAAGGTATTATTTATGGTAAAGGAAAAAAAGAAACCCAGAGGATAACAGCATGAATGAGTCACAACAGACAAGACCACACAGACAAAGCTGTTTACAGGTTCATGAGTTTTTTTAATCCTTCAAATTAGAGTTATTAATCAAGAATAGTTGCACATTTTTGTGACTTTATATTTCAATTTTTCCCCCTCCTGAGTGAGCAGAAGCTCCCCACAACCCAAATGGCTGGCTTTCTTTCTCACTTGCCAGCTGGGACAACATGCAAATTTAATTTAATGTGCTTAGTTAAAGAAGGGAATAATGAGGCAGGTACAGATGAAGAAGAGTAAGAATACAGCTGGAATATGAATACAGCTGACAAACAATGGCTCCCTTAAGTGAATTTATTGTCCTAAGATGTTTTCCTTTTGTGCTGTTTTTTTTTTTTTCCCCTTAAAGAAGGTTCCCCTTTTGGAACCTTAAAGGTTCCAAAATTTCTTGATTAAAAATAAAGTCATTCCAAGTATTATAACTGTGCTTTTGATACAGAAGGGGTATATTATTTCAATGAAACCTGGACATAAGAAGAAATTACAAAGAACAAACAGTTCACAATTTGAGGAATTTTGGATATATATAAATAAACTCTTACTTTACAAAAGATAATTCTGCTCAACTGCAAACTTATTCAATTTACACATATTCCTAATTACAGTCACATGTTCTAAAGACATCCCTACCTCACAAATCATAGGAAAACATAAGGGGAAGGCAAAAAGGTAGAAATATAAGACAAAAAAAAAAAGAAAAAAGAAAAAGAAAAAACAATTTTTGGAGTTTTCTGTGAAGGCTTCCCCTAATGAGGCTCTTGTATTTTGAAGACTTCATCTCTTATTTACAATATTATTCCTTCCTTACAATGTCAAGACAATCAGTCCACAGATTAGAAGTGACCATGAAATGTCATTTCTCTTTGGAAATCCATATAATTCAACTCAGAAGAAAGAATAGAGGTCCAAATGACATCCAACATTCTTTCAGATCTGCCTAATCCAGTCACTACCAACTCATATTTTCTTAATATTTCTTTTCATAGAACCATCACAACTTTTCGCTTCTTTTGGAATCCTCCAAAAGTTCGTTTGATCCTTTGGTCTAAAGTCTTTCTACTTCCTTTAGTTAAGGCTGGATATCACTCATAATAAATTCTAAAAAGAAAAAACTCAGTCTTTTTTTATTTTTGTAGGAACCTTTTATTTAAAAATAATATTTAGTAACTTTCATTGGTCTCCAATCATTCTATTTAATATCTGATGTTATCTTATCCATTTTAGAGGTATTTATTTAGCTAGTACGTAAATATAGAGGGATCTATTATGTATCTCCATGGGACAAGCGGCTAAAAACTTATGGAAGCAGCAACACAACAAAAGAATGTAAAGTCTCTGTAACAAAACTAAAGGTATGCAGAAATAACAAGCAAGCTTAAGGACTAAAATTTATAAAAAGGAAAATGAATTTTTAAAACTTCTTATTCTTATTTCTACCACTCTTCTGACATTAATGTTAAGTGTTCATCAAACATTTGGAATCACAAGAAGCTAGGAAAACCAATAATTTAGGTCGAATCATAATCTAAGCAGGTTAACAACTACCAGATCTCAGTGACTAAGCAAAAAAAAGAGGAAAATACACTGGAATTCTATAGTAGAAGAAGCATGACTAATCCAAAAGAGTGAAGAAATTATCAAGTTTTGGAATGCATCTTATGATTCATCTCTTTCCTAAATGGCTTTCCTAATTACGTTCTGCTTAAGCAGATAATAAAAATGAAAACATTGCCGGCTGGGAGTTTATGGTCTAAGAGTGTTAGGTGATTAATAATAAAGTCAGATCAAGACTAACATTTGCTGAAAATAATCTGGAGATAATTGGCTTCTTGGTTGTGAAGAAGCCTATAAACTGCTTGTCTGGTATGTGGTTGGTTGGTTTGCTTTACTTTTTGAGAGTAATTAGTTTGGGTCTCCACAAAAGCAATATTGCAAAGTTTCATCATGGTGGAGTTTCAAGAAGTTGCTTTGGTTTCACATAGTTATTCAAGATCTGTCAAGTTGAGGTGGCAGATGAGTCCTAACTGTATCTATTGTCTGATGACCCACTTAGCCAAATTCAGAGACTCATTAATATAGTGAAGTTGTAAGTGAAGAACTCTTTGGCCAGAGGAAATTATGAAAGAAACAATCCTTTTTGACTGAATCTGGTCTTCAATATTTTCTGAAAGATAAGAGTAACTTTAAAATGCATACCATTTTTGGAATCCCTTGTCCCTGGTGTCCCTCCTAATTTTACGAGAGCGGGGCTGGATATACTTGATGTTTGAGCTTCTTAATCCTCCATTTAAGGTACCCAAGATAGCCATTGATTCCTATGAGACTATACTTCTCTGGACTACATCATGCCATGGTGGATGCTGGACATCCTTCTCTATTGTTCAGCTTCTTTTAAATTGTGAGCTCTTTAAAGGCAAAGACACTCTTTTGACTTTATTTATTTCTCCAGTGCTTAGTAACAAGGCACTTAATAAATGTTTATAGATTGACTGACAAATAAAATGGCTCAACATCTCATGTTAGCTCATTTCTACTTCCATTATCATACTGGTAAAAATAAAAAGAGAAGGGTTTGGAGGAGGGGGGCACCAATGATCATTAAATTAATTGTTGATACTGTGAATATAAACTTTTCTCCAATGATCAACAAACTAATAAACTACTGGAAGAACTGAACCATATTTCACTATATATGAAATCAGAGGACAAGAGGAACTTGTAGTTAAAAATGGAAAAACAGCCGACAAGAAGTGAGTTCAAAGTCTTAATATCCCTGTGAGTCAGAACACAATGGGAAAAAAAAAAAAAACTCACAGATATTCTTTATTTTATTCAACAAATGTTTATTGGGTGCTTTGCTTGCCAGGCACTAGGCTAGGTACAGCAAGTCAACAAGAGAGTTTTTGTATTCCAATGGGAAAGGGAAAAAGGACTGAAAAGCACCCTAAATTTGAATTCAACTGCCTTGCAGCATTTATATCTGCCTTGCTGCACTTATGATAAAAGTAACTGAAAAGACTACTCTGACTAAAATATATGTAGCATCCCAAACTCTTCTGTGAGGGTTTGCTGAGTCCCTTTCAGGGATACTCATATACTTTTGTTGTCCACCTATCACTAAATCCTCACCTGTGGCTTCCAGAAGCTCTTCAGCTTCTACCATGGCTCTATATGCTACCATGCGCAACAGCCATATCCCAGTAAAATCACACATGCAGATGAGCTAAATGAGGCTAACGGTAGCCAAAAGGCCTCAAAACCACTGGCTGTTAGAGGACTGTCTATCCCAAACATGTGAAGACTTTTCCTGGAGGAATAGGTGGATGAGAACAATTGGTTCCAATAGCTATGAAGACAGATGAATCCGGAGCTGTAGAATGGCTAGCGCTTGGTCAGACATCAAAAGCACCAAGGTGACCCATGACATCCTGGGCCATTACCAGTCATCTTGATCTCTGTTTATCACTTGGTTTCAATAACTCAGGAGCATAGGAAGGCTGACCACTTTGCTCATCTTTGCTTTGCTTAAATGCAAGTCACCCTCGTGATATCATTCGTCCTCTTTAAAAATGAAGGACAAAACAAAATCTGTGGCACAGCCCTAAAAAATAAAGCCGTTTTATGAAGAAGATTATTCAAAATAAATACAATAGGCTTTGGGAAAGATGACGAATAGGCAAGAAAACATGCTTTGGAACTTAAAAATAAAAGGCACAAAGTTTGACAGACTATTTAAAAGACATGTGGCTCAATGACAAGCACTGAACATCATCAACAAAGATAAATAATAAGATAAAATAAACTTCATTCTACTGGACAGGAAACTACTGGTTAGTGATATTGGAGTAGTTTCAAAAGTCCATGAACCATCAAATCACTATAGTTTTTCAACACTAATTTATGAATTCTTTTCTTTTTCCAGGGAGGAGGGGAGATTAGGAAGGGGAAGAAAGCACTTATTTAATACCTACTATGTGCTAAGTACTGTGCTTTATAAAATACTTTATAAAGCTTATAAAGGTAGATGTTATTGTTATCTTCATTTAGCACTTAAGGAAACTTGCGGCACATATTGGATAAATGACTTGCTCTTAGACACATCAGTAGGAAATGTCTGAGGAAGAAATCAAACTCACTTCTTCCTGACTTCAGACTCAACATTATCTATGGTACCTCCAAGCTGCTTAGAGATTAAATGTGGAAAATTATAAGCTCAGGAACATAATTTTCTATTTCTCTATCTCAAATACACACACACATATTCATGTGTGTGTGTGTGTGTGTGTGTGTGTGTGTGTGTGTGTGTGTGTATGTTAGGCACACATACAACACAAAAGAGTCACCATGAGAGAAGGAGACATGTTTTCTTGAAGATACTTTTTGGTGATAGAAAACACTGAGTTAAAAGTTACTTGGGTAAGGAGGTGGGAAAAATAAGACTCTCCTAGAGATCTATCTAAATTATTGGTTTTATTCTGAGCTAAAGGGAAAGAGCTATCTCAAGGAGATATCTAAATATTTAAATAACCATATCAAATTTTTTTAGAGATTCTACATATTAGTTATTAAATACATAGCTTTCCTCATTTAAAACACACTTAATTGGTCATTGACAATTAGCAGGGAAAATGATGACTGTAGGTTTTTTCCCTATTCACTTTAATCAATCAATTAATAAACATTTTAACATCTGCCATGTGCTTGGCATTGTGCTAAGTGTTAAGGATACATAAAAAAGACAAAAAACATAATGATTTAGTCTCTTTAAAAATTCATACTTATAATGTAGAATAATTTTCAGAGTAATAGCACACCTGATATATAACCACTAAGTTTAAGATCATTGAGCGGTACTTAACAAATCATTTGGAATGAGAAGAAAAAAAATCATTTCAAATGCTAATGTCTTTTAATTAAACAAGACCTGTAGAATTGACCAAAAATTTTGGTAAGGCAGAGAAAAAATTATGTTCTACTTTCAAATGTCTTACAATAAAATTGCTGTGCAGTATAAAAATCAGATTGTACAGGAAGGCTAAGGTTTAAGATTATACAGGATACATGTCTTATTTTCTTTTGAATAATAGTTGTGATGACACTACTGCAACGTAGGTGGATACCTATTTCCTTGAGGTCTAGAAACTGGTGTGGGAAAAAAGTTAAGCAAGAGAAGGTTAACTTAATAATATCAGAGACTGATGACTACACCTATTGCATTTTAGCCAAATGTTAGATGAAATACTAATTGATTAAGCCAAAGAAGAAACTGTAATCCCTAAAGGAAGAAAATCTCCCAAATCAAGTTGAAATTAAGTAAAGAGACAGAATCCAATTGAACAACAGGGATGACACAACATAATTTGAAATAATTTAGATCATGGAGGCAGGAAAACAAAAAACTGATATAAGAACAAAGTGAACCTTCCAGGTAAGTGAAATAAAAATTGTGGGGGGAAGAGGGAGGAGAAAAAAGAAGGTGGGGCAACAAGAGTGATATAATGACACAAAAATCTGCACAAAATGGAAGAATCCTTGATTTATCTGATCCGATTAAATGTGCCTCCAACTAGCAACTGCTTCTGGCTACCCTAGCTTCCCAATTCTATTCTCTGCTCTTTGGTGAAAAAAAGAATGAATAAATCTAAAAACTGAGACCTGGGAAGGGGGAAAGGTTACAGGAGGGCCATGGGTTTTGGAACTTGCTTTGCAGAAGAGCAAGTTAGAATTTGCAAGAGGCAGCAAACACATGGTCTCAGTCTTGTCTGGAACAATCAGTAAAGTCTCTATATTAAAGACAGAATCAAGACCTCAGTTTGTCCCCACCTGAATGCAAGATGCACAAAGTTCAGCGTTGTCTGCAAACCAATCTATTGGCACACTTATGACAGTTTGAAAAATGTGCTGTCTAGCAAACTACTGAGTGCCAGTAATTTTCAAGTTTAAACATCTCCCTCACTCAAAAGAACTTCACTTTCCTTTTAAATTTATTACAAGGAGACAAGGTTTTGTATTCAATATAAAATGTAAAGGTCTTTTTCTGTGTTTAGAAATTTTATGAAAAATGGGCTACTCTGGTGGTTCTGTGAAACAAAATGAGATGTTGATACCTGTTCAGTTTCCAGTGGTTATTTTTCCTTTCAAAATTAACTAATCACTGAAGTACAAGTGTAATTCAGATAGGTATAATTTGAATAGATTCTTGGTATATGACTACTGATCATTAGACCACTTTCTCAGGGTCCTAATTTCTCATTCCAACCATGTTATGCAGTAGTTTTGTGATCAGCATATAGAATAGAAAGAGAACAGACTAGGTTTCCATGTTTAGTCTGACAAATAACTTATAACTCATCTCTGGGAAATATCTTCACTGTTTTCTGCATGAATTTCCTCAGTTATGCGCATTCTTTCAGTACCCCCAAAAGGTGATACATACACACACACACACACACACACACACACACACACACACACCCCACTCTACAATACTTTCTGTTATCCCATTAAATAACAAAAAAAACTGTTATAAATTCAAAGGGATTAACAGACATACACACAGGAAACTCTTCATTAATACTTTACCCTTACTCCTCCAAATGTAGATAATTTTGTTTTATTTTGTTTTTAATCAAAAACATGAAGACATGAAATAAAAGTATAAGGAAGATCAGGAAGGAGTGATAATACAAGAACATGAGATCTTCAATGGTTATAAATATTTGTCACAAAAATATAAGCTTCCTGTTAATTTTATTTATCTTTCTATCCACTTGTTATTAATTTGATAGAACCTGGGAATTGTCAAAACTATTAGATACAAGCAATTTATATTTTAAAATAATCATCAGCCCACTATTCAAAGACTGTGTTTTCAGGAAAACATTGTATATAATAAGAGCAATATTATAAGGATCATCAACTGTTAAAAACTACCTCTGAACAATAATATAATGATCCAAGACAATTCCAAAATACCTAAGATGAAAAACGCTATACTCAGAGAAGTGCTGAAATCTAAATAAAGAATGAAGCATAATTTTTTCAGTTATTTTTAGTTTTATTTTGTTTGTGGTTTCTTTTGTAACATGGTTAAGATGGAAATGTTTTGCATGACTTAATACGATAACTGACAAATTGTTTGAATTCTTAAAGGGGGGAAGGGTATGGGGGACAAAAAGAACTTGAAACTCAAAATTTTTAAAAATAAGTTTAAAAACATGTAATTGGGAATATTAAGAAAATAAATGAAAATCATTTAAATAACAAAGACTCTGTTTCATTTTAAACTATATAAGAGTCAACCAGGCCTAAAAATAGGGCAAACTTGGAGAAAGTAATGTATTTTTCAATAAATCCATTTTAAGTGGATTTCTATGCCTGTCTTGTTATTTCACACTGTAAAAGCATAAATAGATCACTGAAAAGACAAAAAAAAAGTTCTATTTGAAATATTCAATGATAGATAACAACACAATACTTTTTTTACATAGTTAAATTGAGCTGTGTAAGACACTCAAAATACTTTTCAAAATTAAAAGGAAAAGAAATTGTCTTGAAAAGTCACCAAAGGGCATTATTGAAAAGATGTAAAAAGGCAGCTAATTAATTGTCTTTATTTGTGTGAGCAAGGAGGAAGGAATCACTTCAAATATTTTTTTAAATTAAAAAAAATTTAATTTCTACTGATTTTCACATACTTAAAACATCAATTGTTTAAACCCATCTGAAGTTCAAAGCAGCCTACTTTATATAAATATAGCTCCCATTCTCAGGTGGAACATAGTTCTTCCACAATCAATTCCTCTTATTCATAAATTGAATTATCAGCATTTTTTAAAACAACAGGGAAACTTCATTAGATACTTTCTAAGCAGAATACTACAGAAAATTTGAATAGTGAATACATATAACCACTAAGCTGCAAGTGACATCTTTTAAGCACATGAATACATAAGAAAAACAGAATCATAGAACATAACTGATAAAAACTTTCAAGATAATTTTGTCCAAGTCTTCTTCATTTTGCAAGTAAAGACACAAAAGGCTACAAAATGAGTGATTTATTTAAGTCCAGAGGCAGACACAGAGGCTGGAATAGAGCCCCAGTCTCATGACTTCTAGGCTAGTGCTCTTTCAACTACATAGTGCTAGGAAGGCTAAATGAAACAATAGATATAAAACTGGGTTTGGACTCAGGAGGACTTTATGTCAAAAGATCAATGATATTTTGAGAAAAGCCTTTATTTAATATAAATGGAAAGAAGGTTTTATATATATACATATACACACATACATATATATATGAAGAATGACTTCAAAGAAAATGTTATGATGGTGAGAAGAGCAGAAATAGAACTCAAAGTCAATAACTATCCCTTTAAGAAGAAATGAAATACCAATCTTAAATATTTTCATTTATCTGATGACAGCTCTTCCAAATGTGTTGCTGCTTGAACTGGCATGCTTAGAAGCTTCAAAAACCTAACTTGTAGAGTTAAATGAATCTGGTTTTTGCCTATTTATAAGTTGGACATAGGTCAGTTCTGAAGTATAACTTGCTTATAGTTTTAAGAACTTTTAAATCTTTTCACATAATTTGTTAATCTGGTTTTTAACTGAAAGTGGTAGGAAATCCCAGAAGGAGGCCTATCAACATTCAGCTCAAAATAAAAATGATTCCCTTTCTATTCATGTTCCCCCCCCCCTTCAAATTTTCTCTTTGGGGTTACACATTATTATACCTGTTAACCATTAGTGTTTATATATTATGAAATGTTTTTGAGCCATCTTAACATTTAGAAAGAAATAATTAATTTTGTCAAGACAAAAATAACTGTTTCAGAATCTTAAGCTTGGCATGTATAGGCTTGAATAAAGAACTGTGCACTGGGAATGCTCTGGAGTGTATTTCTAAGACATTTGGTTCAGAAATTATTATGTTTTAGCTTTATAAGTATTTAAGCACATACTGAAACAAAATGCTCAAAATCTTTACACATGAGTTGTTCTATGTCATCAGGGAAAGGGGTGATTAGGAGCTGGCAATATTTCAGACTTGGAGATCTTTTCAGGAAGTAAAGGAAGCTGACCTTTGTAGTCACTGTGAGTACTGCTCACTGTTCTGCCTTTTTCTGACAACAGTAATCCTCTATAAATTTTCATATTGCTACAAGTGATACAGCTTATAGAACTTTTACCTTAATGGAAGAATAAATTAAAGTAGATGCATTTAATATAATGAAAGGATTATGAAAAGATGGCTAACCTAGTGACTTAGGACAAGTAGTTGGGGACCATGGCTAGTTGGTTTAACTCTAATTTGGCTTCTCAAATTTTAAAAGAGGGATCATAATGTATCCTTACCTTATTGATACAAACTGAAATTTAATTAACAATTTTTAAAATTCTTTGGGATTCATAAGTATAATGCATCATATAAAGCAAATAAAACACATGATAAAATATATGTGAAAAGTTTTACCTTTTCAGGAATCAAACACAAAAACTTTTTAAACAATTAGTGAAATGTAATCTGGTCCATAAGCAAGGTAGTCTCTGCACATTTGCAAAAGATCAGACTTCAAGGGAAGGCAACTTTCTATTCTATCACCATCAAACTATCTCTTTTAAGTATTACTTCAGTGTCTCTTTACTTGTCTCTCTCATTCCACTCCAGCTTTCAAATCCAATGATACCATCTGGGTCATCTTCTCAGAAACCTCCAATAGCTTCCTACTGCCTACGAGCTAAAGTCTAAATCCTTCTACTTATACCATGCTACTTTATTGTCAGAACTATAGGTACTGATAAGTTGCAAATGTAGTTTGGGAAGATGGAACAAGGTGGTAAGTTGTACATTCAGCAGGAAGACACTATGGTCATATTAAAACATAAGGTAAAGCACATGCTTACCAATAGGCAAAACTCAGCATTCAATAAGCATATACCATGTGGGAGGCATTGTATTCAGGGCTGTTAAAGCAGAGTTGGAGCTCATAGAATAATAGAATTTCAAAATTGGAGATAGCTGGTAGAATCATACATGGCTCAGAATGCAGAGAAACAATGTTTAAGTAAGAGCCATACAAATAAATTGTGGGAAAGTTGTGGGAATCCAAAGATTACTGGAAGTCAAAAAATATTTCTGATATTGGATCTCTGTAGGCCAAAGTAATTTCATTTTCATTTTTCATTAAAATGAAGGAGTTAGAATAGATTTGGTCATCCATTTATTGAACAATAGATATAAACCACATGAAATATGTTAAGCGATAAGGTGGAAAGATCATATATGATCAGTATTTGCAAGGCAATTACAATGGGAGAGCACTAAAAAGACAAAAATAATATCTAAGTATTTTGAAAGCAAAGTTTCTTAAACTTCTCTTATATTGATCACAGAGATAAACAAAATATCATCACAAGGTAAGCAGTACACAAATACTTGACAAATTGAATTTAAAATACAGTTATCTCTTCTACATCATTGAGTTTAGGGTCAAGGGGATCTGCTATCAGAAAAATTTGTAAAAAAAAAAAAAAAATTGGTCCTCCCTTCATACCAGAATTATAATGGTATCAAAAGATAAAATATGTTGATATTATAAAATACTATTACATATATTTTATGCAGTTCGGAGTTTGTGAACTTTTTCTGTATCATCTATACCTTTCACAAAACTCCTCCAAAATTCCCATTTACCTTCTTTTACAGATTCATGATATATCAAAACCAAGTAGAGAAAGATGAAATGTAGAAGGGATAAGTATAATTTAAATTTAGGACAATCTCAGTACTAACCCCAATTTTTTAAAATGATTAGTAAGTCTAGCTTTGGTGTAACCCCTCATATCAGGGTAATTAGGTAGTGCAGTTGATTGAAGACTGGGCCTCGAGGTAAGATGACATGAGTTGAAACCCAACCTCAAATAATAGCTCAATAGCTATATGAATTTGGGCAAGTAAGTCCTTTAATCAATATCTGCCTCAGTTTCCTCAAATATAAAATGGAGATGATACTAGTTCCTACCTCACTGAGTTGTTGTGTGTATCAAATAAAATATTTGTAAAGAGCTAAGTAGTGAAATAGGGTAATAATTAATATATATATGTATGTATATATATATACATATATATGTAGCTTACTTTTTGTTGTTTTGTTGCTTTTCAGTTATATATGACTCATCATGATACCTTTTAGGATTTTCTTAGCAAAAGAATTGGAGTAATTTGTCATTTCCTTTTCTAGCTCATTTAATTGAGGCAAATAGGGTTAAGTCGCAGGTCAAATAATCATCAACTATCTGAGGCTACACTTGAACTTAGATCTTCTTGACGTCAGACTAGCATTCTTGTCTACTTCACCACACAAGCTACTCCAGCAACACTTATTTCCTTTCCTCTATGTCCACAGAATCATAAATAGAATCCCACAAATACTCTACAGCTTTTAAACATCTGCTTAATGAATGTGATATCCAAGAAAGGAAATAGTTATAGTCACTTCTCTCCCTTACTACTAATCACTCCAGTAAATCAATTAGTTTATTTATTAAGCATCCATTTTGTGCCAAGCATTGTGCTAAGCTCTAGGTTACAAAAAGAGTCAAAGGATAGTCCCTGCCCTCAAAAATCTCAGGCTAATGGAGGGAGGTAACAAATATTAACAAAGCTGTATTAAATCAACAGATCCACCTGGTGGCCAATGGAGTAAACTATCTGAACTCATCAAATCTTTTTTACCTGATCTATGTACGTACAGTGTATTGCTTGGCATCCTGATTTTCTCAGTCCATTATTGCTAACAGTACAGGTAATTCCATCTCTTTACCATGTAGATTAGATAGATAGATATAATCTCCTCTGGAAATTTTTCTTGCTATTTCTTAACACATGTGAAAATCTATAGTAATTGGAAGTTAGGAGGCTGACAAGCAATACTGTAAGTCGGTATGTAGTATCCAAAACACAGTTAACTGCCATTTGCTAAAAGAGAGGAAACAGTGAGTATGCTTTAAATTTCTAAAATTCCCATAACCTAGGTAGATAAATATGGCATTAACTATATACCAGGCACTGCGCTATGCTTTGAGAATACAAATATAAGCACATATAAGATGGTTCTAGATATCAAGTAGTTTATATTATAATGAGGGAAGATGGAAAGACTGTGGGGATAATGCATATTCAGCAGCAGCATGTAGAAATGGCCAGACAGTGCAGTAGGCAAACGTTTACCTATAAGAGCTTGGGTTTCCAGAATTCCAGTAGGGAAAAGGGAATAGAGAGAAGGATACTGCTGAGCATCAGCACATGATGTCAAGGTAACTGGGAGATAATATGGAAACCTGGTTCTCAACAGATGAAGGAGAAATTGCCTATCAGAGCCTGGTATCTCAGAAGCAAAGCAAAGTTTCCTGTGGAGGCAAGAGGAAAATAAATGACAGCCAAAATACAGGCAGTGGGGTGTAGAGGTGTAGTTATAAATAATACATTCTTATCAGATTTTCAAGTCCCTCCAGAAGGAAAATAGCTAATAAATCAAATGGGAAAACTGGGGTATTATATTATATTATTTTATTTATTATATTATATATTATTAATATATTATTTATTATATTATACATTATAATATAATATATTAATTATATTAATAATCTATATAAATATCCAATATATTCCATAACAGAGGATGTAAAATTACTTCAACTGGCATGAAATGCTGAGAACAAATCTACAAGATTAAAGTTAACTTTGAAAAATCAATTAAATAATTACATAATCACCTAATAGAGGATATGTAGCTTAATAGCAGATCACATTAAGAAGACCAATGGTGTTTATGCAGGGAGGGTGCACAGCACTAATTGTATGTAAACTCAATGAGTCAACATTATGATGTAACCATTAAAAAAGGTGATGATGAAATCTTAGATGCTTTAACAGAAGTCTACTTACCAATTCAAAAGAAGTAATATAAGACAAAAACTAAAATATTTTGTTAACTTTTTGCACAGCACATTTTTAGAGGCGATTTGATATACGAAAACATAGACAAAGGAAGACAACAATAATGGTGTGGATTTGAAGACATGGCACATGACTGTATTTTGTAGGAACTCAATAAAAGTTTGTAGAATGAACGAATGAATATGAGAAGTTGAATATAAATATAGTTGATCACCCTGGAAAAGAGAAGACAACTATATAAAGGACTCTTGTGTGGGAAAGAAGAGAATTAGAACCAAATGATAAAAGTGATAGGGAGGCAAATCTTATCTCAATAAAAAGAGGAATTTGCTAGGAGCTGCTAAATATCTTAAGGTAAACACAAGGTAAATGCTTTGTTAAGTCAACAAGCAATTTCTAGTGCTGTTGCTGTCATTAGTAGTCTACTAGCACTTATAGAGTACTAGCAGTGATTTGCAGAATGCAAAGTGATTTACAAATATCTTATTGGATTATAATGACAATCTTGAAAGGCAGATTCTTTTATTATCTTCATTTTATATTTCAGCTAATTGAAGCAGATGGAAGTAAAAAATAACTTGCCCAGGATTAATAGGTGTTAGAAGATAGATTTGAAATCAGGGCTTTCTGATTCCATGTTGTATGCTCTATCCACTGTAGCACCTTGCTACCTCTATATGCCAGGCATTGGGCTGAGCCCTGGTGATGCAAAGAAAGGCAAAAAGCACTTCCTGTTCTCACAATTTAATGGGAGAGATAACATAAAACAAGTATGGGCAAAAATATGGCCAGAAAGAAGGCACTAAAATTAAGGGGGATTAGGAAAGGCCTCTAAGACTTTAGTTGAAACTTGAAGGCAAAGAAGGCAAGCTTTGAAAATAAAAAAAGAGTTCCAAGCAAGGAGGACACTGGTAAAAATGTTCAGTCAGGAGATGGAATATCTTATGGGAAGACTAGTAGGGAGGTGAGTATCCCTGGTGTGCAGAATACATGGAGGGGGAGTAAGGTATAAAGAAGGCTAGAAAGCTAGAATGAGTTATTAAAGAGCTTTGAATGCCAAAGAGAGGATATGAGAATGAGATAGTGAGGATGTGAGCAAGATAGTAAAAGGAAAGTTAAGAAAAAAAGGAAGATTTGGAGACAACGATAATGAGTTGAATTTTCAACTTTTTAGTTGAGTTTTAGAGGGCTATGGAACATCTAACTTTTGATTTACAATAGGGAGCTGGAGAAGCAAGATTGAAGACTGAGATTAAGGTTGGAGAAGTAGATCTTATAATAGCACTGACATGATAAACTCATATAGAACAGTGGGGAAGTAGAAGTTGATGGGGCAGCTAGTTGGCCAGTTAAAGTTCTGGGCCTAGAAATAGGAAGACAAATTCAAATCAAACTTCTGACACTAGAATTATGTGACTCTGGTCAAGTTCCTTAAACTTTGTTTGCTTCAGTTTCCTCATTTGTAAAATGAATATAATAATAGCACCTGCCTCCCAAGATTTCTTGGTAAGGATCTAATGAGTTAATAATTGTAAAGAAGTTAACATAGTGTCTAAAACATAAAGTCATATAAATGTTAGTGATAACGATAATGAATATTTTATAGGAAGGCTTTTTGAATTAGAATAGATGTTAGACCACAAATCCTTTAAGAGCTCTTTTAATTAAAAAAAAATTCCTTCAGTTATACTTTCTATTATTTAATCATAGATATTAAAACAACAATTTTCTTTTTCCCCAATCATAGCAAATACACACAATATCCTAGCTATACTAAGAGTTAAGTAGAAGTTTGCCGTCCAACCTGAAAAATCTAACTAACACTTAAGAGTTTCTCTGGGAAAATGTGTTCCAAGTTCTAAAAACTAACTTACAAATGAACTTTTGGAACACAACCCATTTTTAAGTTGGGGACTGTCTGTACATTGTTGGCAGGGTCCCACTAAAGCCAAAAGTCCATGACTCACCTTTTGCCCTCTAATTTTGATGTTAGTAAAAGGAAAGAGTTTTTGGCAACTACTGCATCAGCAGATGCCAGGAGGGGGAAATATAAGGGAGATTTGTACAGACACCTAGATCACTGTTCCATTGTGGTGCCCACTCTGATCTGCTGTGGACTTCAGATCCTCTCTGGATCTTATGTATGCATACAATATTTAACCATATCAAGTAGTGGAATTAGCTATATACTTGGCATTTCCACCATATCAAGTAGTGGAATTAGCTATATACTTGGTATTTCCACACTCTCACATTACAAGCAGCATTCAGAAATATGATGAGCTAACCCTGTAAGTGACTATAGGAATTTCCTAAGTAGCCCAAGTCCAGACAATTAGCACCAGTACATTTTAGCTTTAAAAGAATGTATATTTTCTATTTAGGGATGATAAAGGACTGACTTCCACTTATTTTATTTTTGGTCTATTTATGCCAATTCTCTCAAAAATACTGTCCTTCTAGATTAATGAAAGATATGATAGATATTTGGCATGGGATAATGATTCAAGATAAGTATTTTAAAAAAAAAGTTCAGTTTTTCCTCTATAGAATTTCATTATAGTGACACAATCATGGGAAAGGATTGATGTGTCTCCTGTCATTGACTCTTAGTCATCATATCCCTATTCTTTTGGTTCTGACTTCAAAATATTAATAAATTACACTTTTAAAAAAATACTTGTCCAATACTAAGCGGTTAAATTTAGAATATGTCTTCCAATTCAATCTCCAGGCACTCATTCTTATTGACCAAAAAGAGAGAGAGAGAGAGAGAGAGAGAGAGAGAGAGAGAGAGAGAGAGAGAGGAAAAAAGAAAGCAAGAGAACAAGGGTGAGCATGAGTCTGTGAACCCAAAGGAAACTGATTTTTTTTTTTTAATCCAGAAAAAGAATGATCACACAGTAATGTCTGGAATTTAAATGGATTTCTTTTCCAAAAAGCAAAAGTACTAACTGCCATTTTCCTGGATTCCCACAGCAGCAACAAAATTGTGACCAGAAGAATTACTGCTTTATGAAACATCACATACCTCTTCTGACCCATGCCATACCACACACCATGTATACTTATATTTGTCATGGTAACTATTAATTCTCAACTTGGAAAAAAAAAACACATTAGTATTTAAAGGAAACTAAAATGGTAACCTTTGACATTCTTGACTATAGCAACTGTTTTGTTGTAGTGATGTAGGGGAAAGCTTGCAAGGAAGAATTTGAGCTTGTTTAATAAGCACATGGTAGAATCACTTACAAAATATAATGTTTGCTGTCACTGCTGTTTTTATTTGTCCTATACTTCTTGACAGCCAAGAGGAAAAAAAAAAACACCTATTTTTTTTGTTTTGTTTTGTTTCATTGTGCTTATATAAAGTTAGTTGGATTGATCCCAGGAATCTATTTTGAAAATTAAAAGTAAAATCTGAGAGTTATAGCCACTTATCATTTAAAGATTGAACCACAGAGCAAAAGAAGGTTTTAAGGATCAAATAATTAATGATATGCCATATTTGCATCCTCCGTGTAATCTGGAACTATCAAGAAAAGAAGATATGAGGTCAATGGAGAGAAGGAAAAATTGTTATTGTTTGTTTACTCTTGCACTTCTACCAAGAATTTGAAATGTCTTGAAATGTATGCATCATCCTTTGATATGTACCTTTCAACTCCTTCCCATTCTTCTGTGACCCCTTTAGATAATTATCATATCATACCCAGACTCTTGCAATAGTTTTCTAATTAGTCCCTCTGTCTCCTCAATCTCCAATTACCATTTAATCATTAATGCAACAGAAAGAATATATCTTAAAATATTGTTTTGAGAACATTGTTTCTCTATCCCCAAAGATAAAAATGGTTTCCATTAACTACAGAATGAAATCCCAATTCTTCATCCTGTAATTCAAAATAATCTATAATCTGGCTCCTAATATGATTTGAATTATATCAATTATACTTTAGGATTGGGTATCAAAGAAGTAGAGTTATAAAATGGCCACCAAGCTAAACCTCCCTGTTCTACAGATGAGGAAACTGAGGTACAAAGAGATTAAATGATGTACACATCTATTTAGTACATGAAGAAGGATTTGAATCCAAGTTTATTAAATCCACGTCTAATGCCCAGTCTAGTATACCACACAACCTCCTTGGGGTTTAATTGAAAATGATAATGAAAGGGCATGTGCTAAATATATTGATGAGTAGAGATTGTGAAATGGGAAGGCACTAAAATATAGATGCCACTCAAAAACTCAAGAGGGATAAAGACTACGCAAAAATGTGTTCAAAGTTGTGAGTGAAAGGGAAGAAAACCAAGAAGAGTCCACAATGACCAATGTGGAGGTAAAATGAACCCCCTGCAATTTAGATTTTAAAATAAAAAATTCAAAAAGGCAAAGTACCAAGCAAGGATGAATGTGGTCATCGATCCCACAATTCCAAGAGTTGTTACAGGATGGTTTATGTTTAGAATGAGTAAATGACTGTAAAAGATGCAGACTAAGATAGATCAGAAATCATGCCATATATGAAATCACTGAATGGTAGACAGAATGATAGGTCCAATTCTCATCTTAGAAATAGGGACAATCAGTCAAGAGAGATGAACTAGCTTATCCAAAGGAAGTAAATGAAAGTTGAAAAATTCAAATCCAGGTCTTCTGATCTCAGGTCTTTCTACTATACTATGTTGCTTTCTAAGTGAAAAAAACTGGAGTATTTTAGCCTGGAGAAAATGTAAAGGGAAAGCAACTGCTATATCCCAATACAAGTACCACATGTAAAACAATGGTGACTAAAGTTTTAGTGTTAATAAATACTTGTTTATTTAATGACATTTTTGTCAACATACCTTTGATAAGTTAGATTAGCAATGGTTACCTTTCCTTAGAGTTGTAAGAGTCTACTGTAGAAGCATACTCAGTATTTGCATCTGATATAGACATATGACCAAGTACCTTCATGTCAGTGCTCAGAAATTATCCCCCTAAGATGAGTTTGCCTTTAGAAACTTAAGAAGTGACAATATGTATATATATTCACAGGGAAATGAACAGAACAGAGTAAAGCTTGTGATTTTATTAACATAAAAAATTCCCAAATGAGGAAACTCTTTTGACATCTTTTTTTCTATCTTCTAGTGTTAGAGAATTGACAGTTACACTGACAGATAAAATTATTTGTACAGCATCACAAAACTACTAGATAGAGAATTTTGGTGCTCCTGGCTGTAAGGCCAGTCTTCTATCCACTCTGGCATGCTGCCTCATGGTAAATACAAAGTAATTCCCAGAGGAAAGGAAACTAGCATCTCTTCTCCACCAAGAAAGGCCTCAAATAAGGTAGTTTAAGAAATGTCCATTCCTCACAGCATTCCTCACAGATCTCACACATGAGATGACTAACTACTTACTCAAAGAATATGCAATAATAAAACTATCACGGATGCTGATATCTCAGCATCTTTCTTCCAGGGTGTTCAAAGTACTTCTAAGATTTTTATCTTATAAATACCTACTATATCCCTCTAAGGTAGGGAGGGGGTATATATTATTATTTTAATTTTGCAAATGGGAAAACCAAGAATGAAGTAACTAAGTAACATGGCGAGTCAGCAGAATACTAGTATCCCAACTCCAACAAAGATACGCTATACATTAAATCATAAAGAGCCACATGGCTCACACATGGCTGGGACACATAGCATCAGATTTACTAATGAGAAGAAACTATTGGGAAAGCTCCAATTTTTGAGAGACAATACAAATATCTGGCTTGGAGTCACCTTCTGAAGACTTTTGAATCCAAAAGCTTCTTCCACAAACAAGTTTTATATAGGAAGGGATTTAGGACACATTATCCTGAAAAACAGCACCCTTGACTAGAGTGAGAGCAGGCAGTTTGAATGAGGGCAGTTAATAACATTGAGCTGCCAAAAATTAGGATTTGTGTTCCTAAAATACATTTGCAGAAGGAGTTGATCCAATCTTGATATTCTGGCAATTTTCCAAATTCACAAAATTATATGTTAATACATAGGACATCGTTTATATTTTTATTCACACTACTGAACTCTATCTATCTAGGATATGGCTATAAATAATAAATTTGAGATGTTGAATCATACCAAAGCAGGGAGAAAAGGAAACAAGTATTTACCACCTGCCTGTGGCAGACACAATTCTGGGTACTTTACAAATATGATTTCATTTAATGAAAAACTAAACTTAGAGTTGGAAAGTCTTGGTTAACCCTTTTTCCCCTTATTAACTATGTGATCTCAGGAAAGCCTATCAACTTTTCTGAACTTCAATTTCTTCATCTAAAAACAGGATGATGATATTGGCCATATTTGCCTCAAACAGATGTTATAAGGATCAAATAAAATAACATGTATGAAAGCATTTTTTAAAAGAGATCCATAAAAACATGCAGTTATAAACATGCTTTGGTTTCTTCTATCCTTATTCATGAACTATCTTACTTTTACTCCTTCCACAAATGAAATTTTACTTATTCTTTAGAATTAAACTGGAATTCCAATTCTTCCATGAAGCCTTCTCCAAAACTCCCTTAAGTGCTAAGCTTTCCTCTTTCATAGTTTTATTTACATCTCTCTCATGTTTGTTTTATTTATATGCTCACCATTTGGCAATGCCTGACGCATATGTTTTCTCTACCAATATAATTCATTTATTATGTAATGATGTATATTACAATTATTTATGGGATATCATATAGAAGACTATAAGCCTCCTGGGGGCAAAAAGCATATTTCATTCATCTTGTATCTTCTCCTCCCCACATAGCCCTATCCCCCAAATACCTTGGTAATAGCCAATATTTATATTGTATCTTCTATGTGCCAGGCATCCTACTAAGTGATTTTTTTTAAACTTATGATAGCTGTTTATTTTTCCAAATATATGCAACAATAGTTTTTAATATTCATCTTTGCAAAACCTTGTTTTCCAAATTTTTCTCCCTCCTTCTCTTACCCTCCCCTAGACAGCAAGAAATCCAATATAGGGTTAAACATGTCTAATTCTTCTAAGCATACTTCCATATTCATCATGTTGCACAAGAAAAATCAGATCTAAAGGGAAAAATATATGAGAAAGAAAAAAAACAAGCAAATAGGCAATAACAATCAATAAAAAGGCGAATAAAGGTCAAAGCATAATATTAATCGACATTTAGTTTCTATAATTCTCTCTGGATGCAAATGGCATTTTTTATCAAAAATCTATTGGAATTGCCTTGAATCACCTCATTGTTGAAAAGAGCCAAGTCCATCACAAGCTGATCTTCACATAATTTTGTTATTGTATACAAAGTTTTCTTGGTTCTGCTTACTTCATTTGGCATCAGTTCATTTCTTTTCAGCCTTTTCTGAAATCAGGCCTGCTCATCATTTCTTATAGAACAACAATATTCCTTTACATTCATATACTATAACTTATTCAGCCATTCTCTAATTGATAAGCATCCACTCAGTTTCCAGTTCCTTACTGTAATGGGTTGAGACTTGAGTTGATGCACTGAGGTCCCAAGCACATGAGGCTAAATAGTAATTGGACCATACTCTATTAATATATATGTTTGGAGAAAGAATGGCCCCGTCCACTCTTTGTGCAAGTCCTGATGTGTTGTATAGGAAATGACGATTTTGGTGCGTAGAGGCAGGGGAGTGGAAAGGGAAGCAGAAGGAGAGACTGCTGGCTGGCGTCTTGTCACAGCTGCTTGTATTGTCATTGCCACGGCCTTTCAACTCAGATGCCCCTCTGTTAGCTGGCTTCCTGTCACAAATGCCCGTATTGCTATCGCAATCCTTCTTGCCCATATTGCTATCGCAATCCTTTTTCACCTCTTCACTTCAATAAAGATTGAAGATTTTTCCCTTAACCTGAATTCCTGACTCTGCTGATTTTAAATACGCAGTCATCACACCTTACCACGACAGAAAGGGCTGCTATAAACATTTGTGCACATAGAGGTCCTTTTCGCTCTTCCACAGTTTCCTTGATATACAAGCCCAGTAGAAACACTGCTGGACCAAAGGGTTTGCAGTTTTAAAGCCCTTTGAGCATAGTTTCAAATTGTTCTACAAAATGGCTGGATCGCTTCACAACTCCACCAACAATGTATTTGTGTCCCAGTTTTCCCACATTCCCTCCAACATTTATCATTATCTTTTCCTGTCATCTTAGCCAATCTTAGAGGCTCCTAAGTGCTTTATGATAATTATCTCATTTGATCTTCACAGAAGCCTTGGGAAGCAGGTGCTATTATTATGCCCATTTTATGGATAAGGAAGCTGAAGCAAACAGAGGTTAAGTGAGCTGCCCAAGATCACAAAGCCACCAAACTATCTAGGGTAGGATTTGAACTCAGGTCTTCCTGAATTTAGGCCCAGAGCTCTGTCCACTGTGCCATGTAGTTGCCTCCCAAAGCTAAGGCTCTGACAAAAAAAAAATTCTCAAAAAAAAAAATTGTTGGATGAATTGAGATTAATTTGCGTCATCTATCTCTACTTTTAAAAATATGTGGGTGTCAAGGCAGTAGTCGGTGGAGGAGTTTGGGAAAGGTCACAAAATGAATGAGATATGTGTAAATTTGCATGCATATTTTATCAATGTAAATTTCATGTATTGTTTTGTAACATGTCATTGCAGAAATGAAGGTTAGTTCACCACCTATACCTATGACTTTTTCAAATGCTAACTGAGAGAGCTAGGAACATTATTTTGCGTATTATGCCTATGCAAAATGCATCATACACATCTAATGAAATCAATTCATCTTAATTTGAGTCTTTTAATTAATTTTTTTTTAAATGAAGTGAGTATTCACTAAGATTGCAAGAGTTCTTTGGAAAGCACAGTAGGAACATTCTGAGTTTTACCAAGTAATTTACACAATTTGTTGCAGTATTTAAAAGGATAAAGAGGAGATGAAAAAAAAAAAAAATCAACAATCTGTCATTATACAATTTCCTATCTTATTTTTTCCTCCTTTCTAGGAGAAAAACAAAATTGAAGCAGTTGAGAAAGGAGGAAAGATACAAGAAAGATTTTCAATTAGCATAGCTCATAACTTGGCAGATATAATCAGAAAAAAAAAAAAAGACCTGAAAGCATAGAGAATGACTTGAAAAAAGATTTGATAGGGTGGAGTAATTATGTGAAAATCTTTTCTATGAAACACTACAAGGTATGAAATGCTAGAAGTGTCTGAAATCCCTTAGAGGGACAACTGTCTCTTAAAAGCACGCTTTCCTGAGCTATCTTTTTTGTTATTTTCTGGAAAATACAAAGTGTATTCTTGACTAAAAGAACAATTTGAGACTGAGAGCTTATGAGACTAAACCCTTGGTTCAAATATGATGCACTGAGTGGTTGTTGTTTTGTTTTGTTTTTTTAATTTAACAACTGCATTCTTCACAATTCTGAGCATGTGTACCCATTTAGAATGAGATCATTTTCTCAGTTCTTTCTAATAAGCCATTCAATTTAGCAATCAAGAAGAGTTCTACCCTGGAATATAGTGAAGTGATTAAAGGGTAAGTTCCCAGTTCTTTTTAAATTTAATATTTCCTTTACCCACAGCAAGACATTCAAGAATGTCATGAAGTCTGAAAATCTATCTCCCCACCCCATTCCCAGATTTACTTAGTTTTCCCAGAAAAGAGCAACAAGAGCCCGATTTTGTAATTTCTTGGCTTTTGAAATTTAAAGCCATCTGTATTCTTTTTTTAAAAGTCGCTGCTCTTCAAAGTTGAATGGATAATATTATAAAGTGTTACATTAGGAAAAAAAAAAAAGCTGACTAAATAATGTTAACATTCTCACATTTCCCAGATGTTAATCCAGCTGCTGTTCAGTCTCCCCAATGGGTATATTCTTAATTCTAAGGACTCTGATTGCACAAGCCTCTCACAGGCTCAATGTAATTGCATGACTAGGGGAATATATGGATACATACATACATACATACATGCATACATATTTATATAGATGAAAGCTACATTGAAATGTGTGTGTATATATATGCAAGTGTGTATATATATATATATATATACATATGTACACACACATTTCAATGTAACTTTCATCTTTGAATCAATATAGAAAATAAAATATCAGTATAGAAAGGATAATATAATCATTGTCTTATCTATACAGACTCATTTAAAGCAAAGGTACTGTGTCATGGTTTAATTTTATCCCATTTAAAAACATCATAAAACAAATGTATGATTCTTTATATTTGGTTTATATAAAAAGGCTTATTTAGGAAGCAATCATAAAATTATAGTGGATGGAGAAGGAACTTTAGGAATCACTCTACAGACAAGCAGCACTATGAACTCTTAGAAAGGATATGGAATTTTTAATCAGAAAATATTGGGTTTCATTACCAGCCCCAACACATATCAGCTGTCTGATTAGAGTGAAGTCATATAAATGCTTTAAACCTCAATTTACACACTTGTAAAATGATAATAAGATATTACTGGCTTCATAGAGTCTTAAGGAAATGACTGTGAAAAGTGTAAACTGGAATATAAATAGGAATTATTATATAACTTAACATATATTTAAGTACCTATAATGAGCAAAGTCCTAGGTTAGGTATCGGGGAAAAAAATGACAAAAATAAAAACTGCCCCTGCTCTCAAGAAGCTTATGCTCCATGACAATTTAATTTTTTCCAAATTAACATTTTCAATTTTTCAATAACTTTACAAGTTTAAATTTTAAATTAACATATGTATATGGGTATATAATAAACTATACAAAGAATTATTAAATATCATGATTTGATAATGAATATTTAGTGCCATAGTTTTAGCTCACTGGTTCAATTCTATTGACTTGGGGATCAATTCATGAATAACTGAGATAAAATAACATGGATAGTAATATTACATAAAGTTACAATGAAGGACAACATCGAGGCGATAAGACATAGTTACTGACTGCAGAGAAATAACAGCCTCAAGAAAACTAATGCATACGGAAACTATGGCAAAGAAAAGTTTACAATAATGTCAGCAGTTATGTGGCAAGGTCCTGTATTTGTAGCTTGGAACATCAACCTCTAACTCCTAGTTTACTATTCTTTCTATTATGCCACGCTGTCACTTATAAAAAAAAAAAATTCCCCAAATATATAACCATCCCTTCCTAATCTACTTTGTATTTACTAATTTCTTTTAGTCCTCAGCAAAGAATATACTTTAATATGATAAATATAATAATACTTTATTATATCATTTTAATCATTAAATAATTTAATTAAGATTAAATAATTATGGAATAACATTAATACAATAAATATAATAATATAATAAAGTATATGCTTTATACTGATTTAGGACAAGAATTATTCCTTTTTGTTTGTTTGTTTATATACCCAGCATTTAACACTGGCCCTTGTAAAAAGGCATAGCATTAATCAAATTATATTAATTGCATCATTAGTAAATATTTATTGAATTATTATACAAAGACTATTCTTATCTTCTTTAAATTATTTCTAATATTACTTCATACATTCCATTTAGAATCAGATGGTCTAATGATAATAACAATAATAATATTTAAATAACATCTACTATATGCCAGGCACTATATGCTAAGTGCTTTACAACTGTTATCTCATTTGCTGCTCACAAGAAGCCTGAGAGGTAGGTGCTATTACCATCCCCATTTTACACATGAAAAAACTGAGGCAAACAGGGTTCAGTGATTTTTCCAGAGTCATAAAGTTTGTGTCAGAGGATGAATTTAACTCAGACTTTTCCTGAAAACAGGTCTAGCCCTCTACTGCTCTACCTAGATGCCTTTTTTTTACACAGATAAAACATATTAACATTTATCTAGTGAATTTGGGGTTGTGACAATAAACAATGTGAGTGGGCAGAGGGCAGAAGAAAATTTTTTTCCAATGGATGTAATTATTTTGTCTTAATTATCTCCCATTTACCTTTGATTCTGGAGATAACAAATATTATTTTACTTAACTTTAATCATAGCTGATTTGAAATCATCTCTAATGCAGAAATGGGCAACTGTATAGAAATCATACACATAGAGACAATGCAAAAGTATTCAAGTATTTCGTTACATTCAAGTAGCAGAGATTGAGACATAATTGTTTTTTAATTGATGAAAGGCGAACAAAGTATTGTTTAACACAATATCATAGTGTATCTCCATGATAAAGCTGGGAGGCAGGGACTATATGGGTAACAATATATCCTTTTTTGGCAAGGCTTAGAAATGACCTGTCCTGAGTTGTACATTTATCCTGAGCTGGAGGTGAAATCTGAATTTAGGTATCTCCTGCCTGGACTACCATGTTATATCAACTACAATTATAGTAGACCAGCAATGAACTATATTTTAAAACCAAAGTAATTATTAACACTTTAATAATTAAATCAGCCTCAGTAATAAGTTTAGCTTTATATTGGAAAGGTTTACAAATTTTAATGGAATATAATTAATTTGTATTTTATCAAATAATATATTGTGGAAAGACATAACCAAGTGAGAGTCTGTCCTGAGAAGACCAAAAGATATGCCTTGGAACTATGCTACAGAATTTTTTTATGAAATCGAGAGTATTTAGATTAGAGAAGATTTGGGATAAACGTGGAACAACAAAGCTATCTTCAAGGATCTGAAAGTATCATTTTTGTAGTAGTTGGGCCTGCATATAAACAATAAATCTTCATAAGCAATTTAAGTTGTCATAAAAATTAAAAAATTTTTCAAAAGTACAAGATCATCATGAGAATTAGCAAGTTTTCTATCTCTCCCTACATCTAAAAATTATCTACAAGTACATGATCCAGGAATAATATAGGATTGTAGAATTCAGCTTTTATCCAGGAGGAATAAAGATTATGCAAATTTTTAAAAATTCAGTCAGCAAAATTTTGTTTTATAATAAATAGTCAACCGTTGTTTGTTTTATAAAACATTTATATAGTGACAATTGTTATATTGTAGTCTATTTGCATTTATTTATAAAAGTTTGAAGCACTCAAACTCAGCAAGAATCAGATCCCTGACAGCTACATATTCACTTAGAAAATACAAATTAACATTATCAATGTTGTACTGAATTTTTTTTTATTAGTATGTTCAATATTAGTATGAATTTAATGCCTCAGCTCTAAAATATGCAGGGAAATATTGTTTAGATTCTAAGTTGTAAACTTCAAATTGCTAGGTATGCCAACAAAGTAATAGGTGATTTAATAAACCTGTAATTTGTGGATTCATTTTCATTAATTTAAACAGGCTTTACTTACTTTAGAGAAAAATCATTTCATGGAATTCTTAAGAGATTCTTGACATCATAAAATCATGAATCCCTATAATAGAACTGCAGTTCCCAGTTTAGAAAACCTAAGGGTACTTTGCCTTCATCTATCTATTTCCACTAGCAAAAATGCCTGAATTCTCCCTTCATTTCTGATAGCCAATGGCAAATAGCTAATATTTTAGAATCAATAATTTGACAGGTTCAAAATACAATTTAAACTTGTTTTAAAAAAATCCATTTTGATTCAGACTGTTTGAAAGTAGATAGTTCATTAACATTACAATTTATAAATCTACATGTCAATTTCTAATTTTTTTCTGAATAATTTTTCTAGGTAACAAGACATCCCAAGTGTCAGAAATGAAGTCTGTTATAACAATGTTTACAAGAGACTTCAACATGTGGAGTCAGATTCTCCCAAACCCAGGCTTACTCTCCAGATATATTAGCCATACTTAAAAGTTGCAGTAATTCTTCTGAGCTTCTAAGGGGTTAAAACAATGAAGGAAAAAAAATATATATATCAAAATATCACTATATTTTGTTGAATCAGAGAAAATAATTACATTTCAAAAAAAAAAACCCAAACAACTACTTGGAATTTTAGTAGTCCTCACAAAAGCAGAATGCTTTGTTGAAAAACTGAATTCAGTATGAATCCACTGGGCAAGATAACCACTAAAGCATAATATAAAACGTCAGAGATTAAGTTACAAAAAACTCCATATTTTCAGTGTCCAGTACAGTGGTTGGCACATGGTAGGTATTCAACAAAACTTTGTTAAATTAAATATTATGGGGGAGGGAAAAAAAGATAATTGTTGATATCTAAAGACTGACACTATTTGATGGCTTGATATTTATGGTCATGCAGTTTTTGCCAGTATAAATATTAACTTTTGAGAATGCACAGAATTTAGACAATTTAGAGCCAAAGGCTAGAGCCTTTAGAACATACTCTTGCAGATGAAGAGTGATTTTAGGAGAAAACATTCAGGAGAAAAACCCATTTAATAGTTGGCTTTACAATTTCTATAAAAAAGGAAAATAAAAACTACTGAACAACTAATGCATCCCTAAAGACTGCCACTGTAAAATGCTGCAGTATCAATGATATATAATTAAACTAATTCTATTGCTCTTGTAAAAATCAGCAAGCTTCAAACTGTCAGGGATAAAGTATTGGGAAAGACTCTAAATTAAAATTCCTTATTCAAAATAATAGATTCTCCACATCACAAAGGAATTTTCATTATTCTTATATAAAATGCTTTTTCCAATAACTACACATTAAATTCTTATCACGCAAAATCAGTTTCAAACTGTTGCTCCACAAGGCAATTAAATAACTCAAACTAAAGTAGCATTCAAAGTACATTTTTAAAACCCTTTATTGAAAGAGGACTCATATAAACACACAGAAGGGCTCATCAATGATCAATGTTCAAAAGAAGTTACTATTAATAAACTATTAACTAAATAAAAGTAGAAGGAAAGCACTTCAATAGTGATAAATTAACTGGAGAATGAATTAAACTGGAGAATATTCAGCTGTCACTGTACCAGATACTGAAACACATCATCCATCCCTTCTCATGTCCTCAATACAGTGACCTTAAGTTAACTCTTTTGAGGGATTAGGTGCAACATTTTAGTATTTTAGCACTATCATTTTTTTTAAAATCTACTTTCCTCTATAAATCTGAAATATCTAACAAAATCAGAAGTGAATATATTTAAACAGAAGCTACTCTTTGCTAAATTCTAAAATGTTTTTACATGAGAATTTCTTTTCACATTAAACAAAATTTTAGAATAATTTTTGTCTTCCTTCTGCCCACCCAGTGAAACAGTTTTTGAGGCTTCCCAATATTTCTCAGATCATCTGAATTAATCTTTTGCCCCTGCTTAAATGTCTTTTAAAATATTCTCCTATAATAATTTATTTCTTTCTCCCTCTTCACCTATATATATTATCTTATCATCTCATTCTAAAGGTTCTTATGTAAGCCATGGTTGACACAGGATATCTGACTTATTTATGAGACAATTTGTCTAAACATATCAATGTAATCTCTGTAAATTCTGATCTATGAGCAGAGAAGGAAAAATGATGAAAAATCTTTACTGAAATTAGGGAGCAGGTACAAATAACCCTCATTCCTCACGGGCTTTAGACATATGATCATGGTTGGCTAGAAGCAAAACAGTAAAAAGATAGTTGAGGCTGGATATGGAGATAACTGAAGCCAAAGTGGAGGAGATAAATTGAGAGATGAGACAAAGGAGAAAGATCTAGGCTACATAAGAATTAAAATTATAATGATGATCAACTTGAAAGACTTAGCTGTTCTAATTAATTTAATGATCCAAGAAAATTTCAAGGGATTCATGATGAAAAATGCTATCTATCCCTCAGAGAGAGAACTCTAAATTCAAATTGAAGTATAATTTTTCACTTTATCTTTCTTGCCTTTTTTTTTTTGCAATATAGCTAATACTGAAATATTTTGCATTATTTCACATGTATAATTGATATCTTATCAGTATCTCCTTAGTAAATAAGGAGGAGCAGAAAGGAGGAAGAGAATTTAGAACTCAAAATCTTAAAAGAATGTAAAAATAACTAAATAATACATTTATTTTTTAAAAAAAACTAAATTTAATGTGAGAGCAGAAGAAATAAAAGGATAAGAAATAGAGTAAAATTTGAAGGTTCACTGTATTTGAAGTAAGACTATATCTTGGAAACAGGACTTTTACATTTTGTATATAGTAAAATAACATTTGATTGTGGTTGAAATTAGATGGAGAAAAATATATTGAAATTAAGATAGTTAATTATATTGTTTAACTTTCAGAGCAGTCATATAGCAGTTATCAACATATATAATGAAACCTTCAAGGCAGAGGACAATTAAAAAGGAAGTCCATGAACGAATTTAGGGAGGAATGAAATAAAAATAGAAAACTGTGATGGTATAAAGGAGTAGTAGAAAACTCAAGAGAAAAAATGATTAAAGAATAGTGATAGAGGAATAGCCTAGAAGCAGTAGTTCTAAACCATATGTATGTATGGTCACTCTTATTCTTGTCTCCAATAAGTAGGAGTGAATTTTAAGAGTAGCTACCATCACAAAGGGTTGCAAGGAACATGTCCTTGGAAGGAGACCAGTTGAAGGTATGGAATTTAAATAACTGAAAAATAAAATCTAAAAAGGACTTAGGTAAAAAATTTAACATTCATTAGTGATCACTCTTCAAGTTTTAATTGATAAAAAACACTATATTTTAGTATTTTATTAGTAAAATAATTAATCAAATTTTTAAATCATAACAGTTCTCCTGAAGAGATTTCAGCACCATCACTAAGAGTAGCATGCTCAGTTTATTTACAATTGACTTGTACTTTTGCATTGCATTTACAATTCTCTCCAGTGTCACTTAGGTCACTTATCTAGAAGTAAACTGACTTGTTCAGTTACTTAATGTATGTCAGAGTAGAACCTAAAACTTGGCTGGCTTTGATTGTCAACTGTTGATACAGTCAACTAACCACTACATTACCATATCACACACATCTTTCTGTGCGTATTTATGTATGCACACATATAGAGAGCATTTATATATATATATATATGGATATATGGACATACATGCATTTATGTATGTACAAGATGTCTCAAAAGTTTTTCTTTAATTATGACTTTTTCTTTTCAAAACATGCATGTGTAATTTTTCAACATTAACCTTTGCGTAGCCTTGTGTTTCAGATTTTCCCCTCCTTTCCTCCACCTCCTCCCCTAGATGACAATCAATCCAATATATGTTATACATGTTAAAATATGTTAAATCTAAATGTGTAAACTTATTTATACAATTCTCTTGTTGCACAAGAAAAATCAGATCAAAAAAATAAAGTAAATGAGTAAGAAAACAAAATGCAAGCAAAAGTGTGTCTCAAAAGTTTTAATGAAATTTTAAGCTTCAGTTTTAACCAAAAGCTTAATGATGCACTAAAATTTTTGGAACACAGAATGTATGTAAACATACATATCCACATACACAATATACATCCATGTATTCATACATATGCACAAAAACATCTTTACACATAGTCATAATCACAGGCTTTGGCATAGAAAAATGAACCTTAAGAGTGCTTCTGAGAAGGTAACAACCTGCAATGGTAAAAAGAGTTTTCTCACTTAGGCAGTTCCCTGTAGCAATGAAACCCAAAGTTCAGTTTCTATCCCTATCAATTTCTACACCTATGTATCTATACATACATAGTATGTGGAAAGTGACTGTGGGTGAGATTATGCTACATGATCCATCATAATCACTCTACCTGGAGAAGTGACTTGTGTATTTTATATGTGTGTGTATGTGTATATATGTATATATATATATGTGTGTGTGTGTGTATGTGCGTGTATATATATGTACATAAAACATTTATATTAAGAAAATAAGTTGTGATATATGACTGTGATATAATACTATCTTGCTATAAGAAATGATGAGCTTGATGATCTTAGAAAATCATGAATAAAATTTTTATAAAATAATGAATAGAACCAAAAGAACATCGTATACAGTAACAGCATGAAATAATGAATAGAACCAAAAGAACATTGTATACAGTAACAGCAATATTGTTTTAAGAAAAATTTTGAACGAATAAGTCTATTACAAATACCCAAATTAATTACAAGGGACAAATGAAGACATTATCTACATTTGAGAAACTGATAAAAAGAAGTATGTATAGAATGGTTATACATACATACATACATACATACATACAACATACATATATATCTAGTGGTAGCTATGGGGAAGTGGGAGAAAAGGGAAGAAAAAAAGCTACCTGATAATTTTATTATATATTTAAAAGGAATAGCAAGTTGTACATAATAGACTTACAGTTTTATGTACAGAAAGACAGAAAAGAGAGCAAGAAGGAAGGAAGGAAGGAAGGAAGGAAAGAAGGAAGGAAGGAAAGAAGGAAGGAAGGAAGAGAAACAAAGAAAAAGAGAGATAGAGAGAGAAAGAAAGAGAGAGAGAAAGAGAGAGAGAGAGAGAGAGAGAGAGAGAGAGAGAGAGAGAGAGAGAGAGAGAAAAGAAACAAAAAAAGCAAGCTTAAAATAATGAAACTGATGTTTCTGGCTACTGTCAAATAGCACCATTAAGACTTCTAGTTTAAGATACCGTTTTCTTTACATACTAGGAAATGAATTAGCAAAAAACCATGTATCCTTTATCTTTTCTTAGGAGCAATTTATCTGTCCAAAGACTTAGAATTATGTGTTTGGTTAATAAAAAAGGTTATTTCATTTTCATATTTTGTTCTGCAATAAAATATCTCAAATGTAAAATAAAATGAACACTGCTGCCTTTTAATGAGTATGTAAAGACAGCTATATATTATAATATAAAGATATAAACATTCAGAATAAAACTTGAGTGTGTTTACCTTATGTACTTTCACAGAGATTAATCTTTCACAATGAGAATGTTGTGATTGTGATTGTTTAACAATGACAAATTTTTTTTAGAAAATTAAGCATTTTAGATGAATTCCTAGGAATGTCTTAATAAAATTTTACATTTTTCTTTATTCCTACTGTTGCCATCTTTCTGAGACTGTGTAGTCCTTTTGGAGTAACCTAGGAAAAATTATTACATTCATTACCATCAATTTTAAGTTGGTTCAAGTCCACAAACAAAAAAGTCACCAGTGTGACTAGCCATTTCTTTATTATAGAGAAGTGGAAAACTGATCTAATAACAGCTTTTTGAAATTCCTGTTAATTTATTCACAACACAGGGGGAACAGAGAGTTAGATTCAGAGTCAAGAAATTCTGCTATTGAGTCACACTGATTGAATGACTTTAGCCAACTCACTGAACCTCTCAGTGATGGTCTAACTCAAAATTACAGAGCAAGGATTCATCAGCAAACATAGAGGAAGGCTCTCTCAAAGAAGTTTCCTTACATAAATAAAATCACAGGTATAAAAAGAAAACCAAACTCCCAAAACACTAGTTACTATCTCCTAGATTAGTTGTTAGGGGCCTACAAACAACTTTCCTAAACTTTCTGAAGACCACTTTGCTAGACAGCTACTTTCTACTCAGTAATGTTCTTTTAAATATTTACTCTTTAAATTTTTTTTTAATATCTCTGATTACATTGCAATAAACAGCAATGACAAAATTTGAGAAACTATCGTTTTTGTCTTATTTGTTAACTATACTATATGAATTTAAGAGGTTTTTATTGGTGTTTACTAATAGATATAAAGATTATTTAATATATTTCTTTTTAAATTATATTACCTTCATTGAACAATAAATGAGAGTAGGTGAACCATAAAAATGAGACTAACAATTTACTCTAATTTACTTTATTCAAATGGTTTTAACAGGGGGAAAAAAACATGTAAATGTTAGATTATCATACAACTAAGTAGGAATTAAAGCTCTATTTTCATGTGGGAAAGTGTAACTTTAAAAAGCTTTATATGTTGTAACAGTTCATATACTATCTTGTACTATCTTGTCCCCCATTTTCTTAAAAAAAAAAATAGATTCTCTATATGGAAAAGTCCCAATATGTTCAAGAATTGGTTGTGATCTGAACAAACAACTGCCATTAGAATTTTTTATCCCTTCGCTATCCAACAACTGTTTCTTCTCTAATCCAATAACTGAACTTAACCCTGTTCCACTGTCAGAACTACAAAGCCTGAATAATAATATGATGGTGCCATCAGAAAAATTAAGGTCAGCTGGAGTCCATATTTGACAACCAGGAGGAAGTCAATAATTAGGTCTTTGAGAATTTGCCATTAATTAAGCCAGTTTCATTCATTCAATGAGTAAATATCATAGGCCTACTGTGTACATTTCAAGCACTGTGCTAAGTGTTAGGCAATACTAAGACAAAAATAAAATCAATCTGCCTTGAAGAAGCTTATAATCTAATGGGGAAAATATCACATACTCACCATTTTATGAATGGTTGGAGAAGCAGCAGCAGCAAGAAATGTAAACTAATCCTTCAAGGAGCATGGTGAAAAAGGAGAGAGATGACAGTAACTTCAAGTGGCAGGGCTGATAAAGATTTTTAGGATATCATATAAGTAAAAGATTGAAGATGCAAAGAGAAAGCAAATGTTTGATAGAACAACATCACAGGAGAAGCAGGAAAAGGTAACACGAATTCCCAATCAATTCTGCTTTTTTTTTTTTTAAATAAAACTCTCTCTGTCTCTTTCTCCCTCCCTCCTTTCCTCTATCTCTCTGTCTCTGTCTCTCTCTTTCTCTCTCCCCCTTTCTTCCCCTCGAAATACAAAGAATGCCAAGTGAGATGCTACTTTTTATCTTTAAATTCATCAGCACAGAAAATTGTCACTGAAAAACTTAATTTTCCCAATGCAAATGAAGACTTTTGTATCAATTGTGGGCAACTATCTGGGAGATGAAACTTGAATTCAGATCTTTGTGACTACCAGGACAACGCTTTATAAACCATACTACCTCATGTTACTAATTTAGTTGTTGAGTCATGTTTGATTCACCATAACTCCATTTGGGATTTTCTTGGCAAGGTAACTGGAAAAGTTTCCTATTTCTTTCTCCATCTTAGTTTACAGATAAGGAAACTAAGGCAAACTGGACTAAGTGATTTGCTTAAGGTCACATAGGTAATAAGTGTCTGAAGCCCACTTTGCCACTTAGTTGCCCCTCATATCACTCAAACAATATTTTAAACATTTGCAAGACCCTGCCCAAGAGCAGTATAAAACCAAGGACAGAGGGGGAGAAAGTAGATGGGAGCACCTTTCTTCCCTGTTCAGCACCCCACATCTTTTCTTCAAAGTTTTCCGAAGGCATAACACAAAAACATCCCTAGTCACCAATCTTAAGATCTTATTCTCATACTTTTTCTTTACCAACCACTTTCTTCCAAATACCTGACACAAGAAAATCCAGGAACTTGAAAAACTGCCCTTATCCAGTCGGACTATATCCATAATGAGGTTATCCACTGAATCACCATGTTCCTCTTATCCAATTAACTTAAGAAAAGAATGTTCTTTAGACCACAATACGTCTTTCTAATTTTAACTCTAATTCAGAACAAGAATTAAATCACACACTTATGTACACTTAATATGGGATAATAGAACTGTACTTGCATTTGGGTGGGTGTTGGATTTGAATCCTATTGCCAATATTTAATATGTGTCATTTAAAGTCATTGAGCATCTATTTCTTCATTTGTGAAGTGGGGATAATAATCTATTACAACATTGTTTCAGATGCTTTCCTCCTCCCAAACTTGTTCATTGTACTCTCTGATCTCCAGTTCCTCTACCTTTCAAAATCATCATTACTTTTTTCTCTAATAGCAATCCTTTATTTAGCCATTCAGCTCTCCATTTTCTTGTACTCTTGAATCTCTTGTTGACTAAATGTTTCACAAAGATATCACTATTATTATTATTCCTTTGTTCAGTCACCAATCATGCCTTGCCAAACCCCTAAACTGGATTATTCTTAACAGTTAGAAGTCACACACATATACTAATTGAGTCTACTACTAATTTAGGTAATCTAATCTCAACTGAGTCCTCACTATAGTTAGGAAATGCTTTTTTCCCTCCTTCTCTAATAGAGTTGTACATTTTCCACGATGACTGTTCTAAATCTCTGTCTCTTCATAGAACCCCCACAGTCCTCAATATTTGCTCCCATTCTATCAGCTGAGAAAAATAAGAGTCAAAAGTTAGTGGGAAATTTGTTAATGTGAATCTCTCTACATGTACTCAATTCCATCCCATGCCATCCCAACTTCTCCAGCAGATTATCCCCAATATTATACCTTCTTGCTTACCTTCATAGGATACAGAGTTTAGAAGTAAACATGAATGATTTTCAGGTCAACCTTGCAATGTTATTTATAAATAAACCAAAGCCTAGATGGGTGATTTGTTTAAGATGCCACAATAAGTAGCAAAGTGGTAATTTCAGTTTTTACCTCTATCTCTAAATCTTCTTGCAATTGCTCCTTCTTTCTTTTTTCTTTTTTTTTTTCTCTCTCTCTCTTTCTCTCTTTCTTTCCATTATCCCTCTCTATTTATTGATAGTTTCTGGTTCTTTTCTTGTTACCTACGTATCTAAGATTCTCACTATTAAAGAACTTCCAGTAGATATTATAAATCCTACCCACTCTATTCTCATATGTATCCATAGTTTCTCAGTCAAATTCTTCAGAAAAGCTTCCTTTATTCTTCTCAACTCTCCTAAGACCTCTGAAATCTAGCTCTTGAATTTATCATTCAAGTGAAACTACACTCTCTAAAACCAATCATGTATTAAATGTTTAGTATATGCCAGATACAGTGATAAATCTACAGGGCTTAAAGAGGACAAAAACAATCTGCTCTTTTAAGGAACTTATCTAAAGGAGTAAAAACCAAATGCATAGGAACTATACATAAAATGTATGGAAGATAATCTGAAAAGGGAGATACTAGTAATTGGGAATACAGCAAAAAGCCTCATTCTAAAGATGGTACTTAACTGAATATTGAAGGGAGCCAGGGATCCAAGAGGCAGAGATGATCAGAAAAAAGTCACGGAGGATAGCCAATGAAGGACAGCTAGTTCAATTCCAAGAATGGGGGGTGAATTAATATATTAGCCATGAGAGAGGAAAGAGGAGATATTCATGAAAAAAAATTATGAAAGTAAAATAATGGCAAGAATTGGCAATTAATTGCATATATGGGATGAGTGAAACCAACGTTGTAAACCTGGGTCTTCTGAAGAATAGAAAAGCCCTTAACAGCAATAGATTAATTTAGTAAAGGGTAGGGTTTGGAGGGAAAAAGAATGGATCTTGTTTTGAATATGCTAAATTTGAGATTTGTATTGGACATCCAAAATATTTAGTTTGCAGCTGGTGATACAGGACTTGGGGAAGCTAGGTTCACAGTGGTTAGAGCAACAGATCTGAAATCAAGACATCCTGAATTCAAATCTGGCCTCAGATATTTGCTAGTTGTGTGACCCTGGGCAAGTCATTTAACCCTTTTTGTCTCTGTTTCCTCATGTGTAAAATGAGCTAGAGAAGAAAATGGCCAACTGCTTCAGAATCTTTACCAAGACCCCCAAATATGATCATTAAGAGTAGGATTCATTCTGTTCAGTCTTGTTTGACTTTTTGAGACTTCCCAGTCCTCCCAACACTACCAGCTCTATCTCTACTGACTCTATATCTGTTTTCTATTTTATGTATTCTTCCCTATAAATGTATTGGCTCATCTATTAGATTATAACTCCTTAAGGGCAGATTTTGCTTTATTCTTTGTATCCTCAAGACTTGGCACATGATAAGTAATCAATAAATGTTGAGATTACTGCCTGTAATATCTACTAGACAGGATTGTTCTAAGCATCAAATGAATTAATTTATGTATGTCAAGGGTGATAACAATAGTGGTAAGAGTAGGAATTAAGTTCAACAGCACTACGATGCAAGATTCCAAATCAATATACATTTCACACACATCAAAGTGCTCAAGGAAGAAATTAGAAAATGTGTTTAGTCTCATTAAATCTAATTACATATGCCAGTTATTTTTTAAAAGATTATATTTTGGCTATCAACTGTACAAGCATCTAAAAGAAAAAAAGTTTAAAAAATAATCATTTTAAGTCTTCTAATAAATTATGGAACAAAGATTGACATTGCTTCCCATATCAAACCCCTTTTTAAATACCATTAGTTCCAGCACTACCATATATAGTTATTAAAGCAGGAACTTTAATCTTTCAGTTCTTTAAATTGGAAATTATCATCAATTTAAAAAAAAATGTTCCTTTAAGTTTATTAAATAAAGGTCAACAAGAGACATCAATTACTGAAACATGCTTCAAGAGACAACAAATGAGCTAAATAACCAAGTTAACAATATCTTAAAATTATAAGAGAATTATGATACTCAATAAATGTTGTATAGATTGTAGACACAACCATCTTTCCCCTACATGCTGAATTAAGAACTTCTTTTTTTTTTTAAAGTCCCATTTGAGAGAGAATACGTGCTTATCTACTCAAAGTCTGGGAAAGCGGACAACAAATGCAGAGGGTTTTTGTCATTTTTTTCCCTCTACATTCTCTTTAGCCACTGTACCCCCAACTGAGCAGAGCCTGAAGCTTCCTCCTTCTCCCAGCTGTTCCCTCTGCATTTGGCTTTAATCAGGTGCAGAGCAGGAACTCAACATCCTGTTGCCTTGCTCTGATTAGGAGGAGTCAAATTCTACAAATTGGCAGGTTTCTGCTTTTAGTGATCCTTATTTGATGAATCATTTGCTTTTAAGTATTTGAAAAGGGCCATTAGTGAAGCAGCAGCCCAGCTTGTTGCTATTTTCCGGTCTATTTATAACCAGCCACTCCAAGGAGCCAAATGCTGATCCTCTTCACCTACTGAACCTAAATCGTAGCAGTACGATTGAAAAGAATGAAGCAGAGTGACTAGTGTATGGAAAGAAAAACAACAGCTGACCAACGACAAACAGGCTAAATATAGCTCATTTCAGAAAATTAAAATATTAAATTAACTGTCTCAGAGACCTCCCAAGTTGTCAATGATCTGAGGAAAAATGTCCACATGCCTCCATACACAAAGTAAAAATGAATGAGCTCTACGGGCCATTTGCTGCTAATCATGAGACAAAGTCTAACCTTAAATCAAGATCACTTTCCCCAAAAGATCAAAGGTTCACTTAGTCACATAAATAAGGGGCTTAAAAATCTGGGGCTCTTTTTCTTTTTCAAAAAGAGAAGTGGTCAAAAGTATGAACAGTTCTGAAAACCACTGAAATTTATTAATCAAAGGAAAAAATGTTCTAAATCATTAAATGATAGGGAAATGAAAATCAAAAAGAACTCTAATCTTTTATCCAAAACCCAGCATATTACTAATAACAAACAGTCAATACTAAAATACTTTTAGGAGATGAGCACACTAATATATTATTGATGGAGTTGTGAACTGGTACAACATTCTAAAAAACAATTTGGAATTATGCAAATAAACTAAAGTGCCTACCTACCCTTTGACCCAGAAGTTTAACTATGTGACCCAAGGAAGTCAGTGAAAAAAAATATTCATTTAATCAATAAATATTTATTAAGAATCTAATATGCACATGTGCACAAAGTATTTATGGCAGCACTTTTTATATTAGCAAAGAGCTGGAAATCATTGACTAGGGAATGACTTGAACCAATTGTGGTAGATTAACATAACAAAATATACTGTGTCACAAGAAATGATGAAAAAGATGAATATAGAGAAGTATGAACTGATGCAAAGAGAAATAAGCAAGGCCAAGAAAAAATATATACTTATTGATTGCAACAATGTAAATGGGAAAAATAACCACAAGGCAACTGAAACTGAATGTCAAGAAAACATAAAGAACAAGCTTGGCCTCAAAACATATGTTAAGACAACTACCCTGTTCCTTTGAAATTGGAAGACAGTAGGGAGAGATATACTGATGTGAAACAGCACATGTAATGTCAGATTTCTGCAATATAATGATCTTTTTTTAAAAAAAAACTTTGTTCTAAGGAATGGAACTCTCGAAAGGGGGAGGAACATTGGAGAAAATTCAAATGATGTAAAACTGAAATACAGCAATACACTCTATTATTGTTATTTTTAAAATCAAGGTTCAAATTGGAGGGTGAAGAACAAATACCTTAAACTAGAGAAACTCCTTTTCTACTTTTATAGCTATCTTCAACTTTCACCCACAAGGATATATGAAGGAAGGGGAAGGAGAAGTAGGGAGAGAAGGAGAGGGGGAGAGTAAGTGTTGGATATTTGGAGAAGAATGATTAATTTAGTGCAAATGGCTCTACCTTCAAGTAATTGTGTATCCTAAATCTGATACTGAATTAAGGAAAACAATTGGTTTCTGTGTACCACATACTAGGAAATGGTACTTAAACCCTTTTCACCTGAATTTTTCTATAATCCTTATATTACAGGTACCAACTTCACTTTATTCTTATGAATCCAAGTAGCATAGGCATAAAGCCAGAAATTCCCCTCACAATAAACAAAGAGATCCAGGGTATGAAGTAAGTTAATTTCTTTAGGAAGAAGCTATTGCCTCAGCACCATTAAATTGAAAATTCAACAGTAAATGACCTTTTGTTTAATCTGAAGAATATGATTAGATGCTAAACTGGATGAAAGCATGTGTGAATTGACAAATGTTCCCTACAGATTCATTTTGGGTCTTTCTATTACTTAGCTTTCTTAGGTGAGATGATGTATATATAAGGGTATGTAGAAACAATGGAGAATGGTTGCTAGGTTTAGGTTTAGAAAAATACATTGTCAAAAAACAAAGGAATGGATTTTAAAAAGAAATTTAAATGAAAGTATAAAAAAGTCCCTTAGATGATCGCTCTCTTTGTATGTGTATATGTGTGTGACATACACACACATCCATGAACCAGAATATGAAAGACAAACTTTAAATGAGAATGGGCAGAATAGAAAACTCCCACAAGAATATGTGGCTTAGAACTTTGTGTCTGCCAGCTACTTGTGTCTGCCAGCTATTATTATATACATGCTTATCTGCTTGCTATTAAGTTCATGAACTCCAATGATAAATCTTTTTTTATCAGTAGTATAGGTGTTCTCCCCCTCCCCCCAATCACTGATCATAATACCTACATGTCTTCTTATACTATGAGATTATTGTTTGTTTTCCTAGATAAGCACTGGACATCTGAAGTCACTGGAGGAAGGCGAAATCTCTAGTTCCTCTACTTCTTACCTGTATGAACTTGGGGATCTGTCCTCTTCAGGTCTCCTATTCTTCTAATTTCTCAAGGATATCAAAGTATCACTCATAACTGCTCATTCTTCTTATATGACCAACCCACAAAAATTCTAGGATCAAATGATATAATGTATTAACAGCACTTTGCAAACCTTAAAGCACTATATAAATGCTGGCATGCGTGTGTGTGTGTGTGTGTGTGTGTGTGCATATTTTATTGCATTTCTGGCACAGAAGTTATATTGGAAATATGAGTGTTTTATCAGTAATATATTAGATGCCAAGAAATTATTTTGTTTTCAGAGTCTTCTCACTGCTGTTATTATCATTCAGTCATGTCCACCTCTTTCTGACCCCAATTGATGTTTTCTTGGCAAAGATACTGGAATGGTTTGATGTTTCCTTCTCAAGCTTATTTTACAGATGAGGAAACTGAAGCAAACGAGATTATGTGACTTATACAGAATCATACATGTAGCAAGTGCTGAGGCCAAATTTGAACTCTGGTCTTCCTGACTCCAGACCTGGCACTCCATCCACTGCCTCACCTAGCCAGGCCTTCACAAAGCTTAGGACAGTAAAATAAGAAAAAAGTCTCAATATTAAAGAAGTAAAATTAATACTTTTTTTTAATCAAAGAGAAATGGGAAAAACACTTACTCATAAGTAAAAGTAACAACTATGTAGTTGAACAAAATATGTAACAACTATAAAGAATTATAACAAACTATAAAATGAAATAGTCAAAGTTTTTATCAAATTGACTTAGAGGAGAAAAGGGGTATTCTTAAGGTAAAAAAAAAAGTCATTTTGAGCTACTTTCTTTTTTTATAACAGAGTATTAAGAACATCCCTTCAAAAGAAAAGGAAGGATTATACATTATGGTCAAATAATTTGGAAGTCAGATAAAACAAATTCAAATTATGTTAAAGAACCAGCATAAAGGGAAATCTATTCTAAGAGTATTTCCAATTTAAAGTAACGCTCCATCCAGCCTAAAAATCTGCTTATACTTAGGAAAACCAAACGTATTTAGGCATTAGATCGTGGATAAAATCTAAATTCAAATGATCAGATATGTGGTGAAATCAACTTTTCTTTAAAAAAGACCAAATAGTTTATTTTTTTACATAATCGAAAATAACAATCTTTGCTCCATTTTTAAATGTATATATATTGTCAATGTCATTTAAAAAAATGCCACTAAATAGCAAATTTTATTGAGGATCATTAAAGTTAAGTGATAACATTTAAAGTATGCTCTTTTAAATCCAGAATGCTGATTGCTATAAAAAAGTTGTTTGGAGGCCATGTCATAAAAACAAAACAAAACAAACAAACAAAAAAAATCACACTCATTCCTGTAATTCAATTCAATTCAATTTTTCAACCTATATAACCAGGCTAGAAGTATCAATAGATATAAAAATAGAAAAAATAACATGATCCTTTTCCTCATGAAGCTTTTAATCCAATAAGGGGAAAACATGTGTACATGTAATTATTACATATGTTAGGAGGTAATAGTGGCAATAGAGATGCGTAAAGAATTACAAAAAAAATTATAGGATCATATATTCAGAGGCATCTCAGAAGTTATTAATCCAATTCCCTCATTTTATTTTAGAAATGAAGAACTGAAAAAAAGTAACATGATTTGTCCTGGAATACACAACCACTAAGTGTCTGAGATAAAATTTTAATCCAGGTTTTCCTAAGTTCAAGTTCAATTACTTTATCCACTATACTATTCAGAATCCCAGAGGAAGGAAAGACCAGTGTCAAAAAGGGGAAACCAGGCTTCACAGGATAGAGATAGGAATTGGGTCCTGAAAGAAGAGGAGAATTTCAAAAGAATGTATAGAATGAATACATTGCAAAGCTTTGAGCCTAGATGACTGATGAAACACAGCAGTACCACCCACGGAAATAGGGAACTGTGCTTTTTTCATGGATGGTAGAGATGGGAAGAAAAATGATAACTGAGCTTTTTACATAATGAATTTAAGACATATATACAGTACATTTAAAAGATAGAGGGAATGGAAGACAGAATCTAAGAGTGAAATATGACTCTACTAATAAAGAAGTTAAGATAGTATGTGCAAATTATTCTTTCTAGAAATTGAGGAATGAATAGGAGACAAGAATGGATGATAGCTTAAGGTGTTATCAGTATTGATGAGTGAGTTTATAGAAATGGGAAGTCCTGAATAATTATGAAGGGAGAGAAACCAGTAGAGATAGAGACTGATGAAAGGTTGGAAACAAGAAGCAGAGACAACATAAGGGAGTACTAAGAATCTTAATTGTACAGTCAAGAGACCTAAAGTTGAGGCTTTGACCACAGTCCATTGAGTTCATGTCTGCCACTTCTTAGCTGTATGAACTTGAACAATCGCTATTTGGACTTAAAAGACTCTAATTTATCCTGTAATATTGAGCAAGTCATATTTATTAATAAATAGGTAAAGTATTTTCTTTAATCAGTTGAAAATGCAAATAATACTGTAATTTCCTGAAGAAAAAAAAGTCCTTCCTTTTGTTCAAAAGAACAAAAACAAAAGAACCATCAACTATCTTTATTTTTTCTACTTCTCCTTCATTGCTGGATGAGCCTTCTTAATGCACATAGTTTAGCTTTATTTTATTCAATAAATGTGTTCCTATAAAGTTCTATGAAAAAAGATTTTTCATAAACAGATAATCTGAAATATATTAGGAGAGCTTATTATATGTAAGATCATTTTGTGAATTCTTTTGAAAAGTACTTCTTTTTTCTAAAACAACTACCTCTAATCTAACCTTTTTTCTATGCTCTCTAGATTAACTCACTAAAATAAACAACTAAGTATATATGGACTCACAGATAATTAGATGATTTTGAATATGTTTAATGTAACAACACAAATAAGCTCTTAAGGACAAAACTTAAGTAATATTGAACTGCTTAATTTCAATGAAAGCTTTTTTATTTTAAGGAAAAATATAACCTCATATTTAAGACACCTGTAAAATGTGTTTTTATTCACCAGGTTACAAAAGAACAATTTAAATATCACATATTAGTTTTTTGTTTGTTTGTTTGTTTGTTTGTTAAAGCTAAGCCTTGAGTCCTAACTTAGCAGATTACTAGTGACTAAATGTGGGGTTGGCAAACTTTTCAAAACAGACTAACTACACCATAATTCTGTAGTGGTCAAATGAGAGTGCATATAAGAATACCTACATGTATGAGGGAAAATATACATATTAAATCATAGATAATTAACCTGATCAATATTATACATTTCCTCTATTCCTAGTCATACTTAAGGGTCACAGATTTCACCACTTATAATGATAGAAAGTTTGATCCACAATCAGATTATATCTATATTTATTGATTAATTCATTTGTCTCAAGAAGGTAGAATGGGTGAGTCATTTAAAAAAATTAATTATGGTTGAAAAAGAAAATATTCTACACTTCTATCTTCTTTAGTTTGGTGTGACTTAAGATTGTTTATGAATCGATCAGCTGTTCAATCCCTTCTGCCAGTTCTATTTCCTTACTGGTAAAATAAGAAGGTTCGATTAAATTTGAAGGCCTTTCTAGATCTAAATCTATGATTCTATGATCTCCACCTTCAATGGGTACCCACTGCTTTTGCTGAAGGAACAGGTTTAGGGGAATAAGGAAAGGGGGCCCTCTTCATTCTATACATAATTTTATACTTTAGAAAACACTTTCGTCATGGTAACTCTTTAGGTGGGATGGTATATTGTTCCCATTTCACATAAAAGGAAAATGAGTCTCAAAAAAGTTGAGGGCTAGTGAGTTTCAGAGAATGAAGTCACTGATCCAAGTGTGGTGTTACTTACCATTGCACAAGTCTATTCTGCCTCTCAACTTGGCCAAGAGAAACTAACATAATGAAAGTCCAAATCAAACTAGTCAAATACCAGCCATTTGGCATCCTGGGTGGTTATTACTACCACAGTATATGGAAAGACTTGTAAAATCCTTCTCAAGGAACAAGAGGTGGTTCTTAAAAAGGAAATGATCCATCCCACTGGCAAATAATAGCTGTTTTCCACTTCTCTTCAGATTCCTCCTATAAAGAGTAAAAAATATTTCGGTACTAAGAAGCCATTTTGGAGGGCACATAGATCTTTATTAGACAAAATGTGAACTCATTTTTACTTTTCATTTTAAGGTACAGATAAGGAACAAATAAACGCCTAAACAATATTGGGCCAAAAATTTTTGATCCCTTGACTGACAGTCAAATTCAAATAAAAAATTGGCATTATTGAATAAGAAACTAGGATACTTGAACTACTCTTATTCACTGAAATAACTATTGACATTCTCTCTTCCACTAATTAGTGATCAGAATGCCCCAGAACTTGAATGCACTCACCAAGAATGGAAATAACTCTTTTCCTATTTATAAAAGCCTTTCCAAGAATGATAAAAATAAAGCACTAACCCAGCTTTTCAATGTACTAATTAGCCCTACTTGAGGAGCAAAGATCTTGGATCAAAAATGTAATACTTTCAATTACTTATATTTTGATAACTCAAAAAATTATTTAGAATTGTAAAGACATAACTCACAGATCTGATTTCCAGGCCAAGATGTTCTCTAGTAATATGAAATATATTTTTAATGCAGAAGTCAGTTTAGAAAAGGTAATCTCCAAAAGTGCAGAAATGGATATGGCCTTATTTTGAACTAACCAGAAAATGTTTACTTATTAAAAAAAAAAAAAAACAAAAAAAAAAAAACAACTCTCTTTAAATAGGATGATTTCCCAGATTTTATTATATTTAAGCTGCCAATCATCTACACTTTAAAAATTGTATGTTTTAAATTCATCAGAACTTAAAGGGTACTTTATTTTTGTTTAACTAAATAAGACAACTATTTAAGTTCTTCATCAGTTAAATTATTTTAAAGCAATTTGTAAGTCTTACCTCTTGAATCAATTCACATCAGTCAGAGTCTGATAAGTCTCATCTGTCCATCAAAAACATAAGGCTCAAAAGATAAAGGAAGGTCAAAGAGCCACCACCTGGTTTGTCTTAAGGACCTCCTGGTGTGTTTGGCCAAGTGGCTCTCCATTTATTATACTAGTTTGCAAGACTTTCCTATCGCATCACTTCAAACTCAAAAGGTGTCAAATTTTTTCTCTAAGCACCCACTCTCACTACTGATTCACTGGGCTCTATTTTACTCTTTGTTCTTTTGTAGATCAGTCTCACTATCCTTCTTCCAGCCCTAATGCAAACATCTTCAGAACCCATTATAGTATTAATAACATGGAAGACAAGGATTTTAAAGGATTTAAATGCAATCGTCCCAAAGAGTAGTTTTGCAGTTTACACACTGCAAAATAAAGTACAAGGTCTACTTTATCCTGATTGCAAATGGAAATATGTTAATCAAAACAATATTAAAAGTTATCAAACTGTTATATACTATGGGGAAAAATGCTAATTTTTACTCTTTCTCAACTTTTTCATTTTTATCACCAATACATACAGAAATCATTTGTATCACACTATAAGGAACTCTTATAAAGGCACTTCGCTTGTGGTGGTGGTTATGGTTGTTGCTTTCAATATAGATGAATTTTTCAGTAACTTTTAAAGAAATACAATACACATTGTTACATACACAATATGCACTGTTAGAATTGGTATGCTTCATTGCCTATGGGTAAATGCTATTTCTCAATTGCTATAATTTGTAACTGATTTTTAAAAACTGAGATGGTACAAAATGAGTCAAATTCAGGAGAATGTTTTTTAACAAATATTTATGGCAAAAAGGTAGTCATTTATTTACAAATGAGCTAAAAAGTAAAAAAGTATGAAATAAAGTTTTTAAAGAATGTAGTCAGTCATACTTTGTCATCTTTCTAGTAGCTTTTCCCCCTCTAAATTAAAACAGGGATCAGTCAAATAAACTGTAATGTTATATTTTACAAATGAAGTTTTGACAAAATAAATAGTTTATCTAAAGCTCCCTATAATGACATATATCCTATAAACATAAACTCAATTTAACCTAGAAAACATCATTAGAGTATACAGAATCTAGTGCAAGAAAAAGAAGACCACACAGGTATGGGGTTTCATCTTTACTGTCCATTCCCCTCCCTGCTCATCTCCTGATTCAGGACTTCAAAACCATGCCTCAGCTGCTTCTCATCCTTGAACTTCTCTCAGCTATCAAGGCCATCTCCCATTTACCAGTTCCTTCTCCAACCTCCATTTTGTGAAGGGACCTAAGTCAATTAGCCTTTATTTTGTTCTTGACTGCTCTTGACTTTCTTGACTTCCGAAAATATCCCCTAACTCTAGAAGACCATTTTTATTTCTCTAGTTTTTAAGCTTTTTTGTTTATTGTTTTCTTCCATTTAAACGGAAGCTCCCTGAGAACAGAGACTATTTTCCTTTTCTTTAGGCTCTCAGTACTAGCATTACTTAATGTCCTTTCTTCATTCTTTCTTCCCTCCCTCCTTTTTTCTTCCTTCCTTATTTGAAATGTAAGTGTGAAAAGATGATACGGCAGATTGACATATATGTTAAAAAATATGTTATATTATATTATTTAATATGCATTGGACTACCTGCCATCAAGGGGAGGGGATGGGGGGAAGAAGGGAAAAATTTGGAACAGAAAGTTTTGCAAGGGTCAATGTTGAAAAATTACTCATGCATATGTTTTATAAATAAAAAGCTTTAATAAAAGTATGTTATATGATAATGTGATTTATATCTTAAAATTCAGAAATAAATGCCATTCCTAATCAATCATACATTTGAGAGAGGTTGGTAATAATATATTTTCCAGTTTCTTTGCAAACAGAGCTTTAAAGTGAAAAGTATAGAGGGTTGGGGAGGGGGAAGGACATATAGATGATAGATAGGTAGATAGATAGATATTATCTATATATCCATGAAACATAGCATTACTTTTTGGGAGGGGTGGTGGACAATGCAAAAATAAATAAATGAATGAATGAATGAATGAATGAATGAATAAATAAATAAATAAATGGCTCACCCAAAAGTTCACAGGTGACAAAGTGCAAGAAAGGAGTCAATAGTAAAGCCTTTGGCCTCAAACATCAATTAAGAAACAAGGAAGATGAATTAGAAATCCTAACAGAAGTAAGCAAAAATGAATATGTAAACGTCTATCACTGAGAATTATTAAGATGAGACCAATGAAAAGTATATAGTTTCAAATAGTGATGCTTTATTAAAAACAAAACAAAACAAAACAAAAAACCAGGATAAATACCTTTACTTATAGAGTGAAGGATAGCATAGTACATTAAAAGAATATGGCAGGAAATCCAGGAACTAGAGGGAAGAAGCATAGTAAAGAACATTTGGGCAAAGATCAGTGGAGAGAGAAACAAAGTAATTTTATTCACCAGAGTATAGATAGTACCCACCTAGATAAAAAGAAGAAAGAGAAGAGTTCAGAAAAGATTCCATCTCTGTCTCTCTCTTTTTAATCTGTCTCCACCCTTCCTCCTCCATCTGTCTCTATCAAAAAAAGCAGAGCATGTAATTCCTTCTTGACTGGATTTAATGATAATTTTGATCTTCAAAACGTGAAGAATCACAAAGGAGTTATCTTCTGAATCTGATTCTAATTAGCAGGGTAAGAACAATTTCTGTAAATAGGAGGAATGAAAGAAAGAAATCATGGAAAGATTTGACTACTATGTCTTAGAATTTGTGACAGAGGAGAGCAAAACTAGTCATATCCCTAATTTTGGAAGAACAGATTTCTAAAGAGTTTAGAGTAAAGCTAGGATTCTAAGAAGCAAAATTATATAAGGGAATTTAAGCCAGGAGTGGTGGAAAATAAGAATGAGAGTCAATGGGGACAAAATGAAGAAAAAATAGGAATTATCTGAAGAGATCAAAGTAGAAACACATGAAAGTCATTAATTTTGATTTTTAAAAATATAGGTAAATAAGATGGAAGACAAATAACATTGATAAACACAAAAGTGTATCCCAGTACTATAATAGAATCAACAGAGTTAAAGCTCAGAATAAACTAAACTTGGCAAAGAAAGTTAAAAACAGCAAACAAAAGTGGCTATAATGGTCCCTTCTCAGTTATATGAGGGAAAAGAGGATCAAAGAATGGAGAGGACTACTATTTTGGAGGGAAGGGGTTAGCAATTAGGACAATGATAATAAAAAGGAGGTATAGCTGCCTTTATTACTTTGCATCAATTTTCTCTACCAAGAAAAATAACTTTTAGACTGGGAAAGACAAAAATAAGAATTGATACCCAATAAAAAGGAAGAAAGGAGAAGAAATGATCTAGCTCATCTTGATTAATTTAAATCACCTGGTTCAGATAAACTACATCTTTAGGCACTGAAACAACTGACTGATTCACTGAATCAATGTCAGTGATCTCTAAGGTCATGGAAACCGTTTGAGGAGGACAAATGTCATCCCAATCTGCAAACAAGGGAAAAGAATGAGAATCTGCAAACTATCAGCCAGTCAGTTTGACTTTGATCTTTGAGAATATTCTAGAACTTGCTAATCGTGATCATCTAAGAAAGAAAGTATGGATCACAAAGGCCTAGAATGACTTCATAGGATGGAATCCATCCCAAACTATTACTTTTTTTTTTCATTCAGTTATTAAACTGTTGGATCAATAAGATGCTGTAGGATGTTAATAAGATGTTAACAAAGTATTCAACAACATTACTCGTATTATTCTGGTAGATATTGGATAACCATTAAATCTATCCTGCTTGGAAGGAAATCTCTAGCAGAGTGATCAGGACTTGCAAAATTGTTCAACACTTTTATTAATGACTTTGACAAAGGCATAGAGAGCATGCTTAAATGAAACTACAGGTGACAGAAAGCTATATAAAGGAACTGAAACCTTTCATATTCAGAATTTCAAAAGATTCCATAAGATACATCATGAAGCTAAATTTAATAAAATGAAATTTTAATAGGGATAAATATAAAGAATTATTGGGTTTAAGAAATTAATATAAGTAAAAACAAGTATAGTAACCACATGACAGCCGCATGTCTGAAAAAAATCTGGAATTTAATACATTGCAAGTTACATAAAATGTCAATCAAAAAAAATTATTGTGTTTATTCTGTATCAGACACTATGCTAAGATATAAGAATACAAAAAAGGGCAAAAATAGTCCACCAAGGAACTCATATTCTAATGGCAGAGAAAAGGTATAAAAAAGTAATTACATAAAAGATGCATGCAGATTTTTTATACATATACATACTTCCATATACATACAGAAGACACAGTTAAAAAGAATGAGGACTGAAAAAAGGCAATTTAATTTTTAGCAAATTAATTTGCCAATAGTAGGCTCATTTAAAGATTAGTATCTGAAGCCAGAGAGCCAGATGTTGAGGAGTAGGAGGGGAAGAGGTAGATTCTATGAACATTCACAGCTTTTTCTCATAGTTTATAGAAAACTGTTACAAAAATAATCAACACATATCCAGGATATTACATGGATATACCACTTGATGTGGGTATTAAAAGGGAACAGGTAAGCATTCACAGGAAATATTCCACAATAGGACTACATCTTTATAATCACATAATTGACTTAAAGGTACAGAAAATACATGATACTTCTATACTTATTGGGTTTTGGCTACTAAAAACAAATATTTGATATAGAACATAATTGTTACTTAAAGGATCTCTACAAAAACATATGTCTATGCACTTGTCAAAAGCATATAAGATCCCGCAAAGATAAAATTAATTATGACAACTCTAAGAGCAATAATAGCAGATGCAATATAAGACATGGAGATTTACATTTATCTAAGAAATCAAAACTGTTATGCAGCAAGTCCTAGGATTTCCTGTACAACACAAGATTCTTAATCTGGGGTCAATGACCTTGTTGTTGCTATGGTTTAAATAAGTATATTTAAATAAGACTGGTTTCCTTTGTAATCTTATGTACCTCATTTTATACATTTAAAAACATTATTCCATAATGAGTCCATAGGCTTCATTAGACTGCCAAAGAGTCCCTAAAACCAAAAAAAAGCAAGAACAACTATTATAGATGGTGAGGTGCTTTGTGATGAATATATTATGTTAATTGCATTAAGCCCCATAACACTGAAGTGCATCCTCTATGCTCCGTTGTCTGTATTCACTTAGAAATTGGTCTTTCAACACAGGGGGAATAAATGGATGAAGAATGTCCAATATCCAGACAATGAGAAGAGGTGGCAAAGCAGAGAGGCAACCTATTCTATTAGGGGAAAAAAAAATGCAATTTGGATACCAGATACAGAAAAAGGACAGTAAAGGTGTATTAAGAATAGAACAGGAGGAAAACAGAGTGGACTGCCTTACAAAAGTGGTGTAGTTCTTTGAAATGAGCACAAGCACTTTCCTCCTCCCTGCCCCCCAGAAACAAAAGCCATTTTTAAAAAAATTATATTCTTCCAATGTATAAATATAGTTTAGGTTCTGGGATTTATTATCTCAATCTCCATTTGGTATGGCAGGCTAGATCCCCCAAAAATGTTTAGTTTCTTCTGCCCTTTCAGGGTTCTAGTGGAAACCCTGAAAGATTTGGAAGTAGAGGATAGGTGAGGTTATGACCACCTATCATTGTGTTTCCCCTATTGATGATCAATGGTTATCAATTAGACAATCAGACCTAATTAGGTTTTACTCAAGAATATTTACCTAGGTTGAATTAATAATACTTAGTACAAAATTTTTTCTGACAAAAGACAAAATTTTAAGACAAAATTAAGTCTTATCAAGGACAAACTTTAGTACTCATAGATGTTAGGAGAAAGTGAAATGAAAGTGAACAACTTCCTTGTTGAAGTCCTTTTTCCTACTCCATGGGGTGCTCAGAAAGTTCTTCTTAGGCATATGGTATAGTTTTTCTCCCTAGTTCCCTGTGACAGACTCATTAGTTTGACTTTTCCTCAGTATGATTAGTTTGTCCACAGTCCTACTACAAACACTGACAGTCATTGGTGTTTAAAAGATTATTAGGATTCCAATGAAAAGAATAAAATCTTATTTTCTATGGAGATAAGTGGGGAGAAGAGAACCTGTCTCCGCCCACAGCAATGAACACCAAGGCTCCTTCTCAGGGACTTTGATGAAGTTGTTCTCAACTCTAGGCTAGCATGACAGTTAATAATAGTTAGCACCTGAATGTTGCATTCCAAACTGGCCATTCTATCTCTGGCCCACAGGACGGAGCCTCCTCAACTAATCTCAATCTATCTATTGTGTAGCATCATTTCATGTCATCTAATTGTTTTCATTATTTCCAAACTGATTTAGAAATTTCTCCACATAGTTTAATGGTTTTAATTAATGTACTGACAACAAAAGCATTCTGACACCTGTATTATAGTGTATTATGGTATATCATCTTGTTAATAACTTTAAGTAGGGGTGAGATTACCAATCGATTGATTAAACTGACTACACACACACACACACACACACACACACACACACACTCACACATACACAATTAGATATGGTTGGTAGTTATAGAATATAATGCTCTTTAAGGAACAAAATTAAGTACCACCCAAAGGTCTGGGAGAAGCACATTGTGAATACGAGTAGGCTACCACACATAAATGAGTAATGGTGGAAAGAATAGCATATGATAACTATAAGACTATATAGAGATAGAGGGACAGTTTAGAGACTTGATAGCCTAGCAAATAAGAAAAACTAAAATAAAAGCACCAAAAAACTTCACAAAAGATGTTCTAATTCTTTTAAAAAGTAAAAAAAAAATCAGATTCTACAGTTTGCATATGACCACAAATACATTCATGTGATCTCTTTGGGCTTCAATTTTCTCACAGATAAATGGAGAAAATAATATTCTTATTTCATTGGACCTCAATTTTCTCATAGGTAAATGGAGAAAATAATACTCTTATTTCATTGGGTTGGAAGAAAAGGACTATATATAATTTGTAAAGGGCTATTAAAAACATGAGCTAAAATTATTGTAACATTAATAGATACATAGCTCATCCCTTTTTTTAACCACTCACATTTGTCTGTAAAGAGAATACTTTGTATCAAAGTTAAGATTGTGTTTAATTATGAAAAATGGAATAAGATTGCTTTGCATGTGATATGCATAAGACAAGTCAAATAATAGCAAAGAAACATAGTCAAGAAAATAGCCCAACTGAATTAAAAAAAAAAAAATTCTGATCACAAAAAAGGTACATTATGTTTTATAGCTATTAAACATTTTGTCTTCAGCAATTATCTAGATGATTTAGCAAAATATCAGCTTCAATTTTACTGGACTTTCATTTATGCTTTATAATAGGAAAAAGTTACATGTTTCCAAATTTAATTAACAAAAACAAAAATTCCTAGGATACCCCATGTAACTTTGCGGAACTCAGAGGGGACTAAACAATGCTTCTTAGTAGCACAGGACAAAAGGTCATTTGGAAGGGATGTGCCTTTAAGAGTTTACAAAGGCTTGGTCTTCTCTCCTGTAATAAAAGAGGAAACATATCTCAGTAAAGGAAGGATGCCCACTTTAAATAAGGAAATGAGTTTGCAGGATGTACACATGCTGCTTTCTATTAATGATAAGCAAAGTCTACAGAAAGAGTACTAGATGGCTTCAGCTTTCATGTAGAATACCTGCAGAGAATGTTTAACATAAACAAACTGCAAGTGCTCTATGCACTCACCATTTTATTAAAGTGATTTATGTCTTCATAATAGAGGCTAGGAAATACAGACAACTATATTCCAGTTAAGAGCTATAATTACTAACATAATGACTGCATGCCAGGATCGACACTAATGTTTTGGGGAGAGAAGCATACTACAGAGGTTTATGAGTATAATTGTAAAAGATAGATGGTTTCAGCTGTGTGCTTTTTAACCAGAGGGGATAGAAAGGTGGGGAATTATTACCCTTATTATAGCCTTTTGTGTGTATTTAAAAACATCAAATCATCTTGCTAAAGACTGATTCACTTCAACACAGAAGCCAGCTTACATCTAGGATTCCCTTCCATTGTTATTTTGGCTTTGATTTTGGCAGCAGATCTATGTTGGCTTCTTTTATGGCACAAGATATTAACAGGAGGATTTTCTTTTTAACTACTTTTTAAAAAATACAATTTAAGTCAATTACTTAGGCACTGATTATTCAATTTGTCATCTAACCCCACCCTTTTTTTCTTCCTACCCACCTAGTGACAATATTTGGGCCTATTTGCTGTTTCTGAGCACAAGTTATGGTGCTGGAGCCGAATTAGAGTTGCTAGTTGGAAAAAAGTTTGAACAGTAAGAAAGGGGAAGTAAATAGCTAAGGTGAGCTTTGGAGATTACTGAAAGGAATTTCAATCATCCATGCCAATACCATGAATAATTGAGATATAACTGCATAATGAAGGACAGATGCATTCTTTAGTATTTACTTCATTCTGTGGCATGTAAAATTCGATTTGAAAAAACAGTGCCAAAATTCTGGACCTGATTATTATTATTATTAGTGATAATAACAATAGTGATGATGATGATGACTCACACTTATTTAGGACTTTAGCACTTTCCTCACAATAGTAGTGTACAGTATACTAACATTACAAACATTAGAATCCTCATTTTATGGATGATGCCAGTGAGTGAGCTTGTGTCCATGTTGACTCTGTTAATACATAGGAAGCCAGGACCTGAACCTGAACTGACTCAGTATGCTTAGATGAATGTCAGACTACCTCCAATATTTGAAACAATAACCATATAACTATTAATGGTTTTAGGGGTATGATAACTGTTTGCCCAAAGAGTACTAGAGCAATGAAGACTTATACATGGAGAGGAACATGTGGAGATAAAATGATCATGTCTTGTAAACAACATTTTATAAGATTCTTTTAATCTACTCTGCTATTCACTTCGCTTTATAGGAGAGTTCATCCCATTCACATTCACAGTTAAAATTACTGTATTTCCTGCAATTCTATTTTTTCCTGAAGTTACACTTTTCGATCTCCTTTCTCCCTTTCCCTCCTCACCAGGGTTTTGCTTCTGACCACCACTTAACTTGTTTTCAGTCCCTTCTCTCTTTCTTATCCTTTTCCCCTTTACTTCTGCCCTCCCTTCTATTAGCCTTCCCCTTTCCTCTCCTCTTTCCCCTCCTACTTCCCTAAAGGATTGAGAAAAGTTTATTTACCAAACATATACATATGATATTCCCTCTCTGAACCAAATCTAATGAGATTAAGGTTCAAACAATGCTCATCCCTGTCCTTTCTTTACTTCAACTGTAATAGACATTTTTGTCTCTTCATGTGATATAATTCACTCCATTTTATCTCTCCTTCTTTCTTCTTTCAGTACAATCTCTTTCCACCCCTAGTTTCTTATTTATCTCATTATAATAAAGTCAACTTACACCTACAGGCTCTAAGTATAGCCTTGACAAAGACAGAGTTCTCGAGAGTTACACATATCTTCACATGTAGGAATATAAACATTTTAATCTATAAAAAATATAGTTTTTTTTCTCCCCACCCCCCTTTTTTTTTTAACCTTCTTATACTTCTCCTGAGTTCTGTATTTGAAGATCCAATTTTCTCTTCAGCTCTGGTCTTTTCATTCAAAATAATTGAGAATCCCCTATTTCATTGAATGTCAATCTTTTCCCTGAAAGACAATGCTTTAGTTTTGCTGTGTAGTTGATTCTTGGCTACAATTCAAGCTTCTTTACCTTTGGAATATCATATTCCAGCATGTCTCAATCCTTTAAAAATGAAAGCTTGTAGGTCCTGGGTAATCCTGATTTTGGCTCTTCAATATTTGAATTGTTTCTCTCTGGCTGCTTGAAGTTTTTTCCTTGATCTGATAATTCTGAAATTTAGCTTCAGTATTCCTTTAAGTTTTCATTTTGAGATCTTTTTCAGGGGTTGATCAGTGGATTCTTCCAATGGTTATTTTATCCTCTGATTCTAGGATAGTAGAGCAGTTTGCCTTGATGATTTTTTTTTTAAATATTGTCCAGGCTCTGTTTCTCATTGTGGTTATCACCCTAGATTGTCTCCCCTGGATCTATTTTCCAAGTCAGTTGTTTTTCCAATAAGGTACATTACATTTTCTTCTATTTTTTTTTTTGGTTTTGTTTGATTCTTGATGTCTCACTGAGTCATTCACTTCCATTTGTCCAATTCTAACTTTTAATAAATTATTTCCTTCAGTTAGCTTTTTTACCTCCTTTTGCATTTAGCCAATTGTACTTTTTTGTTCATTGGATGTTTTTTCCCCATTTCCCCAATTGCATTTTTTAAGGAGTTATTCTCTTGTTTCTATTTTACCAATTATATTTTTCAAAAAGCTTTTTCTTTTTATATTTTGCCAAATTTATTTTTAAGAAGTTGTTTTCTTCAGCATATTTTTTTCCCATTTCACCAAATGTATTTTTAAGGAGTTGTTTTCTTCAATCAATTTCTGTGCTTCCTTTTCTAAACTTTTCTACAAAGCTCTCATTTCCTTTTCTCATTTTTCTTCTAAATCTCTTTTAAGATTTATTTTGAATTCTTACAAGAGAGCCTTTTGAATAGGAGATAGAGATCCCCCTTTGAGCCTTCATCTGGAGTCATTATGCTTTTAGTATTCTCATGGTTTTGACTATGTTCTTCCCTGTATCCATAACAGCTATTTAAGGTTAGAACTCTTCTTGCTTTTTTGCTCATTTTTAAAGATTGAGGTCTGCTCCTAGTGCACAGGGAAGACCGTCCCAGGCTTCCTCTACGAGGCAAGAGGGGCTTCACACTATGCTGGGGCCAGGGATGTAGGCTTTTCCCTGCACTGGGTAAACCTGGCAAAGTTGCACCTCTTATGCTGAGATTCATGATTTACTATTTGCCTTTTACATTTAAGTTAGAGGTCTCACAGCTAATCCACTGATCTACTGGCCTTTGGAATCAGGACAGAATAGACAATGCTGCTGCATTTTAGCTAAGAACCTCCCACTATTTTCCCTATGCAGGAGCCTCTACACCGTGAGCCTCCCTGTGCCACCATGTGCTGGGCCATGACTCCTCCCGGCCTAATTGAGGTAGACCTTTTTTGAAGTCCTTGAAAGATATCTCTGCTGGAAATTTACTACACTCCAAATATTTGTGGGTTCTGTCACTCCAAAATCCATTCAGAGGCCTGATCTAGTGTTGATTGTGAGAGAAAGGAAGTGAGGAAGAACTTAGGCAACGTTATGTCCACTTTCTACCATCTTGGTTACATCCCCTCCCCATGGATCACTGAAGGGCAGGGATAACATCATTTTTTCATTTTCAAGAATGAAATTGGACATATCTGTGAGTTGCAGAGAAGTAAATGTAGGCTAAAGATAGTCCTTATTTCTCCTCAACATCTTGACCAAATTCCTAGAAAAATGCCACTTTCACCTGATGCCTCAGTTTTCTTTCCTCTTGCTTATTTTCTCAACTTCTTGAATATGGCTTCCAGTATTCAAATGACAGCATTTTCAAAATTAGTAATAATCTTTAATTGCCAAACTAAATTGGATTTAGCTCAGATTTTTATGACTTTTTTTTTCCTTTTGGTTTAGCCAACGAGATTCCAAACTTCAGAGTTTAATCTCAACTCTTCATTCTAGTATCATATTTCTAATCAGTTAAGTCATTCAAATTTTACCTCTGCAACACATCTCATTCTGTCCCCTGCTCTCCATTCACATGACTACTACTTGTCTAAACTATTTTAATCCCTTAGCTGAATTACTGCAAAGGCCTAATTGGTCTCCCTACCTTAATCAAACACATCCTCATAGAAGTTGGAATAAGAAACAAAAATTTGGGAATATTTTCCTACAGGCAAAAATCGAAACTATGATCATGAAAGAGAGTTCCAGAGAAGAAAATATTGAAATGAGGACTGGAAAAACAAAGAAAAGAAACAATTAAGTATAGTACCTTAAAGGCCAAGGAAAAGAAACATCACAATAAGTTGTCAAGAGCCAGAGAGATGTTACCAAGGATGAGGAAAAATAAATGATTATTGGATTTACTGATAAAGAGATATAGAAGCCCATGATTTAATAATAAATGGGTTACTGGTGTCCATGAAGAGACCACTTTCAACAGAGTAAGAAAGATGGCAAAAAAATGAAAAAAACTGTCAGTAGGTTGCAAGTACAACTGTTCATTCTAGAAAACTGACAGCAGTAAGGAAAGAGAGGAATAAGAAAGAATTTATTGTCTTAGGCCTACAGAAAAAATACATGAAAGTTAGATCCACAAAGCTCAGATCCTATTGCTTTATTGCACAAAATATTTCATTGCAAATTCTATAAATAGAAAAGCAGAAAACAGAAATGATAACAAAATGAGATCAAAGACTTCACTTGAATCTATATTTATTTTTCAGTTTTTTTAATCTTTTCCTCTATAATGAATAACTTTGCTATTTAACAAATCAGGAGAGTGTATATACATATATATACATGCAAACACACACACACACATATTTTTAATGCCTAGACAAAATTAAGGTTGTGATTAATGAAAGGGATAGAGCAAATGAAGGAGCAGCATAGAAAAGAAAATGGTTGGAAACTTTGTTCCAGGACTTCTCAACAAAACATTTAACAGCATATGATTTAACATGATTTAACGATTACATATTCAGGGTTCCCAGAGAAAAGACATTCCATTCCCAATGCTGTGGTTAGCTTGCACTGCATTGAATGCTGCATATGACTGGAACCAATGTCATGGTAGGTTTTATGGCTTTGTTATTTTTAAAATTCAGGCTTATAACTGATTCACAGTTGTGCACCTTCTGAAATGGGCCCTAAAATATTTTTATAATATAATATGATCACTAAAAAGAAGACAATAGTTTACATTTTTAAACATATAATCTCTGAACTTATATAGTAGTGGATATGTCAATATTTCCATTATAAGTCCTTATGTTAAGTGTTATATAACAGCTACAAAATTAAAGGGTAATAGGAAAAGTCATAGATAGACATGAACAGGTTTAAAATATTTATGTCTACATATACATTTTCTTATTGAAAAATTTAATTCCTATGTTATATGATATGAAGTTAAAAAGAAAAAGTTAATAAGCTACAATTCTCATTTGGTACTTGAATGACACCCAAACAACTTTTATTGTTTTATTTAAAAGTGTATGAGTATCTGGGAGGAATAGCAAGGAAAGGGTATAAAATTTTAAATGTCAAAAAAAAATTCCATTTAGACATGCAATTTTCTATTCATTAAAAATGTCTTCTCAACTAAAATTTCCATATAGATATAGATATAGATATAGATATATATATAGATATATATATATATATATGTATAATCACCTATCAAAATATGTTTTGGTTCTAAGGACTTCGAAGATTCTAAACAAACCAAACTATTATTAGACAAGGATAGCAAAACCCTGAAGCAGAGTATCTCACTACTGCATGGTCATACTGTATGTAGGGAGAAGTTGTAGTTTAGGTGGAGGGAGAAATGGCCAGTCATTTGTCTCTAAGTGAGTCAAGTCAATACAACTTGGTAAGCATTTATTTAGCATTTGCTACTGTCAGGGACTGTGCAAGGCATTGGGGATACAAAGATAAAGAAAAGAGATAAGAGGAGAAGGATGAAGGAAAAAGAGAAGAAGGAGAATTTTAAGGAGAAAGTGAAGAGAGGGGAAAAAAGAATAAGAAAGAGAAAGTGAAAAGGAGAAAAGTGAAAGGGGAAGAAAAAGTGAAGGAGAAGAAAAACAGAATGCAAAGAAGACAAAAGGCAAAAGAAGAAAAAGAGGAGAAATTGAAAAAGAAGAAAAGAAAAAGAAAGAAACAAAGAAAGGAGGAGAAAGTGGAGGGAAAGTAGAAGAGAGAAGGAAAGCTGGATTTCCTCATGTTCATTCGTAACTCAAAATAGGCATACATTTGGACAATGTACTATATTTTCACTGGTCTTTGAAATTAAAATGATCAATTTAATTAAAAATTGTTTTATATAAATAAAACAAAAAATTCTAAGAGATATGACATGTCTTACTGTACTAAATGAATTAACTAATAAAAAACATAGAATTTTATAATCAAACATTGTAGACAGAAATATGGGGCTATAAAAGTGAACTGTAGTTATTAAGCATGTAAAGACAAGATACTACTGCCATTATATAATCCAGGGAGGAAAGCCTAGTGTTGCCCTTAATAAACTTGAGGCAGCTAGATGGCACAGTAGATAAACCCTAGAATCAAGACATTCTGAGTTCAAATCTAGCTTCAGGCACCTACTAGCTGAGCATGTAACTCTGAGCATGTCATTTTTATCTGTCTGCCTCTGTTTCCTCATCTGTAAAATGGAAATAATAACAGCACTTACATCACAGTGTTGTTGTGAGAATTAAATGAGATCTGTGATGGATCTACTCCAGTTTACCACTCTTACCTTATTTAATGAACTGACTAATCAGTGACATAAATTTATCATATAGCTGACTAAGCTTCAAAATCTTAGTGGACGAATCAAATTAACTAGCCCATAAGGAGATTATATATTAACTGATCATGTAAAGACAATTTTTTCCCATATAAATTTTAAAATGTTTTGCAAGTTGTATTTTACATATTCTTATAAAGTAGTGTTATCCTATTCATTGAAGAAAATATATAATGTGTCTAAATATCATAAATCAATAAAAAGAGAGAAATTGCAAAAAAATTCAGGTTATTAGACTATTTTTCAATTCAGTAACTTACTGTTTACTGCCCTGATAGCCCAGGTGGCGTCAGATGGAGTGAATCTCTCTGACTGAGTTTGTCCCAACTTATATGTTCTAATCTAATTACATTATCATAGGTGTGAATCTGTAGAACTATATTAAATACTAAGTACATGTACTGAACTGGAGAACTATTAATCACCAGGCTAAACTAGATAACCATAGTCTTATCAATTCCACTGAGTTAGCACCCTTGTAAGAATCTTTGTTTCATGAACAGAGTTCTGGCCCATAATATCTCCCACTTTCTTTTGTTTTAGAACATAGGTGGTCATGCCCTCCCTGATTTCATAGGGAGGTGAGAACCCTAAAAAGGAGGTAATCACGCCCTTCCTGACTTCTCAGGGAAAAGGGTTGAAAACACCATAAAAAGAGGTGGTCATACCTTCTCTGACATTGCAGAGGGGTGAAAACCCCAAAAAGGACGTGATCACGCCCTCCCTGACATCTCAGGAAGAGAAATGAAAACACCAAAGGAAAATAGGGAATCAAACCAGATAAATGAAGGGTTTTATTTGAAACAGGTATATTTCAAGTACACAGTTCTGGCCCATAACAGAAAAGCATAAATAAAATTTCTGGTTAAGCAAAGAGAACTCAGGAGTCTAAACCAAGATCTAATTCCCCAGAATTTGGAGAACATGCACCAATACTTCCCTTCATTTTCACAGAAACCTAGCAGGTAGAGGGCCCAAACTAATGGTAGCTCTTCATATGCATGGTTGGAAAATTTTTCCTTTATGCTCCCCTACATTAATGATTCAGAATCTCCATTTCCAAGGGCAAATCCTCCATCCTTTCATATGCAGTTGTTTCCTGTTCCCTCCTCCAAAGTCAGCTTCAAACTATCAAATCCCAGTCTTTGACTTCTTCAAAATATCTTTTCCATTGCATTCCCTGAAACCCTTACTTGATCATTAACAAACTTATTTTGCATCTTTTTCAACTCACAGAAAGCAGGATCTATCTGGAAAACACTCCCTGGTTGCGATTTGTAATTTCCAGAGTAGGTTGTTCTTTCTTTCCTATTGCCCGACAAAATAGATCAGGACAAGAAGTCATCATTTTATTGATGTCCCCTCTTCTTGGAGATCCTCCTTCTGTCACTAATGCTTAACAACTTCTTCTTTGACATTCATATCACCCAGCTATATCATTCTGTTCAGATCATTATTACCATAATCTGTGAGCCTCCATTCAATCTTCCCCCTGTGTTAAGGCGTTCATCACCTGGATCATAGTTGATCTTTTCATCCTCACTTATACCCTTTTGTTTGGTAATTGCAATATATGCATTTCTATCACCTCCATCATCATGACTATGCAATTCATAAACTCCCTTAATTTCTATAATATTCAATGTAATCATTGAAGCAAATGTTCTTTTACTTTTATCAAACTACAGTTGTAAAAGTGGACCTCTTTAAAACATAAAAAAGAATGCACCTTTTGAATATGACAAAGATGGTCAATAGTATCCAAATTATCTACACTTTCAATTGCCTTTTTACTTGTTTCTTTACATCAGCAACTAACCTCATAAGTTTTGAAGAGAAGAAATAGTGTATTTAAAGGTTCTTTTATGGAGCTAGACCTGATAATGATGATATTTATCAAAGAGATAACCCACTGTATATGATCAATTCATTATTATTTAGTTTTATGCAATTATTAATTCAGAAATTGTTTCCATCAAACATAGGAAATGGAACAGAGTTCTCATTTAGAAACCTGTCATATTTTTTAAATACATTAATAGAGATTACAGAGTTGAATTACTAAAGAAACATTGACTTTAATCATGAATTCTTGTCTTTAAGACATTCCTTTTCAGCAGCGAACACAATCAGTTCTATAGACTACTCTGATTCAGGGTATATATGCAGTAGAAAATCAATAAATCATCAAGTATTAAGTACTTTCTCTATGCCAGATGCTGTGTTAAGGGCTAGAAATATAAATATACAGTATGAAAAAAATCCAGTACAATTTCTCACAAAAGTTAAGGAACTTCTTTTTAGAACCTTTCATATTTCCTATTTTATCTAATTTTTCATAGTTTTTTTGGTTTTGTTTTGTTTTTTACTTTTAATTGGTCTCATTTATATTGTGATTTCCCCTAACTCTGTTCTATATGCTATAGGCAGTCAGGAAAATATTAAGTTCACAAGACCCAAATCTTCATGTGTTAATCTTAAGTGTTAGGCCAATTTGTTTGGGTGATAAGAATCTCTTAAACCTTTTATTAATGCCACATCCCCCAAAAGCATACAGTCTCTATATTACCAAGGTTTAATTTAATATAGCAGTGGCGAGCTTACGAAAACCAAATCAAATTTAACTTCCACATTAATAAAGGAGTCTTAATTAAGGGCTTAATTAAGCTAAAAGTATGATATATCTAATATGTCTGAATAAAGATATTTTAAAAATCACCATAAGATAATATTGAGAATGTCTTTCATAAATATTTAGTTTCTAGAAAACATTGATTTAAAAATTAATTGTTTAAGGCCGAATCAAGATGGGAGATAGTAGACAGGATACTGCCTGAGCTCTCCCCAGATTCTTTCAGAATCAACATTAAATCAATAATTCTGAATAATTTTTGGAGTGACAAAACCGACAAAACTCATAAACAATTGGAGTGTAATAATTTTCTACCTTAAGATATTGTGAAATGACTTCAGGAAAAGTCTGCCTCAATTGGGAAGTGGGGAATGCAGCCTAGTGCAGGTACAATGAAGGGAGGCCCAATGTTGAGAATATAGAAGGTAAAATACAGCAGCATTACCTACTCAGAATGTCTGTATATCAGCAGACCAGTTGTGATACCTCCAACACAACTACATAATCAAACTGTGAGTCTCCACACCCCAACTTAACAGGTGAGACTTGATCAGGCCCACTTAGCATAGTGGGAAAGTTTGCAGCACACCACCCTAGCACAGTCAATGAGAGCCTCTGTTCCTTGCAAAACAAACTTGGAATAACTTCCCTTGCACTCTAAGGGCAGAACTCAATTTTTAAAATGAGCAAAAAAGCAAAAAGAGCTGTGACCATAGAAAGCTACTATGGATACAGGGGAGATGAAAACACAATCCCAAAAGAGGACAGCAGAGATAAAAAAAAATTAATTGTTCTATATAAAAAGTATTTTTTAAAGTATCTGATCATTTTCTATCAAGATGGTATGTCTGCTCCTATTGTTTTCTAGTAATCTAAACTGTGCCACATTGTTTTTCATATATTTTGAAGGAAACTTCAAGGACTTTCTTGCTAGCATTTTAGTTGACAATTTCAAAGTCATTCTGCTATATGAATACACAATTGCATAAAGGCTCTGCTATCAAACCATATATGTCTCATCCGATAGAATTATATTTAATGAACATTCTTTAATTGATCATAAAGCATATATTCACATATGTAGTGTTTAACTGTGCTCTTCCTCAACATTTGTATGAATGTTATACAATATATTAATGGTATTCCACTATCCTGTATGTATCTTATGATATAATATCAAAGCAGTATATATTTGTAGACTGTCTATGAAAGTTAATTAATCGTCTTTGAATTGACTATGCAAGAGAACAGAAGAAAAAGAAAGGGAAGATGAATAGATATGAATATAAGCAATAAATATTGGTTTATAATAATCAACACTGGATCCTCCATCTCCTCTGTGTTCCTGTTCTAGGAAATTTTACCTTTAATTTGAACTTTGAACTTAAAAAATAAAATGGGGAGGGGAACATTTATTGGGTCAAAACCAAAACAAAACAACCCTTGTAAAAGCCCAATACTGTGTTTAGCAGTTTTCATTGAAGATTAAAAAAAAAAAAAGCTTTAAGTCCAAATAACTCCCTCAATACAATGATGTTTTTGTCAGGAACTCAAGATTGGCTGGGCAGTATATAGTGTACATATTGAAAAACAGCTGTTTGCTGACAGACTGCTAGCTGGGAAGTTAGAGCTGAGTGAAGTGGTAAACCCACATCCCTTCCCACAGATAAAGTGCTTTGATAAGCAAGCTATACTGGTGAAAACTCCTAAGCTAGCCAGGCTACAGAGACCCTCAGGAATCAATGTATGGCTTGTCTGAAAAGCTGAAGTCTTATGTGTAGTGCTCGTTCATTTTCCCAAACTCTACTTTGTTTGGTCTGCTTCAATTCTCTTTCTGCTTGCAGTAAACCCTATTCTTTGATATGTTCAAGCAATATCCTGAGCATATGGAAAATGGAAATCTAAAAACCTGCAAAAAAAAAAATACCCCTCCTCTTGGACCATTTATAAAAATAAAAAAGCACTTTTCTCTATCCAAAATGTAACTATTAAAAAAAAAGTTTCCACTAAAATATGCATGTCTGGCTCAACCACAACCTAGTAACACATGGGCAAAAAATTGTACGCAATTTTTATTAACAAAAGTAATTTAAAGGAAAAAAAGATTCTTTCTGATTAATTTTGAATCTCTCCTAAACACTTTTGGACCTGAACTTCTTAATTAAGTACAGCTGGTATACAAACATTATTCTTAAGTAAGTGTTAAAAAATGTCACCATGAAAATGTATACCCAAGTCATATTTTTAGACATGAGGCATAATTTGAATCCTATTAATGTAGTTGTCCAAGTCAGAATGATTTCTATGCCATTTAAATAAAAGAACAAATTGTATCTATTCAATAATTTTCTCTAATAAGAGATAAGGGTGAAAAAGAGTAGGGGCAGCATATTTTAGTGAAAAGAAGGCTGACCATAGAGTTATAATATCAAATACTTAGAAAACATCATGAGTTTATTCTATCACTTGAAAAAAGGACCAAAAAAATATCAGCAACTACTGACCCATATGCCTACTTTCCCTCTCTACACCATCTACTGGAATAATCTACATGTCTCAATAGCGTCCTCAATCAAAGTTTAAGAAGATCATTGGTGACTTTTGGGAGGAAAAAAACCAACAACTCTGCCTCAAATTATATCTTGACACAAATGAACAAAAATATGCAGAGAGTGCGCTGTGTTTATTGTTTTATGACTATTAAAATTCTTTTTATTTGATGGGCAGAATATCACTTTAAGGGATCCTCTTTAGCAAGATGTCTCACAGGGACATTTAAAAATCTTGCAAATTTATTTGAGAAGGGGAATCATGGAGATAATTTTGTCCTATGATCTTCTGATTACTAATATGATCTTCTGAATACTAATACTAATATGAAATAAATAGACAAAGGTTCACTAATAGGATTATTGTCACTGTTGATGTTCAGAGTACAAACAAAACAGAAAAAGGATTTCTTAAAAATATTCAAGTCCTTCAGACACTGCTATTTAGGGGATATGTCGATTTCATCAAGACTCAGAATGTTACAAAGACCTTTAAATGTGATCCGTAATCCCTGATGAGTTTGGCCTGATTATGTACACAGGAAAAATCAAATGGATAAAAGACATCTATTTCCCAGATTATAATATGCATTGGATATTTTGCAAATAAAGAGTTGCTCTCAAGTATAATTATATTTGAGACAGACACCATAACTACATAAAAAACTGGAATCAAAATTTAATAGAAGACAGACAGCAGATTAGATTCACTTTGGGTAATTGTGCAGTGCTTTTAAGGACACTTAGCTTCTCCCTGAAACAAAAATCCTTTAACATTTATATTCTTCCTGTGATAGTGTATAGCTGCCACTCATGAAACATTACAACTTACAAAATAAGGTAATGGAGTCCCTAAAAGGCAATGGAGAAGTACATGATGAACATGAGTAGGGTGAAGCATATTAAACAGAAGTATCAACAGACAGATCTGTGACTGGGAAAGAAAGTAGGTTGGTCATATAATAAGAGAATTAGTTAACTGAGAGAAAGAGCACACATGCTTGTATAGCATCAAGAAATCTAAAGGACACTTTCCCAGTGCATAAATTTATGAAGGATATGGATGGTTCCATTTAAAAGAATAATCATGCAATGTGAAAATAAACCAAAGTTTCCATGATATCATGAAACTATTCTTCTGCATTATTGGTCCAAAAATTTTTTTTCATTCTTTTTTAAGAGTCAAAATACATCATAACATATAGTAGTAATTTAATTAAATTTTTAAGGGTCAAAATACATTGTAACATATAGTAGTGATTTAGTTATGAAGTAATGAAAACTTTCTTGTTATTGACAAAAACTTTTTCAATACATTAAGTGCCCCCAATTGATAAATGGTCAAAGGATATGAAAAGACAGTTTCATTAAAGTCATTTCTAACCATATTAAAAAAAAATGCTCTAAATCACTATTGATTAGAAAAACGTAAATTAAAACAATTCTGAAGTACCACCTCATACCTCTCAGACTGGCTAAGATGTGAGGAAAAGATAATAATTACTGTTGGATGGGATATGGGAAAACTGGAACACTAATGTATTGTTAGTCGATTTGTGAAATGATCCAACCATTCTAAGGAGCAATTTGGAACTATGTTCAAAGGATTGTAAAACTGTACAGACCCTTTAATACAACAGTGCCATTACTATAAGGAAATCATAAAAGAGGGAAAAGGACCACATGTGCAATAATATATGTAGCAGCTCTTTTTGTGGTGGCAAAGAATTGGAAAATAAGTAGATACCAATCAAATGAGGGATAGCTAAGTGAGTTATGGTATATGGAAGTAATGGAATATTATTGTTCTATAAAAAATGAACAAACTGATTTTAGAAAACTTACAGAACTGATGCTGAGTGAATCAAGCAGAACCAGGAATACACTGGACACAGTAACAGCAAGATTGTGGGATGATCAACTATAAAAGATTTGAGTCTTTTCAGCAGTTCAGTACTTCAAGGCAATTCCAATAAACTTTAGGTAGAAAACATCATTTGAATCCAGAGAGAGAACCATGGAAATGGAATGTAAATCAACACAGGCTATTTTCACTTATTTTCTCTCATGTTTTTTCCTCTTCTGTTCTGTTTTATTCACAGCTGAATACTATAACCAATTGAAGCTAATCAGTTTGTTAATATATCACGATTCTGTAATTCCATGTAATTCTAAAGGAATATTTTATTCAAATTTTAGGATACAAGAAACATCATGGATAAATATAAAATAAGATCATCTTTTCTAAATGAGTGAAATCTAATACTTCAGTTTTACATGTTACAACTTTCACTGATTACCCTCTGCCCTGGAATCACCACAGTTTATATATAAAGGATTCTCATTCCTTTAGTTGCCTTCAGCAAGAACAAGTAATTTAATACTACTAAAAACGTTCCCTCACACATATAAGATATATTTCATTGAAACAAATGACCTTCATTGTATGTCCAAATCTGAAAACTGTTTTATAAATCTTCATATTATGTATTACCAGATGCAATTAAGTTATATAATCTATTTGGTTTAAATAAGAACACTTAAAAAAGAATGATTTCATGTAGCATATACAATGTAGACTCACTACAAAGTTATATATACATTGTGTATATGTGTATACCTCTGTGAGCATCTATGGAAAAAAAAGTACATAAAATTGGTAAAGAGTAGTGGCAAGTTAGCAAGTTATCATCCAGGAAATATATGGTCAGAATATGGTTTGATTGATCAAAAGGAAAGGATAAGGGATCAATAGCGCTAATGCTGTTCTGTTCCACACAAAATGCTAGGGATTTCTAGGAAAATGTCTAGGTATTCAAGGGAATCTCTATGAAAAATATATGAGAAGATCCCAAACAGCAATCACACATGATAAGGAGGTGTGGAAAGGTAGTAAATTGTACACTTGGAGGGACTGTCCATTTAAAGTGTGTGTATATAATTTATAACAGATAATACACACAGATAAAACTATATTATGATTTTCAATAAACACATACTTAAAAATAACTGAAGGGAAAAGAAAAAAAAACAATTTCAAAAGTTTCAAGTGTTTGTGGTATTTTTTTTTTTAAAGACAAAAGAGAAAGCTAAGTTACATTATTTATATAGTCCCTTCTAAGGTTCTTCATAATAGTGGAAGATGGGTTGATAAACATCCAATGATGGGATGCAATAAATAGAGCATTAGACATGGAGTCAAGGAAGACGATCTGAATTCAAATGCCACTTCAGATTCTTACTAGTTTTGTAACCTTGGACAAGTCATTTAACCTGTTTGCCTTAATATTTCATTTGTAAAATGGGAACAATAATAGCACCTATCTTCAAGAGTTGTTATAAGGGTAATAATTGTAATATGAGATAATAATTTTAAAGCACTTATCACAGTGCTTTAATACTGTGAATAAAAGCAATATTGATAGCTATTATTATTATTACATATGTGTGTACATATATGGTAAATGTATACCTAAACACTTTTATCCAACAGTGTACATATTATCTCTCTTAACTTATTTACTCAATGCCAGTGGGGTACGTATAAAGAAATATACTGCATGTTTAGCAGATACTCCTTTGTAAAACTGAAAGCTTATCTCTCTCAAGTATCTAGATACTTGGTAAAATCAAATGCAATTTGATATTACAACAAAATTAGGTTTTCAAAAAAAATAACGTTTTAAAAGAATTGTATCTCCAAAAATAGTTTATACTTGTTAAAAAAAAAAAAAAACTTTAAAATATACCGAGGAGGGACATAGCTGAGAATGGAAAAGGATAGCTGTCTAAGAAACTTGAACACAAATGGTTCATACAAGGAATACTATAATAATTAGCTGCTGAAGGTAATGATGGTAATGATTTTATAAAATTACCTAGAAAATGGCAGGAAATAAAGCCAGATCTGGAGATGCTATCCAGAAATCAACAAAAGATAAAAACCAATTTTGGAAATTAGAGAGCTAATAGAACCCATGAGTCAAACTAAATTATTGAACATTATTATCCCTTCACTGAGTGGAAACAGACATTACATTGATGACTGAATCTAACCTCAAAGGTGATAAATTAAAATTAAAAACACTTGTTAATTGAACTAAGTGCTAATGGCCTTCTGAGAAAAAAGAGAAGTTTCTAAAAATGCTTTTGTCAGATAAGGAGAGCAGGTTTGAAACAAGATGTGAATGAAAATATATTGAACAAAGTAAATAGAAATGGACATAAATCTGATTTTTAAAAATCATTAGAAATCATTTATTTTATTATTTAAATTTCCTTTATGAAAATAACATGTATTTTAAGTAACTAAAATATCACTCAAAGCATGCACATAAGTAACCAATTCTGCACAAAAGAAATATCTCGAGACTATTCTAAGGTGCTAATACATCTGCAATGTTTCTATACGCCTACAGGTTTAAGTCTGTGTTACTACAGTGAGGTCATTTTCATTTATGTGCTCATAAAAGCCATGAATCCTTAACAAAATAAATATCACAAATGTCACAATATTAACTTGTTTGTTACTTACCTTTACTTTTACAACTTCTAATTAAAGAATGCGTCCTAGAGGGATATTTAAATAACCAGATCTTTTGATTTTCTGGCTTAAAATCAATGAGTTGATACAAATGGTTTTAAATGGTTTTATTTTCAGAGGTTAAGAAATGTTTAATGGGTACAATATACCTACTGCTCATTCTCAGACCACTCAACTTTTGAAGTACTATGTCATATAAAAAAGGATATTGAATGTTCAAAATCCAAGAAAATCCATTTCAACCCATTCTTTAGCTTACTGTTGGTAATATATGCTGAAACAAACACAAAGGTATCCATGAAAGGGGTATTACTATCTGTCAACCAACCACACAAAAGAGAAGTGTGATCAGAATTAACACCGGACCACTACTCTAAAAGAGCCATTGTTACCATGTGCTGCCAACAAAGAATATCAAGGCAACATTGAAATAGCAGATTTCTGGGTCAAAGCAAAGACCAAAAGGACAACAGCAGTTAAATTTTCACAGAAAGCACTGCCAGGATGCCATTAAATAATAAGAAAAGAGTGACATTCTCTGTCACTTAAAGCTGTCAAAACAAGAGCAAAGCAGTCAGGTGATGCCAAAATCCAGCAGCTAAAAGAAAATGATGACCTTTTCCCTTTCAGAAAGCAAAAGTTTCTGTGCTGTTTTCTCTATTTTTAATGATTTTCCATTTTCTCTATGAAATCATAGACCTTACTGGAATGGTAGAAGTGAAAAGGCATCGTTACTCTTGCAAATTTAGAGAAAGTACAAGAGTCAAACACCAGGATTCCAAAGGAAAGCAAAGTCATTTGGCATAAACATGAAATATAAAACAAACCAAAAGAAGACAAAAGGAAGATGGTACTTAACTTATAAGGAAGTTTTCTCTCCAAAGTGACAGTAGCATAGATAGACTGACAGTTATTCAGAATATGTAAAATTATCTAATTGTGACAAAAACATGTATCCAAGTATATATAAAATAAAAAAACTACCACCCCTAAGGACAGCTGTGAATGTTGGACTCATCCATTTAACAAAAAAAAAAAAAAAAAAAAAAAAAAAAAAAAAGCCCTTTTCTTCAGATAATGATGATAATAGTGGTTTTTATTTAAACATGAAGTATATTTGAAATCATACTTTCTACCAAACTTGCATGTTTTCTTTTTCTTATGAATTACATTCAATATTACTTCTCTCCAATTACAATAAAATCTTAAATGGAAATTCATCATTATCTTAAATGGATATCTTATTATGTGTGAATTCTTCAAAAATGCCTTTTTGATAAGGAGATAAGGAGAACAAGTTTGAAACAAGACCCAATGCTAAAATTGATTTTTAGGCCCTCTAAGTAAATCATACAACACAAGGAAGAAATTAAAAGATCAAGAATATGGAATATAGCAAATTATTAAATAACCAAAATACTGAGATAATTAGGAAAACAAGTTTTTGAACTGCCAATTATTTTCTAAATCCTTCTCCTCCTTTTTCTCATTCAGTTGGAAAAAAGTATTCTTTATAAGGTGAGCCAATTATTTGAATCAAGAAAATCGCAATACTATCGTTTTAAAAACTCATTCTACTATAATAAAATTAGCTATTATTTATATATATTTTTTAAGTTTTGCAAAGCACTTTACATATTTTAACTTATTTGATCTCTTATTTAGTCTGTGGGACATGTGTTATTATTATCTTCATTTTTACAAATGAGGAAACTGAGGCAAAAAAAGAAAACTAAGCAATTTGCCAAAAGTCACACAGCTAAAGAATATTTGAGAATTTCTCAATATAGGATTCAGATTTGGGTCTTCCTAATTTCAAGGCCACCTAAATACCAAACACTAAATAAATTTACAGAGTAAAATTTAAAAAGCCATTTTACTTAGACTTCAAAAGAACCTGATTTCATTATAGCAGTAGGCTAGAGAGTCATATATTTCACAGCAAGATTTATGTCAATCAAAATAAATTATGGTGTGACTATTTTGCCCAAAGTATGAACCAAACTAATTGGTTCATATATATATATATACATGTATATAAAATATAAGCAAAATAATTATAAAATAATATCATTTTTCTAAAAAACCAGTTTGCACTTGACTTTTGGGAAATGCCCGGCAAAATATGAATCTATAATTTTCTGTTTTTGTATTGTTAAAATAATATTCCTTAATTACAGCTTAATGGCTGTCACTATAAAGGGTGTAATTTAATTCAACAATTAACTTTAAGCATTATGTGAAAGTCACTCATTTCATCCCCAAATTACAAAGATGATAAAAGGTCCCCACCCCTATAAATTAGTAGAGGATTTAACATATAAACCAATTAGAAAATAAGGGGCAAGAATTGAAGATATTTTTAACAGGTTTGGGGGGAATGCTAGGTTTCAGGATTAAAGGAGATGGAATACACTAAATTGGTAGTAGAAAAAAGAGAATGATTTCAAAATACAGATATTGGGAGAGGAGGTTAGAATTGGCAGAGAGCTCTTAAAAAAAAAAAGACAGACATTGTAGAGAAAGGATAAGATGAAAAAGGAGAAGAAAAAAAGAAGTTAGCAGTCCAATCTGGTTGGAATTTAGCATGAGAGAAGGAGAAGGAATGTAAGGCTAGAACAATATGTTAGAATTGTTATGTAAAAACCTTGAATGACAAGCTAATGGTAAAGTCTAGAAATATGTTAGTAAAAGAAGAAGAATATGAATCAGGACATCAGGAAAAATCACAGGCAATAATATAAAGAATGAACTGGAGCAGAGAAAGAAAAATTATTTTACTCTTTAAAAATGAAGTATGCAAAAGATTTGTTAAACAGAAACATGAAATAATTATTCATATTTTTATACATTTTATAAAAGGTTTCACTCTGGATTTAGTTTTGAAAGAACATGTCTGTTATATAAAAATATATCTGAATTAATTTTTTTAATGAGAAAATCCAATCAACAGAAAATATAAAATTATGTTTTGTAATGGTTTAGAAAAGGAAAGATATTACCACAGACAATAATAATAACAACTTAACATATGATTTTTGTAAAGAGTATAAGCATTAATCTATACAATATGAAAAAATAGAAAATGCACAATGTAGAACCCAATAATAAAAGAAATGCTGAATATTGTTTAATCATAATGACTAATTATAATGAGAATTTGTACATCTAGAATGATTATAATGGCGACACAAAAGGAATAAGGCCTTTTTAAAAAAGTGTATTAAGCAATATCAGCATCAATCAAATTAGTACACAGCCCCTTCCAAAGAAATCTACTGCACCCAGTCCAAGCCTTTATGGCTCATTGTTTAGGTTTTAATGGTTTAGAAGATAATGTAAATAACAACCATTTTCTATTTTGTCAAGAAACATTGAGGGTATCCCCCTCTCAGATTGATATTTCTGTGATTTAAGTAAATTAGGCCAGCTTTTTTTTTTTTTTCCCCCTCACTTCTTGCCCAGCCCTTAGTCAATGAATGGGTGTTGCTTCAAACAAGCTGAGATCTGGGAAATGACCTTGATTTAGAAAGACCAAAGTCATCCATTGCATCCCAGACCTTTTAAGTTTTGCCTTGCCACTAAAGTTTGATAACTCTGGAAAAGAGAGGCTGAAGATTTTATACAATTCTGCCTCACTTAAATCCAAATCACATTCCTATCAAAGTATCACTCTTGTGATGTCACTGATTTTCAAAAACAAAAAATGAACACCCTCAAATGGGAAAACATTTCTTTGGAGGCATAATTTCACATGCATATATATGTCTTTTATTAAATCAAAAGTGACCACTGCTCTTATTTTTCTCAAAATTTGTATCCTGAAATTGGATACATGTAGCTCTCCCCAGAATGGCCAAGTGATGTGTTTAGTCTTTTTTGTCATATAAAAGCATCTTCTAATTCTTTTGTCTCTACTCTTTAACTCCCCCTTTTAAATATTTACTTTTCTTTTTGGACATATTCAGTTTTTCTGAATGGAAATTTAGAATTATATATCAAAACCAACTCCAGCCAGAAGTTTAGAGAAGCAAAATGGTATACTTTATTCAAGTACGAATTCCAACTCTACTACTTGCTAGTGGAACCTTCATCAAAACACTTCATCCTTCTAGGTCTTAGGGCCCTCATCAGTAAAATAAGGGATTGTACTAGAAGGTTAATATGAACATACAGATCAAAATCCTATGATTTTATGGATTCTAGAGGTTTTATTTTTTCTCAGAAGCATTCAGGTTTTTGTTAATAAGTCATTAAATGTCAATACTTTTCACATATAGTTAAAAAGAACACCAATAAGGTATATGTTTCCACCCAGAAAAAAAATGAAAATTGTCTTTCTTCCTTTTATTAAATGAAGCTTGAAGAAAAGGAAAGAATCTGTTTAACATCTAAGTTAGGCTTTCTTTAAAAACAATTCAAATATAGGAGATGATGGAAAACCTTACTATAGGCTTTTTAGACATTGCTTTGTTATATTTGAAATGTCAAAGTAGTAAAGACAAAAAAATCAGAAGCATCTTGAATATGTTTACAAAGCTCAAATCCTCATCCAGACTGGAACCCTCATGTAACTGAAATTAGATATAATCCATAAACAAACATACACATAATATGTACATATACACACATATCTTCTGACAATATTCTTTAAATAAGTCTTGCTAACTTAGAGATTAATACTAAAACTCAGTTTTGAAAAAAACCTTTACAATATCTTCAAATTTCAGATAAAAACATTCTACCCAATAGTTCTCCCCACATCTTAAAATATGAAGAACCGGCTTTAAGAAAATAAAATATGCCACAAACCCTTAATGTAAAAAAGAGAGAAGCTATAGCTAGGAAAATTTCTTCCCCAGACAAAAACAATTAGAAAGTGAGAAAAGATAAAAAACAAAAACAAACAAACAAAAAATAGTAAGCAGGGGCAGTTCTATCAGAAAAAGAAATTGGGCAAGGCCAACAATATCTTCCAGAGGGATCTCATAATCCCATAAAATCAAAGTCACATAAAAGTTAAGGAGAGGGGGAGGCAAAGTACTCATAGCTGTGGAAGCAAAGGCAAATGGCAACTGGCCAAGTTAAGGGGCGTGAGACAAAATACAGTTATTTTAGTCACCATGTGGAGTACTCACCTCAGGAAGTACATTTCTCTCTGAATATCCTAGGACAAAGTTCTCCTTACTTGTTCTACCTAAGGCTCTAGTTGGCTAAATTACATTAGGAAAGAACTTTAGCATCATAAAATAATTTGTAATTCTTTTAAACCACAAATTACACAAGCCCTTTTAAACATATTTGATTTTCAAAAAAAAAAAATTCACATACTATTATATGAAGAAAACTTTATCTGTGTTGCATTAAAATCTGAAACAAATCCATCAAGCCCCAATTGTGGTTAAAGTAGTTATTTTTTTTAATTCAATGAAAAAAAGAAACAAAATTAATTACCTTCCATCCTAAATATTTTCAAACAAGACAATAAGAAACCTTTTCCGTCAAGATTTTGCCAGTTCTACACAAAGAATTGTATTGGTATACAAAGACTAAAAAGTGACACCTTTTTTAAAAACTAGTTCTTCTACATGGTAAATTCTTCTATTTGACTTTCTTAAAAGTTAAAGTATGAGTCCTTTAAGAAAGAGAAAACCATTTACAAGCTTTTCCTAATATCACCGGCTAATCTTCTGAACACCATTAGCCAAATCACTAATTAATGTTGTAAAGTCCAAACAGATCCAAAATGTTCAAGTCCAACTTAAGATTTGTCTCATGTGTCCATTTCTTGGATCAGTACAGTAGAGATGTCCTTCTAATATTTCTTTTTTTTTAAACAAGCTTTCAGGTTTATAAAAATGACAATAATATATACTCAATTCCCAACATTTACTTCAAAGATTAAAGCTTATTAGAAATTGTAATAAATAGTAATAAAATAGTAATAAATAGGAACACTAACTCCTTTTTAGGATTAGCCTATCAGTCACAGTCTAATTCCCCATTAAACTTCTCCTATAGGAATTTATCCTACCTTATGTAGTTGAGGGTTCATTAGGTATTTGTAATGGTTTAATGGAGTCTTACTCTTTAAAGACATCTTTTCTCTAGTTAATTGTGAACTTAATTATTTTTCTCTTGTTAATTGAAATTCTTTTTCTTGCTACAAAAAAAAAAAAATCGCAAAGTGAAGACAACCATCAATGCACTGTACATAGTAATTGCAATATTGTATGAACAACTGTGAATGACTTAGGCATTAACACTACAATGATCCAAGGCAATTCTGATGGAATTGTGAAGCTAAATGCTATCTTTCTCTAAAGAATTCATGGAATCTGAAGAAAGAACATAATATACTTAAACAACAACAACAACAACAACACACAAACAACTTAATTTTTCTTAGTTTTTTTTGTCTGTTTTCTTTCACAAAACAAGAAATACAGAAATATGCCTATAGGACTACATGTGTATAATGTATAATAAAATGTTACCTTTCTAAATGAAGTGGAAGAGCATCTGGAAGGGAAAAGAATTTGAAACTCAAAAAAAAATTTTTTAACTAATGGTAAAAATTGCTTTTACACGTAATCAGAAAAAATATAAAACTTTTCACACTTAAATGAAGGAAATGGTAAAGAGAAGATAAATGTCTTTCCACAAAGCAGGGTAATGATAGAATTTGTATTCTAAATCACACCTCTTGTGTTCTAATTCAGTGTTACTTCTATTAATAACATGCAATAACATGAAAATAATTGAATCATTATTTTCTATTTTCCTATTATAAAATACAACCAATTATAGAAGACTAGATAATTGTCTTTTGGGAGAAGACAGATATTTTGTCATATTTTGAAGAAAAAGTTTTAAACCAGCATACATTATTATTAATACAAATGATACTTGCATTTTCATATGACTTAGTGGTTCTCAAAATGCTTTCACATATAGTCTTTCAATAATCTACACAACAACTATTGTTAGTCAACATGGGTGTTAGCATTAATACCATTTTGCAGATTATAAAACTGAGGATCAGGAAGTTAAATGACTTGTCAAGAGTTAACAGAGCTAACATGTAAACTTGTGACTAGGATGCAGGTTTTCTTGCCGCAGCACTATTATTCACTTAAGAGCTGGAAACAAATTTGTATGGTTCTGCACAATTATGGCAAGAGTCAGAGATTACCTACTATTGTGATTGCAAAATTTTTTTCTAAAATTATTGTTTTAAGATGAAACCTATGATTATCTTCATTCAAAAATGAAAGGAAATTTGAAAGCATTTCATTCACAAATCAGATTAATCTAAGCAATTTCAAAAAGATTAAGCAATAAAGCAGTTGGCATTTATTAAGTGCTTACTATATGCCAGGAATTGTGCTAAATGCCAAGAATAAAAACAGAAGCAAAGAGAAAGACATTAAGTTCAGTTCACATAGAGAAAAAACAACTCTCTGCACTTGGCAAACAGAAGTTTCACAGGACTTATGGCATATCAAACTAGAATCTAGAACATAATGCTGCTTTTATTTAAGTGTGTGTCTTTTACAAGGAGTGTTTTGTAGGTATTAAACCTAAGAAGCCCATTTCTCAGCTTTGCAATTTATAACAATTGCCTAATTGTCACTTAGTGTGCTGTGCATTGTATGGTTGATTTTACGTAACAATCTTTTTGCATGCTGTCATGTCTGAATATAATGACAGTGATATTTGCACTGTGCAAATTCTTACCTTAAGGATGACAAGTTTATGTTCCCTTTGTTCCTGAACTCTCAAGACCTTTCTCTACCTCCCCCCATACACTCCCTTCCCACTCTCCTATCCTAGCAACTTCATAAGAAAGTGAGAAACATCTCTTGTAATTAACATTTCCTTTGCTAAGTCAACTGTTAATAGTGCAGAAAAGAAACCTTGATTTATTTTAGCACAAATGCTTTTAATATTTACCTGCCAATTTACCTAATTGAGGTTTAACAATATTATTCAGGCATTGATCATAAAATATGTATTACACAACTGAACTATATTTCTTTCCTCCCATTTCAGGAGCCTACTTAGTGTCAGAACTAGAGATGAGGCAAACCTGGAGGGAGAAGATGAAAATGACATTCTTACATCTATTTACTTAGTAATTTGCTAGTAATTTGCATCTATGCTATGATGCATAGAGATTAACTACAGTTAGGTTTTATTTTTTGATGCTCAGTTGTTTCAATTGTGTTTTTCTGTTCATAACCCCATTTGGGATTTTTCAAAACAAGAATACTAGAGTATTTAGTCATTTCCTTTCCCAATTTAAGAAAGTAAAGCAAACAGTGTGAAGTGCCTTGCCCACGGTCACACAGCTATTAAGTGTCTGAACCCAATTCAAACTCAGGAAGATCAGTCTGCCTGACTTCAGGCACAGCATTCTATCCACTATACCATCTCCCTATCCCAAGGTTTTAAAATACCAGTATATTTTAAATATGGTCACAATCCTGACCTTACTGTTTCCCTTTCTCCTTTGTCCCAATGTCTTAGATAATAGAGATGACTATACTATTAAATTTGAAATATTAACACATATTTTCAGTTAACTAGATCTTATTCTCTACTGGGAGGTTAGTCTCTATAGCAGTATAGTCAACTATATCTGATTACAGAAGGGTTTTAGTAGATTGCCTTCAAGCAAGGAGGGGAAACATAGTTCCAAGGGCAAACTAGAAAGGACAAATAGGAAAAGTAAGTAAATGTTAAATGAACAAAAATTCTAAAAGGTTAAATAGACTTAAAAATAAGTCCATAAAGTTTATACCTGAAACTATCACACATTTCCTACAATTATGAAAATCTGGACTGCGGCTTTACCACAGGCCATATTACCACTTTTTGCTCTACATGAGCAATAGAACACTTTGTCAGGAAGAACTTTATGCAGAAAATGATACCTGTTCTTCATCTTAAAGTAATAGAGAGGGGCTCTGAGATGGGGAGGGAATACATTCCAGACAGTGGGGTCAAAGCCAGTATAAAGATATGAAGATAGGAAATGGAGTGTCCTTTCTAAAAAAGTCCAGTTTGGCTGAACTACAATTGAACAAACTATGGTTTGGCTTAAGAAAAAGGAGTAATATGGCCATTGAGGTAAAAAAAAAAACAAGTTGGGGCTAAATCATAGAAAACTTTAAAAGCTAAAGAAAGAAGTTTTTATTTTATCCTATAGGCAACAGGAGACCACTGGAATGGAATGAGTAGAGCAGGAAAGTAGTCAGATCTGCAGATACTGGGGATAGAAATGCAAAATGTAATAATTTCTATACTCATATATTAAGAGGATAAATTAAGTACATATACAAGGATATGCAGAAAAAATAAAAAGAGCATCAAAGCAAATACTTAAATAACAAAGCAGTTAGTGGGGGAGAAGGGAGGGCAACTAGGTGGCGCTATAGTAAATAGATTGCTGGGCTTAAGAGTCAAGAAAATTCATCTTCCTGAATTCAAAACTAACCTCTAATACTAACTGTATGTCCCTGTTTGCCTCAGTTATCTCACCTATAAAATGAGCTGCAGAAGGAGATGGCAAACTTCTCCAGTATCATGGCCAAAAAAAAAAATAAACAAACAAACAAAAAAAAACAACAACCAAATTAGGATCATAAAGATCAAATTCACCTGAAAAATGACTAAAGAATGACAGTTAGTAATATCCTAGTAGTTAGTAAAGAAGTTGAGGAAAAACTGCTTTTAGAAGGTTGTACTAAGCAAAACCAATACAGCCAAGATTAGAATGGAAGCAGAAATCTGGGAAACAAATTGTACAGCCAGCACTTGAAGGCCTCATTTCTAAAATATATGAAGAACTTAGTCAAATTTATAAGAATACAAGTCATTTCCTAATTGATATATGGTCAAAGGATATGAATAGACAATTTTTAGATGAAGAAATTAGTCATCTCTACTCATATGAAAAAATGCTCTAAGTTACTATTAATTACAGAAATACAAATTAAAACAACTCTGAGGTATCATCTCCTACCTCTCGGATTGGCTAAGATGATAGGAGAAGATAATGATAAATGTTGGAGGGGATGTGGGAAAACTCAATTCATTGTTCATGGAGTTGTGAACTATTCTAGAGGTTCTGGAGAGCAATTTGGAACTATGCCCAAAGGGCTATAAAAGTTTATATTCTTTGATCCAGCAATGCCACTATTGGGTCTGTATAAAAGATGGAAAAGGACAAAAATGTTTGTGGTGGCAAAGAATTGGAAAATAAGTAGATAACCACCAATTGGGGACTGGTTGAATAAGTTATGGTATACATCACATATATATAATCATTTACCATAACTATAATGGAATACTATTGTTCTATAAGAAATGATGAGCAGGCTGATTTTACAAAAGCCTGGAAAAACTTACATAAACTGATTATGAGTGAAGCAAGCCAAATCATGAAAACACTGTACATAGCAAAGATAAGATTGTGATAATCAACTCTAAGGGACGTAGTTCTTCTTAGCAATTCAGTGATTCAAGGCAATTCCAATAAACTTTGAATGGAAAATTGTAACTGTATCCAGAGACAGAACTATGAAAAGAGTGTTTTCAAAGCATACTATTTTCATTTTTTTTCTTTTTTTTTCTTTCTTATGGCTTTCCCCTTTTGTTCTGATTTTTCTTTCCCAACATGACTCATATGGAAATGTGATAAAGAAAAAATGAATGTACATGTATAACATATCAGATTACTTGCTAATGTGAGGAGGTGGAGAAGGTAAAGGAAGGAGGAAGAAAAAAATTTTTGAACTCAAAATGTTACAAAAATGAAAGTTATACTACAAAATAAAATTTAAAAAATAAAATCTATAAAGGATAATCAATTAAAAAAAAAAAAAGAAGAAGAACAACAACAACAACAAAGTGGTACTTCAGCTACTTCCTGAAGAAAGAGGTAAAGGTTCGATTTTCAATATTCAATGAAGGAAAAGGTCAGGATGTAGGATGGTTTGTATAGAGGCAGGAATATAGGAAATACCTATCATGAGACAGGGTGTAGCAAATATCTGTTTGTTTATGATAGAGAAGTCTGGATATGTTTGAAGACAAAAAGTAAAGAATAAGAAATAAGATAATGGAGATTTGGAAAATGAGAGAGAACATGTAACAGATCAATGAGCTTGCAATTTTTTTTAGAAAAGAGAAAAAATATAGTGATTGTCCATGGCAAAGACATGAACCAATTTAATTATCTAAAAACTGGGGAAAAATAGAAATTAGGGAATGATACCAAAGAATTTAGATTCTTAGAGAAGGAAGAAAAGTGAGCCTATGGTAAATATATTTCCCAGAAGCCTTTGGTTTACAGTTTTCTCTGTAACACAGAAAAAGTGATAAGAATTCCATTTGTTCTTGATTACTTCACATTTTTGACATTCACAAAAAGATTCAAAGAAAAGCAGAAATAGCTGTAATGATGCCTGGTGCAATAGATTAAGAAAATGTCTATGTAACTTTTAATTTTATTACATTTAATGCACAGATAAGTAACACTGCTTTCTATAAGGTTGGAATGAGTTAAACTACCATTATGGTTGATCCATAAATGTCAAGCCCATGCTTTTTCTGCAAGTCACAGACTATCATATTTTAAAAAGATATCATGTCAGAAAGTCTAGCAAGTACAAAGAGCAGCATTCAATTATAAAGCCATAGATTTTCATTTCCAAACAACAGCAAATCCACAATGTTCATTAAGCTCAAAGCAAGGGAGCAATCTGACTTTTATAGACTCACTACTGCTACAATAATAAATCATAAGGTCAGAATTAGAAGAGACCTTAACACTAATCTATTCCAACCTCCTAATTTTATGGATGAGGAAAATGAGGCACAGAGAGATGAAATGATTCATGCAAAATCATTAAGGTAGTAAAGAATGGAGCCAAATTTCAAATTGAGATTTTTTGACTTTGAATTCAAAGTCCTTGTGTTCTAGCTATCTGTATTTTTTTTAAAGTATTCTATTCTAAAACATTTGAGTAAAATTTTTATATCAGTAAAACATAAAAAGTAAAGAATATTTATATTTTTAAGGCTAAATGACCATCTTAAATTTATTATAATGGTAAAAAATATTCACCAAAACAAGAGGAATTTGTCAGTTTTTTAAATGTCAAATTCATTGAAATGCTCCATAATTAATATTTTGCATTATAAACTAAGTATTAAAGTACATAAATGTATAGTAAACCACAAGAAAAAAGTAATTCTGCAGGAAAAAAACTGTTAAGAAACCATTACAAGATTAATTAAATGCTAAGTATAATTTCTGGAAGAATTCATGAGTAATTCAAGAAAAACTTTATGTCCTTTACAAAACTCACTCTTGCAGAAGTTCTAAGCTTAGTAAAGAAGGTTAATGCTACAATGGCTGTCAGAAACATGCAAGTCAAAACACAATCCAAGAAGAACAAAGCACCCATACAGCCCAAATTTCACCAGCACTAAGTAATATCCCACCTGTCATTATGTCAAACAGCTTGGCACATTTCCATAACAAGACAAAAGTCACTTTTGTTGTGTGTCAAATGTGCTCAGAATATAAGAGGGGAAAAAAGGAAAGCTGTTGAGAGAGTTAAGAGTATTCTGAGGGGTTAAAAAGGAGGGCAATAAATAACATTTGTTATTATTCACTCTGTGCTCCAGTGGTCAAAAATAGAATCTGAGCCAGCAGATGTTACAAATATAGTTACAAGCACAGGTGATGGACAAATATAATTATATAAATAGGTAATGTACAAATATAGCTATAAAGATGAATAATAGATAATAGACAACATGGAAAAAAAAGTCTCCCCTCCCCCCCCAAAAAAAAAACAAGTTGTATCTGATGAAATAGTTTTCAACATAAAGTACAATAGCCTGGATCCAATACTTTCCAGCCCAAGAAATAAACTCCATTATACATTATGTTTTTGTTTTTTTAATGACGTAGGGTATATAAAAACCAGGTAAATTTAAGAAACTACTTAACTACTCCAAGAGAAGTGTTTTCCCCTCCTTCATATGGAATAAAGTTAAGTTTTCATAACACATAAACCCATGTAAGATGTTTCAATTGTTCAAAAATCAAAATTTCTCTGAAAATGGCTAAATGATAATTTTTTTTGATGGAAAATAAATCAAAGCTTAACAGAAACATAAATAATTGTTTCCATATTCAAAGGTAAAATAGGTCTTTTCTGAACATATTCCATTGCTCTTAACAATGGGAACTCAGAAAGATAAGAATCTAGGAAGATCTCTATCATTCTTATCTATTTCTTCTTCCTACCAGCAAAATCACCTATTCTTTTATCCCTTCTTCTAAATCTCCACCCCAAAAAAGAAAGCATCAACAATCTTGTTTTCCTTGATAATTTTCTGGTGGGGGTAACAGTTAGGTTCCAAATTCTAGCTCCAGGCTAGCAAAATAGTTTCCAATCCTATCTCTTAAATTTAAATCGCCTTTCCCAAATAATGGGATAATGAGGGTGCCTAAAAGTTGGAGTCAAAGATATTCTCATCTTTGCCTTTGAGTTCTTTACCTCCTTCAAAACTCAGCTCAAAATTATACCATATACAGATAGATTTTTTTTCCCTAAAATTTCCTAACTTTCCAAGATACTATTAGCTTTCCTCCCATTTATTGGTATATGTCTTATATCACCTTTTTTCATATTTATCTACCTCATTAGATCCCTTAAGGATAGCCATTTATTTATTTATTTATTATGTTTGTGTCAGCATAGCTTAGCACAGTGAATGGCACAAAGTAAGGATTTATTAAATATTTTTGATTGACTGATCTCCATTCCATGAGGTTGTCTAAGGTATAGCCCAATTATTCTTAGTAAGGGTATCTTAGTTTTATAATTGTGGTTCAGTATACTTCCATAAGTATTTTCTATGTGAAAAATTTGCCAATTATCCTAGTTAAGTAACCAGAGATTATTTGATATTAAAGGAGGAAATAGATTTAATCTTAAACTGAAGATTAAAGTATAGAAGACAGAATTGGGGAAAACAAGCATAAAAAGGTAATTTAGTGAAAAGTACTAGAAGACTTAGATTTAAAATCCATCTCTAGAACCTACTTTATAAAGTTGTAATCAGGATACAACTAGATAATGTCTAAAAAACTCTTTGTAAAGTGTAAATAACATAAATAATAAAAATAAAATGGGTTAAAGTAAAGCCCTTTAGTAGAAGTTGAATATTAACTTTATCAATTCATGCTCCAAAAACAGAGTCAACAGAAACAAAACATTAAAAGTTATTCAAAATGGTGGTTGTCTGGGATATTGGTATTCTTAAAGATGTTGATATAGTTGTCCCTCTGGCTAAAGCAGAAATCTTTTGATATTTTTTGTTAGACAGAGATTTTGACAACTGGGTGGCTCAAAGTAGATCAAAATTGGACTTGATGCCATTAAGATAACTAATTCAGAAACAATCTTCACATTAATATTTTGTCTAGGTTTCCATTCCCCCTTTAAGCTCATACTATTTTCTTGACTAATAGGCACCAGAAAACTATTACCTATTGTTTGAAAAAAAACAATTAGCACAATAATAGCACTGAAGAAAAAATACAAAATCTCAAATATTTGACACATTAAATGTGACTAGAGGAATGTCTTGAAAACTTTTTTTGTAATATTTGATCAAATCCATCTAATCATTAATTCATTTAAAAAGATCTAGTCAGTGATGAATCACAATGAACACTTATTTATAGGAAGGAAATGACATGTTTAATGAAAACTTAAAACGTGCCTGGTTGGGGATTCACCAAGTTGATCATTAAGGAGGAAAGTATGAAAGGTAAGTGATTTGCCCAAGATCAGTTTTTAAGTGGCAAAACCCAACTAACTTTCAGCTCTTTCTACTACCTAATTAGCTTCTCATCTTATAAATAAGAAATCTCATTTGTGAAATGAGGGGCTTCTACAATTTATTCCAGAGTGGAATTTGTGATTCAATGATCCTGCAAAACTGAGAACCAAAAGAGAAATGCCCAAGACTATGTAGTTAGAAATTATAATTAGCAACCAAGATCCTACCTCTGTGCACTTTGGCCCATGGATTTTACAGTCATGAAAATACCTCTTACCCCCACATCTGGCTATTAAAAGTCCATTAAGGCAGAGGAGCTCAAGAATTCCATCTGATTCATCTTTGTAATTGACAGAACACACAGGACAAGGCCTACAATTAGACAATGAACTAAATATTAGACAATGACCACAGGAGACCTGGATTCTACCTTGGCCCTAAAAATGAACTCATTATATGTTCATGGAAAAGTACGGGTACCATTTAATCTCTTTGAACCTCAGGTTCCCAATCTTGCAATCACTTAGAGTAAACATTTTACACATATAGTATGTGTGTGTGTGTGTGTGTGTGTGTGTGTGTGTGTGTGTGTATTAATACAAAGTAGTTTTGGGAGGAAGAGGGACCAGAGCAGATAAGGGGAAAAGGAAAGGCTTCATGAAGAAAGGGGGGGTGCATCATCTGACTCCTAAAAGAAATGGGGAAGGTGAGAAGAGAATACATTCTAAACAATGGGAATTGCCAGTGCAAAGAAAAAAGACAAAGAGACTGGAGATGAAACATCATGCATATGGAACATAGTTAACCCAGTACGGCAGAAACAGAGTGTGAAAAGGAGAATAAAGTATAGGAAGACTAGAAAGGCAGGGAAGAGTCAGGATACATTAAGCATGAAATGATAGACAAAGAACTTTATATTGTAACTTCAATGTAACAAGCATCACCAGCATCTCTTCCTTTCTATCAAATCCTGTTATAGAAAGGAAGGAGTGAAGGAACAGGATCAAACCAGACCTGAATTTAGAGAAGTTGCTTTAGTTGTCTGCACTTGCAGAAGAAGGATTGAAAAGGGAACAAACGAGGTTGGGAGACCAAAAGGAGGTGGCTGAAGTAATCTATTGAAAAGGTGATGAAATGGAAGTCCTGGCTTGTGAATGAAAAGGAGATTTATGCAAGGGACATTGTGAAGACAGACACTGAGGTTGTTTGGAAGGATAATGATTTGACAGTAAAAGGAAAATTTGATTAAAAAAGAAAAGGAAAAAAATAAATTTGGAGGTTTTAGGTGGCAAAATGGAAAGAGTTGTATTTTGAACATGTTGAATTTCAGATGAATGGTGATATGGTGGAAGACTAGGAAGATAGCTTGCTAGATAGATAGCTGGATGAGAGGGAAAGGCAGAGAGAGAGAATGACAGAGACAGAGACAGAAATAGAGAGACAGAGAGAAAGCATGTAGGTAGATGGGTAGGTAGGTAGATAGATAAGTAGGTAGATGACAGACAGAAAGACATCTCCAGCCTTTGCTTAAAAAGCTCTAGCAAGGGGCAGATGAATGATGACAACATAATATTCTAAAATTTGGCAATTTATATGCATTCTTTCATTTGAGCCTCACAAGAACCCTGAAAGGTAAGGTTTCAAGTAGTATTACCAAAATTTCATAGATAACAAAAATGAGGCTCAGATAGGGGAAATGCTAATAAATGTTAGAGGTGGAATATTACTTCTGATTCCAAGTCTAATACTCAATTATACTCTACTACCTCTTAGTACCAGATGAAGCAGTCAGTTTCATTTTTGGTAGTTAATATATTGTCCTCGTATAAAATACTAGGCAATGTTATGCTTATCCACCTCAAAAGCCATCAAATAGCTCAAGAAGGAAGTCCTTTAAGTTTTGGGGAAATTGTAATATTTCAGTGCAAAGAATACCAACACTTATGAAATAACAAAATCATGAAATATTGATATGAACAGATTTGATAGAGATGATTTTTGCAGTTCCTAACAGATTTACATAGCATTATTCTGGGTGTATAAATACAGTCAAGTAAAGAGACATAACATTTCAGTTCTGTCTGGATGAGTATTTTCTTGGCAGAGATACTGAAATTGTTGGCATTTCCTTCTCCAGTTCATTTTACAGAAGAGGAAACTGAGGCACAATGAAGTAAGTGAACTGTACAAGGTCACGCAGCTAGTAAGTACCTGAAACCACAATACTTTGTTTCAAACATCATTGGACAAAGCTTCATATTCAAGAAATACACAGAAATGACAGAAATATTCAGAAGGTATTTTCTTTTTTATTGATTATATATTTATTGTATTTTATTTTTATTTTTTTTGTCTTTTTTTTATAATAACTTTTTATTGACAGAACCCATGCCAGGGTAATTTTTTACAACATTATCCCTTGCACTTGCTTCTGTTCCGATTTTTCCCCTCCTTCCCTCCACCCCCTCCCTCACATGGCAAGCAGTCCCATATAGGTTAGATATGTTGCAGTATATCCTAGATACAGTATATGTTTGCAGAACCAAACAATTCTCTTGTTGCACAGGGAGATTTGGATTCAGAAGGTAAAAATAACCCGGGAAGAAAAACAAAAATGCAAACAGTTTACATTCATTTCCTGTGGTGATTTTCTTCTTTTTAATATAATAGCTCTCTCTGCAAGAGAAGGTTTCTCAAAATTTTCTGGAGGCAGCCTTAGTATCAGTTCAGATCAATAATTACCCCAAATGCATCCAGGTGATAAAAGTTCAGATCTTTTATTGTCTCCAATATAGCCTGGTTAGCTTAGAGGCCTATCTCTCTGCTTGGTTCCAAGAGCTCCCTCCGAATGTCTCCAAATTCAAAGGTTTGTCCTTCAGTCCTTTAGTCCTCCAGTCAACCAAGTGGAAAATGAAATGGATCTCTCTTGCCTCAGAGAGAAGGCTTTGTCCTTTGCTTCTGCCTCTGCTTTCTTCAGCCTCCAATCCAGCTCCAAGTTGAATCTGTCTTGCCTCCGAGAGAGGGCTTCTGGCTCTCAATCTCCCAAAGTGCTCTGTGTCTGCACCAGAGTGCTCCTCTCCAATCCAGCTGAACTCTCTTCCGCCACCAGCCAGCCAAGTGGAAAATACTGGAATGAATCTCTCTTCACTGGGCTTATATATGATTCTTCTGAGAGAATGGGATTATGGGTTTTCTCCCATAGTGCTTTCTGGTTCTAAGAGCTTCAAGGGAGGTGTGAATTGAGATATCTCATACCAAACCCTGAAATCTCCCAAATGTGTGAACTCCAATGAGTAAAGGTGTAAACACAAGCATTGTATCAATTACATTGAGTTAACACTAGGATTCTAACATCTCCCTTGAGTTATCACTTTGTTTCAAATTGAGTTAACAATTTCCCAGTGTTCTTTCTTTGGGTGTAGCTGCTTTTGTCCATCATTTATCAATTGAAACTGAGTTAGGTCTCTTTGTCAAAGAAATCCACTTCCATCAGAATACATCCTCATTCAGTATCGTTGTTGAAGTGTATAATGATCTCCTGGTTCTGCTCATTTCATTCAGCATCAGTTCATGTAAGTCTCTCCAAGCCTCTCTGTATTCATCCTGCTGGACATTTCTTACAGAACAATAATATTCCATAACATTCATATACCACAATTTACCCAGCCATTCTCCAATTGATGGGCATCCATTCAATTTCCAGTCAGAAGCTATTTTCAAATAGATAAATGATCAAAGAAGATGAACAAAGTTTTTAAAAGAACTTCAAATTGTAAATATGCTCCAAATCACCAATAATAAATGGAATGCAAATTTTGAGGTTTCAATTCACATCATTGAAAATGACAATGATGACAAAAAAAAAAAAAAAAAAAGGAAACAGCCAGAGTTAGAAGGGATGTGAGAAGGCGAAACACTGACTGATATCTGTGGGTAGATCTGTGAATTGGTTCGAGCATATCCTTTGATTTCATCATCTCAATACTGAGCAAATAAATTCAAGAAGATCAAAGATAGAAACAAAGCTCTAATGCATTTAAAAATATTTACAGTGGCACATTTTGTGATGGGGAGAGTGGAGAAAACTGCAAACAAAATAGGCGCTCAAGTATAGGAAATGACTGAATAAAGCCAGGACTATAAATGTAACAGAATATTATTATGTAGTAAGAAATGACAAATATGAAGAATTCAGGAAATGATGGGGGTGTGAACAATGGACAGTAAAATAAACAAAACAAAATATACAATGACCAAAGATGTAAATTAGTACAATAATATAAAATGGGATGGGAGGTTCCTTAAAACCAGATAAATTTGGGTAACTGGAAAACTCATGAAGGCTACAGAAGATATATAATAAAATGCACCTTCCTCTTCTCAGAAAATGAGTGGGAGATTACTAACATGAAATGTTGTACACATTTGAGAACATCACAACAGTGAGTGTTTTTGCTTAACTATTCTTTCTTGCTATAAAAAAAGTTCAATTTCAGGGCAGCAGAGGCAGAGGGATTTCCAGAAATGAGTGTTACATAAAAATAGAAGATATCACTTAAACTTATTTTAAAATGAAAAAAAAAAAGCAAAAATAAAAAACAAATATGCACAGATAGACTTGGGAGGCCATATGATAAGTAAGAATCACACAGAACCTAAAAGATGGTGAGCTGTATAGCTGTCATTTCCTATAACTTTTGGAAAGATACTGAACATACTACAAGGCACACCTGAGTATTATTATCTTCAGATGTAAATGAGAATGATACTGCACCATATCACAGAGGCATGAAGGACAAAAGAGTGATGTTAAAGCTCTTTGCAAATTAGTAGTGTAAGTACTAATTAATAAAGAAAACAAAAATTCTGAATCACAGGATCTGTATAAGCTATAAGAAATGTATTTTTTCATTTATCTTTCTTTTGAAGGCATATATTTTGGTCATCTCACTTTTCCTTCCAACAATAGAAAACTCATGCCACAAAACAAAAGCCTTAATTACAAATTATAAATTTCATCCCTCATCTCATTTCCTTCCCATCACATTTCCCAAAAAAGCTCAGTTCCTAATTTTTTTTTAAATCACTAAGACTTCCCTGTGTTTTAGCAGCTATTACATGGCACATCTGAAAGAGCAAAAAAGGCAAGCTACAGAACTCCAGGGTAATTCTAAAAGTAATTCTACAGACACTTAAATAAATATTGAAATATTATTACTTTATTATAAATTGTACTTCTTAGTTTTTCCAAAGACTACAACTATATATATATATATATATATATATATATATATATATATATATACACACACATACACATAAGTATGTCTACACATATACAGACATATATAGTGTTGTATGTGCATTGTGTATATAGATATAAATATATATATATATACACACACACACCTATACACATGTGGATATAGATACCTGTCATGTATGTACATGTAGATTATTTTTAAAAACTGAGAATTCTATTTTTATGGATTATTTTGTTTTTAAGGGATCACTTTTAGCAATTTAAAATTTAAGGCAAGACTGTGGGAGTTATTCAAAATTAATCTTCTTTCAATTTCATAATTTTTGAGACAAGCAGCAGGTCCTTCACACTGCAAGGAACAAAATCATTAAATGCCAAGAACAACAGGAATAATTCTTTCAAGATCATTTCAAGAGGCTTCAGCAAAGGCAAACACAATGAAGCATCTGTGAGTTACTGAAAAAGCAAAATTTTAACTGTTATTCATTATCCCCTAAATTGAACCATTTCTTTCCATCCCAAATACAGCTTCAATACTTTATAATGTCTGAAACTAGTAAAATCAGTAGCACACATGTGATTGCTAGGTCTCTAAACTGGATAAGGATGTGACCTATTGCTACCTCAGGTTCATATATTCTGTATTATTCTATTGTTATCCCTTTTTATATAAACTTTCTTACCTCATGAGACTTGATGACCCCTTCCTTGAAATACCAAATAACAGGTTTATTTTCAGCATTGGAATGTTTAGCTTAGGTAGTCAATACACAGAGAAAATTAATGCAACAGCCACCTGCAGCAAGCAACTCATGTTAATTTATGTACATGCTACTCGTGTGTTAAATGCACAAGAGCACCTCAGGAAAAGCTCTGGGTTTTTTGAGAGGCCTCTTTTCCAAACATATCCAATTACTCTGGTCACTGTGGTATCCTGGCTGGGCAAAGCATCACAGCTCCAGAGCATGGTAGGAGTTTATTCAGTAGAGACATGTGGAAGGAATAGGCTCAGGACACAGAAAAGGCATTCTTTTACAAGTCTACATTTTTAACAGGTGTTTTTAAATGGTACTCCCATTAGGTTCTATTCAAGTTAATATGGTAACCTTTAGTAAACTAATAATACCTAGAAGTAATTAAAGTAGGAAGATTGAAGCCACACATCCCCTCTAAATTCTTTCTTACATTCACCTGTTCTAAAATTTTTCCTTCTGAGGTTAAACATTTCCATTCTTAATATATTTGGATGATCTATTTAGTATTTATTTTTTACTTCCAGAAAAGAAAATATTTTGGTTGTTTTTAAAATTTCTAATTAATAGAAACTTTTAATAAATTAACCTTTATCTTCAGAGAATTCAAGGAAAGGAATGCACAAGAAATGAAATGAGAAGGCATGAATAAGTAACAATCTGTCTCAGTAGAGGGAATAAGACCACAGAACAACCAAAATATCAAAGAAATTTATTAGAAGCATCTCATTGTTGGGGGGGAAGAAGAAAAAGGAGGAGAAGGAGGAGGAGGAGGAAGGAGAAGAAGAAGAGAGCAATATAGATACACACAAAGTAGATCTACATTTATATATGTGTGCATACATGTACACACAGACACATAATTTTTGATGTGTCAAAGAAGGAATAGTAATAAGAGTATGAGAAAAGGGACTTAAGTTCAGAAAGCTGTATCCTCATAATGCTCTACTGTTTAGTTTTAGAGTAGCCAAGTGGTCAAGTAGATAGAGCACTGGGCCTAGAGTCAGAAAGATCTGAGTATACAATCAGTCTCAGACACTTACCAATTGTATGACTCTGGGCAAGTCACCTGATCTCTGTTTTCTTCAGTTTCTACATCTAATAAAATGGGGATAATACTACCTTCCTCCCAGGGTTGTAGTGAGAATCAAATGAAATAATAAGTATAGCAGCCAGCACAATGCCTATTACAAGCACAATGCCTGATTCATAGTAAGCACTATATAGATGCCAGCTAGTAGTACTATTAGCAGAAATTGGTAGTACTGGTGGTAGTAGTACAAGTGGAGAGGTGAATAAAAACAAAACATTGATCTAGGAGCCAGAAAGCTCTGACTCTCAGTCCTTCCTGTGACCAACTAAATAGCCTTAAGAAAGTTATTTATTGGGACTTCAGTTTCCTAATTTGTAAAGCAAAGCAAGGGATATCTTTGAATTTTCCAACCACTGGTTGAGGGCTGTGGTAGATATGGAGGTATGGACCAGTGATATCATTGCTTTAATAAATGGAAACTTCCTTTATACCTGTGGATAATTAATTAATCGCTAACTTTTAATTTAGGCACACTGAGAAAGGTTAAGGAATTTGTCTATAATCACAGAGACAGTAAATACCAGAAATAAAATTTTAACTTGAGTCTTCCTGTCTCCAAGCCTGATCATCCATCCATATTGTCATACTGTCTATAACCATTTTTGAAGTTTTACTTTCTTCCTTCTTCTTACTAGTATACTCCTATCTGACTCCCTCTAAACCCTTCCATTTTTCAACTTGCAAAAAGACCCCTCTCCCCTTACTCCTTATACAATTGGTCACTAATCAGAAGTTTAGAAAAAGCACAGCCTACATAAAAATTTACATGGAGGGAGGGTGGTAGTAAATTACAGCTACCTCTAAATTATCTCCTAATTTTCTTCTGTCTCTAGGATTTTGTGAATCCATTTATTCAAAAACATCAACAACAAAGATGAAAATACTATGCTATGATTCATATTTAGTCCCCAGAGTCCTCTCATTGAATATAGGTGGGTCTCTCCATCACAAGACTACTGGAATTGCATTGAAACACCCCAAAGTTGAAAAGAATCAAGTCCATTAGAGTTGAACATCTTATAATCTTGCTATCTTATTGTACAATGTTCTCCTGGTTCTACTCAGTTAGCATCAGTTCATGTAAGTCCCTGAAGGACTTTCTGAAATCATCCTGCTGATTGTTCTTTATAGAATAATAATATTCCATAGCATTCATATACCATAGCTTATTCAGCCATTCTCCAACTGATGGGCATCCACTCAGTTTCTAGTTCCTTGTCACTGCAAAAAGGGCTACTACAAACATTTTTGCACATACAGGTCCCTTTCCCTCCTTTAAGATCTCTTTGTGATATAAGTCCAATAAAAATACTGCTGGATCAAAGAGTATGCACAATTTGATAGCTCTTGGGGCATAGTTTCATATTGCGCTCCAGAATGATTGGATCAGTTCACAACTCCTCCAACAATGCATTAGTATCCCAGTTTTCCCACATCTCCTCCAATATTTATCCATATCTTTTCCTGTCATCTTAGCCAATCTGAGAGGTTTGAAGTAGAACCTCTGAGTTGTCTTAATTTGCATTTTTCTAATCAATAGTAATTTAGAGCATTAAAATTTTTCTTTAAAAAATGAATAACAAGATGGGGAGGAGCCAAGAAGGCAGAGAGGACACATACTTCTTTCTGAGCTCTTCCACTACCCTCAAACTAAATAAGAAATTCAGCCTCTGAAATAGTGCTAGACTGAGAGAATTCACAAATATTGGGAATGCAGCAAATTACCAGCAGAAGATAATTCTGAAGATCGTGCAGACATAGAGGCCAGTCATGCTGAGCAGACTGGGGGCGAGGTGCAGTCTCCGTGGGCTGAGAATCTACAGGGAGGACTCTACCAGTGTTGGGTACTTTGCCATGGTTGCAAGCCAGTAGATCAACAGAGAAGTTATAAAACACCCAGCATAAACAAAAAGTAAAGAGTGAACCCCAAAGACCTAGAATCTCACAGGACCTGGCCATACACACCCAGTGCTAGGAATGACTCAGCACAGCCACTGACTCCAACACAGCCGCTGTCGTTTCTGAGTCTATAGAGAAAGCTTGGAACCTCCTTGCCCAAAAAGCAGATCCCAATTTTTTCTTAAAAATAAGTAAAAAAACAAAGCGAGCTCTAACTATAGACAGCTTCTATAGTGAAAGAGAACAGATTTCAAACCCTGAGGAGACTAAAAGTAGACTGTCTCCAGATGAAGCCGCAAAGAGGGATGTAACCTAGTCCCCACCATACAAGGCTCTTGTAGGTGAAATTAAAAAAGATCTTTAAAAATAGCTACAAGAAGAATGGGGAAAGGAAAAGAAAACTCTGCAAGAGAATTTGGAAAATGCATATAATTCATTAAAAGAAAGATATGATAAAGTGGAAAAAGAAAATAACTCCTTTAAATGTGAAATGGAAAAGGTAAAGATTTCTAGGAAAAAAGAATTTGTGAATTTGAAAAAGAAAATAACTCCTTAAAAAAAAAAATAGTGAAATGGGAAAAAAAAAAACTTTATAGAACAAAACAACTCATTTAAAAATCCAATTGGACAATTACAAAAAGAAGTAAAAAAAGTACATGAAAATAATTCATTAAAAATCACAATGGAACAAATGGAAATGAATATCTTAATGAGAGATCAAGAATTAGTCAAGGAAAACCAAAAGAAAAAAGAAAAATTAGGGAAAAAATGTTAAATACCTACTTGGGAAAAGAATAGACCTGGAAAATAGACCTAGGAGAGATAATCTAAGGATTATTGGACTTCCTGAAAATCATGATTTAAAAAAAAAAAAGAGCTCAGAAATCATCAAAGAGAACTGTCAAAATGTCATAGAATCAGAAGGTAAAATAGCGATTCAAAAAATTCATCAAATATCTCCTGAAAGAGATCCCAAAATTGAAACTCCAAGGAATATTGCAGCTAATTTTCAGAACTTAGGACCAAGGAAAAAATATTACAAGCAGCCAGAAAAAAACAATTCAAATACCAAGGAGCTACAATAAGTATTACTCATGATCTAGCAATGTCCACATTAAAGTATTGAAAGGCCTAGAATCTTATGTTCCAAAAGGCAAAGGAACTTGGAATGAAGCCAATAATAAACTAGCCAGGTAAACTGAGCAAGGAAGAAAATGGGCATCTCCATTTCATATGTTATGAAAAGGTGAATTTTACTTTTTTCTGATGAAAAAAAACCAGAGCTAAACAAAAAATTTGACTTCCAAATATAGGCCTCAAGAAAAGCATAAAAAGGTAAAAAGAACTCTTGAGAACTTTATTTCTGTTATGGGTATACATAGAGATGTATAATTTGATTTTACTGTTATAATATAAAAAAAGGGAATTGGAGATGTAAAGGAGATTGTAACAGAAAAAGGGAAAAGTGGAGGTAAAATGAGGGAAATTACATCTCATGAAGAGGCAAAAAAAAATCTATTATATCTGAGGGAAAGAAGAGAGGGGAATGAACATAATGTGCATCTTATTCTCTTCAGATTTTGGCTCAAAGAGAAAATATAAGACATATTTGGTTTGCAGAGAAATTTCTCTCACCTTATTGAAAAGGAGGAGGGGACAGGCAAAAAGGGAAGGGGTAGGCTAAATAGAAGGGAATACTGAAATAGTAGGGGAAAGATTTAAGAAAGGGGGAGGGAATCTAAGGATTCTAAACAGGGAGAGCTGCGTGAGGCAAGAGCTGCCCATAAATTTAAGTTTTGGGGGTGGGGAGGGGGAGACAGGGAGGTAAGAGGGAAAGGAAAGAGAAAAGTGTAATCTGGGGATAATAAAATGGCAGGAAATAGAGAATTAGTAGTTTTAACCTTAAAGGTGAATAGGGTGAACTCTCAATAAAGCAGAGGCGGATAGCAGCCTGGATTAAAAGCGAGAATCATACAATATGTTGTTATAGGAAACACATTTAAAGCAAGGTGATACATACAGAGTAAAGGTAAAAGGTGGGAGCAGAATCTATTATGCTTCAGGTGAAGTCAAAAAAGCAGGGGTAGCCATCTTGATCTCAGATCAAGCAAAAGCAAAAATTAATCTAATTAAAAGAGATAAGGAAGGAAACTATATCTTGCTAAAAGGTACCATAAATAATGAAGCAATATCAATACTAAACATATATGCACCAAGTGGTATAGCATCTAAATTCCTAAAGGAGAAGTTAAAAGAGCTGCAAGAAGAAATAGACAGCAAGACAAAATTAGAAGAGAAGCAATAAACTGGAAAAACATTTTTACAGTCAAAGGTTCTGAGGAAGGCCTCATTTCCAAAATATAGAGAATAGACTCAAATTTATAGGAAATCAAGCTATTCTCCAATTGATAAATGGTCAAAGGATATATATATAGACAATTTTCAGATGAAGAAATTGAAACTATTTCTAGTCATATGAAAAGGTACTCCAAATCATTATTGATCAAAGAAATGCAAATTAAGACAACTTTGAGAAACTACTATACAACTCTTAATTTGCCTAAGATGACAGGAAAAGATAATGATGAATATTGTAGGAAAACTGGCACACTGATACATTGTAAATAAAAAGCTATAATTTTTAAAAATGAATTAACTTATTCAGCAAAACTGAATACAATCCTACAAGGAGGGGGAGGAGTAGGGATTGGAAATTTATCAAATAAATGACTTTCAAGCAGTCTCAATAAAAATTAGAAGACATGAGATGAGTAGAAGCTATGAAGTGCAAACTCAGGAGGCAAAAAAAAAAAAAATACAAAAAGAGAAATGTATGAACAACCTGAAGTATTCATAAAAATCCTAAAATTTCTAATTCTAACAGGTAAAGAAGAAAGAAGTATCCTCACAAGAATATTAATATCATCAAAGATCACTGAGAGAGTAGAGTAAAAAATAGAACCTGGGGCAATTGTGTTTAGCCCTGATGTTGGTTGAAGAAAGGAAAATGAAAAGAAAAGGAATGTACTATGGAAGAAAGGGGGAAGAAAAATGGGAGAATTTATCACGTCATTTAATGAAGAAATGAAAATAAAATACAATATAAGCCAGGAGAAATGGAGAAAGGGCAATAAAGTGTTGGGTACCACTTATACTTCATTTTCAATTTAACAAGATAAAAAAGCATAGAATAAACAGACATATACATAAATGTTTAGGTGTAGGTATATATTTAATACAATTATGAAGTCAAAGTCAACTGGTAAAAGACAAGAAAGAAAATACAAGAGAAGAGTAAATTCAAAGAATGACAATTCATCACAAAAACAAATTCTCAACTTAAAGATTGAATCATGAAAAAGTGTTTTAAAGCAAAGAAAAGATAAGACTCAGCGACTATGATCTATTTAAGTGGAGAAAACAGAAAAAGAGTGCATCAAATATAGATTTCTCCCTTGTATCATTTTCTTTGTAAAGATAGAGCAGGAGAGAAAGTACAGTATAAATGACCAGGATGGAGAAAAAAAGTACTCAATTAATGATCAAATATGTGAATGTGAATTGGGATAAATGTACCCCCCAAATGGGGAAAAGCCTGTAGAAGAGATTAGAAAATAGGACCCAATAATGAAGTCCCCTTTCTGCCTTCTTCCATTTGCCTTCTCTTTCATAGTTGTATTGACAAATATATGCCTACATCTAATCAATTATAAGTGTGTTTGTTTATTCTATCAGTTAAAATAAAGAACTATGACAAAATCTCTATATTTTAACTGAACTCAGGAAAGCAGAGGTAGTTACCACTATCTCAATCAATCAAAGCAAAAGAAAAAAAAAAAATAAGTGAGATAAACCAAGAAATTATTATACTGAAAGGTAACAAGAAATTAATATTAACATAGAACACAATGCAAAGAATGTTATATCTTCTAAGTATTTAAAGGAAAAACTGTATTTGTTACAGAAAGAGTGAAGTTAAAATAGTAGGGGGCATCCATGTTACACATTCAGAATTAGAAAATTAAATGACCAGTCCTCCTCCCTGAATAGCACTTTAAAAAAGTTAGATATGATACATGTCTTTATTGAATGGTAATAGAATATAGTACACATACTTCTTACACTGAATGGAATCCTAATAAAATCTTCACAAAGGAATTAAATAAAAACAGAAATAAGTACATTCTTTGCTGACCACAACTGAATAAAAAATACACTCAATAGGACTGTAGAAGAAAGAAGCAAAAGTTAGTTAAAAAACAAAAACCTTAATGCTAAAGAATTAATAAGTCAAAAAACAAATAAAGTACAATGAATAATTTCATCAAAAGAAATTACAAAAATGAGAAGATATACGAAAATTTATCAAATGTAGCCAGAAGAAAATATATCTCTCTAAATCATTTCATTAATAAAAAAAAAAAAATATATCAAATCAGTGATTTGGAAAGCACCCAAGAAATTAATTAGAAGACCATCAAATTAAACATCAAAATAGAAATTCTGAAAATCTAATATATTAACAAAATTAGAAGAAAAGCACACTAATTTAATTAATAAACTAGGCAGTAGTTTTTTTTAAACTAGTAGCTAATCTGGTGTCGAAAAAAAGAAGAAACAAACAATAACAACAATGAAAAAGGAAAATTCATAATATAGAAAAAACAAAGGAATTTATTAAAATTATTCTGCCAAACTGGGAAAACATCTTCACAGTTAAAAGTTCTGATAAAGGCCTCATTTCTAAAATATATAGAGAACTGGCTCAAATTTATAAGAAATCAAGCCATTCTCCAATTGATAAATGGTCAAAGGATATGAACAGACAATTTTCAGAGGATGAAATTGAAACTATTACCACTCATATGAAAGAGTGTTCCAAATCATTATTGATCAGAGAAATGCAAATTAAGACAACTCTGAGATACCACTACACACCTGTCAGATTGGCTAAGATTACAGGAAAAAATAATAATGAATGTTGGAGGGGATGCGGGAAAACTGGGACACTAATGCATTGTTGGTGGAGTTGTGAACGAATCCAACCATTCTGGAGAGCAATCTGGAATTATGCCCAAAAAATTATCAAATTGTGCATACCCTTTGATCCAGCAGTGTTTCTATTGGGCTTATATCCCAAAGAAATACTAAAGAAGGGAAAGGGACCTGTATGTGCCAAAATGTTTGTAGCAGCCCTATTTGTAGTGGCTAGAAACTGGAAAATGAATGGATGCCCATCAATTGGAGAATGGCTGGGTAAATTGTGGTATATGAATGTTATGGAATATTATTGTTCTGTAAGAAATGACCAGCAGGATGAATACAGAGAGGACTGGTGAGACTTACATGAACTGATGCTAAGTGAAATGAGCAGAACCAGGAGATCATTATACACTTCGACAACGATATTGTATGAGGACATATTTTGATGGAAGTGGATTTCTTTGACAAAGAGATCTAACTAAGTTTCAATTGATAAATGACGGACAAAAGCAGTTACACCCAAAGAACGAACACTGGGAAACGAATGTGAACTATCTGCATTTTTGTTTTTCTTCCCGGGTTATTTATACCTTCTGAATCCAATTCTCCCTATGCAACAAGAGAACTGTTCGGTTCTGCAAACATATATTGTATCTAGGATATACTGCAACATATCCAACATATAAAGGACTGCTTGCCATCTAGGGGAGGGGGTGGAGGGAGGGAGGGGAAAAAAAATCGGAACAGAAACGAGTGCAAGGGATAATGTTGTCAATATAAAGTAATCATTAAATAAAAAATAAAAATATAAAAATAAAATAAAATAAAATACTTCCTAAAAAAATAAAAAATAAAAAATAAAATTATTCTGCCAAACTATGTGGCAATATCACCATATAAGAGAACAAAAATTAAAATGTCCATGTTAACAAATCAAAAAACACAGAATTTAAATGATTCACTCTCAGAAAAAATAACTATTCAAACCATAAGGCATAAGAGTGGAAATCACAGTGATGAATAAACAAATAAATTTTATTAAATATGCCAAAAAAAATTTAAATCTTCAGTTTTCTCAACTATAAAATGGGGTTAATAAATAGTATTCAACTTGCAGGATTATTATGAAGATCAAATGGGATAATATCTGTAAAGCCAAGTCCCTGGCACATTGGAGGCGTTATGTAAATGCCTTCCTTTTCTATTGTATATATCATCAGATAGGTAGTAAGAGGTTTTGATTAAATGGTATTCTTTGTCACCATTGCAGAATAAATATGAAAAGTATAGATATATTTTAAGAAATAATTATGAATGTAAACTGTTTGCATTTTTGTTTTTCTTCCCAGGTTATTTCTACCTTCTGACTCCAATTCTCCCTGTGCAACAAGAGAACTGTTCGGTTCTACACATATATATACTATCTAGGATATACTGTGACATATTTAACATATATAGGACTGCTTGCCATCTGGGGGAGGTGGGGTGGAGGGAGGGAGGGGAAAAATCGGAACAGAAGTGAGTGCAACGGATAATGTTGTAAAAAATTACCCTGGCATGGGTTCTGTCAATAAAAAGTTATTTAAAAAAAAAAAAAGAAAGAAATAATTATGATCCCAAACCAGAAGACTCGATTCAAAAGAAAGAGAAAGAGGAAATTATTTCTTTAGGAATTCTGGTACATCTAGTAGTAGAGCCAAATAGAATAATAGGACCATAGATTTAAAGTCAGAAAAGACTTCAGAGGAATCTAAGAATCTAAACTTTTGCTAAGTGATTCTAGACAAATCATTTAACTTTTCTTAACTACAGTTTTCTCATCTCCACAATGTTTTTAAACTAGATAATGATAACAGCTAACATGCGTTTCAGGTGTAAAATTTTATGATTCTCTGGTTCTGTCAGATTATAAAATCAAATATAAAAATAAAAAGCTCTTAACTAAGAATTAGATAACACATTACATTCTTTCAAACAGAAATGGCATTACACAATGGAAACCATATGCGTCTTATGACAGTTTGGCTAATTCTAACTGTTTTGAAAGGTTGGCTTAAACACCTTCTAGACCGCTAGGAGTTGAAGGTCATGGTACATGTCTTCGGAAAGCTAATTTTCTCTTGATTTTTATAACAAGATCTCAGGTTTCACATGTGATTTCCAAGTTATATTGAGTATTCTTAATATATCAACAAATCCATCAGTAAGCAATTTTAAAATTATTGTATGTTTATTATTTGCTATTGATTGCTGGCAGATATAGTCAAATAAAGGCAAATTTTTACCAAAATTACCCCAAATGACATGAGAAGAAAACATGCTAATGCTCCCAAATAAGCAAAAAAATTTTTAAAAATACTTCAACATGGAAATAATTTAATAAGGTATGACCCAATACAATTAGGCTAAAAATAAAGATATGAATCAAACAAGAAAAAATTAACAAATTAACTCAAGGATATTAACTTGCACTAGAATTCTCATATGAAATCAAAATATAGTTAATAGATAGAAAGTATTTGCTATTCTGATAGAAATTATGACTCATGATTTAAAAAAATATATTTTATAATCATCTATTCAAAACATGAATTTCTAGCATATATACATAATGTAAGGTATATTACTGAATCTGGGGTATATGTAAACAAGTATCATGAAGCAGTATGGTTTAGAGACTTTGTTTTCTTTTGGTTGAGTCTCATACATGATAATAAGAAAGGGAACAAGAGATGGATTGTAAACATTTTGACCCATACAGAGCATAGGTTTGAGAAGATGAGTGTTTGTTTTAGTGGCAGACAGAGAGGCAATTTTCTAATCTTTAAAATAGCTCCCAGACCACAGATTAGGCAATTACCCTTCATTTCACAGTAAGCAGCTATAATAAAATGATCCAAATAAAAGTTTTGGGTTCAGCTTTCCAGAAGATGGGATGGGTCTATACAATATTGACTAATCAGACACTGAACAGATAAATCATATCAGTTCAATTGTACAAACTCTTTCTCACTTGTCAGGATCTACCAGGCAATTATGCATGACAAAGCAAACTAACACAATTTGGCAGCCAGTGTAATATAGCAATTAAATAGGTATAGATAAAAAACAAGGTCACAAAGTTATTCATGAACACTGCAAATAAATCCCAAAAAAGGCACCTTGTCCATCTGATACAGTATTAATTTAGAAAACCAGTTCTAAGAATTATCAAGTATCTGTGAATGTGCACAAGAACTTAAAGATAGAATTCTCTTGCTTAAGAGGTCCATTATGATGATACCTAACCTTCTTTTCCTATTCCTTTTTATTTCAATAATGTAACATTCAGCGTCTTTTCTTTCCTAAAAGATTCTTAGCTACATAGCATAGCATTTCAATTAACTGTATTGTTTCACCATGTCTGGATCATTCTGATTATGTCTGATTAATTCTGTTAATCCTAAAGCACAATCTTTTTTATATTACTTCCTAAACTTCTTGCTCTGATATATAATTATTTCAGATACTCATGATGAAAATTATGTCATTAGTTTTACTTTCAATATTTTTTTTCCAATTCTGAAATCTTATTTATAGACTTACAAAAGCAGTAAGCTTTATTGCCTATACCTTCATATCAAAGTATCAAGTGAATAATTTCTTTGATATTGACTTCCTACTTTTACTAGCTATCACCAACAATCATCTCTTCTTTCCAAGAGCTGCTCTATTCTATCCTCTGGACTTAGAAATATTTTCAATTAATTAGGCTCTATTAAGTATTATCAAATAATAGGAAAGACAGAGAATATAAACACAATGAATAAGACGATTTCTCTCTGTAAGGAGCTTACATTCTATAAACAAGTATATCAATAAGTATAATGGGAAAATATAAAGAGAATAAATGCAAATGAAGACATTAGTAGTTGGGGAGATCAAAGGGATAGCTTGAATTTAATACTGAAGGAAGGGTGTATGTTCCAGATATGAGGAAAAGCTCAATGCTCAAATGCTTGTAGATAAGAAGGGCAGTGCTATGTGTGAGGTTAGTTTGGCTGGAATGCAGAGTGTAGGAGGGAAATGGTGTCCAATGAGACTGGAAAGACAGGTTGGAACTAAGCTACATAGGGCTTTGCAAGCCACACAAAGAAGTTTATAGCATAGAGTCAAGGGGGGAGCCACCAGAGTTTGTTAAGTATAGTCATATGGTCAGATCTGGTCTCAAGAAAAAAATCACCTTGGTGGTATTGTAAAATAGTCATGTCAAAATCTGGCCTGCAAAACTTCCAGAATATAAGGAAACAGATTAAAATGTAATTAGGAAAAGCTAAACAAAATAAAGTATAATACAGTTGAGATAATGTTAATTTGTGATTTTCTAAAGCAATATGATACCCACAGGGATCACATTCTATTTGAATTTGACACCATTGAAACCAATGGTCCGCTAAACAGCAGACAAACTGGAAAGGTAAAAGAATTGAGGCAGATAGATTAACTAGAAGGCTACTGTAATAATTAAGGCAAAATCCTGAATTAAAGTAGTAGCTGTTTTAATGGAGACATGTTGGAATCTTTACAAACTGTTAAGTTATTAGAGTTGATAGAGACAATAATTATCTAATTTAGCATGGTTCAGTATCCTTGATCTGATCTTACAAGGAGATGTTTTGGGTCGGAATCTGAAACAAGGTACTAAGTAGAACTAATAGAAACAATGCTTGTGTTCACACCTTTAGAGAGCTCATATAAGCAAGAAGTATTTAAATACTCATTGGAGGTCACACATTTGGGAGATTTCAGGGTTTAGTATGAGATATCCGAATTCACACCTCCCTTGAAGCTCTTAGGGCCAGAGAGCACTTTGAGAGGAAACCCATAATCCCACTCTCTCATATCCCACAATCCCTCTCTCTCTCTCTTTCTCGAAGAAGAAGAAGAAGAGCTTCAGTGAGCCCAGTCAAAAGAGTTCAGTTGAAGATTGAGAAGGGAGCATCAGTTCAGTTGAAGAGAAGCCCTCTCTCGGAGGCACAACCAAATTCATCTTCATCTCACACCACTGTGGTGGCTGGGCTCCTGCACTTCCCCCACTGAGACCAAGCTGGTCTGAAAGGCTCTCCAGAAAGCTAGCTGAGCCCCAAGGGAAGGAGACAAGAGATTCATTCCATCCATGCTGTCTGAAGGCTAAAGAAAGCAGAAGCAGAAGCAAAGGACAAAGCTGCAAGAGCTCTTAGAACCAAGCAGAGAGATAGGCCTCAACTAACAGGGCTATTTTGGAAGGAGAAAATAAACATTTGCATTTTATCACCTGGCTGGGTTTTGAAGTGATTATTACTTTCAACTGCAACTAAGGCTGCTTCCAGAAAATCTCCCAGAGAGAATGATCTTATATTTTAAAGAAGAAAAACACCACAGAGACAAGAAGTGATACAAGAGATGTTGTGGAGGTATAAATATACTGGATATGCCAGGGAGAGAAAGGGATGAATAGAAGATAATACTGAGACTACAAACCTGAACTACTGGAAGAATAGTGTTGTTTCTGACAACATAAAGCAGTTTGTAAGAGAAGAGGTTTTAGGGCAAAAGATAGTTAAGTTTTGTTTTGGTCATGTTCAGGTGATCATGTGTCTAAACGTCTAATTTGAAAAGTCTGATAGGCTATTGATAGGACCAGAATTGAAGGGGAAAATTGGGAATAGATATATAGAACTGTGAATCATAAGCATGGAGATCATTAAAATTTCAAAAGCTGATGGAGAGAGAAAGGGCAAATAGAACAATACCTAGGAGAATACCCACAGTTAAAAAATATAACCTTTTCCAATCTACCTGTCATTCTGTCTGTTTCTCTCTCTGTCTGTCTCTGTCTTTGTCTGTCTCTGTCTCTGTTTTTCTCCAGTCCACTCTCCATCTGCTTCTCTGCTCAGTTTCAGCTCCACTCCTTTTTCCACCTTTCTTTTGTGTGTTGTCTTCCCACATTATCATTAAGGTTCTTTGAAGACAGAAATTATTTTTCTTTATGTAATTTGTATTCCCAGAATTTAGTACAATACCTGATGCATCATTTTAATAAATGTTTGGGATATATGTATCAAAATAAAGACACTTAATAAATGTTTATTGGATCATTTTTTAAAAAGGATAAGCCAGAAATGGAAACAAAGAAAGAGTAGTTTGTCAGAAGAATAACTGGGAAAATGTAGTGTCCAAAAGTACTATTAGGAGATAGTATTCAATTAGAAGGTGGTAGTTAGTGTCCCATATAATACAGAGATCAAGAAGGGTAAAGACTGAAAAAAGACCAAGAGAGTTGGCATTAGTGGGTCACTGGTAACTTGCAATTTCATAAAGACAATAAAATGGGATGGGATCAAAGGCTCATGTGGAGGGATTAGTCTTGGCAAAAAAAAGGAATATTTATTTTGAATAGATGTTGTGAGAATAAAATGGGATAATATTTGTAAAAAGTGCTTAGCATAGTAGCGGGAAAAAGTAGGCACTATGCAAATGCTTATTTCTCTCCCTTATTCCTATCTCATTGTCAGAGACTGGATTTGGAAAAATGAAAAAGAAATGGGGAAGGATGTTTGGGAGTAAAAAGATGAAAAGAAGCCAAAAAGAGGGAGACCATGTCAAAAGGCCTCAATTTTCTCAGTCAAATGGCAAGGTACTCAGCTGAGGCGGGGAAGGGGGAGGGGGCAGAAGGGGGGGGGGGGCGATAAGAGAGAGATCTTTTCATATTCAATTTCTTGTCACAGAAATTAAAAAGAAATGCTGGTAGGTGTTATTTCGCCTTCTCATATAACTTAAGTTTGATTTCCCTTCTGAGCAGTTCATTGGCAGCGAATACTATAATGAAAAGATGGTAGAATACATTTCCAGGGTCTTTGTGCTCTCAAAGATGAAAGAAAGGCTTTGAAGGGGTCTGGATGAACTGATTACCATCGTTTTCCTTTTAGCATGCTTTTATTGCATGTATTTGTTGCTGTCGGGAGCAAGAAAAATGCACTGAAATATCTATGTGCTACATAAACTCATGAGTTTCCATAAGAGAAATCACTAAGAAAAACCATAATATTTCTCCAAATAAAATATTAGCATAAAAAACTTGTTGAAACATTAAGCCAAAGTACTGAAAAATTATTGCCACAAATATAATTTGCAAGATTCAGAGTGTCTCAGCCTCCTAAAGACTTTTCCATTGAAATTAAAGGCATGTAATTCAGTACTGTTCATCATCCAAACTGATGCCACCAACTACTATGAATAATCCTCAAGGATTTGGGGAACTTCTAACAGGATGGATTAAAATTACAAGAGTAAAGAAATACATGACAAACTTCAAATACAACTTAGTTTAGTAGGCCAAGAATTAGCACTTGTAGTTTTATTTAAAGAGCCGCAATATGTCTTTTTATGGACAAAAGGGGGGAAAAAATTCTACTTCTCCCTTCTAATATTCCTTTATAGTTGCAATTTCTTCCAGGTTCAAGTTGGATCTTACAACAGTATTTGGGTATAAGAAGTATTAATTATTTGGAAATGAATATTGTGAAAATTCAAATACAAATACATCAACACAAATACTTGTAGAAAGTTCATGATATTCAATACATTGTGCTAGTTGCTCTGTGAAATAAAGTGATAAAATACACATGGTCCTCAAGGAAGTCAGTCTTGGAGAGTGAGACAACTGCTATCTACATTAAAAGTTTTATGGAGGTCACGGAAAATAGATCCAGAGTTCTTTTGTGGTAGATATAGATGGTATAATCGAGTAAGAGGTACTTGATATATTGACATCACCATTGAGAATAGGATGTTTTAGAGAGGAATCAGGTAAAAAACGGTAAAGGTTTTTTAAACCTTTTACCTTTTTTTTTTGTTTTTACCTTTACCTTTACTTTTAAAACCTCTTACCTGAGGACATGAGTACAGGCTTCATAGATAATTTGGTACTGAATTTAATGTGAAACTAATGTGATTACTATGTCCATAGAAATGATAGACATGAAAAATAGAAAAAAAAAATAACTGACACAAAATAAAATAACCAAAATCAGGAAAATAATAAGTGTTCAACATTGTAAACAGAAAATATTAAAAAGAACATTGTTTAACTAAAAGTACCAAATATGAAAAGTGAGTAAAAATGTATTTCCTCTTCTAGACAAAGCTCAGCTAACACTGCATATATTCTCAAACTAAAAGTGATATTTTGGTTAACCTTAGGGATGGGAGGAGGACTTATTTGAAAAAAAAAAAGTAACATAAAAACAAAATATTTAAATAATATTAAATAAGTTTTATGAAATGCTTTTTAAAGTATTTTAAGAGTTTTTATTAAATGCTTTTGTGGCAAGCACTATACTAAGCACTAGAGATACAAAAAGAAGCATAAAAGAGTCCCTGACCTCAGAAAGTTCACAATCTGGGAACGGGGGGAGGGGAAGGAAGGGGAAGGAACAGAGGGAAGAAGAAGAAAATAAATACATAAAAACCAGCCACAGAGAGGAAAAATATGACAGAATTAGCTGAGAGAAAGTATTATAATTCATGAGGATTAAGAATTGCTTTCTATAATTAATAATACTGAAAGTAAAAAAAAAACTATTGAATTAATAAATAAAATTAAGAGTTGGTTTTATGAAAAAAAAAACCCAATAAAATAGATAAACTTTTGGTAAATCTGATTAGAAAAAGGAAAGAGGAAAATCAAATTGTTAGTCTTAAAAATGAAAAGGAGAAACTTTCCACCAATGAAGAAGAAATTAGAGCAATAATGAGGAGTTATTTTGCCCAATTTTATGCCAATAAATTTGATAACCTAAGTGAAATGGATGACTACTTCCAAAAATATAGGCTTCCCAGATTAACAGAGGAGGCAGTAAATTGCTTAAATAGTCCCATTTCAGAAAAAGAAATAGAACAAGCTATAAATCAACTCCCTAAGAAAAAATCCCCAGGACCAGATGGATTTACATGAGAATTCTACTAAACATTTAAACAACAATTAGCCCCAATGCTATATAAGCTATTTGAAAAAATAGGGAATGAAAGAGTCCTACCAAATTCCTTTTATGACACAGATATGGTACTGATACCTAAACCAGGTAGGTTGAAAACAGAAAAAGAAAATTATAGACCAATCTTCAATTTTCTTTAAAATACTATAAGATGGTTCTCTGTGGGAGCAGGTTTCTCGGGAAGGTTTTCTGGAGGCAGCCTTAGTTTGAGTTAAAAGTAATAATCACCTAAATGCATCCAGGTGAAAAAAGTTCAGATCTTTTATTGTCTCCAATAGAGCCAGGTTAGTTTTCTTAGAGGCCTCTCTCTCTCCTTGGTTCTAAGAGCTCTTGTAACTTTGTCCTTTGCTTCTGCCTCTGCGTTCTTCATCCTCCAGCCAGCACCAAGGTAAAAGATGCAATGAATCTCTCTTGCCCCAGAGAGAGGGCTTGTGGGCTTCCTCCCAGAGTGCTCCTCTCTGACCCCTGGGAATGTTCCAAAGTAACTCACTAACACGAAGCTAAGAGCGTCTTTATATATGATCTCCCAAAGGTTGATTCCTCCTTCGGAAGGCAAGGATTAAGGTGTGGTGAGCTTTTTCTTCTCAAAACATAGCCAGGTGATAAAAGTTCAGATCTTTTATTATCTCCAATATAGCCGGGTTAGCTTAGAGGTCTATCTCTCTGCTTGGTTCCAAGAGCTCCCTCCGGATGTCGCCAAATCCAAAGGTCTGGTCCTTCAGCCTCTGCCTCTGCTTTCTTCAGCCTCCAGCCAGCTCCACTCTTCATGTCATTCCGGTGAAATCTCTCAAAGTGCTCTGTGTCTGCACCAGAGTGCTCCTCTCCAATGCAGCTGAACTCTCTTCCCCAACCAGCCAGCCAAGTGAAATATGTTCTTTCTTGCCTTGCCTCGGAGAGAGGGCTTCTGGCATAATTCCGCTGAAATCTGACCGAGAGCCTCTGTCTGTTTCTTTTATACAAGAGGGAGGAATTGTGGGATAGGAGAGAGGGGGATTATGGGTTTTCTCCCATAGTGCTCTCTGGCCCAAAGAGCTTTAAGGGAGGTGTGAACTCAAAGTTACAAAGTTTACTTTGTGAAGCTGGCATACTTGTGAACTCCAATGAGTAAAGGTGCAAACACAAGCATTGTACTAATTAGTTCTACTTAGTACCTTGTTTCAGGTTCTGCCCAAAACATCTTCTTGTAAGATTAGATCAACTCTCATTAGTTAGCAGTTTGTAAAGATTCCAACATTAAGGGAAGTGTGAATTTGGATATCTCATACTAAACCCTGAAATCTTCCAAACCCCTGAACTCCAATGAGTACTTAAATACTTCTTGCTTATATGAGCTCTCTAAAGATGTGAACACAAGCATTGTTTTTATCAGTTCTACTTAGTACTTTGTTTCTTCTGGCCCATAACATCTCCTTGTAAGATCAGATCAATCATACTGAACCATGCTAAATTAGATAATTATTGTCTCTATCAACTCTAATGACTTAACAATTTGGAAAGATCCCAACACCTAATGAATATTGATGCTAAAATCTTAAGCAAAAAGATTACAGAAAATCATCCCCAGGATAACACACTATGACCAAGTAGGATTTATACCAAGAAATCAGGACTGGTTCAATATTAGGAAAACTATTAGCATAATTGACTATATCAATAACCAAACTAACAAAAACCATATGATCATCTCAATAGATGCAGAAAAAGCATTTGATAAAATCCAACAGCCATTCCTAATAAAAACACTTGAGAGGATAAGAATAAATGGACTTTTCCTTAAAATAGTCAGGAGTATATATTTAAAACCATCAGTAAGCATCATATGCAATGAAGAAAAACTGGAACCTTTCCCAGTGAAATTTGGAGTGAAGCAAGGTTACCCACTACCACCATTATTATTCAATATTGTATTAGAAATGCTAGCCTCGGCAATAAGAGTCGAGAAAGATATAAAAGGAATTAGAATAGGTAATGAGGAAACCAAACTATGACTCCTTGCAGATGATATGATGGTATACTTAGATAACCCAGAGATTCTACTAAGAAGCTATTAGAAATAATTCATAACTTTAGCAAAGTTGCAGGATACAAAATAAATCCCCATAAATCCTCAGCATTTTTATACATCACCAACAAAATCCAACAGCAAGAGATACAAAGAGAAATTCCACTCAAAATAACTGTCAATAGCATAAAATATTCGGAAATCTATCTACCAAAGGAAAGTCAGGAAAATGAGCAAAATTACAAAACACTTTCCACACAAATAAAGTCAGATTTAAATAATTGGAAAAATATTAAGTGCTCTTGGATAGGCCGAGTGAATATGATAAAGAGGACAATGCTCCCTAACTAATCTATTTATTTAGTGCTATACCACTTAGACTCCCAAGAAAATATTTTAATGATCTAGAAAAAATAACAACAAAATTCATATGGAAGAACAAAAGGTCGAGAATCTCAAGGGAATTAATGAAAAAAAAAAATCAAATGAAGGTGGCCTAGCTGTACCTGATCTAAAACTATAATATAAAGCAGCAGTCACCAAAACTATTTGGTATTGGCTAAGAAATAGATTAATTGATCAGTGGAATAGGTTAGGTTCACAAGACAAAATAGTCAACTATAGCAATCTAGTGTTTGACAAACCCAAAGATCATTATTTGACAAAAACTGCTGGGATAACTGGAAATTAGTATGGCAGAAATTAGGCATGGACTCACACTTAACACCATATACCAAGATAAGATCAAAATGGGTCTATGATTTAGGCATAAAAAACAAGATTATAAATAAATTAGAGGAACATAGGATAGTTTACCTCTCAGACTTGTGGAGGAGGAAGAAATTTGTGACCAAAGATGAACTAGAGACCATTACTGATCACAGAATAGAAAATTTTGATTGTATCAAATTAAAGAGTCTTTGTACAAACAAAACTAATGCAAACAAGATTAGAAGGGAAGCAACAAACGGGGACAACATTTTCACAGTCAAAGGTTCTGATAAAGGCCTCATTTCCAAAACATATAGAGAACTGACTCTAATTTATAAGAAATCAAGCCATTCTCCAATTGATAAATGGTCAAAGGATATGAACAGATAATTTTCAAATGATGAAGTTGAAACTATTTCCACTCATATGAAAGAGTGTTCCAAATCACTATTGATCAGAGAAATGCAAATTAAGACAACTCTGAGATACCACTACACACTTGTCAGATTGGCTAAGATGACAGGAAAAAATAATGATGAATGTTGGAGGGGATGCGGGAAAACTGGGACACTGATGCATTGTTGGTGGACTTGTTAACGAATCCAACCATTCTGGAGAGCAATCTGGAATTATGCCCCAAAAACTATCAAACTGTGCATACTTTTGATCCAGCAGTGCTACTTCTGGGCTTATTTCCCAAAGAAATACTAAAGAAGGGAAAGGGACCTGTATGTGCCAAAATGTTTGTAGCAGCCCTGTTTGTAGTGGCTACAAACTGGAAAATGAATGGATGCCCATCAGTTGGAGAATGGTTGGGTAAATTGTGGTATATGAATGTTATGGAATATTATTATTCTGTAAGAAATGACCAGCAGGATGAATACTGAGAGGTTTGGAGAGACTTACATGAACTGATGCTGAGTGAAATGAGCAGAACCAGGAGATCATTATATACTTCAACAACGATACTGTATGAGGATTATTCTGATGGAAGTGGATTTCTTCGACAAAGAGAAGACCTAACTCAGTTTCAATTGATCAATGATGGACAGAAGCAGGTACACCCAAAGAAAGAACACTGGGAAATGAATGTAAAGTGTTTGTATTTTTTGTTTTTCTTCCTAGGCTATTTTTACTTCTGAATCCAATTCTTCCTGTGCAACAAGAGAACTGTTCGGTTCTACACACATATATCATATCTAGGATATACTGTGACATATTCAACATGTATAGGACTGCTTGCCATCTGGGGAAGGGGGTAGAGGGTGGGAGGGGAAAAGTGTGAACAGAAGTGAGTGCAAGGGATAATGTTGTAAAGAAATTTTTTTTCAAAATTAAAAAAAAAAAAAGAATTGCTTCTTATAGAGAAGATAGGATAAGAAGATAAAATATTAGCTCACCAGGAGAAACAATTTGTAGCAATATAGATCAGCTTTCTTTAGCAATTTATGCTCTCAGAGAGCTACCTGGCCAGGATATAAGGGTCAAACAAATCCATCTGTGTCAGAGACAAGTCACAAAAAGAAATCATGTGAACTTTAACACCAATTCTTTGTCTGCTAAACTTTTGTTTTTTATTTTTCTGTAACCTTCAGAACATCCTTGTGGACATAATGGAAACATGGTCTAGGTAACGGTACAGTTAGTTCAATTTGAAAATGGCTGAAAAAAGAAATCCAGAGAGAGGATTATAAAAAAGTCTCCAGTGGAGTGCTATAAGGTTTGGTGACTCAACATTTTTTTAATAATAAAAGGAATGAAAACATGGATATTATATTTAAGAAATTTGTAAGAAACATAAAACTTAGAAAGTTAATCAACCTCACAATTATATGGTAAGGGAGATTTAGTTGGTATAAAGTTCACATGAAAGGAATGGGGATGAGGGGTGGTAATTAAACTTGAAGGATTATAAGTAGTAGTTTATCTTTCTTTTTTCTTTTTTTATATTTAGTACAATAAATAAATATTTTAAAAGAAGAAGTAGTAGTATATAGTGATGGAGATGAGATGGCAGAACAGAGGCAGTAACCAATCCAAACTCTTTCAGCATTCCCCTCCAGCCAATTTTGAAATAACACATCAAATTAAATTTTGGTGCTGCTAAGCCAATAAAAAATTGGAGTGAGACATTTTTTCCAGCACAAGAGATATTTCCAAGAGAGGTCAGTGGTACTAGGGTGAGGGCCAGACCAGAATGCATGCAGCAGCAACATCAGCAGTGGGCTTTGTAGGCGGCTGCAACAGTGGTATCAAATGTAATGGGACCAGCAGCTTCTGGAGCTCTCAGCCCAAATATGGTAAGGGGTCAGACAACTGATCAGAGAAAGATTTATAGGAGATCCTATGCTGTCACTAGTTGCAGGACATGGTACTGTGTGGCAACTTCAATTCTCATATACAGTTCTTCATCACAGTTCTATGGCAAAGAGAAGTAGTAATGGGTAATTAAAAGGGAATAGGGTCCCTGCTCACAATTCCAGGGCTGAGAGGAGTGCTAGGGTTGCCAAAGCATAGACCAAGAGAGTTTTAACCACAGTTCTCCCTGCATCCCACCATCTTAAAAGACTGAAAACGTACTGACCTCCAGAGCTAGTTCTAGAAATAGTCCACCATCACCACTATCACCATTATTACCTCCCAAGTGAGCAGAACTCAAGAAATAGGTAACAAAATGAGCAGGCAACAACAAAACACCTTGACCATAAAAAACTATAATGGCTATGAGAGAAGATTAAGACCCCAAACCAGAAGACAACAATGAAAAAAACAGCTATATCAAAGCCTCAAAGAAAAATGAATACTGAAATAAGTCCAATAAAAATTTCTTGAAGAGTAAAAGAAATAAAAATAGTAGAGGAAAACTTGAATAAAGAAATGAGTGATACAAGAGAATTATGAAAGAACAATTAATAGCTTGTAAAAGAAGCACAGAAAATAACACCTTAAAAAATCAGAATTGGTCAAATGGTAAAAGAGGCATAAAAATTACTAAAGAAATGAATTCCTTAAAAAGCAGAATTGACCAAACAGGAAAAAAGGTACAGAAATTCATTGAAGAAAAGAACTCTTTAAAAAACAGAGTTGACTAAATAGGGGAAATGGCACAAAAGCTCAGTGAAGTAAATAATTCCTTAAAAGTCAGAATTGAAAAAGTGGAAGCTAGTGACTCCATGAAACACCAAGAAACAATAAAAGAAAGTTAAAAGGATGAAAAAAGGACAAAATACAAATTATCTCATCAGAAAAAATAAATTTAAAAAATAGATCAAGGAAATAAAGGAGATAATTTAAGAATTATTTCCATATCTGAAAGTTGTGATCAACAAGGGGTGCCTAGACATCATACTTCAAAAAATTATAAAGTAAAACCGCCAATACTTTAGATCCAAAAAGTAAAATAGAAACTGAAAGAATCCACTAAACATCTCATGAAAGAAATCACCAAATGAAAATTCTCAGAATCACAGGCAAATTCCAGAGCTCTGAAGCTGAGAACAATATATGGCAAGTAGCCAAGAAGAATTTATTCAAACATTATGAAATCATACTCAGGATTACATAAGATTTAGCAGCTCCATATTAAAGTAGGAGAACTTGGACTATTGATATTCCAGAGGGCAAATTAGGATTACAAAAAAAAAAAAAAAAAAAAAAGTCTACCTAGCAAAATCCTTCAGTCTAACAATGGATATTTAATGAAATAGAAGACTTTCAAATATTCCTGAAGAAAAGATCAGAGTTAAATTGAAAATATGACATCAAAACAAAAAATTCAAGAGAAACATAAAAAGGAAAACAAGAAAGAGATACCATAAAGGATTTTAAAAGGTTATTCATATTCCTACATGGAAAAAGGATACATGTAACTCCTAAGAATTTGATGATTATTAGGGCAATTAGAAGGATTATACATAAAAAACATGGTTATATATCAATCATGTTGGGATGATCTCAAAAAAAAAAAAAAATGAAGGGGGGAAAAAGAGGGAGAAGAAGGAAAGAAGAAGAATGGAGAAAATAATCCCATAAAAGAGGCAAGTGAAGAAAAGCTTTTACAGTAAAAGGGAAAAATGAGTGTGAGGTGGGAAACAATTGAATCTCATTCTCATATGAATTGGTTCAAAGAGAGATGAATTAGTATATATACTTTGTTTGGTATAGGAATATATCTTACCAAATATGGAAGTACAAAAGGAAAGCTTTCTTCTAAAAAACTGATTTTTAACTAAGACTTACAGGGGCTTAATTGAGTTCTGAGAGCCAGGACCACAGAGTAAGCACTTCTTCTTGCATTACACACAGGGCAGCATAGTAATGTATGCCTCCCTTGAAAATTCTGAATGCTTACCCATTTGTGCATTCCTATTTCCTATAACTGGAAACATAAAAGCAAACCGTGAAGGCAAGGACTAGGTAGGGAGGGGTTATGGAGAATTTCTTCATACTAGGAAAATACAGTCATAAAACAAAAAGGTAAAAGTAAAAAAGAGAATCAATGAATGACACTGAATCTAGGTTTTGGCACACAAAGAGTAATATCAAGAAGTCCAATGAAGGAACTGGTCTGACGTTTTAGTCTGCTGGCAATGGTCAAAGATTTTGTATAAGAATTTCCTCCTACTAGCAAACTTAAGTATTTAGAAAGTAAAGATTTTCAATTATTTGTTTTATAGCTAAAAATAAGCAAATAGAATACCTTGCTTTTCAAACTAAATTATTTAATTAGGCTAGTTACCAAAGAACATATACACAAAATTTCTAATGATGCAAACAATCCTATATACTAATAAGCCCCATAAATCTCCAAAGCGAGATTTTACCAGAAACAATAAACATAGGTCTAAATGACACATTAAAAATATAAGGAAACCTCTGTTAGAAAAGTGTTCCTATATATATTGCAACATATCTAACATATATAGGACTGCTTGCCATCTAGGGGAGAGGGTGGAGGGAGGGAAGGGAAAAAATCGGAACAGAAGCGAGTGCAAGGGATAATGTTGTAAAAAAATTACCCTGGCATGGATTCTGTCAATATAAAGTTATAATAAAATAAAATAAAATATATATATTAAAAAAAGAAAGAAAGAAAAAGAAAAGTGTTCCTATGTGTTCAATCACAAAACAGGAAAAAAAAAAAAGTCTCAAAGTAAAATTTATATAACTGTAATATCATAGGTTTTTTTCCAAAAGGTTCATCAATTCATACCAATAATTAAAGTTAACTTGCATTTTCAAATGTTATTGTACTATATTTTTAAGAGTATGACATAGTTTTAATAATAATATCAAAAAAAGGAATGTGTATTTAAAGAAATCAATGCAGGATTTAGTTGAAGGTTGAAGCTCCCTCATCTCTTATTAGCTTAAAATATAAGCCTGAGAGAACTAAATGGAAAATTACATTCATTATGATTTAGCTGCCATAGTAAATATTTAGAAATTCTGAACTTTAGAAAAAAGCCATACTTAAACATACGTATCAGCAGTGATCCCTTGAAATGTATGTGTGTGTGCATACTGAGGCCTCACTCCACAGGGAGTTTTATCTCATTTCATTTCCATTTGGCATTCCACCTGTGTGTCATCAATGAAATTGCTTCCTGGTTTATGGTAGAGAAGACCCCAAAATGTTGACATTGCTTGTTTTTAAAGTTTGTTGATAAAAAATGCATTGTGGTTAAGGATATTATCATGATATGTATGTATGTGTCTATGTGTGTACTGTTTATCTATGTGTGCACACATACATGTAGTATAAATGTGCTATATCCAGATGTGTGTGCACACACATATGCATACACAGCATGTTGTCAAGGCATTGGACATATGTGTGTGCATACACATACACATATAGCTACATGCAACACATCAAAAGGAGATTGAAAACATCATTAGCTGCAAAATATATCCATCATTACACATATTAACATTTACTAAGTTTTGAGAATGAAAAACACACTAGAACATATTCAGTAAAGAATAAGTTCAGTTTCTGTATTTCTCTCTGTTAACATTTCTAACAGGTCTTCTCCAGTTTGATCTTTGAATTTCATGATGTGAGATGGTTACAAGAGGTTAAGGCACAACACAATAAGGCCCTCAATAAGTATCAGACTTCAAAGCCTCAATTTGAGAAACCAATTACAAAACTTAAAAAACAAAATGAAACCTGAAAGAGGTTTAGGAAGAATGAGAGAACATCAGTACTTCTGGGTCTTTTTCATTTCAATAAAATTTTCGAAAGGCAGTCTAGCATCATGGATAATAAAAGACCTGAATTGAATGTTGCCCCTGACACATACTATTTATCATCACTGGTGGGCCTAGGTGTGTTCTAGGTAATATTTTAAGGCTAGAAGCTGTAAAGGTTAGGCTGTTATGCTTTATCTTTCTTTAATGATAATGAAATCTAGTCTCTATCTCAATGCTCATAATAATTTTATGAGAATGATCTGCCTATTTCTATGATATTTGAAGAAAATGTGAAATAGGAAGAGGGAGGAATTCTTAGACAACTTTGGACAGCAGATCATATCCTCACAGTAACAGAATTAATTGGAAATTTAAAAGAATGCAAGGTTTCACTGTGTTTATGACTATCAAAAATCATCTGACTCAGTAGAGTAAGATTAAGTTTAAAAGTCTTTCTTCCAACAAAGAATTTCCAATTAATATGTAAAGGTGATCCAATATTTTTCAATAAATTTGGTCATACAAACCCAAAGACCCCAGTTTTGGGGATAAGAACTCACTGTTTGACAAAAATTGCTGGGAGAATTGGAAATTAGTATGGCAGAAACTAGGCATTGACCCACACTTAACCCCGTAACGCCAAGATAAGGTCAAAATGGGTTCATGACCTAGGCATAAAGAATGAGATTATAAATAAATTGGAAGAGCATAGGATAGTTTACCTCTCAGACCTGTGGAAGAGGGAGGAATTTATGACCAAAGAAGAACTAGAGATCACTATTGACCACAAAATAAAAAATTTTGATTATATCAAATTGAAAAGTTTTTCTACAAACAAAACTAATGTAGACAAGATTAGAAGGAAAGCAATAACCTGGGAAAACATTTTTACAGTCAAAGGTTCTGATAAAGGCCTCATTTCTAAAATATATAGAGAACTGACTCAAATTTATAAGAAATCAAGCCATTCTCCAATTGATAAATGGTCAAAGGATATGAACAGACAATTTTCAGATGATGAAATTGAAACTATTACCACTCATATGAAAGAGTGTTCCAAATCATTATTGATCAGAGAAATGCAAATTAAGACAACTCTGAGATACCACTACACACCTGTCAGATTGGCTAGAATGACAGGGAAAGACAATGCGGAATGTTGGAGGGGATGTGGGAAAACAGGGACACTGATACATTGTTAGTGGAATTGTAAACGAATCCAGCCATTCTGGAGAGCAATCTGGAATTATGGTCAAAAAGTTATCAAACTGTGCATACCCTTTGATCCAGCAGTGTTACCACTGGGCTTATACCCCAAAGAGATCTTAAAGAAGGGAAAGGGACCTGTATGTACAAGAATGTTTGTGGCAGCCCTGTTTGTAGTGGCTAGAAGCTGGAAAATGAATGGATGCCCATCAATTGGAGAATGGTTGAGTAAATTGTGGTATATGAATGTTACGGAATATTATTGTTCTGTAAGAAATGACCAGCAGGATGAATACAGAGAGGCCTGGAGAGACTTACATGAACTGATGCTGAGTGAAATGAGCAGAACCAGGAGATCATTATACACTTCAACAACGATACTGTATGAGGGTGTATTCTGATGGAAGTGGATTTCTTCGACAAAGAGAAGACCTACCTCAGTTTCAATTGATCAATGATGGACAGAAGCAGCTACACCCAAAGAAATAACACTGGGAAATGAATGTAAAGTGTTTGCATTTTTGTTTTTCTTCCCGGGTTATTTTTACCTTCTGAATCCAATTCTTCCTGTGCAACAAGAGAACTGCTCAGTTCTGCAAACATATATTGTATCTAGGATATACTGTAACCTATTTAATATTTATAGGACTGCTTGTCATCTTGGGGAGAGGGTAGAAGGTGGGAGGAGAAAAGTGGGAACCAAGTGAGTACAAAGGGATAATGTTGTAAAAAATTACCCAGGCATGGGTTCTGTCAATAAGAAGTTATAATTATGAAAATAAATAAATAAATTTGGTCATAAAGATAACTATATTCTGCAATACTTTGATGATGAATATCAAACAAGATCTAGAATACAGAGACATGCTGCCCAAAAATGTTCATCACAAATTTGTCCAATACAAGGTGTCTAACACAACTTTAGATATGGAAGGAATTGGACTGTCAGATCTTCCAGATAGTACTATTCATTGATGATTTTGTTCTTCAATTCTAAGCACTTGGTATAAAAAAAAAGAGAGAGAGAGAGAGACAAGGCCAACAATTCCTGCTTAGTAATGCCTAGTCTTAGCTACAAAACAAAGAATCAAGTAGGAATTACCTCTCCCAATCAGGAGCAAGAGAACAAAATTTGACCCAAACACAAGCCCTGAATTGATAAATTCAAGAAGAAAACATGAGTTAACAGGGGAAAAAAGCAACACAACAGAATAAAGAAATATCTGTGACTGAGAGTGAGTGCCCAAATAGTAAGTTCAAAAAACAAAAACTAACTCCACAAGAATTTCTAATAGAGCCTAAGAGAAAAGAATGTCCTTCCCAGCCATAAGACCTCTCTGGAAGATATGAAAAAGAGATATAAAATGAAATAGTGAGAAAGAGAAAAAAAAATCACTAGGAGAATTAATATCTTGGAACATATGGTAGTAAACTATCACCAAGAACTAAACTCCTTGAAAATCAGAATAGGTCACTAGAAAATGACTACATAGTCAAAAAGAAATATTAAAACAAAAAAGGACAGAAAAAAAAAAGTGTGACATACACACACACACACACACACACACACACACACACACACACACACACATTTGACCTAAAAATAAAGCAAGGACTGCTAATTTGATAATTTAAGAATTAATGGACTATTTGAAAATCTAAATAAAAAGATTTAGAAACCTCTCTTATGTTCTGCTGTCCACATGACAATTGTTTTTCTATTTTGTATTTAAGTTTTAAACAAGTAAATACATTTTTTTAAAAAGTTAATTGACTGTTATAAGGCCACACAGTAAGTATGAGAAGCAGGATTCAAACTAGTTCTCTAATTCCAAATTCATTCCTTCTATTGTGCCACATTATCTCTAGCAAAAAGGAGACAGAATTGTATTGAAAAAATTATATATTTTCCAAGATTCTCACTGCTGCTCCTCGACAAATCAAAACAAAAAACAAAAATGTAAAAATATCTTTTTAATATGAAGATTAGTCAAGTGAAGATTTTAGAATACCAGACTCCAAAGAATGAAAATTTGTGAGTCAAAGAACAATGGAAAATGTATGTTGTATATAAGATGACTATACAATATTGCCATATTACCAATGATGAGACATCGAGTAAATGTTTGATCAGAAAAAGGAAATGGCCAAACCAATACTAAGAGAAAAGGATTTGAAAGAGATGCAAGTAGTGTATTAGAACCCATAAAAAACCCCAGAAATCCTAGGGGAAGTTCTCCATGTCGTATAGATCCACTTATTAAAAAAAAAAAAATCATAGAACTTGGACAAGTGATAAACAGGACCAAAAAAGAATAGAGACTGCAATATGCAATAGTAAAAGGAATACTCACATGGATGAGATCACAGATTCTTCAGATGTCTAAAGAAATCAGGAGCTCTGTGTAGTGGCTAGAAGCTGGAAACTGAATGGATGCCCATCAATTGGAGAATGACTGAATAAATTGTGGTATATGAATATTATGGAATATTATTGTTCGGTAAGAAATGATCAACAGGATGATTTCAGAAAGGCCTGGAGAGACTTACACGAACTTATGCTGAGTGAAACGAGCAGGGCCAGGAGATCATTATATACTTCAACAACAATATTATATGATGATCAATTCTGATGGGCCTGGACATCTTCAGCAATGAGATGAACCAAATCAGTTCCAATGGAGCAGTAATGAACTAAACCAGCTACGCCCAGCAAAAGAACTCTGGGAGATAACTAAGAACCATTACATTCAATTCCCAATTCCTATATTTTTGCCTGCCTGCATTTTGGATTTCCTTCACAGGTTATTGTACAATATTTCAGAGCCCGATTCTTTTTGTACGGCAAAACAACGGTTTAGTCATGTATACTTATTGTGTATCTAATTTATACTTTAATATATTTAACATCTACTGGTCATCCTGCCATCTGGGGGGGGGGGGATGGGGGGGAAGGAAGGGAAAAATTGGAACAAAAGGTTTGGCAATTGTCAATGCTGTAAAATTACCCATATATAACTTGTAAATAAAAAGATATTTAAAAAAAATTCAGGAGCAACAAATAAGGTTGTTTAAAAGGAAAATGTATTATAGATTTAGATAAATAATGTTACTTTACCAATAATAATAAGCTTCTTTAGCTATCTGATTCAACAACCACTTACAGAGCATCACTGGGGCATCAGATCTCATGTTAGACATTAAGATTCAAACACAAAAAAACAACGATATTCCTTGCCTTCAGTGAACTTAAAATTTTGTTGTAGAGATATAAAGATACATTAGAAAACATTAAATTTACTAAATCCTATTTAATAAATCCCCAAGTGTCTAGGTCTTTCCTAATGAGTTTTTTATTCATTTAGAATAACATAAAGTGGTAAACTTTCAATACTACAATCTTATTTAGTGTAATATCCTAAATACTTTTTTTCCAAAAAGACTTTTAGATAATATTAAAGTATCTTTGGGTTTTTTTTTAAGTTTTACCTATTAATCTAATAAAAAACTGGCAGAGTGGGAGCACTTGGTAAACTTACAAGAAAGTACTGAGTGAATGAACAGAACATTAAACTGCAGTTCACATAATATATGAATAAATAAATAAAAGGAAGCTTGAGAGAGATAAATGATATATATATATATAGTATTGAAAATAAAATGAAATTTTGGCTGACCTAAATTTATCTCAGGTGATATAATTATAAAGGAAGAAGTCTTTATGCTAACAGATGTGAGATTATGTGGTTTTAAAGTATGTACAATGTTTATCCACCTCTCTATTTTTTGAATCCTGCTTTGAAAATATTCATTGAGATATACAAGAAAACTATGAAAGCTTCAGGACTTTGATCACTCCATCTCAGGCTGTAGTTCACCAAGAAGGAGGGAACTCATCAACTTTTGAGACAGCCCAATGCATTTCTGTACAACTCTTGTTTGAAAAAGTTTTTTATTATCAATTCCAAATTTGCTTCTTTGCAACTTCCATCCATTGTTCCTAGTTCAGCCTTTACTTCATATAACAGTCATTGAAATACTTAAAAATAGCTATCATAGTCCCAATTGAGATCTTCTGCTGGTTAAATATCCTCAGTTTATTCTTTTTATCCTTTTTTGTCATGGATTTTGTCAATCTTTCAGCAACTGTATTGTCCTCCTGTAGATATTCTTTATTTTATCAACATTCTTCTTAAACTGTAGTGCCCAGAAATGAACACAATACTCAAGTTGAGGTATGAGGAAAACAGAGTACAGCAGGATGACATTCCTGGGACCTATGCTTTTCTAATTGTGACCAAAGATTGACTGTAATATCACACAGCTGATTCATACTGAGTTTACCATCTGCTAAAATCTCAGATCTTATTTCATTACTGCTGAATAACAACCTGACTATACATCCTTCTCCATATACTTGTAAAATTGATGTCTTCTACCCAAGTGTAAAACTTTGTCCCAAACTTTTTTTTCCTGACTATAAAACTGTAAAAATTTGTCCCAAACAAATTTCATATTAACTTGAATTTCTAGTACATCAAGATACTTTCGGACATTGACATTATCATCCATTCTTTCAATTAACACCCTCCACTATATCCCTAGTTTTGTCATCTGCAAATTTAATGAGCCAAACATTTATACCTTTATGTGAACATTATAAACACAGTTTTAAAGCAAAGTACAGATTCCAGAAAAGAGGTAATAAGGACAGTGGCCAGAGTGCAGACAGTATGGTATAGAAATAGGCAGAAAGTGACATGAAGACCTCTTTTCAGGAAAGATCCAGCAAAAACTCAATTAGTCTTCACTTATCTACTACTCTCTTCAGCATGCTCTATGTGACAATTAAACTAGACTATCCTCTATCACTTAAACACTCCCTAGCTGTTCTCACTCTCTCTTTATCTGTTGAATTCTCAACCATTCTTTACACACACATTAAATACTATCTTCACTGTGCCTTTTCAGATTTTAGATAATACTTTGTTTTGCCACTTTCTTTTATGCTTATCATTCAACGTTATACATTTCGATTACTTCTATTTATATCTAATTTTCCTATTTTTTAAAGTTTCTTCAAGGCAGGAGCTGTATCATCTGAACTTTGTATTCCCCTCATTAAATTCTAGATTCTGCATATGATGAATACTTAATTATTTATTGAATGAATCTTACATACCCACTTGCTAATGTTTCTATGTCTCTCCTCCCATTTTAAGCTATGTTCCTTGAAAAAGTAGTCTCCACTTAGTGCCTATGATTCTTCTGCTTTCACTTTATTGTTAACCCTGTGAATTCCAACCTCATCATTCAAATGAAACTTTCTCCAAATTTACCTTCCTTAATTGCCAAATCTAATAAGCCTTTTAAGTGCTCATTCTTGAACCTCTCCCTGAAGCACCTAACACTGTGGACCACCTTCTTCTCCTGGATACTTATTCTTCTCTATATTTTCTTGATTCGGATTTCTTCATTCTCCTGCCTATATGTTCATTCTCAGTTTCTCCTGCTTTATCTTTATCCATATCATGCTCACTACCTGTGTATACTCCCATAGCTATGTTCTTGGTTTGCTTATCTTTTATCTTTATACTTTCTTACTTGGTGATCTTTTCAGTTCCTGTGGGCTAATTATTACCTTTATACAGATGATTTTCAGATTGATGCACTTAGCCCTATTTTCTCTCCTAAGAACCAGGCCCATCTTACTAAATGTCTATTAGACATTTCAAACACAATATTCCAAAATGAAGCTCATTACTTTTTTTCCTAAACCTTCTCCATTAAGACCATTACTATCCTTCTAGTCCAATGGCTTCATAATTTCAGTGTCATTATAGATTCTTCTTGCTCATTTCCCATATCCTGCAAACTGCAAAATTAGTTTGTAAACTTTGTTATTTTCTTCTCTAAAACATCTCTTGTAGACTCCTTCTTACTCAGATAATCACCACACTGGTTCAGACCCTCATCATTTCTTCACTTGGACTATAGCAACAGACTTTTAAATAGGACTCCCTAGCTCAAATGTGTTTCCACTCCAGCTTATTTTCCACACACTTGCCAAAGTGATTTTCTTCTACCAAAGAAGCTTAAATGGTGTGGGATAGGGGGAGAGTATAAAAGTTAAGGTTCCTTTCAGAAAGTGACCTGGATCAAGAAGGGAGGAGTTCAGCTAGGTGGATTGGCTTTTTCCAAAGCAGAAAGTCCCAATTTGTTGCTTTGTGGAATTGGTTAGGAAGAGATGGTTGGGGATTTGGACTGGAGATGTACTCCTTATGGGAAAAATTCATCTGGTACTCAATGTTTTTTTCACTCAATGTACCTTCTGGAACCAATTAATAATGCACATGGAGATACCACTTTGTGCATGTGTATGTATGCATATGTGTGTATGTGTTTATATACACATATACCTATATACACACATATATACGTGCACATATAAATACATACATACGTCTTTCCAGGTCCCTTAACCTAATACTCCCACTGTCTAGATACATTAACTTACATGCTGTTCTTCACACATGATTCTCCTTTAGGTTGACTCTGCTCAAGTTTGGAATAATGGTCTACCTCCTAAATCTGACTCTTGGATTCCCTGGATTCCCTTAGGTCTCAGGTCAAGGTACTACTTAAGGCCCTTTTGCTTGGTCCCTAGGTGTGTATCCATTCCCTTCTAAACCTACCTTTCATATCTTCTACACAGACACACACACACACACAGACACACACACACACACACACACACACACACACACACACACACACCACTTGAATGTAAGCTTGAAGACAAGGGTTATTTTTTTTTTTTAATCCTTAGCATTTAGCACAGCTCTTAGCACATGTAAGTTGCTTAATAAATGATTTCTGGTTGGATGACTTATTGAATGAATGATTAAATAAAGGAAATCAGAAGACAAATAAACATGTGACAGGTGAATTTTAGAAAATAATGCAGTAATTGATGACAAGCCCAAATATATTATCCATACTACCAAGAATATTTAGAGAGGTATGTGGTTATATGCATGCATATGTGTATACATATCTGGGTATATGTGTGTGTGTATATACATATATATATAAATGTTTATGTGTTTATATACATATATATATGTTTCATAAAAAAGCAATCAAATTTTAACATCAAGATACTTAACCTTTTCCTTCAAAATCTGCATATGACTTAGAAAAACTAGTATCACATGTGACTATTAATAGTCACATTAACATGTGACAATTAATATTGTTAATACTAAATAGGAACTAATATTTATCTATAGACTAAAATCTTTTATATTTAAATGCACAGAAAAGAGTATTACAAATGAATGAAATGACAAACTAAGATCGTCATTTTTATGAAGTGATAAAATCTCACATGTTAATGATTTATCAACCAAAAGTACTATGAGGCTTAGCAATTAATTTTTCCCTTCATACTTCACTAATTCTGCATTATCAATGTGGTCACTCCTTTTATTAATGCAACTAAAATTCATCCATGTCTTCATATCCTATGTGATTCATATCCATGCCTTCCCATCAGTAAAAATACATCTTATATACTAATATCTTCATTTTATTTTTTCATGTTTGGAGGCCAGATGTCATTCAGTCTATTAATAGTCTCTCTGTTCATAACAATCCCACATTTTCAGTCAAAAATATCCTTAAATATCTGTTTTAAACCATTTCAAGTCATCATGTAAATAATGAAGCCTATTTGGACTTTCCATTGTCTTTTGATTACTGGTCATTTTAATACTTCCAAGATTGTGATGTTTACTAATGTATAATCATATAGTATAACAGGAAATTTGCTGGTAATTAGGGAATATAGTCTTTTGATGAAGTAATTTGGAATCAAAGAAAGAAATGTGCAATTTCCCTTATGAAATCTGGTTTAAAATCCTTCTTTGGAAAAAATAAAATAAAATAAAATCCTTCTTTGGAATTTTGAATCCTGCTCACTATTCATCCATATCAGTACATGTCCCTAGTATACATAGTGATGTATTCAATCTATGCAATTGCATTTCAGAATCAGAACAATCTATGACTTTGATCAGCTTTTTTTTTTCCATTATCAATGATTATTGTAATTTTTTTCACATTTCTACGAATTTCACTGAATAATCTTTGTGTGTTGTGGGCCTCACTGCAATTTTTCTTATACACAGACATTTTCTTAACAAGAGAAATTTTACTCTTAAAAAGCATTTGGAAAGATTACAACAAAATAATTATAAGAATAAATTTTAAACAAGTTCCTAGAAGTCACCCTGGACATCTCCTGATCTCTTATCTTCCATATACAATCTGTTGTCAAGGATTGTTGATTTCACCTTCACAATATATGTGCTCTCTTCTTTCTGACACTGTTGCCACTCATTCTAATGCAGACCCTCATCAACTCAACCAAGATTATAGCAATAACCTGCTGTTGAGACAGCCTGTCTTAGGTCTCTCCCCACTCCAAATCATCCTCTAGCCATTAAGTAATTTTACTAAAACACAGATCTTACCATGTCAAGCCCTGCAACCATTACAACAAAATCCAGTAACTCTCTCTTGCCTCTAGGATCACATATAAAATCCACTGTTGGCATTAAAAGTTTTTCATAATCAAGCCCTCTCCTACCTTTCCAGTCTTCTTATACTTTGGTCCCCAATACATAACTCTTTGATCCAATGACACTATCTTCCTGGCTGCTCCACAAATGAGACACTCCATTTCTAACTTCTGGACATTCTCTTTGTTCCTCATATCTAGAATGTCCTCCCTCTTCTGCTCCAACTACTGAACTCCCTAGCTTCCTTTAAATCCTAGCTAAAATTTCATCTTCTATGGGAAATCTTCCCCAACACTTTAATTCTAGTGACTTCTCTCTGTTAACTGTTTCCTATTTGTCCTATATATAGTTTGTCTGTATATGTGTGTTTGTTGTCTCTCCCAGGTCAAAGAATGTTTTATGTCTCTTTGTATTTCCAGTATCTAGCACAATATCTGCCAAATAGTAGTCATTTAATAAATGTTTAATGATTAATCTATAATATAAACATGGGAGGGAGGGTGTAGGGGGTATATATTTATATTTATATATGTATATGTATGCACACACACACATTTTGCTAGCTTAAGAACATTTAAAAAATTAGCCTGCCAATGAGGAAGTTCCCAATCCAAACAGAGTGATAACAACCTTACAGCATAGTTATCTTGCTTTTACAAAGCTCAATCACTGCAATGTAGCACATAACATGAAAAGCCAAAATCTACATTTTTCTGGCAGATCTTCAAAACTCCAAGAAAGGAACCATCAATTCTGTTGTAAATGTTTCTATATGCTCAACTAGAGAATACTTTACATGGTGAATACAAGCCTTATAATGAATACCTACATAAAAAAAGGAAAGGCTTAATTTAATGAATTCACAAAAGGCAGATGTGTAGGTAAGTAGACAAGATGGAACAATTTAATAGATCTCCTTTTGATAGTATGCTATAAAAGCAACAGGAAGAAATATGTTTTGAAAAAGGAAAAGAAGGAAAAAAATCATATAAACTTAAGAAAATAAATTTTTTTTAAATAAGGCTTACAAAATCATCTAGAAGTCCTAGATAAGCTGTTACAGATCACTGAATTTTTGGTATCTGTATATTTTATTTTTAAAATTGTATTATTATTATAGCTAGTTGTATCCACTAACCCCTCCTGGGATAAAATTATAGTCTATTTTTTGAGAGCAGTTTGAAGATTAGGAGGTAGGAACAGATGGTTCTAGTCAAAGTCCTTTAAATCAGTTCCAAAGTACAACATTTTCACATATTCCCCATACTTACTGTTCATTCAGTAATGACAAATGATAAAGAAAGTAGGTGAATATGCTAGGGAAGAAGAAAGAACTATTGAAATCAATTAGGTTAGAAGAGAAAGAAATGTTTTATTCTGGCTTTCTAAATTTCTTAAAGAGTTTGGATGTTTCATTAAGATTTAAAGTAGTTTAGTCTACTATAAAGCACCAGGCCTGGAATCAAGAAGACTTGAGTTCAAATCTAGCCTCAGACACTTACTTACTAAGCTATGCAATCCTGAACAAGCCTCTTAATGCTGTTTGCCTCAGGTTCCTCATTTGTAAAATAAGTTGGAGAAAGAAATAGCAAAAAAAAAAAAAAAAAAAAAAAAAAAAAAAATCTCTGCCAAGAAAACCCAAATGGCATCATGATGAGTGGGACAAAAATCACTAAAATGTGACAACTCTTCAATTTGAAAAATTTGTCTATAGCTTTGAAGAAATTCATCTATGTCATAAAAAAAAACAACTCAGGGCTCAGATACAGAATGAACACTTGTCAGAACACATGGAATCTAGTAACAGCTTGACTACTAAAAAGCTATGTGACCTTAAGTAAGTCATTATTCTCTGAACTTACATTTTCTCACTTGTAACATGACTCAACTAAGATAGAGTTCCCTTCAGATATAAGGTTTTATTAGTTATCATTGTAACAAGAATTTATCAGCATAATAGAAATTTTATTTTAACTAGTTTTCAAAACAATAAATTTGGAATAATTGAGTCATGTTGAACTACTTAATCACAAATATTTTGAAAATTCAATAAGTAAGACATCTGTCAAATTTTAATGACAATATATAACTAAGAGAAAACACCCTGTTTAGTAGAAACCATAGATAGAAAATATTTTTCTCAAAGCATTTTTCAAAGTTTTGTACATGAGCATGAATTTTTGCTATACTGAATTATATATAAACCAGATACTTTAACATCAACAGCCATACTGTAATTCAAATAAAAACTAGCTCCAAAAGATAAAGAATCATTTGAAAGTTAAACCAATAATTTCATCATGAGTTAGTACTGCTGTGACAATAGCTTACACTTTGCAAGTAAACATAATAAAGGCTTTCAATCAAAAGTACTTCCAGAAAGGGTAAATTTTCACATCTCCAAAATTCCATTTTTATCTAGATACTGAATTTTGGCTTCTAAATATATTAATACACTTTTAGAAAAGTAATGAATATACACTTTTTAAATAAAAAAATCCAATGCTCGTATAGAGTAATACCTGGAACACATTATCCTGATAATCTGCTATATGATTTAAGGCAAATTAAATTCCTCCAAAATGTTAAAGATCATTCCACAGCAACTTATTCCATGGAAAGTGGCAAATGGATGTATTAAAAAGAAAAGTCACAAACAAAAGTAATCAAACATTAGTCTTCTTAAACATAATTTGCATATCTAAGAAATCAAAAGTAATACATAAAAACAATTTTTCTAATGAGTTAGAAATGATTACAAGTTCCATACTAATTTTTCCCCAAACTTTAAGAAGTAAAACCATAACTATTCAATTAAAATACAGGTATTAATTATCCTCTTTAAGTAATTACATTTATTAGTTCCTTTATTGTTATTGTCTTGCCCTATTATATCATTCATCTATATATATAGAAAAGCAACATGGGCTGTTTAAGAAATAATTCATCTTATACAGGTATTACCATTTTGTAACAAACATGATCATATAATTTAACATTGGTTAATGCACCTTGGTTGTTAAAAGTACAAATTCTTTTGTATTTTAACATGGAAAATTTTCATCTTCACTAGTTGACAGAAAGAATAATGTAGATTAGTTAAATCTTTGTATCCCCAGGTTCTCACAATATAGTGCTAAATTTTGAAAAGGCATACACATATTCCATGTCTAGAAATTCGAAGTTTTACTTGAAGAAACTGTTACCTACTAGAATGGATTATTGGGTCTTTTACAAAAGGCAGGTTTTTAGGGTATTCACATAGGGTATTTTCATATCATAATGAAATTTTATTATCCTTAGATTACTTTAAAATGTATTCTTACAAAATATGGTAGAGATCATTGGCATAGATCAGCATATAAACCAAATTAGGACAGGAAATGAGATTTGAGAAGATTATCTAGTCCAAACTCTTTCACTCTTTCAATTTGAAAGGTGAGGAAACTGAGCTGGGGTGAGGGTGTTAATTAACTTTGCTGGATTTTTTCCCTATTATTCTACATACTAGCAGAAGTGTCATATTTGCAGGTATGATTTAATCAGCATAAAGAAAAGAATCTCCTGTGGTAATACTTACATGAAGCTTGTAGGCTCAATATTTTGACCACAAATGCAGGTCAATGAATTTTAAGCTACAAAGTTATAATTAAAGTTACAAATTAGGTTAAAGAAATGGATATATGATTCTTAATACTTTTACTCTTCTTTGGTAAAGTCGTATGACCAGTTTCTAATTAATTAATGCCCAATTTGTTAGATTCAAATACTTTGGGAATTTTAAATAGCAATAACCTATGAATTCTTCCCCAATACTTGAAATATTACAAACATAGTTTTCACCTTTGCAGTGATGCTTCACACAGGATAAATCGATATAAATTAAAACAATGGCACAGGACACATTCATAAGCCACTATTTGCAAAAGGCTAGCTGAAAAAAAAAAAAAATGCGACAGAATCTCATGTATGGGTGTACATAACATATATCCTCAGTCTGAAAGGCAGAGATAGATGAATATTATATACAAAATGTAAGTCAAACCAAGAAAATATGTGCAAAAAAAAAAAAAAAAGAAAGAAAGAAATTATATCACGAATGGCATTAGGTCACCAAAGTAATACTAAACAACTAACGCAAACCACACATATGCATGAAACCCTATAGAAAATGTCATGTTCCTGTTATGTCTTTCATTAAGATTCTGACAGGGAAAATGAAAGTTTATTAAAAGCAAAAGATAAGCATTTGTATGCCTCATGTTCTGATTTTTGTCTTTTTTTACTCCCTGCACATTTTAAATATAATTCCCACTGACAGAACTGATTTAATTAAAAACAGAAACTAATTTTTAATTGATATTTATCACTTTCCATGAGAAGGCTAACTGCACATTCTTTTAGTTACATTCATATCAGTTCTAAGGGTCTTTTTTACCTGAGGCTATAAAGATGTTTTTAATATACTACTGACACTGTTCAAAAGCTAGATTTGATTAAGGAGTTTTGACCATAATAGCTCTTTTTAAATGTTTCTGATAGGTGGAGCATTTTAAAAAGTCATTTTTTTATTGCTTTGCAATTAAAATTTACTGCACAACTAACTGGACAACTAGACTATATATGTGAGCAATTAAAATGCATCTTTTTTTTTGTTTTAAGTATTACCAAATAAAGACAGAAAACATTCAAAGAAGGAATAAATTATTCCAGATTGTTAAAATTTCCAAAGAGATTCAGATAAAAATTTATAAGGAAAATGGGGGGGGGAGGGGGGGGAAGGGGAGAATCAAGGTAACAATTCATACTTATAGATTCCAGAATTTTTTTTGGAGTTTTATGTAGTCTATCTATTATTCTTTTGTTGTACCAATAAGAAATAATATCATGTGAGATGCTCAGATTCATACTTTGAATTATAAGAGTACAGCAATATGGGAGAATGGGAAATATAAGGATGTTCACACATATAAAAATATCTCCCATGCAAAGACAAGTAGCATATCCCAAAATAGAGAAAAAGTAGCCACTTAAGGAAGAAAAATACTGGAAATACTTGATAATGGTAAAACTGTATTTACCACAGATGAAAAGGCAACATTCCAAGAAACATAGATTTTAGGCATAATTACAAAGACATTAATTTTTTAAAAGAATAAGTGCCTGGCCATAAATTGACTTTAGGAAACTTACTGGAAAACCTCTGTGGGAATCAAAGACATAATATCTCCAAATGGGAATGAATGATAGATATTTTCCCAAAGATTATAATAATTTTTCAAGTTAACATGAATGTTAGAAGCTATTGTTTATATATATATATATATAATACATCACATCCAACATTTTAAATTCCACATGCACAAACATTTTTTATCTTTTACCTTTAAATACATTAAACACACTAATGAGCCATGATGAACATGATGAAGATTAAGAAATATTCACTTAATGTGATTCTAAAATAATGTTATACTAATATTTGATGGGTTGGCCTTTATAAAATAATTGCCAAAAAAATACTATAATTGTAGAAAATAAAATGCTTGAAACAACTATAACTTAAATAAACAATTAAAAAGTGATTCCAGAAAGACATTTTCAAATGTGTAGAATTTTAGAAATTTTAATGTTGTTCTTTAAAATCTTGAGTTCATTTCAATAGACATTGAATTGTGACATTGTGAGAAAACTACCACAATTTCCCCTTAGTGTGCTATTAGTTTAAAAATCATCAACTAGATTTTATAATAAAAGTATATTTTCCTCCTAAATTAACTATTTAAACTGTCAAAGGCAAATTATGAATTTTCTGCTACACACAAAAAGGTTATCACTACTACATACAGGTACAGCTAGCAATTTTAAAAGACTACAGTGGCTGAATAATTATTCTATGGCATATGAAAAAAGAATTGTATCTAGTTTGTGAAACTTAAGGTGATACCAATATGGAAACATTCAATGAATTAAAAATAAGTTTTATCTCTCTGCATGTAAACTCTAGAACTTGCATTTTTCTACAACTAGTGAGCTTTTCAGAATATGATTATGTGGCATTCACTTGAAAATCTACTAGAGAAAGCAGTATTGTTATCCTGTCTTAAATTTCATAAAAATTGTGTTCAAAGACAAAAAATTACACACTCTGCAAGACACTGTTCAATTGATTTTTTTTTTTTTAAGGGGAAAAAAAATAAGCAAAATGTCCACTGGGGGGGAAATGTTTCTAGGAGGAAAAAAGGATGCTTGAAAGAAAAATTCTACAAGAAGTCACTCAATTTTTAGAGGAAGAAAGACAAATCATTTTCAAAACTGTTAGTCTGTTAGTCTAAATCCTTTTGATAATTATAATATATAATTGTAGATCTTCAACTAGTTTTCTAGCAAATATAGCTGTTCACTGATTAGAAATATTGTAACAACAATCAGTTTCATTTTTAAAATTTGAACTTTGAAAACACAGTCCAAAATGGATGTTATTTTTTTCTTGGAAAAATTAAATATGACATGTGAAATTTACTCTGAAAGACTATACTGTCAAAATAATTACATGCCTAGAAATTAAATTTTTTTCAACTCACAGAGTGCATACAACGATTTGTGTCTTAACAAGAATGGAGTAATTTGGTACTATGGATAACAGGCAACATAATTATTGTTTTTTTAAAGTATTCAAACCAAACATTGTAAATAAACATCCTTCTACCTGTATACATATCTTTATAAAACAGTCCCAAAGAACCAGTCAAGACTATGTATTTTACACCTTTGTTTTTAAATTCTAGTGAAGCCTATTATAATACATAGAAAATCATTCCGGAAACTACCTTTCTCCTCTCAGAAAACTCATTCCCTCTCTTTTTAACAGCTAGAAAGTGAATTATAAAAACTGGTCTAAAATGAAGTATCAAGTAAGCCTTTATTAAGCACAAGAAATAAATTATACTAAGTGTTATTTTTTGAACCCAGCAGTGAGGGAAGGGGTTGTTAAGATATCAAATTTACTAAGAAAAATAATTATGTGAGAAATAAGTTGCTGTCACAACAGAGACTTGCCAGATATTGCCTTTAAATAAGTTGTTATACACACCTTTGGAGGCAATTTGTGATGCAGAAATTCATTTATGGAATTGAACCATATGAGGTAGACCAGAAAAATAAATAATAAGGCAAGTTTTTCAAGAACCGCATCATTCAAAAAGTGATACAATTTCTTACGATATTTTGAACTAGGATATTGATCTGTTTAAGTCAATGAAGACATATTAAAAAACTTCATTTTAGAGATTCTTGTCCATATCAGTGGTTTTAATAAATACCTTCCTCTCAGGGATTTCAATGCTTTGACTGAAAGAACTTCAAATAGTTATTGATGATTTAAAAGAATCCAGGGAAAGTCCTCATTGACAGACTCCTATTAAGCATAATTATTATCCTGCTGATTATCATCTTTAATAGTCATTGTGTCAGTGTTTAGGAATCTTAATTGAAATGCAAAATAGCTTTTAATTACAGACTCAACTCAAAAAATTTACTTATGCTAGTACCCATTTAATAGCAAATTATGCTTGGAGACTGGAATATAATAGGCTGCAGTTCTATTTTCTAAAATGCTGACATTTGAGCAAATGTTCCCATGGAATGTTTGCCTGATTCGTGGACTGACATTTCCTCCCTATAACTTGCTTAACTAAAAAGTAGACATGCTGGCCAAGTTCTACAGTACCCCTAGGCAGCAGTTCATTACTTTCAGTTGGAACTTATGAATACTTTCTCTTTTTCTTTTCTTTTCCCCTACCATCCTGACCCCCTCTTTGTCTCTTTATTTTGACATGCATATTATCTTAGCTGACTTTAATCATGTTTCATGAGGAGATGACATACCTTAAAAGATTAAGTTTTCACACCTGTGACTTTTGCAGAAATTCAGAATTTTATAGCATCCCATAACCTTCTTCATCTTCCCATGGTCTTTCATTATCAATAGGAGCTCTCTTATTTTATGTTAAACTAAAGATACACAAAGATACAGTTGATAGAAGTCAGCATATCTATCACTCATCCTTCACAACAGTTAGTTAGTAGATTGTCTGCAACACTCTGCTGCCATCTATATGTATAATAGAGACACAGCACTATCGGTGCATCAATACCACTTTATGTCTCATTCTAACAAATTTTGTGTGCATCTTCAGGATAGATTATTGAGAGAGAGAGAGAGAGAGAGAGAGAGAGAGAGAGAGAGAGAGAGAGAGAGAGAGAGAGAGAGAGAGAGAGAGAGAGAGAGAGAGAGAGAGAGAGAGAGAGAGAGAGAGAAGGAAAGGCAAGGAGAAGAGAAGAGAAGAGAAGAGAAGAGAAGAGAAGAGAAGAGAAGAGAAGAGAAGAGAAGAGAAGAGAAGAGAAGAGAAGAGAAGAGAAGAGAAGAGAAGAGAAGAAAAAGAAAGGGGGGAAAAGCATTAAGAAATCATTTGCTTCTCTACAAAGTACCAAAAACCCATTTGGCAATGGATTTTGGCAATCTATTGCTTTATTTGAGCTTTAAAAAAAAGAAAGAAAGAAAGAAATTAAACTAAAACCACATAATTCTTGTCCACAGATGTCACCATAATTATTATATCCTTTAACTATCGAATTTTAGCTAGAAAGGATTTCTAGAAGTTTTAATACAAAAACATAAATCTATGATTAAGCAGAAAATAGCTGTGATTTTTTTTTCAAGTTTTGTGTTAGGGTATAAAGAATTTACTCTATGTTGTATGCATTAATAAAAAAAACTTATGTTAATATTTCACTTGGCTGAGATTTATTCTATCAACAGAATGACAGTGCTAAGAAATATAAATTAATACTTAATAATTGAATATTATAATAATTATATATTGAAGAAGCCCTTTATTCCTTAAACCAAGGATTAAAATTATTTCAATCCAATGGTAAACTAACCTTTGCCAAATATAATGTTTTATGCTTCTTTCCTGGGGGAAAAAAAGGCATGGGAACACTACAGTATTTTCTAAATAATGCCTTTAATATTCACCATGCTACCTCCAACCAGTCTTTATATAAAAGCCAGAGACTGGGGGAAAAAAAAAAAAAAGGCCCAGCATGTGATCCAGAAGGAAAAAAAAAAAAAGGGTCTGTATTATGCTATTTAACAGTTAACTGCCTAGTAAAGATTTAGATTTAGCATTTATACTCCTAATGATAGACATGTATATAAAATTAAAGATCTTAAAACTTCCACAAGATTTCATGTTTTAACAATTTTATATAATTAGAACTTTTTATTATTAAAAAAACTGACATCTATAAATGAGAACATAAAAAAAAAATCTCTCTGGAAAAGCTTTTCTCTGGCACTCCAAGTAAAATTAAAAGAAACTAAAATCTTCCATCCTTTCTCCACATTTCACACTTCGCTATGAGCATACCTGCCATCAACACATCTATTTTAATCTTTAAAAAACATTTTCTTTTAATTATCAGTCCTAAAAAAATAAATAATTTTAACAACTCACTTAAAATGTCAAAACTTCTTTAGATAATACTTTGAATAAGCCACTCTAATGGCTAATTCAATATATGAATAAAAGAGAAATCCATCATAGAGTCATATAGAAAATAACCAACCAGTCAACTGACTATATATATTTCAATATCTCTAGCTATCTATTTATCTACCTGCCTACCTATTTACCTATCTATATATGTACCTACACACACACACACACACACACACACACACACACACACACACGATCATCGATAAATAAGATTCATTTCATACAATGAGGACAAAGACAGCAGAATCTAATTGTGAACTAAAGTAACTTTATTGAAATTAAAGATTTCCTTTTATCTAGATGTCTAATAATATATACATTGCTTTTTAATGCCATAAATTAGAAATAATTTGTAAACATTTAAAGAACAAAATTGAAGGGAGGATGAATTGATCTTACATACCAGTTAAAAAGTAAAAATGCAAATAAAAGAAACTAGAAACATTCCCACTAAATTATTTTAAATATCTGTTTCTTATTGGAATGGTAACAAATTAATAATAACAAAAGTTTTTTTTTTTTAAATAAAAAACACTGCATTCTTATTAAGCTGAAATAAAATATCTTTGCTTACTTTGTTATTTTACTCTGGATAGACATATTTGTCTGATTTTAAGAAAGGTAAACATAATCTATGTTCACAAAAATAAAAAGAAAATATAAGATGTTTTATAAGTGAGATCTGTTGATTTATTTAGAGTATGATCTGAATAGTTGTAAGTTGATTAATATACAACATTTGACATAAATTAGGGTATCCTTGTACTGCATAAGGGATATAATTTCTACAGTAATTTAATCAAGTAATTATCTCCTGTACTTTAGTTAAGATACAATAAACCTAAAAATGCTTTTCTATGAATAAAAATTCCAGACCTTCTACCAGAATCTTTAAAAAACTCATAATTGATTTCCTTACTGTCTAGCATATACATTTATTTCCACATCCAATTAACATATACATGTGCATTTATTTTATCATTACATTAATCTGTTTAATTCATATAAAATAATTATGTAAAGTAATTATGTTGAGTTAACTAAGATAATATTTGGGTTTTGGTTAAGTTTGGTCTAGACAACAGAGTCACTGTTATAAATGGACTGGTTGTGCTAAATACAACAAACATATCTTTGTGTGGTCTGCTAATTATAAGTAAAATTCCAAATGTTATTAGCTGTTATCAAAATTACAACCCCACCTCGACCTAATAAAACAAAACAATCTGTTTGAACAGGTAGAGTGGAGCTTTCATGAAGTGTTCTCTCGAACATAAATTCTTAAGGAACTATAAAGAAGTTTTTAAGTGGTTTTGGATTTGAATTAGATAGCTCAGACCCATAAAAGGTTTTTAAAATAGGATTTATGCCAGATGACATATTATGATCTACCTATCAAAATTCATGAATATTAATTCAGACTGAAAAAAATTAAGTTTTTCTCTAAGGGCCACCTGGGCACATTAATAAAAAGGAATAAAGATTTACTTTTAAAAATTCGATAAAAGTGAAGAAAGCCTAAGCTGATTAATATAATTAAGCTTGGCTACCAAAAAAAAAAGTGATAACAGTCATCACTCACACTAATGTACATCAGAGTATATGGCCACCAAAACAAGCAAAGGAAAGGAAACATCAATTTCAGAAAAATCCCACTCTTCAAAAGTTTTCTAAAGAAGACAAAAGCCATTTCTAGTAACTAAAGTAATGAGTTTGACTATCTATGCAGATTAAATTCATCACACATTTGTTCCACTTCTTAATTAAAACTGCCTATCAGCTTAGTAAAAAGTTTTAAAATTACATGTCACAAATACATAAACAACTAAATTTGTATTAAATGCATAAAACATTAACTTAATTGCATGTAAAGAAAATCTTTTTTGCCTATCTTTTATAGCTGTTTTATTTCAATCATTACATCTCCTTGAAACTGCTTCTAAATACTTATATAAATCCTACTCACCTTCTGTTCTTTGCTAAACAAAATGATTTCCTATAAACTATACCTTAATAATTTAACAAGCTTACAATGCTTTTGGCATTTTTACACATTACATCACAATTAAAATTAATTCCAAATCTGGTTGAGGAAAAATATAAGAATGTGATATTTAAATTGCAAAATATGGAATCTCTCATATGCTGTGTTTTGTAATTAAAGAATGCAATAAAGAAAAGTTGCATTTATGCTATTCATACTAGAAAATCAAAAATTCTATAAAACAATACATTCACAAGAATTGTAATGACATCCCTCTCTGCAATTTTCTTAAGAACACAGCCAAGTTAAAAGAAATATCATGCATACTAGGAAGTAACTACCATTTCTTTGCTTGTATAAGCAGCAAGCATTCCAAGACTTCAAGAGTTATTTTTAAGGCAACCTACTTATTTGGATGCAATCTTGATATTGTCAAAATAAAAAATAGTCAGTATTCTCAACTATCACAACCAACTTTAGGTCTTCCTTCATGCCAATTTTCTACGAGGGACACTGGTAGAATTCCCTTACACAAAAATCATTTAATCAGTGGAATGAAAATAAATTCATACAAGGATTCAACATGGAACAAAACACCTTTTCACTCACAAGAATTCAAATGTCAAACCATGGTCAAAGTAGGGTGGAGAAGGACTAGAGGAGCTGAGCTTCACATCTTCAAGTTTTGGGACCTTCTCTTCAGAAGTCTGCAGTCTCCATCAAAACAAGTTGAGAAAGATGTGAGGTCTTATTATATCAGAATGGGTATCATTTTTTTAAGGCATTCAACAAGAAAAAAGACAAGTATGGAATATTCCTTGTTCATTCTGGTAATTCTTAAAAGGTGTATCAAAACCTTTTTGAGCTGCAGTGAAGGATAGAGTAGTAAAGCTCTTGTAATGGACTAAATTTTGATGCACTTTTAAAAGAATCAATACATTATGCACTCACAATGTTCAGCACCCAATAAGAAATGATTTATGGTGTATATTTTGGAACTCCATTTCCTTATTTTGGCAGAGTGAGAACTGTATCAGTCAAGGAGTCAGGAAACATGGGGTTCTATTGGGTTCTACAATTTGTGGAATATTGGGAAAGGCTGTTGACTTCACTGATCCATCGTTTTAAGGTGCTGAACTAGATTCACCATTCTCTTCCAGTTCTAAAATGATAAGATATTATTCAATAAATAACAAGGAACCTCAAGTATTAATTCATAGAATCTCAGAGCTGGAAGGTACCTTAGAGTCAACTAGCTCAACTAATCGCCATAAATCTTCCTTTTCCTCCCCCTGCCTCAGTGTATTTCTCTTTCTCTCTCTTTTCCCAAGATCATTAAAACATAGTATAACTATGCCTAAGCCTTATCTAATTATATTACCTTTAATGGACTACTATGACAGCAGAGTTAAAAGCCTCTTCCTATTTGAAAGTATGCAGGTTTCTCTTTATTTAGTCTTTTATCATTGTTTATTGATATTTACCTTTTTATATTGCTCCTAACTCCTGTGTTTAACCCATGAAGTTTCTCCACAGCTGTGGTGTTTTCATCAGGAATGCTTGGAAGTCTCCTATTTCATTAAAAATCCATTTTTCCCCCTGTAACATAGTGCTCAGCTTTGCTGGGTAAATTATTCTTGGCTTTAAGTCCACATCCATTGCCTTCTAGAAGATCTCTGCTCCCTTTAAAGTGGTAACTGCTAAATTATGTGTGATCTTGACTGTGGCTCCTCAGTATATGAATTCTTTCTATCTGCTTGCAATATTTGTATTTTTACTTGGAAGCTCTGAATTTTGGCTATAATATTTCTGAGAATTTTTATTTTTCAGTTTCTTTTTGGAGATGTCATATTCTTTCTATTTCTACTATGCCCTCTGATTCTGAGTGATTTGGATAGGTTTTGATTAAAATTTCTTGAGATACAATGCCTAAGCTCCTTTTGGGTGATATTTCAATTTTTTCTACCTTTTTTTTTCAATATTTTGACTTTTTAAAAAAAATTTCTCATTGCCCCATGATATCATTGGTTTTTGTTTGGTCATTTCTAGTTTTCAAGAAGTTTGCTGCTCAAAGAGATTTTTTTTAAAAAGGAAAATTACCTACGCACACACACACACATTCATAGAAGCTCTCTTCTCAGGGCAAAAAAAAAAAAAAATAGAACTCAAAAGAATGTCCATCAATTGGGGAATGGCTCAATAAAGTGTGATATGTGTATGCGATGGAACATTATTGTCCTATAGGAAATGATGAGCAGGATGGAAGAAAAGGAAAGAAAAGGAAAGGAAAAAAAAAAGAAAAGAAAAGGAGAGAAAAGGAGAGGAAAGAAACCTGGAAAGTCTTCCATGAACTCAAGCAAAGTAAAATGCATTATGTACAAAGTAATAGGAATGTTCTGCTATGATCAGCTGAAAATAACTTTGCTATTCTCAGCAGTGCAATGATCCATGACTACAAAGGACTTATGATGAAAAATCCTATCCATACTCAAAGAAAGAACTGATTGTATCTAAATATAAATTGAAGTATTCTCTCTTTCTCTATCTCTCTCTTTTTTTAAACTTAATTTTTCTTGAGGGTTTCTGTTTTCTTTAGAATAGGAGATCTATGTTTTCTTTTACAACTTTACTTTTATAGAAATGTTTTGCATAACTTCACATATGTTTTCTTAATTGTGCGTGGGGATAAGGGAGAGAAGCTAGAACTCAAAAATTTTAAAAAACAAATGTGTAGAGGGCTGAAACTCTTGAGTCGATGCCGACTCGGACAGCCGAGCACTTGAGGTTAACTACCGATTGGGCAATACTCTATGTGCATATGCTTGAAAAATGGCCCTTCCCACTATCCTGTGCTGGCTTTATTGATATATACAGAGAATTGTAGGAGGGACTAGGGGGTGGGATAAGACTAGCCAGGGTCACTTTGCCATTAGATGAGGAAGAAGGAGGTTGCAGAGATCCTGCTTCCATTCCCTTCACTTCTACTCCTAAAGACCAAGAATAAAGACTAAGGACTTTTGCTTATCCTGACTCTGGCTGATTCTAAGGTATCCAGGGTGCTAGTGCGGTCGCTACACAAATGTAAAAAAAAAAATTCTGTTTTAAATGTTAACTGAGGGGGAACACTAAATAAGTGAGTCAGCAAATGAATGAATGAATAAACAAACAAATAACAAATAATTTTTAAAAAGATATTTGTTGTTTGGGCAAGGTTTTGAACATGCTGTGCCAACCTCCTAATTTTTTTTTTCCAATTATTTCTTCCAGAGCTCTTACATCTTTTCCAAACTTTTTTTTTCTAATTTATTCCATTTATAAAAATATTCTATTTTCTATATGCATATTTCTATGGGGAAGAGCTTATTCTTCCTTATTTCACAGTGTTCTTATAACTGATTTGTCATGTCCTAAAAAAATCTATCTCTATAGGATTAAGCAGATGCGAGTGTTAAAAACAGCACTTTACATTATCATAAAGTTGATGTCAACAACGCTGGAAAGCAAATCAATAGGGAATGAATCATAAATATAGAGATAGATAGGAATTTGGGAGCCATTTAATTCCAAGATTTTCATTTTTTATTCGAGGAAACTAAGACCCAGGAAGAATATATGACTTGCTTGGTGACTCAGAAGCAGTAAGCATCAGAAGGGAGATTTTAACTAATGTCCATTGACTCAAGAGATAGTCTTCCTTCAGCTCTACCGTGGTCTTCCCCTAGAGAACTGCATCCTGTTCTAGCTGTACCAAGAGAAGCTGTTTGTAGAAGGTGGAGTAATATGAAAAGAACTGTTAGAAACTAAAAGACTGAGATCAATTTCTAGTTCTTTCAAGCTAACATAGAAGTGCAAATTAATAAGCTGACAAGCTTTCAGAACAAAATTATGGCTGGTGAGAAATGTGTGAAAAGGCAGGGATTCAAGGTAGAAAATCAGAAATAACTTATTTTTCTAACTAAAGATTCTATATTGTCTTCAATCAGCTTTCTCCAATTTCTCAATAGAGGTAGGTAAACTCTAAACTCCAAGGGCTCTGTGAATAATAAAGTCATGAGAGAGAGAGAGAGAGAGAGAGAGAGAGAGAGAGAGAGAGAGAGAGAGAGAGAAAGAGAGAGAGAAACTATAGTTTTAAGTGGGGTAAGTAGTACTTATTGATATTTTTAACATTTTACATTTAGCAAGTCTTAAACTAAGCACTAGGAATATCAAAAAACAAATTAAAAAATGCAAGTACAGAGAAGGAGATGAAAAATCCTGAGATATACTCCAAATTAATTTACAGATCAGAAACTGAAGCAAACATGGGTTAAGTGACTTGCCTAGGGCACAGAACTACTAAGTGTCTGAAGCCAGAGTAAGACTCACAAAGATGAGTCTTCCTGACTTCAGGTCTGGCATTCTACCCACTGAGCAACTTAGTTCTACATATTCTTTAAATTGGAGTTATATTTTTTAAAAAGTGAGTTAACTGTCATTTGGCAATTATTGTCATTAAGGAAATATAAAAGTTCTATTGCCATGTCTCAGCACTACATAGAAGTCACTTTTTTGGTTTGTTTTTAAACTATGAAAATAAAATACAAACTTTGGCAGACTCTAGCAAACTGGAATGGCTTTAAAGACAGTTGCTAGTGGAAGATACTCTGATGTCTGAGGACAGTCTACCTAAGTTTAGTTAATTTTTAATACTGTTTAATACCAGAAGTTTTCAGTTTTAAAGAATTTTTTTTTTTAATTCATGAAGATTGTCTTTTAGGCACTGAGGTATTATGAATAATCTGTATCAGTGAAATGAGTATGTCTTAACTGGAAGTTAAGAGAAGAATGAAAGGAGAAGCAATAATTGTAGATTTTTTTCAAAAAATTTGACTTAGAAAGGGAAGAGAGATAAAGGATGGTGATTAGTGGGGAAGAAGGAAATTGATGAGGATTTTTTGAAGATAGGGAGACTCGGGCATGTTTGTAGGCAAGAAGGAAGAAATCAACTGGGAAAAAATGAAGATTAGGTTGATGAGTATAATAGAGCGTACAATTTGCTAAAGAAGAGAAGGGAATGGAATCAAAGTTTCATGTTTAGGGATTGACTTTGGTGAAGAGAAGGACAGTCTCTTAAACAGAAACTGGAATGAAGGAAAAAATGTTAAGACTCAAAACCAAGTCTTCAATTCCAATTCCAGCATTCTTTGCATTATACCAAGAGGCCTCCTAAAATAATAACCTTTATTAATATTTTTCTAATATTAACTTCATATATGAATAATGAAAATATTATTGCACATATTATATACATGAAGAAATTTAGGTCCCAAAATTTAGAGTGTCATGGCCTTAATTTGAACTCAAACACCTTTAATTCTAAATCCTACCTATATTCCACTAAATTTTATTGTTTATTTGTAAAGATATAAATCTCCTAATTAAAGGGTCTTTCAAATGAGGAGAGATTCTATTTCTCTGAAGTTGTTATGCTTGTGACCCTACCTTAAAATGAGGTTAGGGGAGAGGGTCTCATGGGGAGGATTCTATCCAATCCTATAATACAATGAATGATACATGATTATCAGAGGATCTATGTTAGAACTCACAAAATCTCCAAAATCATAATGGAATAATTAGGGGAGCAAAGAATTCAAAGCTCAAATAAATATTAAATACTCCTACAACAGCAGCACAGAAAAGATTCCTAAGTTTTCTCCAAACAAAAAAGGCAAAAAAGGCACTAGATAATTTGTTCCAATTTTGATGACGACACCAGGCTAGTTTACTGTTTTTAATAACCAGTGCATTTCAATCACCTCTCACTTTCTCCCACATAAGATCCAATCAGCCTTTCAATGACCTATTTCATGAGTCATAATCTTATGAATCAGAGAAACATCTTCAGTCAGTATTTCCCAGACTGCTGTGGGTTTGTTCCAAGAACCAATTTCATCTTCATTGGTTTCCTACAGGAAACCAGATCAACTTCCTATTATTTTATTTTCCTTACTTTCAGCATAGCCCACATAAAATTAACTGGAAGTGAGAGTGATAGAAGACTTTATTCTGCATAAAGAGAAGCCAAAATAAACAGTATTCAATAAGAGTCTAGACGTCACTGATTCAAATGGACCAAACTTCAGAATGTGCTAAGATTAGAACTTTGTTTTCCAAGCATGCTGAAAAAAGAATGATTTGTTTGGATCGACCTTATTGCAAACATTACACTCTGCTGCTGGAGAGGATTTCTGTTTAGTTCTCAAAATTTGGTATCAATCAATATAATCATTCCTATTAAGAGTATATCTATCCTAGCCTCCTAACATATTTATAGAGAAATAAGTAAATTAATAGGAAATGAAGAAGGAACTGAGCATACTGAGAATAGACATGGCTTAATGACCAATTAAAAATCTCTGGAACAATAGAAGATCATTTTTATCTCCATCATCTAGAGCAGACATTTGATAAATTCTTGTTGACTATTATGTCAGTATCCTAGTTCCCTTTTCCCACTGACACACCACATGCTGTAATATATAGTGATCTATTTGGCATCAAGATTTAGGTTCAAACATTCATTGGTTAACTGAAGATGGAAAAACACTATAATCCTCTGATATCTGACAGACCTCCCTCACATAATTGTTGTGAAGCTCAAATTATATGATGTTGTGTGTGTGTGTGTGTGTGTGTGTGTGTGTGTGTGTGTGTGTATATACGTATATATATGCTGACTTATATGGTTATTTAAATATATATATATATATACATATATATATATACACACACACACACACACACACACACACACACACACACACATACACGTACACTTACAGCACCTCTCCAAGTTTCAGAGAAGGTCTACATTAATAGAGAGCTTCCTCATTTGTAATTCATCATACTGACAAAAATTGTAGCTCTAATCTCCTATTTATATGTAAAAATTAAAAGAATTTGAATAATGTCATGTTTTATTTTCCATCCTTTGACCCAGTAGCCAAAGTTCCCCTCTTTCCCATTGTAGTCACAGGGGAATAATTGAAGACAAGCAAAAGATCACTGACAAGATTTGAAAATATCACATGTTCCAAAGGCACAAAGTCAGGTGATGAAGTTGGCCTTTTAACTCCCAGTCTTAGTCTCCAATAAGCAAAACAATTTTTCTGAACTAGCTAGTTTCCATATATTCTTAATGAAATAGCATAGCATGATATCCTCAAAAGCAAAGATGTATAATATGGAAAATGTTTTTGTCCTCATTCTTGTCAGCTATAGGCTTTAAAATATATGTGCTTGTTAAAGGAAAACTTGCTACTTGGTTCCAATTTGAAACTTAATTTAAAACCTCCTCAACACTCCCACTCATTAATCCAACATAGAACCCCTCTAGGGCCAAACAGAACAAGTCTGATTCTTCTTTTACATGACAACCCTTCAAATATTTGAAGATCACTGTCATGTTCCTCCAAAAGCCGTAGGCTAAAAAACACTAATTACCTAAAACCATCCTAATGTGACACAATTTTGAAATACTTAATAATAATGGTAACCTTTCTTTGACCATGCTCCTAAATGTCCTTCTCCTTAAATGTGGTTTCCAGAACTGAATATGAAATATGAAATGATGGTAACAAAGAGTAAAATGAGTTCAGTGTCCCAATTCATTTATATATTATATACCAAATAATGAAAAGGACATTGAACTTCAGGCTCCTCAATGCTACTTTTTCCTAAATGTATAACCTTGAAAAAAATCACTTAGCTTGTCTATTTCTCTACTTCATACATATAAAACTAAGATGATAATATCTTCAAATTTGCAACAGTTATTATAAAGAACTACATAAATGTGAGCCATGATTACTATACTCTATTACATTAATATTGACAGTAATATCAAATTAGGCAATGAGTTTTGCTTGATCGCAGAAAGCAGAACAAAAACACTAGATGGATGTCACAAAGGAGTAGATTTTCATAAGAAGTACAGTGTCTGGCACACAGTAAGCATTTACTAAAGTTTTATTAATTGAGTGGTTTTACTTTTATCAGAGGAAAAAATTTCTAGAAATTGTTGTCAGTCCTCCAAGAGCAGAATGGGTTCCTAGGCTAAGTAATGGGTTCTTCTTCAATGAAAGATTTTGAGCAAAGAGATAGATATTAATTATTTTGGAGAAAAGTTAAATAGAACAAAAAATCTCATATAGCCAACATTTGATTGCCCTTTATATTATCAGCATTATAGTCTACTGAAGCAAAAATTAATGTCCTAAACAATACAGACCTCCTAAAATGTCATATAATTGTTATCCTACATTACTGAGAACTATGACAACAGAACGAATGCAAGCTCTGGCAGTTCCTATTAGTCTTTAATGGCCTTAAGTAGGTGAAGGACTACTCATCTTTCATCAAAGAACCAGTCTAGTTTAATTCAGAGAAACTAGTTCACCTTTTCTCATCTCAGAAGCTATCCAACAATTACTAAGTTATACAATGATTGATATCTATGTTATTGAAAGAAGGATCCACATCTGATAAATCTCAAGTTCTTGAAGGACTGATATCAGTACAAATTCAAAAATTTACTCTTTTAAGTTATAGATTTCTAAAAAAATAAATTATAATACTATTTGTTATCATGGTATCTTATTTAGTTTTAATCAACTGGGTAATACCTGAGCTCTAGAAGATAAATTGAGAAATAAAAATCCTTAAATTACTTCACCCCAGGAAAAGTATGAGTCAGAAACACAACTATTTCAAGGAATGCATGCAATTGCAAGGTAGATAATTGGTATGAGAGGTTATTCTCTTCAATATACAGTAGGAAATAAAGAGCAATCTGGAACACAGATAACCAGTATGGGGAAACTGGACAACTCATCTATTTTCACAATACTTAACATTTGCAGTATACTGAATACCCAATATAAGTACTTTTAAATATAAGGACAAAAATCTTATTTGATAGTGACCTATGATTTTTGAATATCAACCATTTTGATAAACATCATCAGTACTATTCTTCATTTACACACAAAAGTTGAAACTTAAACATATTCTTATCTATATAGCTTACATGTTTCTTCCATTATGTTAGAATATGATAATCTGCAAGCAAATTCCTAAAATCTTACTTGAATATAATATTTACCTATTAAAAACGATATACATTTTTTAAAAATTTACTTAGTATTCAGTTAATCTGAATGTTACAACCAAAAAAGTCAAAGAGAGACCGCAGAAACTATGTGATTCAAGGATTAGGTAAAGACTGAGGGAAGCCAATATTTCAATTCCAAAAATTCCCTGAAATCAGCCTGAGACAACAGTTTTAACTTTTGGTAATACAGGTCACTGCAAGTGACATCTGTGAGTTAATAAATGATAAAAAGCATCATTTGTTAATTAGCTCATAAAAAAGCATTAAATGATAGATTTTATTCTTTGGGTAAAATAGCAGATATGACAGTTAACTTTAATGACAATATCTGGATAGCTTTCTTGAAAATTAAAATAAACTTGAGTCTTCAAGTGAGGAAGAAGAAAAAAAGTTTTACCATGACTAATAAAGAATATAGCAAAGAAAACATATAATAAATACCTAACTGTATAATGATCACAATTGAGATAAAAAGAAGGAAACTTACTATTATACAAATTTATAAATTTCTGAAAACTAAAATATTTAACAGTTCACTAAAATAAATATCATCATATCACAAAGTTCGATAACAAAGAACAATTTCTCATAATGTGCACTTTGGGAAAAAAATTTAAAAGACTAATTTATCTGTCTCTTCAGTCAAATGTTCCTTTATAGCAAAGATAATAGGAAAACAATGCAAGAGGGTTTTAGCTTTACACTGTTAAAAATGGTATCTGTCAACAATCCTCCTTCAAACAATTTCATAGACCTTCCCATTATGACTGATTTTTTAGCATCTGATGAAGACCAAAGAGTCACATTCACAGGAGTGTTTAGGAGTTAAAATAGAACAGAAAAACAAAATTCTACAAATACACATTTTTCCCTAGATGATTTTTGTTTAAACAGAGACAAAGAAGACATGCTTTTCAGTGAGGCTAACTCTAACAACAGATTGCCATATCATATGTAATTTAAAATCTGATGGAGAAATACAGGGCCCAAAAGGTTACTCTCATGGTAAATACACATATGTTTCAAAGATAGAACTTGAATCCCAATCCTTCTTGCCTCTAAGGCTGGGTTTCTACATTCTATGTCACACTGGCTCTCATGCCCTTGCCTTGGAAAACAGATAAAGAAATCAAATCAGAAGATGGGCACTGTCTGTCTTTCTATGAGAATAGAGTCTTTTCCTTTAATTGCCTTTTTTAATTCTGAAGAGTTATTTTAAAAGGATGAAGAGGAAATAGATGCTAATAAGGCATCATATGTGTGTGTGTGTGTGTGTGTGTGTGAATGTTGTTCACAGTTCAATTTTTAATCTGAATGGGAAACAGACACTGCAGTTCAAGGGAAAAATCATTCTCTCCCAGACTATAGTGAGTAGCAAAATGTCTTTTATCAATTTGTATGTATATGGTACCATTCTGGGAAAAAAAAAATGAATATAATGTTTTATGGAATTATTTTAGACCAATGATTATTCAGAAGAATCATTTCACCACTACGTTTCTTACAATTTCTATATGGATCCATATGATGTTACTTCTTCTTTTCCTTTAACAACAGAAACATAGATGATAGATAAATTACATCCTGTCTAGGAAAGATGATAATTATAAACCAGCAACTAATTATGACAAGTTTGCATAGTAAGTGTAGTTTTCCTAATTAAAACATATATATACACACATTAGAAGAGCCATCAATAATCTTAAACAACTTCCAGGAATGGAATTGAATCCCTCTCTTATTTTACTTACTCCAATAGTAAGCAATATATTACTAAGGCAATAATTGGGACTGAGAAAATTCCTAAAGCTTTGTGGATAACATTTTCAGGATTTCTGGGATTAATATACCAAGTTTTTGAAAAGTAAATGTGTAAGATATAGAGAGATTACTGGAAAATTTGAGAAAAAGAGCAGGAATTCAACAATAGTTTGTTGAAGCTTAAGAGCAGAAAAAGATGAAATAATTTTCATGAGGAGGGAATAACAGTGAGCACAACAGAGCAAAATTCAGCTTTCAAAAAGCTTGCAGCTTTCTTTCAACTAACACTTTAAATGCCTATTAAAAAGAAAACATATTAAGATAGTCTATGGGTTGAAATTTCATTTTCCAGGATGTTTCCAATATAATTTAAAATGAGAGAAAATAACAAAAGATCAAAGCTTGGGGCTTACTGTAGCAATGTAAAATGAAATAATGTTATCTTAGAATTGGTAGTAACATTTTCTTATACTGTTGAATAAGAAACCATATGTTTAAAAAGAAAATTATTTTAAATAATAATTCCACATTAGTATCACAATTTTCTAATATTTAAAGGCCTTCAATAATTACAAGAAACAACATGAGTGCTCGTTCTGGGAGTGGCTTTCATTCCAGAACTTGCAGTTGCTTTCTATGTCATTACTTGATAAAAATATAAAAAACGTCTTACTTTGACATGGCTCTGGGCTCCTAAGTTGTAGATTTCTGTAGGTTTCACTTCATTAATTATCTTCACAAGGCAGGTACTGTCCGTGAGATCACCATAATGTAATTTCATATCTTTGGGGTTCAAGAAGATACCATTAGGAAAAAAAAAGGGAAATAAGAGAGATTAAGAAAAACTAAAACAGATAAGCATATTTAGAAAGTTTAGAGCCTCCTGTGAAATAAGGAAATTTATTTTCATGGACTCATTAGCAGTAAAATTTAATTGGTACTTTAAAATAACTTACACAGAAGATGTCAAAAGATCTTTTTAAAACTATTATTTTATCACATGCAATAAGTTCAATAAACATTTAGTAAGTTCCTATTATATTCAAGGAACTATAATTAAATTAAATAGATGTTTATTGAGCTATTATTATGTGCAAGGCAATGAGCCAGATGATATATATATTCATAATTCACACTTTTTCATTAAAAATTCTAAGAAATAGGCTATGTGAAAGCTGAATGTTATGGAGGGGAGAAAAAAATCCCTATTAAATGTCTATGCCTTTAAACAAGAAAAAAAATCACAGCAAGAAAATTGGTCAGGAAAATACTTTTGTACTTGTTCCTAAGTTTTTGTCTAGAGGCTCTCTAAGTGCTATAAGAATCACTGTTATTATATTATTCTCTATTCCTCCCAAATTCAAAAGAATTAGTTTATATTCCCTGTTTAGTAAAAGATCTAATTCCAAAAATGACAATCAAAAAGTATTCTACTAAAGGCTCTTCAGTCTACTTCAGTTAAATGATATATTGGATCCATTTAACTATATTTATAAAGGCCTGACTGGTATGAGATAAAATAAAACAGCAGAAAAATGGCTGGATTTGGAATCTAGCTCTGTTATATTACAACTGTGTAGAAGTAGGTGAATTGTGATGACCACGTATTTTAAAATCAGCCAGGGTCAGGAATTCAGGTTAAGGGAAAATCTTCGATCTTTACTCTTTGTGGAGGTGAAAGTGGATCACAATAGAGATGTGAACAGCCGCAACATGAACCCGGCCAGCAGTCTCTCTCTGCCTCTCTCTCCACCCACCCAAATCATCCCTACATCATTTCCTATATAATACATCAGAACTTGCACAAAGAGTGGGTGGGGCATTTCTTTCTCCAAGCATATATTAATAGAGCATGGTCCAATTACTATTTAGCCTCACATGCTTGGGACCTCAGTGGATCAACTCGAGCTTTAGCCCTTTACAATGAATCACTTAACTTTACTGGGCCTTATTCTCCTCAATCTCCAAGGTTTCTGTTAACTCACAATTTATGATTCTATAATTTAAAACATTAATGCATTTACTAATAACTTTTATATTATTTTCAAAACACCTTGTTATTTTCTTGTGCAAGTCAAGAAGTAGCCTAAAAGTCTCCAAGAAGGAAGGAGGAGCAAAAGGATATTAAATGATTTAGCCTAAGTCTTAGAGCTAAGGAGTTAGGTTTCATTTGAACTTAGATCTTTAACTCTAAATCCAGCACTCTAAATATTGTGCCAAGAGGAAGATTTCTAAAGCTTTGGGAATTTCCCCATTGAAAATTTATGGAAATACATATGATTAAAAAGTACAAAGGGGTTGCAATCTGCTTATGTGGAGGGACTGAATGCCAATGTAATCACTGATTTATCAGATAACCAGTAAGGCACATAACCCTGAACTATGTCAGCTTCAGAAATAATGATCTTATTCACTTTGCACAAGAATCAGAAACATTTTCAAGGTGAATATTTGACATTTTAAATAAAATACAATAATTTATTAGTCTTCTATTAGGAAGACTGTGCCTGTAGCTGGAGGAGATAACTAATTTGGATAAGATATAGCCCATTACTTAGGAGACTTAAGTACAGTTAAGTACAGAGAATATACATCAACATAGACAGCTATAGCAGACATCATGTGAGAAATAGAGTAGTGAAATACAAACCACAATGTTATGTTAAATCTAAAGGTTATTACAGTCCTCCCAGATCAGAAAAATCAGGGAAGTCTTCATCAAAGAGATAATGCACTTTGAAGCACAGGTTTAAATATTTGGCTATGTCCTCTTCAAGAAAGGCTGCCTGCTCTGCCTAATATTGAGATGTTTACAAAGCTAGGGGCATATGAAAATGTGATAAACTATTACTTATTTACTATGAATGATATTCCTCTTACCTTAGGATACTTAATTTTTTTAAAATGTATTTTAATTGATATACTTGCTGATCACATGCTCCTGCCTTCATAAATGAATTTAAACTTTTAAAATTAAACATAATAACTTAAGTTTAAAATAAAAGAACAAAAAAAAATGGGGGAGGGAAAGAAATAAATTATGCCAATATTTCAAGGAATGCAGATGATTTCAACAATATGGGTACACTCCTAACTGTATACAAACCTTCTATGTTTTAGAAGATGGTTTCCGGTAACTGTGGCCAAAAGAGTTTGACTTGGAGACCACCTCTGTGATCATGAGCCCTGCAAACTTACTGATAAATTCCTGAGACCATTGAGGTCTATATTCAAAGCCTTTGCAGCTTAGTAGGATCCCAAAGAGCTTATTTTTCTTGGGGATAACATTTGAGAAGTCAGAATCATCTCCACATCATGGTGCCAGACTTCAATAAAGGCAGAAAATTAGCATTCTCCATTATTTGTATAAAAGGGCCTCACAGTTTGAAGTGCATAGGTCATCAGATAATTAGTATAGTACAGTTTTCCACATCAGAGTACATTGTCCTACTTGGGTAGCAAAGCCCCTTCTACCCCAAAGAAGTTCTATTACTTTTAGGAATCCAACCTCAATTTTATCCTAGGGGGATGTTCTAGAAACTTAGAAGCAGGAAATGTTCTCTTCCTAAGGCATGCAAATAATGAGCAATACAGACAAGTAGTTCAAAAATAAATGAGATTTGACAGGAGTAAAAAATAGGTTTTAAATGCTAAATTATTTTTATCATTCTTTCTAGGTATGCTTGAAAAGAAAATATACATTAGAAAAAATATCTTACTTCCTTCAATATGAGCCTGAGGGTTCTTATAAAGATGTTCAATCCTCCCTGTGTTGAAGGAACTTGATCGACGTACGATTCCATGGACCTATGTTGTTGTGGTTTTTATAGAAAAAAAAGAAAGCAAATTACATAAAAGAAAAGTATAATATAATGGCATAATATAAAACAGAACAGGACACATCTTTTAAATAAATAAAAAGGTTGACCTTTTTTGAACAAATAATTGGAAATAGTAGAAATGGCTAATTTTTTTTTGGCTGTTCCTCCAGGTCTCTCTTCCTAACCTTAAAAAACATACACATACAAACCTCACAGGTAATTGGTTAATTATGTGGTTTCAGAATGAAAGCTTAACGCTAGCTACCACAGGCTAGGATTTTCCAAACATACACACACATACACACAGAATATTGCTGACAGGCCTATCTCTGTATTCTGAAACTGAAGACAGACTACATATAGCAGTATCAGTGAGGAAAAACCATCCGCCTGTTTAATACATAATAAATCTTGCTTTGGCTCCTAATGCTAACATTATTTTCCCTATTGCCTTAGACACTGTTTTCTCTGAGAGAGAGAACTGAATATTTCTGGACTTTTGAAGTATGATCAGAGTGTCAGTGTATTTACCAACTAAAATTGAATGTTTTTCATATAACTTTGATTTTTCTCTTCTGTTAAGTTGAAAGGTAGCATAAAAGCTTTAGATGACAGAAAAAAGGAAAGAGGTGGATCAGTTATCAAAAATGAGACACACCAGATGCACAGACCAAGCCGGAAAGAAAAGATTGCTGACATCACAGAATCCAAGTAAGCAGAAGCTTCAGGCAGAATCCTATTCTCTAGAATATATGAGTGAAAAGAGGGCATTTTAAATTTCATCCTTGAATAAACTGAAATAATATAAACAATTAAAACAAGAATATGTACCAGTCTGATGGTAAAGAAAAGGGAAAATGTTTAAGAATTAATTCTGCTTCCTCCTTAAGCAAAGATTATTCCTTTTGTATTGCCAGTGTTAATTTCAGATTGTCACAAACTGGATAAATGCCAAGCCTGGAATGACAGCTTTAATTTCCATATCTGACTTACTTTTAAAGTCTTCCATAAAATATTTAGTGGATTCTTTTTTTAAAAAACCATCTTAAAGTCTCTTTTTTTAATGCTACTATTTCTCCCCCCCCCTGCCTTTTTTTTTTTTTTTTTTTTTTTTTTTTTTTTGCTGAGGCAGTTGGGATTAAGTGACTTACCCAGGGTCAAACAGCTAGGAAGTGTTATGTGTCTGAGACCAGACTGAACTCACATCCTCCTAACTTCAGGGCTGGTGCTCTCTATCCACTGCACCACCTAGTTACCTGTCCCCATTTTTCAAAACTAGATTAATCTTATGTAAAATTTTGAGACCTCTATCATTAGAGAAATTGAACAAAAATAAATCTAAATACAAATATTGGTGTCATTTTTATATGTAACACATATTGTACAAAATTTTATATTAATTTAAAACTTTTCAATCTAAATTTTGTGATGCTAACAACACTATTTTTCCTTGAAACATTTTAATTTTGCTAATTATAGCTAAATATTCTGTTTGACAGTTTAGCCAAAACACTTTAAAAGTATTTTTTTAAAAGATTAATACCAAAAAAGCTCATTAAATATGATACTTATATGGGACACAGCTCATTACTCTGAGTTTTCAGAACATAAACATTGAAAACTAAGAAACATTATATGCAAATATAGAAAAGGGGGTCAGCAAAGAATGAGATGGACAGACAGTTTCATGGAAACAATGAAGATGAACTTTGACAGGCTTCAAGATATAGTGTAAGACAGAAGAGCTTGGCATGCTATGGTCTTTGGGGTCATAGAGAATTGAACATAGCTGTATAACCACACAACAAATACAGCTGTACAGCTTTAAATTACATCTTTTAGAAATATTTACATGGAAAGAAAAAAAATCATTAAGTCCTTCACTTTTATTTTTGCCAAATTTACAAAATATAAACTTATTATAAACAATTACAATTAATTCACAAGTTTAGGGATTTAAAAAAAAATTCAAGTATACATATTAAAGTCTTAATCATAAGTTTTCCCCATCTTGAATTAAGGATTCTCATTACTTAAAGAGAAAATTTGTCTGGAGAATAAGAAAGCAAAAGACTAAAGACAGATCATCAAACTTTTAGCAATGAAAAACAATACTAAGAAAAACAAACTATCATATCACATTTTTTACCTTAATTAATAAGACCAAATATTACTATCTCAAAAAGATAAAATGTTTGATACGTTTACATATCAATTCTGATACAAGCCAGAGGTGGATCTTACAAATCATGGTGAGAATCAAAGAAACAGTTTACATTCATCAGTGATAGCAAGTAACATACCATCTAGGGATGCAGTGCACTTTACCTGCAGAAAACCTTTGCTATGTATATTCAAAAAGAAAGACTTGCTAAAACATTTATCCATGACATAGACATTATCATAAGAACTAACCAAAGCTGAGGCATTCTGTGATAGAGGTGAAACAACTGTGTATAAATTTGATAATCTGGTTAAGAATGTAGGATTAGTGAACTTCTCTTCACAAAAGAAATAAAGATGGGATTTCTGAATGTTAATGTTTTTAAAGGATTTAGGCTTTGGTTGGGTTTTCTTTTAGAAAGAACAGAGTTGGGGAGAAGGGGTGGAAATTCATACAATAAGTTTTTCCTTTACAACTGAAGGCAATATTTAAAATGATTTGGTCAAAGCATTAAAAAATATAATCATTCAACATCCACAAACTCAAGTAAAATCAATGGTCTATTTTAAAACAGATCAGAGTATATGTTTGATGATAAATAAATTTCATGTCATATTCAATTAAGTGGAGTAAAAGAAAAATTAAAGTACTCAATATCAGAGAAAAGTCTAGTTGAATTGAAACCCTACAGTCATATTAGACAACAGTTAAAAAAAAAAAAAGCTTTAATAGTTAATAAAAGAGAAAACTATTTTAATTTAACCTCAAATTCCTGAAAGCACAGATTTCTCTTTGAGGCATATTTTCTTTGATGGATCCCAAAAGCCATATATATCACTTGAGAAGTGTAGAAAATTTCAATAAAAGAGTAAATTAGCAATTCAATTATTGATTTCTGCAAACAAACAGTATGGTAGTACAAAGGGGATCCTGCCATTTACTTGAAACACCAGGATCTTTGACACAAGGAACAGCCACCCCAAAAAAGGTGAGTCAGATATGTGCAACTGACAGGACCTCAATCTAATCAATTTGGGACTTCCTAAATTATCTGTTCAGGGAATGGTCTGCTTTCTAATTTCACTTGCATTCCAATTCATTCCAGCACTTCTAGGATCGCCTCCTCTTCCTCCTCCTTAAATTTGCATTTATTTACTTATTTATTTTGAAGGTTTTTAATGTTCAAAAGATATACATGGATAACTTTTCAACATCAACCCTTGCAAAAGCTTGTGTTCCAATTTTGCCCCCTTGCTCCTATCCCCTCCCCCAGATGGCAAGTAATCTAATATATGCTAAACATGGTAAAATATATGTTAAATCCAATATGTGCTTATTTATTTATACAATTATTTTTCTGCTCAAGAAAAAAATCAAATCAAAAAGAAAATAAAATGCAAGCAAACAACAGCAAAAAGAGTGAAAATGCTATGTTGTGATCCACACTAAGTTTTCACAGTCCTTTGATGGCTCTTTTCACTACAAGATCATTGGAACTAGCCTGAATCATTTTATTGTTGAAAAGAGCCATGTCCATCAGAATTGATTATCATATTATCTTGTTGTTGGCATGTATAATGATCTCCTGGTTCTGCTCATTTCACTTAGCATCAGTTCATGTAAGTCTCTCCAGACTTCTCTGAAATTATCCTACTGACCATTTCTTATAGAACAGTAATATTCCATAGCATTCATATACCATAATTTATTCAGCCATTCTCCAACTGATGGGCATCCACTCAGTTTCCAGTTTCTTGCCATTACAAAAAGGGCTTCCACAAACATTTTTGCACAGGTGGGTCCCTTTCCCTCTTTTTAGCTCTTCAGTAGAAACACTGCTGGATCAAAGGAGATGTACATTTTGATAGCCCTTTGGACATAGTTACAAATTGACATCCAGAATGGTTGGATCAGTTCACAACTCTACCAGTAATGTATCAGTGTCCCAGGTTTCTCACATCCCTTCCAACATTTATCATTATCTTTTCCTGTAATCTTAGTCAATTTGATATGTATGTAATTGTGCCTCAGAATTATCTTAATTTGCATTTCTCTGATAAATACTGATTTAGATCACCTTTTCATGTGACTAGAAATGGTTTTAATTTCTTTATCTGAAAATTGCTCATATCCTTTGACTATTTATCAGGTGGAGAATGGCTTGAATTCTTCTACATTTGAGTAAATTCTCTATATATTTTAGAATTGAGATCTTTATCAGAACCTTTGAATATAAAAAAGTTTTTCCAGTTTATTGTTCCCTTCTAATGTCTGTATTAGTGTTATATATACAAAACCTTTTAAACTTAATATAATCAAAATATCTATTTTTGTTCAATAATGATTTCCAGTTCTTCTATGGCCACAAATTCCTTCCTTCTCTACAGATCTGAGAAGTAAACTATACTTTGTTCTTTTAATTTGCTTATAATCACTCTTTATGGGCTATATCATGAACCCATTTTGACCTTGTCTTAGTATAGAGTGTTATGTATGGGTCAAAGTCTAGTTTCTGTCATACTAGTTTCCAATTTTCCCAACAGTTTTTGTCAAATAGTGAATTTTTATCCAAAAGCTGGGGTTTGTGGGTTTGTCAAACACTAGATTACTATCGTTGTTGACTATTTTGTCCTGTGAACTTAAACTATTCCACTGATTAACTATTCTATTTCTTAGTCAGTATCAAATGATTTTGATGATTGCTGCTTTATAATGTAGTTTTAGATCTGGCACAGCTAGGCCACCTTCATTTGCATTTTTTCCATTAATTCTCTTGAAATTATTGACCTTTTTTTCTTCCAGATGAACTTTGTTATTATTTTTTCTAGATCCATAAAATAATTTCTTGGGAGTTTGATTGGTAAGGCACTGAATAAGTAGATTAATTTAGGTAGTAGTGTCATTTTTATTACATTAGCGTTGACCTACCCATGAGCACTTGATATTTTTTCCAATTTATTAGATCAGACTTTATTTGTGTGGAAAGTGTTTTGTAGTTGTGTTCATATAGTTCCTGACTTTGCCTTGGCATGTAGACTCCCAAATATTTTATATTATCATCAGTTATTTTTAAAATGCTGATGATTTATGAGAATACAAAATAAATCCACATAAATGCTCAGCATTTTTAAAATAACTGATGATAATGAATAGTCTTCTTGAAAGACGACCATGACATAGATTTAAGTTTTACTCTATTACTTATAATTTTGAATAAACCACTTTATAATTTTTCAAGTCATGTTTTATATGCATTTTGCTAATTTCCAGATGGATTAGAACCTTTTCAAGGGTAAAAACTATTTCACAGAAATGAAGACCTCAGAGTTTAAAGTAACCTTAAACCATAGGTCATAAAAAGATGTCCACAAGAATACCTCCAAAACAATCCTGAAAAGAAGACTTTCAGCCTCCTCTGGAAGACATTCAGAAATCGGAGCAACCATGCTTTTCCCAAGAGCCTGTTCCCACTTTAGGAAAATTTTCATTTTAAGGAAGATTTTTTTCTTACATCCAACCAAAATTTGGTATCTTAGAGCACTCATTACTCCAAGTTCTGCTCTCTGTGCCCAAACAAAAAAAGAAAATGAAAAACTTGAACTATATGAAAGGAGTTATCACAATCCTCCCATCCCCCAAAGTCTTCCTTTCTCAAAAATAATTATTCTCAATTCTTCAACGAATCTTAGAATAGTATATGTGACTCTCTACACCATAACAATATAATGCATGCAAAGTGCTTTGCAATCTTAAAGTAATATACACACATTTAGAATATATATATATATATATATATATATATATATATATATGTATGTACTTGCTACAAGTCACATTAGGGCCTTACAAAAGAGTTCAGAAAGTAATAAGTGGAGGTGGGTTGGAACTTCAGCTGGCAGCCTGTCTAACCAGCTGCTCTCTAAATTCTGAGGAGATGTTAGATTAAATCTGAAAGCAAATTACCCAGAGAACCTGAGAATTTTACCTTGAGAAAAAAAAAAAACAAAAAAAAAAAAAAACCCTGACTAAAGATCTCAAAGATCTTCTCCCCACTACCTTCCTAAATGGCAAATAATTCAATATATGTTAAACATGCTAAAATATATGTTAAATCCAATATATGTATACATATTTATACAGTTATCTTGCTGCATAAGAAAAATCAGATCAAAAAGGGAAAAAATGAGAAATAAATAAAATGCAAGCAAACAACAACAAAAAGTGAAAATGAGTAGCTATGTTCTAAGGCTGAGTATTAAATTTGGTAAAACTAAAATTGAAGACAGAATTAGAAACAAGGATAGAAGGTATTGATTGACAAAGAAATTCAGTAAAAGGAAAAAGTCCCTGACAATTAAAACCAAACGAAATTGTAATGTGCTGTCTCTGGCAGTAATTCCTCCTAACTTAAGTTATGAAAGCAGAGGCATGATGATGACCATTTGCTGGGCATACTGTAAAGAGATGTATATTTCCAATTCAAGAAACTTTTATTGACCATTTATGTGCAATATGCTAGCAATACAAAAATTAAGCAGGTGTTGCTTTTCAGAAAGAATCCATGGTTGTGGGTGGGAGAGAGGGAGGGATCAGAGGAATGGTGAAGACAATTAATGAGGGGGGAATGTGAATCAACAAGACAGAAAGCATTATTAAGAGACATGGAAAAGAAACAATATATTTGTACATAAACTGCCATGTCTATTTGCAGCATGTAAAAGGTTTTGGGGTTTTAAAAAAAAATCTCTTTGGTTTTTAATACATTTTTAATTTAATACATTTAGGAAATGTATCTGCAACTAAAATGTTTCTAATAGCTATACAATCCAACATTTTTCAACACAAACATTTACAGAGTATCAAAATACATGAGCCACCCTATACGTTTCCACATTTATACAGAATAACAATCTGGGGTGCTATTAACATAAAAGGAACTCTTACAATTAATTAGCCATGTATAACAATATTAAAACAAATGCAACATGACAAACTGCTGATATAAAGTGGGTAAATAAAACTTATTTGGTAAGCACTGAAGTAGTAAAATTAAGAACACAGAATACAACATGTTAATTAAGAACAAATTTGTACAACAAATACTACAAAACACTTCTCAGTTAGGATTTCCATAAAAATAAGAGGATCAAATAAACAGAAGCAACAACTTCTAGTTTTAAATTTTTCATATTAGTCTAACACAGATTAGACAGGTTTTTATTGCTTTATGCAATTTCCGAATTGAGTGATTTCATTGTGAGTGTTTTTTAAGTGATGTATTACATCATAAATTATCCCTTAATTCTTTTCAGCTTTGACTTGCACAGGTTTGCTGCTTTATCTGAGACTGTGGGAAGTGTGCAGAGCAGTTAAAACCCCAGGAGCAGAGGGAAGCCACCAGTGGACACCAGAAGATAAATAGCACAATGAGCTGGCATGATTACAGGCCATTCTTTAATAGAGCTTTGATTTGTTATCAGAGTTCCAGTGGAAAACACGCACACTGGAGGACAGCAGCAGAGGAAGCAAGAGACTGCTGGGTCCCAATGATTCCATCAGCCATGCTTGCTCATTGAGTCACTCACCTCATAACCCTTTTCCAGAAGGAATTCAGCCAAATACGAACCATCCTGGGAAGAGAAAAGAAATGGGAAAATGTTAGATATATAATAGTAAGCATGGTCATTTGCAAAAGACCAAACACTTCAAGAAAAGCATTTTTTAACTATAACAGCTGATGAAATTAAAATAAGAGCCTCTTCTTCTTTTTAATTAGGAGAAAACTAATTCCTCTGTTTTTTAAATTAATGATTTAGATGGGTCATACACAATAACTATCATATATAAAAATGATGGATACTTCAATAACATTAATGCTCAGCAATTGTTTATGAAAATCTAAAAAAAGTAACTGTGACAGGTAGGAAGATGTCAGTCAAAATAGTAATTTTTAAAATTTTTTTTGTAATATCTTAAGATATTTTCAAGGACTATAATCTACAATGAACATTTATTAAGTATTCAGTGTGTAGGACCATAGGAACCTAACTTTAGAGGAGAAGGAACCCATTTAGTGCCACCTTGTACAGTGTTTTTTAGCAGCACCAAGACCACCTGTCCATGTCAGGAAGCTCTGAGTTCTGATCCAAAGAAGTTGGTGTTCCTGCCACTGTACTACATTGCTACTACATTGATACCAATGGTAAAAATGCCACATTCTTATCCTGTTCCACTAGGAAGGATGCCATCTGAACACTGATGAGTATATCATAAGGATAGAGGCAAAGTTGAATAAGGCAAAGGATACACACTCTGGGAAATTTTAAGAAGGAAAAGGGCCTTTGGAAGGGGAAAAAGGCTTAACAAACATGGTAGCACAGAAGGTGAGTCTTGAAGGAAGAAGATTCAGGAATGCAGAGATAAAAAGAGAACTTATTCCAGGTGTGAAGAAGGACTGAAGAGATGTTTAAGAGGTAGGGGACAGTAAATCAAATTCAAAGACAACAGAGCAATCTGGCCAAAGCATAGAGTGCACAAAAGGGAGTAATATGACAAAACCGAAAAGATACATTAGGAACAGATGGTTTTTGGACTTTAAGGAGTCTATATTTTGCCCAACAAGTCAGTAGTTCCCAACTTAAGGACCTCATTCCCAAAGAAGAATACAATTGCACTAACTACATCTCATTAAATTAAAAAAGCATTTATTAAGTATTCACTCTGTGCAAAGAATTGAAGATACTAAAAAAAAGTAGGTACTTCCTGTTCACAAGAGACTTAATAGAAGATGATTAAATAAATACACATTCTATAGATTGAATAAATGTTTCACACATATACTTATTGCTGTATTTCAAATACAGGAAGATGAAAGAGAAAATGAAATACAAATTTATTTGAAGGCATTACTAAATTCACAGTAGCTATTTATCATTATATCTCAAATTATACCAAAAACATTGCTATCATGTTGGAGTTAGAATATTTCTTAAATATTATAAAGGAATCCTCAAACTCAAAAAAGGCTGGGGACCATTCTCTTAGATAATAGGGGGCCACTTCAGTTTTCTGAGCAGGATAGTAAAATTAGTAGGCTTATGTAACAAAAAAGATTATTTTGGGCATTGAGGGGATTGGGGATTATTTATATATTTTTTTTAAATCAGCAAATATCTATCTTTTCTCCCTTAATCCTCAAATAAGAACAAAAAAAAAAAAACTTGTGATAAACAAATACAATCAAATAACAAATTTCTGCCTCGATTGTACCATCAAAAAAAAAAAAAAAAGTGTGTGTATATACATACACACCCAAACACCTCCCCATATACATATACACATAAATGCACACACACACACACACACACACACACACACACATGTCCTCCACCTCTCTGGCAGAAGATAAGTATTGTATATTCCATCATTAGTCCTCTTCAATTGTTAAGTGTTACACTGACTATCACACTCAGAATTCAGAAAGATAATTTTGGAAACAATGTAAAGGACATATGAGGAAAAGGAAAGAATAGAGACAAAGTGTCTTGTTTGGCAACTATTACAATACTCCAAATAAGTGAAGGAAAATGAAATATGCAATTAACAAACAGGCTGGGTTAGAGAAAGGAAAACCTAGGAAGACAGATACTAATTTAGAGGCTATTACAATAGCCCAGATAAGAGGTAAAAATAGTAAAGTTTCTTTAAAAATCCACACAAAATATATGTTCCAAAGTTGTAAAATTAAGCAAACAGAAAAAAAGGTGTCAAAAGTCAGGAAATCACTGTTCTAAAGAATGACTTCAATACTATTAAAAAATTACATACCTTCCTTTGAAAACGATTTTCTCAATCAAAAATAATCTGACATTTTTCAATCCCTAATATTTTCTTCAGCATTTAGTAATTTCCTTTCCTTCCCAACCACCCCCAACTTTTATAAAAACACAGAAGTGAGAAACCCTAACTATCCAAAACCTTAAAATATAAATTTGAATTTTGTTTAAAACCAAGAAAGAAACAGAAGGGATGGTACCATTTTCTTCAGATACTTCAGTCAAAGAAAAGCTGATTCTTCAGTGACAGCTTTGAGCCTCAAAAGTTCTGACAAAATATTCTAGAGAAAGAATGTATATCAGTCATTTTGTTTAAAACTGGAATCTGAGATGTAGGATTCTTGAAAATGACAGGGATAGCAGAAGAGGGTTTATTACATCAATGCAGGAATCCTACATAAATCCAGGCAGAATAACAAGCACATTATATGAGGGACACATTTTGTGGTTCTTTTAAAACTCTACCAGATTTTCTTCTGATTCTGTGACATAAATATTCTGGTTTATAGACTTTTGTGGGGAAAGAGTTTTCCTCCCACTCATAGGATATATTCACTATCACATGTTTTTTATATGCCCGGAGTGCAGCAGAAATCAAATTATGATACTGACTGATTTAGACCATGACAAGTCAAGTCTGCCCATGCTACCAACGGAAATGTTAAAACAATCAATCATTCCATAAATCTAAGAATAAGAAAAAGTTTCTGTAGAAAAGGTTTACAATTTTTAAAACATATGGTAGAAAAATCTTGGAAAGAAGATCTTTTTTTTTTTTTTAATTTACACATTTGTAATTTACACTTGTAATTTACACATTTTATAATTCTCTTGGATTGAAAAAAGTAAAAATGCTCTGTTTTACCATAATTGCATAATCTGTTTTAATAAAAAAACAGAGGTGAAAGTGCTAATGCTTCAGAGAGAAAAAAAGAAAAGGGGGAAGGGGAGAAGCTGTGATTATTTAGAGAGTTGATGTGAAACAGACGTGACCAGGATTGAACCCTGTCAATAAGGTCTTGTTCTTCTCACCCAACCCGTTTCTCAAACTTTCCAACCACACTGGAACATTCTGAACCAGCAGTGGCATTCACTTCCTCGGCACTTCCTTTCCAGGTCTATCAAGTGATAGGGGCACAAGCTTCACAATGAGTGGGAAACAGGCAGTAAGTGGGAATGCTACTGATTTCTGGCTCTAATACAGCACAACTGATTGACTGTCTGGTAATCATCGTATACAATACAGATTGATGTGACCCAGCACAGAGATAAAGTATCATGGCAAGTCAAAAGTTTTGCAAAACAAGTGTTGTTGTTTTTTCCTGCTTTTTTCAGAGTAGCAGCTGTCAGTGAATACTGTCAACTGACCAGTGATTAAAATGTCATGAAAGTTTAGAGGCTATAATCAACATTAAACTTTGGCATTATTATGCTTAGTGGGACTCAAGAGACTTCATCCCACTTCTCCCTCCTCTTGTCTTTCTCCTTCCTGTTGAGCCAAAAAATCAGAAATCCCCAAATATAAAAAATTGCAAGAACACACAGGCTTACTTTTCATACACATCTACTTTCTCAGATTTCTTTATAGGATACCTTAAATTAATGCTCATTTTTATAGCATGATATGATCACTCTATAGTTGCATATTTAACTCAAACTTTAGAACTCTTTTTGCCTCATCTGCTCCACCATATATACATAGATACAACTTAGATATGAAGAGAAATATAATGTGTTTTCCATATCTTATAAGTCTTATATTTTACAAAGCTAGTAGCTTAGGAAAAGATGCCTATCCTTAGAAAGTGATAAACCCCTGGAAAAAAAAAAACCCTGTTCTGATGAACTCCATTACTCCTTTTAGCTTCTAGGACAAAAAACTCCAAATGATAATTCTTTCAAATATTTGAAAGACAACTATCAAGGTCCATCTGTTTTCTCAGGGATAAGGATTACTTTTTTTCAACTCTTTTTTTCAACTCACCTAACATAGTTGTCAGTCCACCACTACCACCCCCACTCCATCCTCTCTGACCTCATTTTGATCTTCAATGTTCTAAAATTTGGTGCCCAGTCTCAATCAATAAGCAAACATTTATTAAGCACCTAACATATATGTCATGTACTGTGTTAGGATATAAATGCAAAGAATGAAAAATTTCAAAGTAAAATTCATTTAGCATATATAATTAAATACTATATAGGATGATATCCTACATCATATATAATAAAATGTATTATTATTATACGTGTCAAACTACTAAAATGGCATGACAATTTTTCAGCTTCCATAAAATTACCATTTTTAATAATTTTAAATATTTTTAGCACCAACAACATCATTTGGTTCCACATTTGGAACAAAACTACAATTGTTGTAAGGATCCACCATGCCTAGGCTTTAAAGAAAGCACTTTTCCCCACTAACTATAATGCCCAAAGTCATTGTGATACAAATAACTATTACTTGCTAATGCCATTTATACTAGGAACTTTTTCCTCTAAGTTCCCTAAAAGATGATACAAAGAAAAAAAAACTACCGTTTTAACTCTGAAACACTCACAATGGATCTAATTAATCACTTTTCAGTACTTTTTGTATCACTTCCACATTCTTTTCAAAGAATGCAGCCCTTGCTGCTTTGCCTTATACACAACTCACACAGAAAAAGAGAATGCAGCAACAAGAACATGCTAGTCCATCTGCCCACTGCCAGCTCATCTGCTAGATGGAACTTCATTCTGTTTTTTAGCAGCACCAAGAACAGAGTCTCCTTGAACACAAACCATGTGGTTGAACACAAACCTCAAAGACTTCAGTTTCACAAGTCAGTCCTTCAGAATTTCAAATGATCAACAAAGCTGAGGGTCCCTATAGGAATTAGGACATTTAAATTGTCTTTCATTGTAGTACCAATAATTTTCTCAGTGCACGACTGGTACTTTTTTTTTTTTGCCCTTTTTTTAGTGTCATGTTCCTCTGGGAGTCTTATGAAGCCTTCTCAGAATGATGTTATTAACTATATGAAATAAATTGCATACAATTTACAAAGGAAAACAATTGTGTTGAAATGAAAATGCAATTTCTACCCTACAAATACATGGATAACCTGAAATTTATCTGTGGATTCCCTGTGGGTTTGTGGATGCCAGGTTAAGAACTAATCTATACACTAATTTTGCCTCTGTGTCTGTATCATATAAGAAATCTTAAGAAAAAGAAGATAAGTGGAACAAGTTCCCATTCACTAGTTTAAAGTTTGGGATAAGATTAAAATGCTTGCCCAAGAGCTCTTATAGCTAGTTCAGGCTCTTAAAAATGTTTTACTACTTTAGCAGATAATTGAATTAAATCTTAGAAAAAGAAGGGTCTTGCTTTCTACCTTATATGTGAGGAAGGATAAAAAAAAAAAATGTATAGGGAGAACCCACCTACATTCTAAGTTCCTCAGTGAATGAATCCAAAAATACTTTTTGGCTTCTCCTCCTCTGCCTCAAGCACAAATATTCCTAGTCACCAGAAAGTTAGGTTTCTAATAAATCAGAACTTATTAAACACCTGCTACATTCCAGGCACTGTGCTAAGCATTACTGATACAAAGAAAGCCAAAAAAGAGTTCCCATTCTCAAAAAGCCCCCAGATTAATGGGGAAGCCACCAGTTCTGTCACCAACTTCCTCTGTATTTGACTGTGAAGAAATAGCAGCTATACATAACCCCAATAATCACTTCAAAGGGTGCATTAGGAAACCATAGCCTTTAAGCATTTATGACAGACTGTTTCTGAGTGCAAGCAGAGAAAGAAATAGTTATTTCTGAAGTCTGAGTGATTATGCTGATGTTAAATGATTAGTGGTATGGATGAGAAGAAGTGATTTCATACCAATTCTACTCTATCTAAGCTGAGAGTGACTCAGTGAGTATGCCTAAGCAAGTCATTTAATATTAGATGATAGCAATTAAAATGTCTTTGGAAGAAAACATAGATCTCCTACCCTAATTAAAAAAAAAAGAAAAAAAAAACAGAGAAAAAGAGAGAGAGAGAGAGAGAGGAGAGAGAAAGAGAGAGAGAGAGAAAGAATATGCTTCAACCTGTATTCAGATACAATGAGTTCTTTCTCTAGATATGGATAGCTTTTTTCAAGATAAAGCCTTCAAAGCAGTCAGGATCATTGTATGGCTAAGAATAGCCAAGTCATTCCCAGCTGATAGTCCCAGAACATTGCTACACAGAACATTTTACTTTCTTGAATTCATGGAGGACTTTCAGGGTTTTTCTGAAAGCATCCTGCTTGTCATTTCCCATAGAACAATACTATTCCATGATAATCGCATACCATAGTTTATTCAGCTATTCCCCAATTGATAGGCATTCCCTCAATTTCCAATTTTTTGCCCTGGGAAGGGAGCTGCTATAAATATTTTTGTACATATAGGTCCTTTTCCTTTTTAAAAAAGTAATTTCTTTTGGGATTCATGCTTGTTAGTGTTGTTAAGTCAAAGGATATGCATGATTTTATAGTCCTTTGGGCATAGTTCGTATCTTTTGATCATTTATCAATTGGGGCATGGCTCTTATTTTTTGTAAATTTGACTCAGTTCCCTGTATGTTTGAGAAATGAAGCCTTAGAGAAACTTGCTCCAAGATTCTTTTTACAATTATTATTGCTAAGTGTATGTACCACCATTTATTCTATTATCACTCTCCTTTCACCCTGTCCCTCTCCAAAAGCTTTTTGTTACTGACCACTCCCTCCCCTAATATGTCCTCTCTTTTAACACTCTCACCTTTTCCCTTATTCCATTCCCCTGTTACTTTCTTGCAGATGAAGATAGATTTCTTTACCCATATGGAGTGTGTATGTTATTTTCTCTTTGAGTCAATTCTGATGAGAGTAAGATTCACTCAGTTATCCTTTCCTCTCTCTTCCCCTCCACTGTGAAAGTTTTTTTTTTTTGTCTTTTTTTAAGGCAGATAATTTATGCCATTCTACTTCTCCTTTTCCTCTCACCCTTTAATTTAACTTTTTAAAAGATCTTTCCCTTCACATTCAACTCATACCTGTGCCCTCTGTCTGTCTATCTAAATATTGCTTTTCACTGCCATGATAATAAGAAAGTTTTAACAAGTTCCAACTATCATCCTCTCATCTAGGAATGTAAACAGATAAACTTTATTAAGTCTGATATATCACTTTCCTGATTACTTCCTTATGCTGCTCCTAAATCCTATAATTGAAAATCAGTTTTCTATTCAGCTCCAGTCTTTTCATCACAAATGCTTGAAAATCCTCTACTTCATTGAATAACCAGTTTTTCCTCTTATTTATAATCCAAGCTCCATTGTTCTCAGAAATAACATATTCCAAGCCCTTTGGTCCTTTAATGTAAAAGCTGCTAAATCTTGTGTTATATGAACTATGGCTCCACTACACTTGAATTGTTTCTTTCAGGATGCTTGCAATATTTTCTCCTTGATCTCAGTTTCAGAATTTGGCTATAATATTGCTGGGAGTTTTCATTTTGAGATCTCTTTCAGGAGGTAATTGGTAGATTCTTTCAATTTCTATTTTATCCTATGATGTCAAGATTCCTTTTTTGATCATGACTTTCAGATAGACCAATAATTTTTAGATGGTTTCTCCTGAATCTATTTTTCAGGTCAATTGTTTTTCCAATGAGATATTTCATATTTTTTCTATTTTTTCATTGATTTTGGTTTTGCTTTATTGTGTCTTGTATCATTAGCTTCCATTTGCTGAATTTTAACTTTTAAGATAATATTTCCTCAGTGAGATTTTGTGCCTTCTTTCCCATTTGGCTAATTTTGCTTTTTAAAACATGTTTCTCCTCATTAGCTTTTTGTATTTTCTTTTGCACCATTCTCAATTCTCTTCCTATTTTCCCCCTCTATCTCTCTTATTTGTTATTCAAAGATGAGTTTTGAGTTCTCCCCAGCTGAGACCAAGTTTTTTTTTTGGAGGCTTTGGATTAAAAACTTTAACTTTGATTTTAGTAACTTTTTATTGACAGAACCCATGCCAGAGTAATTTTTTACAACATTATCCCTTGCACTCACTTCTGTTCTGATTTTTCCCCTTCCTCTCTCCATCCCCTCCCCCAGATGGCAAGCAGTCCTATACATGTTAAATAGGTTACAGTATATCCCAGATACAATATATGTGTGCAGAACCAAACAGTTCTCTTGTTGCACAGGGAGAATTGGATTCAAAAGGTAGAAATAACCCAGGAAGAAAAACAAAAATGCAAGCAGTTTATATTCATTTCCCAGTGTTCTTTCTTTGGGTGTAGAGCTTCTGTCCATCCTTGATCAATTGAAACTGAATTAGCTCTCTTTATTGAAGAGATCCATTTCCATCAGAATACATCCTCATATATTGTTGTTGAGGTATATAATGATCTCCTGGTTCTGCTTATTTCACTTAGCATCAGTTCATGTAAATCTCACCAGTCCTCTCTGTATTCATCCTGCTGGTCATTTCTTACAGAACAATAATATTCCATAACATTCATAACTACAATTTACTCAGCCATTCTCCAATTGATGGGCATCCATTCATTTTCCAGCTTCTAGCCACTACAAACAGGGCTGCCACAAACATTTTGGCACATACAGGTCCCTTTCCCTTCTTTAGTATCTCCTTTCCCTTCTTTAGTATCTCTTTGGGGTATAAGCCCAGTAGAAACACTGCTGGATAACTTTGTTATCTTCTTTTAAATGTGTTTTGATCTTCCTGAAAGCCACCAGGACTGTCACTGATTCAGAGGTACCTATACCTGTTCTTGTTTTGCCTGTGTTGGGCTGAAACTGGGATTGGAGCTGAGGCCAGAGCTAGGCCAGGACTGTGCTGGCTCAGGGTGCACTAGCATTGTGTTTTAGACTTTACATGCCACAGACCTTTCTTGATGACCTTCTAAATTGTTTTTGGCTGGAAAATGCTCTACTCTATCTTTTGGAGCATTTTGACACTCTACAATTTGTTTAGAGTTATTATTTAAAGGAATTTGGAGCTGTTTGGGGGAGAGCAAGGTGACTTTCTGCCTCACTCTGCCATCTTGGCTACACCTTTGTAAAGATTTCTTTGGATACAGAACATCAGAACGTTTGAGTTTCCTCCTAAAATAAACCTTGATTTAAAGAGCATGAGAAAAGTGGTATTAAAGAGGCAGACCTAGCAAACTGGGGCATGTAGATGACTCATGGATAAAGCAAGTTTAGAATACCTGAGTTCAAATCAGATCTCAGATACTACTAGCTTTGTGACCCTAGATACATTAACTTCTGCTTCAGTGACCTCATCTATGAATAGAAATAATTACAGCACCTACCTCTCACAGTTATTATGAGGATTAAATGAGATAATAATTTTAGAGTACTTACCTCAATGCCTGGCGCATAACAGGTGCTTGGTAAATACTAGATATTATTATTAATGTTTGCTATTAAATTGTATACTCAGCCTGAGTAGGCACTACCAACTTCTAGCAGAGGGATAATGATGACAAGTCCTAATAAATGCTACATCTCATTAACACTATTGTGAGATCCCAATGAATCTGCACAAAGAAAACATAGTGGAAAGAGGGAAGAGAAGTACAGTCAAACCCACTCAGACAGGACATCTGAGAAGAGTTTTTAAAAGTATGAACATATCACAACCAAATCAAAAGCAACTGACAACCATTCAGGTCCTCAACTCTAATAAATATCAGATCAGACAAGGAGTTTATAATTCAAGATGTTCTTTAAAATATATAATTGATAATGGTAATTCAGTACAGTATAATCAATTTCTTTTTTAATTATTTTATTTGAAGCATTTAAAAACATTATTCTAAAAATGGTCCATAAGTTTCACCAAACTAGATATCCAGGACACTAAAAATGCTAAGAAACCTTGGATTTAACTAAAATTCCTTCCAACTCTGAGTTGTAATAATTCTAAGAACCAACAAAAGTTGTCATTCTAGTCATGGAACTGCTTTTCTATGTGGTCTATGGAATCAATTTCATCTTTTATTGATGAGACAAATATGAATTCAGGGGAAATGAGAGCTGTTTTCAAGTACATGAAGAGCTGCCAAAGGTTGACTTTAGAGGGCAGAATCTAGAGTGACAGGTGAAAACTGCCAAGAGAGTGATTTAGGTTAGTCCTAAGGAAAAACTTCCTCAAAAATAGAGCTAATCAAAAGTAAAATGGACTGTCCTGGAGGCAGTGTCTCTCTCAGAAAATGTTGAGAAGGGATGAATATCACCTTCTGTGAAGATCAGATTCTACAACAAATCAAGAGAGTATCACTCTCCCAACCTCTTCAAGGAAAATGCTGTTTAGCCACTTGCTGGGAAAATGTAGGTGGTAAGTATACTTTTTTAGGGACAAGTTCCTCCCAAATCAGACTCTTTGTGATATAAAATGATTTCACACAGTACTAGTTTTTTAGTTGCTTCACAACTTTCTTAAATTGTGATGGAATACTATGGCAAAAAGATCAACCTAATTCTTCCTCTCTGAATACAAGAAATTCTAGAAGGAAGGAATAAGCTAATATGGACTCCCAGTCATTCTTGGAGAAATAAAGACATTGCTATATTGTAAGTTACTTTTATTAGCGCAAGTAAGAGACTTGCATCTACTCAGCATAGTGGTAAAGTGAAAGTATCTATCTCACAAGATAAAGAAAGTATTTATGAAGTACTTATGCAGAAAGATGGTATTAGCAAATAATAGCAATTAATAATTAATGGGAATAATGTACTATAAATATACTATAAAAGCCTATTTTAAGAATTCATTGTAAGTTATAAAACTTAATTTCAAATGCTGTTCACAGTTAAAATGGTATGCTTCTGAATTAACAAATAACTGATTCTAGTACTACTAAACTTTGTCGTGCAGTTGCTCACAAAGATCATTTTTTTTCATTTATTTCACCTATCCATTTGCTCTGCAGTGACAACTTGAATCAAGTGATCTGCTGAAATGCTCAAATTTATCAAAGATGACAGCAGTTCTCTTGCCAAAAATAATAGCATCCAGTAACTCATGAGTTGCTAATAGTTGATAAACTGTCAAAGTGGTGACAGCAGAAGTTTATGATGAGGCTAAATACTTCCAGCCATCTTACAGTGTCAACCCTGACTTAAAGAACAGGGCTCACAATAATCATAGTAGTGAATTGCTCCTGTGTCCCTCCAGTTATAATAAAATATCAAGGAGGAGAATTGACATGAGTAGAAACAAGCTTCTCAGCTGATCCTGCTAACAGGGAAAAGCTGAGGCTACTGAGTTACTTAACTTTAAGAATTCTAAGGTATAATAAAACTAAAGTTGATTGAGCTTCTGTACCAAAAAAAAGAAACTAATATGGTGTGCCTCTAATATCAGAGACTCTAAAGGGAGGTGAAAACAAAGCAAGTCAAAGTTTCCATGCAAATCACCATGGATTAACTATAGTTTCAAAGTGGGAGAAGTAAGAAAGATAATGGGGATGGGGGAAGAAGAAAAGAGAGAAGAAAAAGGAATCAGGAGAAAAAGGTGAAGAGAAGGAAAAAGAGAAAGAAAAGGAGAGGGAAAAAAAGAAAAGAAGAATGAGAACGAGAAGCAGCAGAAGCAGTAGACAGTAGCAAGCCCTGGGTATTTGTGGCTTAAATATGGACTGGAATTTGAGTGTGTGGAAAATGGAGAGTTAATGTTTCATGTGAGTGACAGTGTGGGAGCTACAGCAATCTGTATGTCTCAATGGTGCATTGTTTCAATACAATTCCTTGTTTCAGGTTCTCAGGTGAATCCTCAGAAGATTCGGGTTAGGCCTGTGGGTGAATCTCCATTAGAGATCATCAGTATCAATGAAAGGCTGGGAGGGCACTGGGAAGACAGGAAGCTGGCCTGAGTCGAGAACCAGAAGCTTTTAATTTGGGGATGGTGAGGGAAGGACTTATTGTGGCAATCTTTTGGCAAATGTAACTGTTCTGAGATCTCCATAGTGTCCAAATGGGAAAAAAAGAATACTGGAGGTGGTGCAAACAGAAATAAATACAGGACAATTGGGGGTCAAGGGGTGAAGAGGGCAGCAGGAGAAAATGTTGAGAAGGGATAAATATCACCTTCTGTGAAAAGATCAAATTCTATAACAATTCAATTAGTATTACCAAATAACCCAATTTTTAGAAAGATACACAGGCATTGGAGTCAAAGGAACTAAAATCAATTGCTGCTTCCTTCATTTACTACCTGTGTGAGCTTGAGCCAGTCATTTAACTTTTGTAGGCCAGTTTTTTCTCATTTAAACCAGTTTGGACTAGATCATCTCTAAGATTCTTTCCAGCCCTAACCCTACAAAACACAATTTCTTATATTATTTTGATAACCATCATGCTTTTTTATGATTCATTCTGTATTAGCATTAATTTTGAGCATGTCTTTCAGTCATAGATTAGTTTCAAAGTATTCACATATGCTTTGTAAGGAAATAAGTAACTCAGATGATGATGAACTTTTTTTTTAATAATAAGCTTTCCCCCAAAGAGGTAGGCTTTATCTGAAAAAAGCAGGAATTGTCCATTTGAAAAACTGTTTAATAATTTTATTCAGATCTTTGCTCCATCTTAAAACAAGTCATCTCTTATATAAAAAATCATTTTCAAAGTATTTTAAAATTCTAGATACTTTCAATTCTCTTATTTCAACTGAAAATATATGCCCATTATCAAATTGGCCATGATAGTTTTTTTACTCCTGCCCTGATTAAAATTTCCATTAAAAGGGAAATTTTATTACATGAAGGTCTTTGTTCAAGGTGAAATAGCACAAGCCAACTATCATCATTTCAGTATAGTGTCATTTTTCAGTACTTTTTCCTTGTACCTCTCTTATGTCATGTATTTAACATATAATAGTTTATATCATAATCATTTAGGCATATGGCTCAGCATCTTGTAGTGAGGATGTCTTATCTTTGTATCTCCCTCACAACCAAGAAATATTAAATAACAAAAATAACAATATCTGTTGATTTGAATGGTGATGGGGGAAGCAAAGGTACTAGGAATCTTCTAAAATGAAAGCAACATCAATTACATGTTGAATGAGAGTAAGGTGGCCTAAGAAAGGGAAAGCAGATTCAAAGTAAGATCACTATGGATAATAGTACCATAAATGATTCAACTAAAATTGATTCAATAGTATGTATAAAAACTTTCCCTAGATCATGGGTGGTATAGAACATGAAATAAAAACAACAATGCATGATACTCAAAGTATCCTCCAGCAAAAAATAGATCATTTTTATAAGTTTTCATTTTCTTCAAGATTGGCCTTTCTAATAGAATGTCTATCTAATCCTTGTAGTCTTCATTTTTCTAAGTTCCTTTGGGCTTATGACTTTAAAGTTTAATTTTTTTTTTCCTTTTCTCTTTCCTTCTAAAAATAGCCATCCATCTCAAGTGAGACAGTGAGCAACTTGAGGACAGGAACTATTTTTTGCCTCTCTTTTTATTCCCAGGGATTAGTAAGCACAGTACCAGACACAGTAGGCACTTAATCAAAGCTTTTTGACTTGTTAACCTAAATGGACTTAAATATAAATGACAATGTCTCATTTAGTCTGTTGGCTATAAAAAAAGTAAGAGGCTTGGGGTTTTTTTTTGTCTTTTAAGTGTTTTTGCCATGACTGAAAAAGCCCTTTTATTTCTTCTTGTGCTGTTCTCCACAAACTGATGTTATTATTTTCAGTATGATCAGTAAATATAAAATGGATAAAGTTTTGATAAAGACATCTGTTGCTCTGAATTACTCGTAATAGTAAATTTCATTGTTGGCTAAAGCAATATCATTACCATGGGCTAAGAAATGTTCTGCTTATTCAAATAATATTTCTGAAAACTGACCTAAATTATGGACCAATATCATTAATCAAATTCTGAGTATATAACATATTACAATAAACGCTATGGAGCAAGGATTCTCTCTCTCTCTCTCTCTCTCTCTCTCTCTCTCTCTCTCTCTCTCTCTCTCTCTCTCTCTCTCTCTGTGTGTGTGTGTGTGTGTGTGTGTGTGTGTGTGTGTGTGTGTGTGTCCGCGCGCGCGCGCGCGCAATTGCTCTATTATTTGAAAAAATCTCCAAATTTCATTTCACAGCATCCTGCAACCAACAGACTATAGCATAAACAAGTTCACACATGGCCAGGAGTATATTAAGCAGATGATTTATATAGGTAATAAAATTCTTGCCATCAAAAACACAAGTTCTAAGAATGCAACACAAATAAGTAAAATAGAAGAGAGTTTTTTTTTTTTAAATAATGGTGAAAATACTGATATCACCTCTTTTTTCCTCTTCCATACTAAATACATACATGATATCCTTTACCATTTTAAATTGCTGTTTTGATCAGAAAATGAATGTGATAAAATGCTCAGATACTATAGTTTCAAAAATTGGATTTCTTGCCCAACATCTCCCACCCCCCCCCTTCACCTGGAGAGAGGCATTTAACTACTTCCAGACTCAATTTCATAATCTACAAAATGGAGACGATAATATTTGTGCAACTTATCTTCCACAGGTTGCTGAGGGGGTGAAAATGAAACAACCTATAAAATGTTACAAGCAAAAAAACCAAATCAAACCAAACCAAAACAAAACCCCTATGTAAATATCAGTAGTGGTAATTATTATTTTCAACAGTTATAATTTTGTATTTAAAAAAATAAAATGTGAGATTCAAATGAAAACACACTAAGAAAAGTCTGAAGGTTAAAAGACATTTGGGGGTTTTTCAAAGGGGAAAAGGGAAGAATCATAGAAACAAATGCCAAAGCAATCTATTCGTGTTGGTATGAGGTACACTTTTCACATTTATTTATATGAGCAATATACCAGTTGAAAGTTTTTATTACTTTATTTACAGTTTTTTTTTTTTTAAGTCATGCAGGATTATACAGATTATATACAGATAAAGATTTATACAAATTTTCAAGGAAGTCACTAGTCAGTTACCAGTGAATTTCATGCTAAACAATGTCTTGACAGTAAATCATGATACTCTTGTAAAAATATAATTTATTTGCACATTTTGGCAATGAGAATTCCTTGTTTTCCTCATTTCTCACATTCTTCAATAGTGATGGAATAATACAATTGATTGTAGTTTCTTTTACAAAGTACTTGCTCAAGTAGTGCTAATCACTGAGATAATTTATAAAGGAAATTCATTGTTGTGGGTACTTGAACTAGAACAGAGCTTCACTTGGGGCCAATCAATAAAGTGATGTTTTGATGAAAAACATAAAATTTGAAAGAAAAAAAAGTTATAAGACAGAATTATGAAATTTAAGTATTTGTTTGACTTATTAAAGTTTACACTCTGCCAGGTCTGCATTTCTTTCCTTAATTTGTATTCTGGCCAAGGCAGACTCAGAAAACAAATGCCCTTTTGTTTATAGCTCTGAAAGGTCACAAGAACAACAAAAGGAGACACAAATAAAATGAATGTGTCTTTCTATAAAACTTTCCCCATCTTATTTCAAGTTCATTCAGCAAGTAGCTGTTTCCAAATGTCAAAGCTAGTCACCAACACAAATTTAACTCTTTACAAATGACCACACTCTTTTTTGATCAATTTTTTTTTCAATGAAATGTTTCAGCAGAATTCAGTATAAGTAGGTGCTTAGAATAAAAATGCCATTGCTCCTTACCTTCCCCCTTCTCCCCCCCTCTCGCCATGATGTTTTAATGTCATCAATGAAAAGAGCTCCTGATGAGGAACTAATTCTTATAAGGTTCAGCAGTTCCAGGACAGCTAATTCTTGGGGACACTTAAATTAAGCCACTATGTGTTAGAGGTAGGATTAAAGAGTATAAACTCTTTCACTGAGCACTCAAATGTCTTCAAAGACTAGGCTTTCCAGGACTCACCTTATTTTTGTCATATTATCTCATGCTACATCCCTTTTAGAAACCCAGACAAGTCCCAGACAAACCATACTTCTCTCCTCCAAAGATACCCTACATTTTTCTACCTTTCTGACTTCACTCAAACAATCCTTATACTTATCATACTCCTCCTACATCTCTACTGAATGAAATCCTAATTGGATTTTCAAAGAGTGGATCAAAGAGCAGCTTTCTCTGATTTTTTAATTCCTCTGGTCAAAATGCTTTCTCCCTCTCTTTTTTCCTCTGTCTTATTATAGAATACCTATCAGATATTTGTCTATTCTGTTTTTTTTTTCTGTAGTTATTTCTGTCAAAAACAAGGACTCAGAAGGCAGAAACTCGCTTATCCAATATTATTATCTAATAAAATATGGATTATAAGCAGATAGGTATGTAAAAGTAAAGAACAAGAGAAGGAATTCAATGTTTTACTCTTTTTGTATGTGTACTAAAAATATTCCATGAAACATTAAAAAGTTTATCCAAGATGGAAAGAAGAGTGAACAAAGTATGCTGGAAGTTACTTCTAATGGAGCCATATCTCACAGGTTTCCAGAACTGACAAGTTGTATAATGTTAAAGACATATTAACTTTTATTTTAAAGCCTGTAATATAAATTTGGGCCTTCCAGTTTAGAGTTAATATTATTCTTCTGGTGAGTATTCACATGCTAATGACAAACAATGAGCACTTGTATTTTCTTATAAGCGTAAGGTAAATTATAGGAATGAACAAAGGCTTCATTATCTCAATTTTGCAGCACACCTATTACAAACCAGTTTTTATTTTAAAGTCTAATTCCCAGGCCTTAAGGAAAATGAAAGAAGAGGTTCATGATCACACACCAAAAAGACTATTTTGTCAAACATGACACCTTCTGGCTAAAAACAGAAGTCAGGAATGAGAACTAAGTAGGGTGGAAGAACTTGGTAAGGTCACCAAAAGTTTGAGAAAGACTGAAAGAAGGAATTTCTCACATGGCAAATGAAGCCTATCAATACAAACTGTAAGTAACAGTTGTCTATATCTGATGAGATCTCAGTAAATAGCAAATGTTATTTTACAGCTATCAGCAAGTCAGCTGCTGCACAAAATATCATTTAGTAAATGAATTTTCATAAGCATAGTTTCCTTTTAGCAATAAAGCTTTGTAAGATATTAAAATATAAATACCACTTAAGCCTTAATAGTTATTTATACCTTATTTATCATATTCTTTCAGAAGAGATGGCTTTATAGAGATAATATTAAAGAAATGAAAAATTACACACAGGAGAGGATGATAACACCAAAAACAAATTTCACCTGTTTTGCAGGGAGAGGGAGAATTTCTTTTATTTCCTGGGAGCCAAATGTGATTAGAGATAACAAGAATAAATTTTTTCTTCAAAGGTATCTAAAACCTTATAAATAACCAACAATAATCTATTTGCTAATTATTATTGCTGTTCATTCACTCGGGTATATCTGATTCTTCATGATTCTGTGAACCACAGCATATCATTGCTGTCATGGGATTTTCCTGGCAAAGAAACTGGAGTGGTTTACCATTTCCTTCTTCTGTGGATTATAAGAAACAGAAGTTAAGTGACTTGCCCAGGGTCTACAGCTAATAAGTGTCTAAGGCTAGATTTTGGACTCCAAGCATTATCCAATCAACCATTTAGCTGCCTCTTAAAATACTCTTACATTTTGATAAAAACATTTTCCGTAATACAATTGAATAAAAATTCAAATCTACTATGCTCAATTGTTATTCCTTTCAAACATACAGTAACATTATAATTTTTTTCTTTTTCTTTTCCCTCCTTACTGAGGCTACCTTTAGACACAAATAAGTCTATATATATGTACATATATATCTGTAAAATTATTCTATGCATATTTATATTTATCAGTTTTTTCTTTGGATGCAGATATAGTTTTTATATTAATTTAAGTATGTATAATAGACAAAATAATTTATTCACTTAAAGATGTTCTTAAAACAACATTGTTGTTTCTCTCTCTCTCTCTCTGACAAGGCAATTGGGGTTAAGTGACTTGCCCAGGGTCACTAAGCTAGTTAAGTGTTAAGTGTCTGAGATCTGATTTGACTTCAGGGCCAATGTTCTATGTACTATATTATCTAATTGCTCCCAATGTTCTTTTATTATATCCAAACGGTATAGTATGTTTTTGATTGAATCAGAGCTACAATTAAAATCAAAAGGTATTACATCCTTCTCTTACATTCAAAGAAATCACATTTTCCCAGCAAAAAGTAAATGGAGAAACAGAATGTAGAACTATTTATTGGCCCCTACTATAAACATATGTAAAATCTCTTTCAAGTCAATTTCTGGAACTCCTATCATACAAATGTAATTTTTAAAGTTACTTTTATTACAGGAAGTGGATAGTTATAAGAAAGTATATGTAGATGTGAAATTCAAGTGAGAAACTATGCTCATTCTCTAAACACCAAAGCTATTTCAATTTATGCTACAATTTAACAACTTTCTCTTGTAAATTAAATAAATTTATAAATAAAACTCTTATTTTCTGATCTTTTCATCAAAATATACAACAAAACATACAACATATCAAGTATGGCATATTGTAGAATCCTCTACATATGTTCTCTGAAATATAGAATTCTTATAGTCACATATTATTCACTTCCCCTTCATCCTGTATAGTTCCCTGTATTATTAAAAAATACCAGAGCATTCCAGAATCTATGTACTGTCTATATTCCCTAAAGACTGGAGAAAGTTGAGACAAGAATTTTCCCCAATATGCTAGAACTGTAGAAAAGTTATAGTCCTGGGAGAATTTATATTGGTTTCAGGCATTTCTAATTTAGAAGGGTCAGAAGATAGCATTAATTCAAAACAGACTATGTATTAAGGCAACAACTGTTTTCCAGCAATTCTGTCTTTGAACTAATACATTTATCTCTCACCAGCCTGTTCATCCACAGGGAGTGAAAGACAGTATCAGACACAACATAGGGTGTGCTTTTAATTGACAACCGTAAAGTGTCTTTTGTATGAACAGTATTCTCCAAGGGGGGAAAAAACAGAAACAAATGATTCAAATAATTGCGTTTTATGAAATATTTTGTCAAGAGGAATTTATTGCACATGAGTGTATTCTCTAACATTTTTGATATTGTAAAGATATAATTTAGTCAAATTGTTGGTCAAAAATAATGATAGAAGATGAACCCTAAATTCTGTGCAATGCCTCTTAGATGCTAACAGAAATACAAGAAAACAATCAAAACTGCGGCTCTTGGATATATAGAAATATACAGTTGGGGAAATGAAAACAAATGAATCATTTTTATAAAATACAAGTACAAATTAATATCCATCTTTTCCCTTTTCTCTTGATACCACGTTTGCGTTATACATCAAGATTGTTTCTAGGTCCTCTGCTTTCCTCCCACAACAATTATCTCTCTTGGGATAACAATTCTTTATCATAGATTCCATATCTCTACTCTGAGGTTGACTCCCCTATTTTATATTTTATTCTTACCATTAATATTTTTAACAAAACATGGTATTGATCTCGTAATGACACTTAATATAAACAATTCCAAAAGAGCTTTCATATTCACTTCTACTCCCACAGATCTCCTTTCACTTCTAATAGTATCACCTATCTTTATAACTTAAACTAAAAATGTAATCATTCTCTTCAAATCACCTTTGTTTCTCTCATTCATTTAACAAGCCAAATCAATTATTCATAAAAATCAAGCTGACTGTTCCCATTATCTCCATAATCTATCAAATGAGTTGGATATGATAGAGCTTACCTAAGGAATTTTTCCACTCTCAATCCTGTGACCCTTCTTCAAATACTCAACAATTTACAGTTAATTTATACCAAGCACGCTTGCTCATCTTTCTACCTAGTCACTCTCTGTTCCATCCATCTTGCACAAATCTGAAAAATAATTTCATCTTCGTCAAAAATCTATACGTGTTGTTCATAATAAATTCAAATTCTTCAGTCTAGTCTTCTTCTTTCATCAACTATCATATCTTGTCCTTCCAATTCATCTCCAAAATTATGTCTGCATGTTGTATTGTTATAGTCCTGTTTCTTTGTCTTTAGCATATTTCTTCTTTGATGACTTGGCACAGTATAGTGGAAAGAACACTGGGTTAGAAATCAGAAGACATGGATTTTAGATAAAATTGTCAGTAATTAGCTATGTGAATATGATTAAATCCTTTCATCATGTGAATTAAGTCATTATCAATGACATTCATATAATAATGTCCAAATGGAAAAGGTGACCAAAAATAGCCATCTTTTAACAGTGATAACCAATAAATAGAGCATATGTTTCTCTGATATGCAGGTAATGTTAGGAAAAGTAGAAGAGAGCCTCCCTTGTATAAAGTGGTTTGATGGTTCTATGGGACATTTGCAGGCAGGATATAAATGAAAGTTTAACAGAATGAGAATTCATGCATGTGATAAAATCTGACCTTAAAAAGAAAATTACCACATTAATGATGATGTATCAGTATATTGATGTATTTTTCAGGTGATATGCTATATGATACAAACCATGGAATACCTCAAATTCCAAAAAATTAATGTTGTTGGTGACCTAAAAAATGATTAAGAGGCATTGGAAGATAGTCCAGTCAGAAGGGAACAGTGTGAGCAAAAGCATAAGGGGAACAATAAATACGATGTAAAATGGAAATTCTAAAGGAAGTGTGGAGCCATATTTTAAAAAGTCTTTAAAGCCAAAGTAAGGATCTACACAATTAATTTCTGTAGGTAATAAGGACTCATTGTCATTGAAGAAGGTATTACTTTTTTTTAAGCAACTTAGTGAACTAAAAATCTATATAATTAATCTCTGTAGATAATAAGGAGCTATTGAAGAAAATTTTTTTGGTTTTGTTTTTAAAGCAAATTAATGAAAAGCAAGCAAAGAGATATTTTAGAAAAAAATAATTTTGAATGGTAAGGAGGATGAACTGAAGTGAAGCTACTGAGAAACAGGAATACCAATATTTTAGATCTTTAATTGTTCTTTTTTCCTGATTCTCCAATTATAAGTTCCCTCTTTCCTAACTATAGTTTCCAAAATATAATATTCTTCACATTATCAAATTCTTAAGCATTTCTTTTATTTCATCAATATAGGTATTCCTTCAAATGATGTAAGATTACAATGTATACATGAAAACCCATTCTTTGTGACTTTTATCAATATCTTCCAGTAAAATAATCACATAAATGTCCAGTACAAGATGCTAAGGGCTCTCCTTCCTTTCTCTTCACATTGCAGGAATGCTAATTGTTCACAAAATCTCTCCAGTAGTTCTCTCTTCCTCATAACCACATAACCTCTCTGCTATGTAACCCGTTCAACTTCATTTTAACTCACACATTTCTCCAATGACATTCTTTATTCAATTATTCATTTATAAGTATTGATTTTGTAATGTGATGCAATCTACTCGCGTGTACCATATTGATTTTCATCATTTTCTGGGTGACATTATATAGTATAGTGGATTAAGCTACAGACTAATAGTGAAGAAGATCTCGATGTAAATTCTGCTTATAATACTTAAGACAAGATTCAGTTTCCCCTTCTGTAAAATGCATATAAGAATAGCACCTAACTGAAAGAGTTGCTGAGAGGTGCATATAAGGTAGGCTATATAAAGGACATTTGCAAACCTTAGAGTGCTATCTAAAAGAAGGTGTTTATGTTTTCCTCTATTTCACTGAAAAACTGTCTTTCAATCTAAAAAGTCTTTTAAAAAAATACTGATATTAAAGGAAAATGCTTTCTTTTAAATTACTTCTTAATGATTTGTTAATTCAATTTGAATGAGTACATAAATATGAAATTGAAAGGAAAACACCCACATAGAGTTACTCATGAAATGCATTCTACAAGTAAACTTTAAGCCCTAATTTTAAAAGGTATATATGGGCAGAAAAAGGAACACCAAAACTTTCTTGTAGAGAGAATGGCATGAGCAAGGGCAAAAAAGGCAGGAATGAGTAAATCACATGAGAGAAATGCAAACAGATTAGCTTGGCTGTAGCAAAGGGACCATGTCGGGAAGAAAAATAGGAAGTCTTACTCAACTTTATTTCCCTTGTTAAATCCTGAAGTATAAATGCCCATTATCTTCTATGATTGAAGAATAAGAGAATTTTTTTAAAAAACAAAAGTCAAGAAGGAATTATCAGAAAACCCAAAATTACTGGGTTTGATGTCATATAGAATAAATTGCTAGTTGGCCAAAATTTGAAAGTGATGCTTTAAAACACATTAAGATGATGAATAAAATAATAATTATTTAAACCACTGATACATCAAGCTCTGCCAAGATTAGAAAACTAATGCCAAAATTAGAAAACATATGAACCCAAATTGAGATTCCCTAATTTCAGTGGTACATGACATTGGTTACTATCCCAGAAGTGGTTCATGAGATTCCAGACCCCAAAATTTTCCAGTTCCTGAGTCCAAAATTACTACAGTATTTTGATAATGCTCCAAAATGGAAAAGCAAAAGACTCATACTTTAGAATGATACATATAACTTTAAGTCACTAGAATTAACTCTATTTTGGAAGGCAAAAATGTCCAGTAAATATTTGAAATTCGCCAGGAAAGGTCTGTTTTTGCTTGAGGGCGGGGACAGTTAGACTGGGCACAGGCTGAGGGCAGGCAGCAGCAGGACAGTGAGAGCCTGGCAGGCAGTTCACATTGAGCAAACCAGAGTGGGGAAGGGTGTGATCTCAGCTGTCTCTGTGGGGAGAGCTTTACCACAATATTGGATACTTTGCCCTGGCAGCAAGCCAGTAGACAAGCAGAGGAGCTAAAAACACCGGGGGTGAAGAATACAACCCAAAAAGCTAGGGTCTCTCAGGACCTGGCCACTTCCCCACAGTGTCTCAGCATGCTCTCGGAGTCTCAGAGCACAGGCGCAACATAGCCATTGCTGTCCTGCTAGTGCTCCCTGCTACCCTCCTTTCCCCCCTTTCCATCCTCCCCCCGTCACACACCCCCACCGCAGTCTGTAGAGGAAGCTCACTAATACCATCCAACCCCGCCTCTCCCCCCCCCAAAAAAAAAAGCAGACTGTATTTGGTTTATTTTTTTTGCTAGTTTGTCTTCTTTTATTCTTCTCTAACAAAATGAGCAAAAAATTTAAACAAACCCTAACCGTTGATAGCTTCTATATAGACAGAGAGCAGACTTTAAACCCTGAGGAGACTAAAAACAGACTGTCTCCAGATGAATCCCCAAAAAGGGATATGATCTGGTGCTCAACATACAAGACTCTCATATAAGAAATTAAAAAGACTCTCACAAAAGAGAAGAAAAATGGGGAAAGGAAAGGGAAGCTTACCAAGAGAGTCTGGATAAGTCATTATACTCATTTAAAGATAGAGTGGATAAAGAAATCAAATCCTTGAAAAACAGAATTAGTGGACTGGAAAAAGAAAATAGCTCTCTAAAAAATAAAATTGGTGAAATGGAAAAAAATTCCACAGAACAAACCAATTCACATTAAAAACTCAACTGGACAATTAGAAGAAGATATAAAAAAAGTGAGTGAAGAAAATACTTCATTGAAAATCAGAATTGAACAAATGACTCAAGGAGACACCAAGAATCAGTCAAGCAAAACCAAAAAAGAAAAAAAGAAAAAAAAGAAACAATAGAAAAAAAATGACAAATACCATTTTAGGAAAACAACAGACATGGAAAACAGATCTAGAGAGAATAATTGGACTTCCTGAAAAATATGATGAAAAAAAAAGCCTGGACACTATTTTCCTGGAAATTATCAAAGGGAACTGCCTAGAAGTAATAGAAACAGAATAGAAATTGAAAGAATTCATCGAACACCTACTGAAAGGGACCCTAAAATCAAAACACCAAGAAATATAGTGGCCAAATTCCAGAATTATCAGACGAAGGAAAAAATACTGCAAGCTGCTAGAAAAAAATCAATTCAAATACAGAGGAGCCACAATAAGGATTACTCAGAATCTAGCAGCAATCACATTAAAGGATCGAAGGGCCTGGAATATGATATTCTAAAAGGCTAAGGAACCTGGTATGCAGCCAAAAATAACTTACCTTTTTCCAGGGAAGAAGATGGACGTTCAATGAAATAAGTGAATTTCATTTATTTTTGATGAAAAAACTAGAACTAAACAAAAAGTTTGATCTACAAACATAAAACTCAAGAGAAACCTAAAAAGGTAAAAAGACATCTTGGGAACTATATTTCTGCTATAAAGATATATGAAGAACACATGTATACTTTGTTCTAGAAACTAGAGGTGGAAAGGAAATTGTACTCAGAAAAGGGTAAAGTGGGGGTACTACATCTCATGAAGAGGTAAAGGAAACCTATTATATCTGAGAGAAAGAATGGAGAGGGATGAACATAGTGTGTATCTTACTGCCATCAGAATTGGCTTAAAAAGAAAAATATTAGATATATTCGATTTATGATGAAACTTCTCCCACCTCATTGAAAAGTGGGAGGGGAAAAGTGAAAAGGGAAGGAGTAAGTTAAACAGAAAGGAATACAGAAATTGTGAGGAAAAGGAGTAAGATAGGGGGAGGAACTCTAAGGTGGGGGGAGGGATACTAAAAAGGGAGGGCTGTGAGAAGCAAGTGGTGCTCACAAGTTTAATACTGGGGAGGAGGGTAAGGGGGAAAGAAGGGAGAAAAGCATAAAAAGAGGTTAATAAGATGGCTAGTAATACAGAATTAGTAATTTAACCATAAATGTGAATGGGTAAACTCTCCATAAAGAAGAAGCAGTTAGCAGACTGGATTAAAAGCCAGAATTCTACAATATGTTGTTTACAAGAAACACACCTGAAGCAGGGCAATACATACCGAGTAAAGGTAAAAAGTTGGGGCAGAATCTACTATGCTTCAGATGAAGTCAAAATAGCAGGGGTAGCCATCCTTATCTCAGATCAAGCAAAAGCAAAAATTGATCTAATTAAAAGAGATAAGGAAGGAAACTATATCTTGCTAAAGGGTAGCATAGATAATGAAGCAATATGGTATAGCATTCAAATTCTTAAAAGAGAAATTAAGAGAGCTACAAAAAGAAATAGACAGCAAAAACTGTAATAGTGGGAGATCTCAACTTGCACTCTCAGAATTAGATAAATCAAACTGCAAAATAAATAAGAAAGACGTCAAAGAGGTAAATAGAATACTAGAAAAGTTAGATATGATAGATCTTTGGAGAAAACTAAATGGAGAGAGAAAGGAGGACAATTTCTTCTCAGCAGTTCATGGAACCTATACAAAAATTGACCATCTATTAGGATATAAAAACCTCCAACTCAAATGTAGTAATACAGAAATAGTAAGTGTATCCTTTTCAGACTACAATGTAATGAAAATTACATTCAATAAAAAGCCAGGGAAAAATTAGACCAAAAAAAATGGAAACTAAATAATCTTATACTAAAGAATGATTGGGTAAAACAGCAAATCATAGACATAATAACTTCACCCAAGAAAATGACAATAATGAGATGCCATACCAAAATGTGTGGGATGCAGCCAAAGCGGTAATAAGGGGAAATTTCATATCTCTAGAGGCCTACTTGCATAAAATAAAGAAAGAGAAGGTCAATGAATTGGGCTTGCAACTAAAAATGCTAGAAAATGAACAAATTAAAAACCCCCAGTAAAACACTAAACGTGAAATTCTAAAAATAAAAGGAGAGATCAATAAAATTGAAAGTAAAAAAACCATTGAATTAATTAAGAAAACCAAGAGTTGGTTCTATGAAAAACCAAAAAAATAGACAAAACCTTAGTAAATCTGATTAAAAAAAGGAAAGAGGAAAATCAAATTGTTAGTCTTAAAAATGAAGAGGAAATTAGAGCAATAATTAGGAGTTATTTTGCCCAACTTTATGCCAACAAATTCGATAACTTAAATGAAATAGAAGAATACCTTCAAAAATATAGGTTGCCCAGATTAACAGAGGAAGAAGTAAATAGACTAAACAGTCCCATTTTAGAAAAAGAAATAGAACAAGCTATTAACCAACTGCCTAAGAAAAAAATTCCCAGGACCAGATGGATTTACATGTGAATTCTACCAAACATTTAAAAAACAATTAACTCCAATGCTATATAAACTATTTGAAAAAATAGAGAATAAAGGAGTCCTACCAAATTTCTTTTATAACACAGACATGATACTGATACTTAAACCAGGTAGGATGAAAACAGAGAAAAAAAAATTATAGATCAATCTCCCTAATGAATATTGAAGCAAAAATCTTAAATAAAATATTAGCAAAAAGATTACAAAAAATCATCCCCAGGATAACACACCATGACCAAGTAGATTTATACCAAGAATGCAGGGATGGTTCAATATTATGAAAACTATTAGCATAACTGACTATCTCAATAACCAAATTAACAAAAACCATATGATCATCTCAATAAGATGAAGAAAAAGCATTTGATAAAATCCAACATCCATTCCTAATAAAAACACTGGAGAGGATAAGAATAAATGGATTTTTCCTTAAAATATGCAGAAGCATATATTTAAAACCATCAGTAAGCATCATAGGTAATGGGGAAAAACTGAAACCTTTTCTAATAAGATCAGGAGTGAAACAAGGTTGCCCACTATTACCATTATTATTCAATATTGTATTAGAAACGCTAGCCTTAGCAATAAGAGTCGAGAAAGAGATTAAAGGAATGAGAGTAGGTAATGAGGAAACCAAACTATCACTCTTTGTAGATGATATGATGGTATACTTAGAGAACCCCAGAGATTGTACTAAAAAGCTATTAGAAATAATTCATAACTTTAGCAAAGTTGCAGGATACAAAATAAATCCACACAAATCCTCAGCATTTTTATACATCACCAACAAAATCCAACAGCAAGAGATGCAAAGAGAAATTCCATTCAAAATAACTGTTGATACCATAAAATATTTGGAAATCGATCTACCAAAGGAAAGTCAGGAATTATATGAGCAAAATTACAAAACACTTTCCACACAAATAAAGTCAGATTTAAATAATTGGAAAAATATTAAGTGTTCTTGGATAGGCCGAGCAAATATAATAAAGATGACAATACTCCCTAAACTAATCTATTTATTTAGTGCTATACCAATCAGACTCCCAAGAAACTATTTTAATGACCTAGAAAAAATAACAACAAAATTCATATGGAAGAACAAAAAGTAGAGAATTTCAAGGGAATTAATGAAAAAAAAAAAATCAAAATGAAGGTTGCCTAGCTGTACCTGATCTAAAACTATATTATAAAGCAGCAGTCACCAAAATCATTTGGTATTGGTTAAGAAATAGATGAGTTGATCAGAGGAATAGGTTAGGATCACAAGACAAAATAGTCAATAACTATAACAATCTAGTGTTTGACAAACCCAAAGATTCCAACTTTTGAGATAAGAATTCATTATTTGACAAAAACTGCTGGGAAAACTGGAAATTAGTATGGCAGAAATTAGGCATGGACCCACACTTAACACCATATACCAAGATAAGATCAAAATTTGCACATGATTTAGACATAAAGAATGAGATCATAAATAAATTAGAGGAACATAGGATATTTTACCTCTCAGACTTGTGGAGGAAGAAGGACTTTGTGACCAAAGAACTAGAGATCATTACTAATCACAAAACAGAAAATTTTCATTACATCAAATTAAAAAGCCTTTTTACAAAAAAAATACAAAAACTAAGGCACACAAAATTAGAAGGGAAGAAACAAACTGAGAAAACATTTTTACAGTTAAAAGTTCTGATAAAGGCCTCATTTCCAAAATATATAGAGAATTGACTCTATAAGAAATCAAGTCATTCTCCAATTGAAAAATGGTCAAATGATATGAACAGACAATTTTCAGATGATGAAATTGAAACTTTTTCTACTCATATGAAAAGGTGTTACAAATCATTATTAATCAGAGAAAAGCAAATTAAGACAACTCTGAGATACCACTACACAACTGTCAGATTGGCTAAGATGACAGGAAAAAATAATGATGAATGTTGGAGGGGATGCAGGAAAACTGGGATATCAATGCATTGTTGGTGGAGTTGTGAACAAATCCAACCATTCTGGAGAGCAATCTGGAATTATGCCCAAAAAGTTATCCAACTGTGCATATCCTTTGATCTAGCAGTGCTACTACTGGGCTTATATCCCAAAGAAATACTAAAGAAGGGAAAGGGACCTGTATGTGCCAAAATGTTTGTGGCAGCCTTTTTTGTACTGGCTAGAAACTGGAAAATGAATGGATGCCCATCAATTGGAGAATGGTTTGGTAAAATTGTGGTATATTAATGTTATGGAATATTATGGATCTGTAAGAAATGACAAGCAGGATGAATAGAGAGAGGCTTGGAGAGACTTAATGAACTGATGCTAATTGAAATGAACAAAACCAGGAGATCATTATATACTTCAACAACGATACTGTATGAGAATGTATTCTGATGGAAGTGGATATCTTCGACAAAGAGAAGATCTAACTCAGTTCCAGTTGATCAATGATGGACAGAAGCAGCTATACCCAGAGAAGGAACACTGGAAAATGAGTGTAAACTGTTTGCATTTTTGTTTTTCTTTCCAGGTTATTTTTACTTTCTGAATCCAATTCTTCCTGTGCAACAAGAGAACTGTTCAGTTCTGCACACATATATTGTATCTAGGATATACTATAACATATTTAACATGTATAAGACTGCTTGCCATCTAGGGGAGGGGGGGAAAGGAGGGAAGGAAAAAATCAGAACAGAAGTGAGTGCAAGGGATAATGTAAAAAATTACCCAGGCATATGTTCTGTCAATAAAAAGTTATAATTAAAAAATATATAGTTGTATTGTTCTTCTACAGAAAAGTCAAAATATAAATTTTCCAGGATTTGGGCCATTCTTCAGGATGTAAAGAGAGAAACTATAGAAACAATACTCTAAAGTTGGAAAAATTAATAAATTGCTAAGGATTTAAATAGATTGGGAATTATTCCATCTAGCTGAGATTAGGAAAACCAAGCTATTTTAATTTCTTTACCAAGACAGTAGGCCCTCTTGCTAATAAATCCTGAACTGTTTGAATATTTGTTCCTCTGATTAGAAACTCTAACAGTTTGGCTTCTCCTCTACAAAACCTCATGGAACATGTTTATGCAATATTCATTCATAAAAGGATTATATGGGCAGGTATCACAGTAGAACTTCCTTCTAGGTAATCTGGATTTGGATCTATTAAAAAGAAGGTGAACTGTTCAGAGTCAACCAGCTGTCTCAACAGAAGCAATAATGGACTTTAAAATATTCCCACACCAGGCCTCCTGAATCCAGTCTATTTTGTGCTCTCACATGGATCGTTTGCAACACAAGTACTACTTAAGAAGTCCATTTACAAAGAAGCCTTTAAAAAGTGTCAAAACAAATTACTTTGAGGAGTTTTTCACAAACATGTCTCCAACTTTAACTTTTTTTTCCCTATTTGCTGTTCCACAGAACCCAAAAATGGCTATATTTAACTGACTTTACAAGCTGTGGGGAGATTGAGTACATAATGTAGATCTCAATTTTAACAGTATTTTGCTTTAAATAACATCATTTTGCTTTAAATCCTAAGAATTTTTTAAAATTTTATTTTCACTGAAAGCTATTTACAAATGCCTGGGTATTCTAAAACAATATAAGGAAATCTCAATCTTCATTTATTTTTCAGAATTTTGAAATGTATTTTTGAATAGATCAATGAAAAAGTGACAAAGACAAATACAATACCTTATCGTGGCATTTTTATTTAAGAATTATAAATCTTTGGTTATCTCTACTAATGTAAAAATGCTATTTATTCCAATGAGTATATAAGAAGTATCTGTCAACATGGACACTGATATCATGACTCTGAAGTGTATTTTTTTCTTTTTTGAAGCAATTAAAGATAAGTGACTTGCCAAGGGTCACATAGACAGTAAATGTCTGAGGCCAGATTTGTACTCCAAAATCAGAGCTATATTCGCTATGCCTAGCTGTTACTCTTTGATGTATTTTTGAACAAGGTTTACATGACCTTTAAAAAAGTAATTCAATGTTGAGTTATTTCCATTTTTTGTTAAGCAATGATGTGAAGATTCCGCTTATGAATAGCTAAATGTTCTCACAATGTAATTGAGTAGGCAAGAATTTGCCTACTGCTTACTATGAGTGAGACAATTTGGTAAGTATTGTGTTTCACATTTAGATAAGGCTTTCTAAAAGGAAAAAAATTGGGGAACCTGAAATATAAGAAAAGATAGGGCAAAATGCCTAAAGTGTCCAAAGTAAAGGGGATATAGAGAAAAGTTCAATGTAATTTTTTGATCCAATTCATTTATTATAAATGCAATTAAACTCATTTAAAGCTTCTGCATTTTAAAGTTTTTTTTTTTTCTGATAATCACTTATCCTTTTTTATAATCTCTAGGGTAAGATCTAAATAAAATAAAATTTTAATTTTGCCTTGTGACAGGAGTTATACCTGTGAGATGAAGGAACTATTTCAACTTTTAGTGATCAGTATCTTCTCTGAAAATTACTATTACATCTAAAGTTTGGAAAATGGATCTAGTCTTTGCTAATCTGTGCATGCTATATATTCAGGTAAAGTAAAATACTATTCAGAACAAAAAAGGAAATCATTTATATATAAGATTTATAACTGCTGCATTACATTTGAAAGTAATTCAAATGTATATTTATAAAAATATATAGTTCTCTGATTCAGAGGATATTCATATATCATTAATCCAGATATTCAAAATCAATAACTGAATCTGTAACTTAGTTCTTCCTTGTTTAGATTATATTATAAATTATAAAAGTATTCCAAATCTAAGTAGCATTGAATATGAAAAGATTATTCAAATGTGGCATTTTAAAAAATTATTTAATATGAAAATTAAACCAAAGTCTTTACCTGATTAATCTATAAAGTACTTAAAAGGAGAAACTGATTACTGATATTGTTAGGCTTTTAAAAAAAATTAACTTCTTATCATTTTCTTGTAAAACACCTTTAGGAAATAACTGGAGACAGTTTTTTTCTTTTCTTTTTTTTCTTGGTCATACATGTACCATGGCTATGGAATATAGTTTCCAGTTTGTTACCAAACAGATCTATTTGGCAATGTTTTTCTGAGACCATTTTTTTTTAATTAAGGAAAAATAGTATCTTCATAGATGTTATCCTACCATCTTTAATAACATGTACTTCTATTTCATTAAATAATTTAATATCTTACAGTATTAGAATGATTTTTATTTTTATTTTTTATTTATTTTTTGCCGTTTTGATTGCTACTGATAATTATCTGAAAACCAAAAGCAAAAGATAGGAAAGAGTTCTAGTAGACCCAGGTCAGCCTATTAGGCAATAAAACTTAGATTGAAGCCCGACAGATGACAAATATTAGCTGAGAAATCTCTTAAGATCGAGAATTAGAAGTTGTTTAACCATTAGTGAAGGAAATTTTAATTCCAAGAGTTCACTAAACAAGCAGATGAGATAGCAATTTCAGATCTACTACCATCCTCTCTACTCCCAAAAACAAAACAGACAAAAGTAAAATATTCACAAGAATTTTATACTGAAAAATTAAATTAAGGTCTCAAGAGGTTGTTTGATATATCTAGAATATTAATGTTTGGCAAAAAAAAAAAAAAAAAAAAAAAAAAAAGGTGAAAAAATAGTACACCACAAGTATGCTACAATTCTTTCCCAAATAAAATTTACTAAGAATTTTTTCTACCTCAACAGAGACCCGCTTCCAAAGAATCACTGTTGGTAATGCCCATAATTTACTCTCTAGATATAGCTAGTCATGTCTTACAGTGGACAGAGTGCTTGCTGCATTTGGTCTTAGAGAACCTAGATTCTAATTCTGGATTTGTCACCCTGTCTAGTCCCATGGCTAACCGAATGAACTTCTCTTCAAACACTGACATTCTGCCTGGTCACCCAACTAGAGATTCTGAACTGCTAACTGAGGATACACAACTCTGTATCTTATCTTCCATTTGCTGCTCCCTAAACATTTCAACTCCATCCTTGCAAGGTCTCACTTCAGCTCTGTGGGTTCTTTCAGTTGTGCTCTCTGAAACTCCAATTCCACAATTAACAAATTTGATCTGCCATTTTTACCTTTGTAACATCTCTCCCATAAACCCCTTCTTTCCCCTGACACTGACATCAATTTGGTCCAGATCCTAATCACCTCAAGGGAAGTGACTAGCCCAAAATCACATGGCTTTTAAGGGATAGGGAGACTGTCAGACTCAAATGAAGAAGAATTTCTATGACTGGATAACTTGTTCTGTGGGAATACACATAATCTGGGCACAGGGGATGTGGAGGAGATGGCCCAGAACCTGGGAAAGGACAATGCTGCAGGGATTCAACCCCATCTCTTTTTATAGGGAAGGGCTCTTCCCCATCCCTTTATCTCAATGCTCCATGAAAAATCCAGCCACCCCAAGTACGACTTAGAAGCATCACATGCTAGCCCAATCTACTTATCCAGTCTCCAGGCTAAGCTTCCTCTTTGACCTGGGCCCCAACTAAAGTATGGCAAAGGGCTTCCCATATGGAGTTTTTTACATTATTATTTACATACATCATTAGAGGATGAACACAACTATCCACTGTGCTCCCTTTTACAGAGCCTTCACTGGGCTGGGAAGAACACCATCCATTCTCTGTCTCTCACAGGGATCCCAGAGCTCCTGAGTCCTCTCATTAGAATTAAGTGAACCTGGAAAGGCTGCATCTTTGTCTGGGTTTCCCTTGAAGATTAATCCCAATTTATCTTTTGTACAAGATTGTTTGTATGTGTATGTTGTATGCCCATTAGAATGAGTTTCTTGAGAGTAAGACTATCTGTTATACATAATAAATAGTTAATGTTTATCAACTGATCTCTTCCTTTCTCATTTCTTCATTCTATTGGACCAGAGACATGGCTCACTCTTTCCAGTAATGAATATACTTTCTCTTATATTTCCCGAATCCATGGTCTTGGTGAGGAAATTAGAATATTCATGGCTCTCCAAATCACCAAATTCTCCCTCTTCCAACTTCCCTTAGAAATCTTTCTTCCCAACAAAATATTAAGAATTTCAAAGGAATTAATGAAGACAAAAGCAAATGAGGGTAGCCTAGCTGTACCAGATCTAAAACTCTATTATAAAGCTGCAGCCCTCAAAACCATTTGGTACTGATTAAGAAATAGAGAAGCTGATCAGTGGAATATGTTAGATTCACACAACAAAATAGCCAATGACTATAACAATCTAGCATTAGACAAACCCAAAGGCCCCAACTTTTGGGATAAGAAATCACTATTTGATAAAAACTGCTGGGAAAATTGGAAACTAGGATAGGCATAGACCCATACCTAACACCATACACCAAGATAAGGTTGAAATGGATTCATGATTTAGATGTAAAGAATGATACAATAAACAAATTAGAACAACATAGTATAGTTTACCTCTCTGATTTGTGGAGGAGGAAAGAATTTGTGACCAAAGAAGAACTAGAGATCATTATTGATCACAAAATAGATAATTTTGATTATATTAACTTAATCAACTTAAATTTAAATTTAAAACAAGTTTGTACAAACAAAACGAATGCAGACAAGATTAGAAGGGAAGCAATAAACTAGGAAAACATTTTTACATCCAAAGGATCTGATAAAGACCTCATTTCTAAAATATATAGAGAATTGACTCAAATTTATAAGAAATTAAGCCATTCTCCAATTGAAAAATAGTCAAAGGATATGAACAGACAATTTTCAGATGATGAAACTGAAACTATTTATAGCCACATGAAAAGGTTCTCCAAATCACTATTGATCAGAGAAATGCAAATTAAGACAACTCTGAGACACCACTACACATCTATCAGATTGACTAAGATGACAGGAAAAGATAATAAGGAATGTTGGAGGGATGTGGAAAAACTAGGACACTGATACATTGTTGGTGGAACTAAGAACGGATGCAAACATTCTGGAGAACAATTTAGAACTATGCTCCAAAAGTTATCAAACTGTACATACTCTTTGATCCAGCAGTGTTTCTACTGGGATTATATCCCAAAGAGCTCTTAAAGGAGTGAAAGGGACCTACATGTGCAAAAAATGTTTGTGGCAGTAATCTTTGTAGTGGCACGAAACCGGAAAATGAGCCCATCACTGGGCCTAGCAATTGGAGAATGATTGAATAAATCATGGTATATGAATGCTATAAAATACTATTGTTCTGTAAGAAACAACCAGCAGGATGATTTCAGAGAGGTCTGGAGAGACCTACATGAACTGATGCTAAGTGAAATGAGCAGAATCAGGAGATCATTATAAATGGCGACAAGAAGACTATATGATGATCAATTCTGGCGGATGTGGTTCTCTTCAACAATGAGATGATTCAAACCAGTTCCACTTGTTCAGGGATGAAGAGAGCCATCTACACCAGAGAGAGAACCATGGAAACAGAGTATGGAACACAAAATAGTATTCTCACGCTCTCTGTTGTTATGTGCTTGCATTTTTTCCTTATCAGTTTTTTTTTTCCTTCTTTCTTGACCTGATTTTTCTTGTGTAACAAGATAACTGTATAAATATGTATACATACATTGGATCTAACATGTATTTCAACATATTTAACATGTATTGGACTGCCTGCCAGTTAGGGGAGGGGATGGAAGGAAGGGGGGAAAATTTGGAACAAAAAGTTATGCAAGGGTCAATGTTGGAAAAATTAGCCATGCATATGCTTTGTAAATAAAAAGCTTTAATAAAAAATAATAATAATAAAGGACAAACAATAAAAAAGAAGAAACCTTTCTTCCTCTGAGTTTCATATTATTTCAAATTTATCACCCAATCCAGATCCTGGTGACTGTTATCTATCAATCAAGTACATTCTTCTTCCTTCCTCAATGAGTTTGTACCTGACAATCCTTGTCTCTCCCAAACTCCAGCCTTCATATTAAGAGATTTCATCATACATACATCAAATAACTCTAATTTCCTAGTTCCTCAAACTCTCCAATTCCTATGACCTAGTCCTCTACCTCAGATACACACAATGATAGATGGTCATACCTTGAACCTTACCATCAAACACAAGAGTTCATAAACTCTGAAGTTCCTTTATCTGATGATAGTCTTACTATTCTATCTTTTCTTATGTGTTACAACCATTAATACTCTTCTTCATCCCCTCCCATTGTGACCTATATTTCCTCCACACCTGAGTTCTTTCCAAGAGTATTACCCCACACTGAATACAATCTTCTTTTCTCTAACTTAATGTTAATTAATGGACTCAACTACAAAATATCCTCAACTCTTGAATCTCTTCTCCCTTGTGCTGTCACTAATGAAGCCTTATCAAATTGAAATCCTGGATTATTCCCAGCATTTGCCTCCTTTGCTTCTATTCATAAATTAATGCAGAACCTGGAATGAGTTAGTCTCCTGAATTTAAATTGGACCTCAAACATTTTCTAGCTATGTGATCTTGGGCAAGTCACTTAACACTGCCTCAGTCTTCATCTGAAAGATGAGCTGGCAAAGGAAATGGCAACTACTTTAGTATCTCTACTAAGAAGACTCTGAATGGCAGGAGTCATACATGACTGAAAATGAATAAATATCCAAAATTTCCAAATAGGGTAGAGTCTGAGGAACACTGGAACTTACTCTCATCAGAAATGAGTTAAAGAGAGAAGAGTGTGTGTGTGTGTGTGTGTGTGTGTGTGTGTGTGTGTGTGTGTGTAAGTTAAAAAAAATAGGATGACTAGGGGACAGGATAGAGTAAGAGAATAAGGGAGGGATTTTTAGAGGTTAAGGAAAAAGAAGATAAAATATTGAGTAGAAGTAAAACAAAGGAGTGAGGAGAGATAGAGTAAATAGGGGGAAAGATAGTGAGGAAAAATTGGAAGGAAAATACACAAGTAATGTAGCTTAGAATGTGGATGGGACAAAGTTACCCATAAAATAGAAATGGATAACAAATTAAAATTTTGAAATAATTATATTTTATATTTTTTCAGGAAAAATTATAAAAATAAGAGATGCACACAAATATAAAAGGCAGGAATAGAATTTGTTATGCTGGAAAAAAAAAAGGAAGGATAGTAATCATGATCTCAGGCAAAGCTAAAATTAAACTAGATTTGTTCAAAAGTGAAAAGTGAAAATGCACTGTCAGCAATATTATTAAATACTGCTTTAGACCATCTAAAATATCGACAGTAGAAAATACCTATCTTAATAGTATAAAAGACCTGAGTGCATAACCTGCATAATACCTGCCAAAAAAGACACATGAACTATATGGACATAAACTTTAAAACATTTTTTATATAAATAAATTCGATGTAAATAATTGAAGTAATATTTATTGTTCATGGGTAGGTAAAGTCAATGTAATTTTTAAAATTACAATTTCAAATAATCTATTTACTCAATGTCATCCCAATAAAACTATTAAATATTGTTTTACTGATTTAGAAAAAATAATAGGTCACCTAGGCACCCAGATTTGCAAACTAGAAATTATTCTTCATTTCCATTCATCTATCACTTCCAATCATTTGTCAAAATCTTGTTAATTCCACTTCAACTTATACTGGGTTCATTCCTTCCTCTATATACCATAGCCACAGTAGAGGAAACCTTCATTATTTCTCTCCTGAACTATTGCAATCTGTAACCAAGCTCTCCTCTCTATATAATCCATCCTCCACACAGTTGCCAAATTGATGTTCCCTAAGTGTAACTCTGACCAAATCATTTAAGTGCTCAAAAAGTTTCACAGAGTTCCTAGGTCCTCTGAGATAAAATATGACTTGTACATTTGGCAAAGCTCTTGGCAATCTGGCTACATCCTATCTTTCCAGAAGATAACATTACAGTTGTGCCTTCCACATGTGAGGGAAAGGGAGGAGGAGGAGGAGTATGGGTATAGTGTCCCTGCAATGTGGAAAATTCACATAAAATTTTTTGATCTTCCCTTTTGTACCAAAGAAAAAGTATGAATTTTTTTCTTTTTTTTTTTTAATGGGGTGTTTTACAGTACCTTACTGTCAAATTTGGGTTGGCATTATACAACACTATACATATATTTTATGGATTTAAGTTTTTTCTTCGTCATCTTCTTATCTAAGCATCATATATAGCTTTTGCAAAATTCCTCCAAAATTCTCTTTTAATTTTGTATGCCAACTCATGCTATATCAAAGCTGCAATAAGGAAAGTCACAATGTGGAAAGAATAACTGTACTGCTTTTTGCACGTTACAGTCCAGTCAAACTGACCTCTTTACTGCTTCCCATACATAATATTTTATCTCCCACCTACATGGCTGTTGTCCTTTATTCTTGCAGAGGACCAAAATGATATCATATACACTTGACACATGTACTTCTCTTCTAAGGAGATCTCACACAGGGCAAGTGCTTACAAGGTGGTCAAAAAAGTGATACAAGGACATTTTCAAGGTTTCTCTAGAATTGACTGCATAACATAGGAGACACTGGCACAGGACCTCCCAGCATGGCGTACCCTTATCAGAGATGATGCTGCGCTCTATAAGCAAAGCAAAATTGAATTAGCACAGAAGAAATGCAAGATATTCCAAGTTAAGAAAATCCACCCCAAATGTGCATAGGGACTATTTGTACCCGACTTATGGTGGAGCATTCCAAATTCATATTGGTCTGATCAGCCACACTTGTACACACTATAACATTATAACTTGACACCTACATACCTTTACACAAGCTAACACTCCCATGCCTAGAATGGTCTTCCTTTTGTTTTCGTATTCCCAGCATCCAGCACTATATCTTGTACCTAGTAGGTGCTTAATAAATACACATTGAATGAATGTGTATCCTATCCCTTGGAATCCTAGCCCTATTCAAAATTAGCAAGAATGCTACTTCCTTAAGGAAACTTTTCCTAATTCTTCCAGTTATTGAAACCCCTCCTCAATCCCTCCACCCCACTCTACCTCCTGCTTTTGTATATATCTCATATTTACTCCCTGTTAACAGGTCATATGCTCCAAGGAGAATGCAACTTTTTTTGACAGCAGGAACTTTTATAACTGTGTTTCCACTATCTATCACAATGACCAGTATATAGGAGGTGTTAAATCAATATTCATTCATTGATTTATCTATAGTGTATAGAATACATACCAGAAAAGATATTAAAGGATATCTATAGTGCTACCTATCTATTAAAGTATAATTACATGTGTGATTAAGGCAAAAGCAGGATCTTTTCATATTTAACATTCAGATTATTGCTGCATTGGAGAACTTCTGGACAGAACCAGACCTTTGCTCAAGTTTACATGCTAAATGGCAATGGCAATAAAAATGTTTTGCAACTTTGGAAGAGCTATACTTACCAGGGGATCATCACAGAGCAGAGGTTTTTAACTTGGAGCCTCCTATCTTAAAAATATATCTATATATATGGATATGTATGTATGTATATATTTTTACACATGCCTACACATACATATAGTTACATATATACATAAAATATGTATATTATAAATATTTGTATAGATGCCAATTCCAAGTATATTTCAATGTAATCAGTTTTCCTTGTTCATCCTTTGTGTTCAATTTTATGAATTTAAAAATATAATGATGAGAGAATGCCCTTAGGTTTCAGCAGGCTGCCAAAGAAGTCTTTGACTCAAAAAAAGGTTAAAAATCCCTACTCTAAAGTGAAGATAAGCTAAAAATTACTTCAAATATTTTCTAATTCTTTCACTTTTTCCCCCTCACAGCTTATATTTTTAATCAAATGTTATTTTTGTAATGTATATTCTTCCAACTCCCCCCCAAAAAAGAAAGAGGTTATTGGGATTAGGGGCTTAACATTAGAATTAATCCTTGTGGTAAAATATCATTAAACTCATTCATTCAATGTGTATTTATTAAGCACCTACTAAGTACAAGGTATAGTGCTGGATGCTGGGAATACGAAAACAAAAAACAAAAATCCACATTCCGAAGAAGCATATATTTTACTAAGGAAGACAATATTTAAACAGGTAAAGAAATAACAATATAATTTGCAGAGGGTAAGAGCACAAATCATAATAGGGAATCAAGCAAGGTTTTCAGGACTGTAGGAGGCAGTACTGCCTGCAACTGTCTTCTTGAGAAATCATGCTTCTTCTAATCTCCCCCAGCATGTGGTACATGAACAATAACAGAGTCAATGAATGTCGTCTCCTACATGAGATTATATGTGTACTCTGATATAAGGCATATGCTGTAGTTCACAAGGATATGCAGTCTTATCAACTAAATTCATTTCAAGTATGCTTTGCTGTTTTCATCTCATTATTCTTTAATTAAGGTTGGGTTTTTTTTTTTTCAATTACAAAGCATTATTTTTCCTCTCTCATCTAGCTTGCCTCGAGGAAAAAAATTAAAACAAAAACAACAATCTTAAAATAAGTTATCACAGTCAAGCAAATCAATTCTCATATTTTCTATGTTGAAAAATGTGTATCTCGTTCTGAATATAGTCCATCATCTCCCTGCCAGAAATTGGAAAATATTCTTTATCAGAGGTCTTCTGGACTCATGATTGATGATTTAAAAGGGCAAGAAAACTAAAGTAGTAAGAGAAACGTAGGAAAGGAAGAAACTTATTGCTTATTGAGCAATTAACATAGAAACCAAAAGTCTGGCTGTTTGGCCAGCCTCCAAGGGCTCAGTTCCAGAGTTCTATATAATTAAAACTTGTGATTCAAGTGGCCTAAAGCTGCAGACTCCTTCTAGGATTCCCTCAGGTTTTAAGAAGGAGCTATGCACAATTATTGCAGAGACATAACATAAATGTTATCTGAAAAACCTTCTGATTGAAAACAGAATTACATATACAGATTCTTGAACTCAAGATTCCTCTCCTGCCTTAAATAAAATTTTCCAGAATTCCTGTATCCCACCTGTAGGTTTGGAAGTACTCTCTTCTCCAAGTAAAGAGACTTATTAACCTGCTTAAATTAACATATTAACCTCTCTTCCTCTCCTTGCTCCCCACCTCCCCATTAAGTTCCATAAAAACAAGAATTCTTTTTTGTTTGTCTTTGTATCTGGTTCCTGGAACATAATAGGAGTTAAATAAACACTTCCTGTATTCAAAAATTGTCTTATTTCTTTAATTTTAAAATGATGATCTACTATATCAACCCATTTAAATTTGGCTGAGAGTAAGTCTATGCATGTATACATATTCACGCATATATACATATACATACACAATATATATACAAATATATACAGTTGTCTGAGGGGAAAAAATAGAAAGCACTATATTCAATTAATTCAGTACTGTGGAAGCAATTTAATGTTTGTGAGATAATGTATTAATGGAACAGATATACCAATTCTCTCCTCAACCTGAGAATTACAAAGTTAAACTTTTCTGACAAATTGAATTTTTAAATTAGTCTGAAGAATTTTTAAAAAGTGATTTGGAAATTCTAGAAATAAATTACATACAATAAGATGTAATATGAGAACAGCTTTCTTTTGAAAGAACACTGCATTATGTCTATTTAGACTATAAGAAACCCATACAAACATAAATAAAAATTTGTTCATTACAACATTTCGAATTTTTCAGATATAAGTCATTTCAAACTCTCCTAACATCTTAAATTAGGTTTTCATTTTGAATGATTTAGGGAGGACAGTATCCCTAACAAGTCACTGCTTCATTTTTAAAAGTGAAATAGATGACAATGTGTCTGCTTTCTTTAAATCATTTTACTTGACATTATTATCTCATTCAAGACTTTGAACTCATGACAAACTCTGGAAACATGGCCTGAAAAACAAATGCTTCACCCCTATCTCGATGTTATATGTCAAAAAATGTGATGTACAAAAAATAAGGGCAAAGAGAGTTTGACTCTTTGTTTAAACACCTTTAGAGAGAAACTCAATTCCTATAGTGATTATTTCTTAATATGAATAAAGGAATTTTATTTCTCTGAAATAGAACATTCCAAAGTGATGAACAGTAATTTCTCCAAAATTATTGAAAATTCATCTATGCAGAAATATAAGGCAGGCTACAATAAAAGAAAGGTGTTACTCCCTTTGAAGCATTCTTTCATAATTCAAAAATAATTGCAAAGACCAAAAATATACTTTTTTAAAAACTAGAATTATCATTTCATATTAAGTACATGCTTTTTTATTCCATAGTCAAATAAGGCATTAAATCTTTGAAAAATAAGTCTGTTTAAAATTTTCTTTTCCATTTCCTTAAAGATTTTGTATTATAAAATTTCCACTTAGATTACTGTGATATTGCAAAAAAAACCAAAAAACAAAAAAAAAACAAACTACCACACACTTTCAGTATCCTAATAAAATGAAAGAACAATGAAAATGAATTCAGTGCTCTTATGAGAAAGCCAAAAACTCTACCCATGTCTTTCTACAAAATTTTTTACAATCACATGGATGAAATATTAAAATAGCATAATTTAATAATATCACAACTCAGTTGAATATTTATTAAGTATCTACTGTGTACAGAGATTTTATGTTAGTAAGCAAAAGAAATACAGATTTGATAGAACCTGTCAAATAGGGAGGAAGAAAATAAATGAAACATACAGATTAGTTCCTATTTTTCTTTTTATTCTTGAAGTTTATAAACTATCCTTCTCACTTGTTGTTGTGAAGTTACTTTTTTATTAATGCTAAGTTATCTGAAAAGTGAAGCCTCTGAAAAATCAGCCTTTCCACTAAAAAAAAAAAGTCAGAGTAAAGATAGGAAGTTTATTTTATGATTGCCCACAACTACCAGTTAATTCCATTTTAAGAAGTCCTTAAGATTTATTCAAATCAAGACACATTAAAAGTCTTTATCTTTCTGACCATGGATGAAATGAAGAGTCAATTATAATGTGTATAATATTTCTATTTGTATATTGTAATGATGAACTGGAATGGAGATTGATTAATATCTCTAAGCTAATGCCTTTGGGGGAGTTTTCTGAACCAGAAAACTTGTATTCATTTTATGTATATCAGGATTTTACACATAGAAAGGAAGAGAGACAAATGTTCACTTCTTTCAGTCTAAATCCAAAGGCCTGTTTCTAACCAAGTAACCTAAGTATGAAGGACCACTTTTCCTATGATAAATCCCAAAAGCCACCTGTTACCTCCCTCCCAACCAGAGACATCAACACTCAACTAGCCATGTAAGTTAATTCCTTTGGCTGCCAAAAGGAAGTCTACAGACAGAAAAAGAGAGACACATGCCAAGTAAATTAGGCCTTTGGTAATTTGGAAACCACAAGCCACTGGGCTCTTGCATCAGTCAAAGATGAATGAGAACACTTGCAAAAGTATTTCACCACTAGGACATTTTGTGAAAGAGAATTATCAGGAAGAACAGGAATTTTTAAATTCTTCTATTACCCAATACTATTATATGCTTTAGTCTAATATAATGCTGGTTGGCACTATTTAACTGTGGCTCCTACATTGTCAAAGGTAAGAGGAGAAGCAGAACAAATAAAAGGTCTATTTTCGATTTTTTAGTGTATCTAAGGGAGACATCTCTGTTTGGAAACTGGCATTCAAACCTGCTTGCCTTGATTCACATCTGATTTATTATTGTCTCTAAGATAGTAACTATAGCAAATACAAACCACAGCCCCCAATACCACATCAATGTCTTCTTTACTAATGAAAGCGCTATTCTTTCATGTTCAACTCCCACAATAGCCTTTTCTTCGCTCTTCTAGTGCCAATGTTCTCTTCCCAATACTATTAACCAAATAAAAACACAAAAGTCTATACTTTAAATTTATATCTAAAACCTGGGTGGAGTAATTTTAATTGATATAAAGGAACTATTTTATGAATAACAACCACACACAGGTCAAAAACAAAAGTAATCATTTTTATGGTGTTTTTTTTCTTCAAGCAATAACTTAATCTTTGTTTGACCCAGTTTCCTCAACTGTAAAATAATAATAAGAATAAGAATAATAATAATAACAATAATAATAATAATAATAGCACCTACCTCTCAGAGTTGATGTGAGGGAAAAATGAGATAACATTTGTAAAGTATTTAATATAGTGCCTAGCACATCATAGGCACAATATAAATGAAAGTTTTTATTATGTTTCATCTAATTTTTATGCTGTTGTTTATGCTAATGTTTTATGCTGTTTATTTAACAACATAATTGTTATGCTGTATGTAAGAAAAAAATCTCACAAAATCCCTTCAGTTTTAATTATTTAACATATGAATGGCAAACTCAGATAAAACATTCTCCTTAGGTCATTAAAATGTAAGATGTAAATAGAATCAAAGAATTCTAGATTTGTAGAATAAACTTAGTCGAATTACATTATAAAAAAATGAAGTAAATGGATTTGCCCAAGGCCATACAGTTAGTGGCTGGGTCAAGACTTGAACCCAAGTTCTATTTCAGTGCTATTCCTAATACAAAAAAGAAATACTAACATGAGGGCCTTTTATACCCAACAAGGAAGATATTTGTCATAATCAGAAAAGGAGGGAAATCAGCAAGAGCTGATATCAAAATATGCTATTAAAAGAAGTTGCTTAGCTTAGGAGTTTCATAGCAGAATAGAAGGGGTCATAAAACTGGACATTCACATGTTATTTTCTCTAAGAATACCTGGATATCTTTGTTAGTTGTTCTGGAAGAAGACTATGATATCAGGGAGATAATGTCATGAAATGCAAGTGAGTTGGATTTAAGTGCTATGCAAAAGAGCGAACTGCAAGGTCACTTGCAGTTTTCCCCTCCAGAGTCATCTGGGTCTGGGGCAAGATGACTGGAGATAGCCCTGGATGCAATGGGAAACTTTAGTCTTTTTAAGTTAATGTCTTTTTAACAAGTTCCAGCTGGACCCTGGTGAACAAGATAAGGTGAGATCTTTCAAGACAGTTGTGAAAATCGAGTAAGGCTTTATCTATTTCAAAGTTTGAGTAGGCCTGAAGGACTTTAAGCTTTAAATCAAGGGCATACTTAAAGTGTCTCCTCTCTGCTATTCTCCTAAGGGCATACTTAAAGTCTCCTCCCTGCTATCCTCTCCCTGTTATACCCCTAAGGGCATACTTAAGTCCCCTTCTTGTTATCCTCCCTATTTCAGCCAAATATGGGCAACTATGTACTTATTGGTCAAGTTCAAATTCTTGGGTAGTTCACGCGTTTAGAATGTAAGATCCTCAGCCATTAAGGATGAGGGTCAGTGGTGGGAGGGGGAATTTGCGTTAGGGATTAAAAGAGTCGACCCGGCCCCCTACGGTGCTTCCTCCCGTGAGAACATATAATAAACTTTGCTTTGCTTCTAGAGATCTATCCAGTTTTTTTATTAATGGATTTTGACCCACACAATACAGGCACTCAAAAATTTCAGTGGCTCCCTATTAATTATAGAAATAGCATTCCCAAATTTTAAAGGTTTTCCATACTTAGACCTAATCCTAAGGTTAAGTAAACCTTGCATGGAAGCAAAAGGAGCCTTTTAATCAATCATATTTCATTTATTGCATTTGTTATTTAGTGTCTGGAAAATAGCAGACAATAAATAAATGCTTATTGATGGACTGACTGACAATTGTCCATATACATTAGTTGCCAAGATTTTGGAGCAGGGATCACCATAAGGAGTAGTGGCTCACTTCAAAGAATAATAAAAAATAACTAAAATGATTATGACTTAATCAGTATTTGAGGTACTCCTAATAAATATCAAGTAAGTACTATAATGTTTTTGTAAATTAGAGAAAGAGCATCCTCTAGAGAGAATATTTGTTTATACTACCACTTAATTTGATTCCAGAAGCATATTTCTGGTATGCTTTTGAAGTTGAGGAAATCTGTTGTATTCTTTAAATAGTAGTTACTAAAAAACTATTACTTTATTTTTTAATAATAGCTTTTTTATTTTCAAAATAAAGTTTTTAATATTCACCCCTGAAAAATATTGTGTTCTAAATTTTTGTTCTTCCTCCCTTCCCTTCAACATCTCTCCTAAACAGCAAGTAATCAATACATGTTAAACATGTGCAATTTCCATATATTTCCACAATTATTCTGCTGCACAAGAAAAATCAGATTAAAAAGGGGGAAAAATTAGAAAGAAAACCAAAATGCAAGCAAACTACAATTAAAAAAAAAAAAGATGAAAATACTATGTTGTGTTACACACTCAGTCCCCACAGTTCTCTCTGGGTGCAAATGGCTCTCTTCATCTCACAAGTCTATTGAAACTGGCCTGAATTACTTTATTGTGGAAAAAAGCCACATCCATCAGAATTGATCATCACATAATTTTGTTATTGCTATGTACAATGTACACTCTCTAGAGTGGGTTCTACTCACTCCACCTAGCATCAGTTCATGGAAGTCTATCCAGGCCTTTCTGAAATATTCCTACTGATTGTTCCTTATACAACAATAATATTCCATAACATTCATATACCATAATTTATTCAGTCATTCTCCAAGTGAAAGGTATCCACTCAGTTTCTAGCTCCTTGCCACTACAAAAAGGTGCTTCAAACATTTTTGCACATGTGAGTCCTTTTTCCCTTCTTTAAGATATCTTTGGGATACAGGCCAAGTAGAGACACTGCTGGATCAAAGGGTATTGACAGTTGATATGCCTTTTGGGCACAGTTCCATATTGCTCTTCAGACAATGTGTCAGTGTTCCAGTTTTCCTGTTATGGGCCAGAACTCTGAAACAAGGATTCTTACAAGTTGTTAAGTCAGTAGAATTGATGAGATGATGATTATCTAGTTTAGGATAGTGCTTAATAGTTCTCTAAATTCAGTATGATTGATTTAATCTTACAACAAATAATGGTTTCCTGGTGATATAATGATTGGTTTATACTCAGTGTAGAGCATATAAACTGGGAGCCTCAGCCAGATTCAGAGCAAGGGAAGACAAGCCGATTGGAGGCTAGAGCCCAAGCTCTTAGAGCCAAGCAGAGACAGATTCATTTCCATCTTCATCAGCCTTGTGATGGCTGGCCTATCCTCCTGCATTTTCTCCAGGAGAAAGCTAGCTGAGCACCAGGCAAAGGAGACAATAAAGACTTTTGGACTTTAACACCTGGCTATTCTCGTGGTAATTACTCTACTGAAAAGAAGGCTGCTCAGAGACCTCCAGAAAAACCAACTGAGAACATTGCACATTCCCTCCAACATTTATCATTATCTTTTCCCATTATCTTAACCAATCTGAGAGGTTTGTAGTGGTATCTCAGAGTTGTCTTTAATTTGCATTTCTCTGATCCATAGTGATAAAGAGCATTTTTTCATGACTTGGAAATGAGACCTTTATCAAAACCCTTGGATTAAAAAAAAAAATTTCCCATTTTTCTGCTTCCCTTCTAATCTTGTCTGAATTGGTTTTGTTTGTACAAAAACTTTTTAACTTAATATAATCTGTTAGGGGCAATGCAGCCCTGCTCTCTCTTTGAGATGTGCCCCAGAGCCTATACTCCATGTCAGCTGGTAGGGCAGGCCCAGAAGGTAAAAAGGAGTTTGGCCTCTGAGGCAGGAAGTTGTGTCTGGCAAGAATTAATGGAACTAATAGGTTTCTTGAGATAGCGAAGGGCATGTCCTCCTGGGATGCAGCACTAACTCCAGAAGCCTCCCTTCTAGGGCTCTGCCTGTACAGTTCTGAGTGGGCTGGGCAGGGCAATCCTGGAGGAGAGGCAGCATAAATAGACAGCCTTGAGCAGAACTTGCTCTCTTGCCTCTAGTGCTTCTGTGCTCTTGCTTCCTGCTACCCCCACTGAGAAGATGACTGAATAAAGACAGTATGGTTGTACTTCCTGGTCACTCTGTCTCTGTGTGTTCCAGGATGGTGCCTGAAGACTGGTAAATTGGCCTAGTCGCAGGCCACCGACAGGATGGGCAGTTAAGAGTACCCTTAAGAAACGCTACAATAATCCATTATCCAATAATATTCATTTTGCATTTCATAATGTACTTGAGTTATTTTTTGGCCATAAATTCCTTCCTTCTCCAAAAGCTCTTACTTTAAAAGAAAGAAAACTATGTTAAAGTCAATCAAATAAGTAATCTATCTAGAAATCTAAAGTTTTATTTAGCCAAGACAGACATCAAAACTATTAAGAAGTTAGTCTACTTCTAATTATCTCAGAAATTGGGGCATCTAGGTGGAGTAGTGTAGAGCACCAGCCCTGAAGTCAGGAGGACCCAAGTTCAAATGTGGTCTCAGACACTTAAAGCTACCTAGCTGTGTGATCCTGGACAAGTCACTTAACCCCAAATGCCTCAGCAAAAAAAGAAAAGAAAAGAAAATGAATATCTCAGAAATTCTTGGAGAAAAAAATTAACATACTATATTTGTGATTTCATATCTCCCCCCTCAAAAAAAGAAAATATATGCATAAATAAGAGCTCATATGTTCAATTGACTTCAGGACATTAAAATTAACAAATTAGATATTAGATATAATGAAGGCTAAAGATGAATTCAAAATGTTGGCTATGCTATTGGTACTTTAAATTCAACATGCCCCAAAGATGAATTCATTATCCTCACTCCCAAGCATACTTCCTACAAAATTCCCTTATTTCTGAAGCAGGCACTAGTCACTTAAGCTCAAATTTTAATAACCAACTTTGACTCTTTCCTCTCTCTCACCAAATGGATATGTTTTTAAATCCCACCAGTTCTACCTCCATAAAAATCATAAAATCTCTTGATTCCATCCCTCCTCTCTACCTACACTGCTACCACTCTAGTTCAGGTCCTCATTAACTTTATATTTTCTATATTATCACAATATATAGTCTCCTAAATCCTGACTTCCAGCTCTCCCCTCTACCATCTTTCAACCAGAAGTCAAAGCCAGGAACAATTCAGACCATGTCACAATTCTACTTAAATAGCTACAAGCAGCTCGGCTACCTACATGGTAAAATATAAATGCCTCACCCTGGCAATTTAATACCATAAGGTTCTCCTAACCTTATTTCAGACAACTCCTATTCATGTACTCCATGTTCCAGCCAAATTAAGCTATGATAAATTCTCCAATCTCACCCTGCCATCTGGCCTCCATGCATGGGTGCCAGTGGTCCCTCTATTCTGGGAATGTACTTCTTCCTAATTCCTATCCTTTTCTTCCTTCAAGATTCAACTTAGGTGCCAAGAAACCTTCTCTGATCCCCAAAGCTGTGTTTCCTCCCTCCTTAAATTTTCCTAGAGCATGTTATTTCTTGCTCCTATCACATAATACTTTGTTATTATACTTATTTGTGTCCATGTCATATCTCCTGAAACAGATCAGTGATAGCTGCTGAAAGCAGGAGGTGAAACTTACTAGAAACCAGTAATGATACACAGACCATGGGGAGCAAATTCCAACAGCCTATTGAAAAAAGAGGGAAGGACATACTGCTTAAGGATTGGAGCTGGGCCATTTTTTATCTTTGTATCTCTGGCCACTAGCACAGTTTAGGGACCTAATAAATGGGTGGTGAAGTTCATTGAATTAACTTGCTTATAGGAAAGGAGAGCTACAAATCAGGACATTAATTCAAAAGTATTAAGTAAATAAATTGGGGTCCATTGCCAACTTTCTAGAAAAATCTGAAAATCAATTACTTTCATCCTTCTCTGTACATAGGATGAATTTAATACTAATTATCTACATCACAAACAAGTTAACAAATATTCTCAAAATACTTTGAGGAACATGATGGTGTAACTAAAGCTATTATTAGTACAACAATAATGAAGCAAGAGTCTTATCAATGTAATCAGCTATTTAGGAAAGACTAAAAGCACAGGCAACAGTAGGAAACTGATACAGTCAAGATGAGATAATCGAGAAAGAGGCCATATATAGCTAAATCTTCTGGAAAAACTTAAGTACAGAGAAATTAATGATCAATATTGGAATTACACATAGCCACTGAGACTAACTTGTTTTCTCTTTACTTTCATAAAAAAAATTTGCCAGCATCTGAATTTTTTTCAAGTCCCATGACACCTCTAGCAGAACAGTGCCTTCAAACATAAAGCTGGGAAACTGAATGAAGGGGAACTTAATCATGTATTCAGTCAGCAACACTTGATTCCAAGTTGTTCCTTGGAGAGTCCTGGACTAGTTTAGAATGTGATATCTGATGGGATAACAGCAAAAGCCTACAGGCTGGATATAGATTGTCTCATTGTAAGAAATTCTTATTACTATTTCCATGGATTTTTTTTCTCCTTCCTGTTTCTATAAATTCTTGACTCATACTACAAATATTTAAAATAAAAACACTACTTAGATAAAAGACTATTAGCTGCCTGATACTCTAGAAAAAGAAAAAAAATCAAATTTATTATTTGTTAACTCAAGAATTCTGGGAAAAAATATATTTTAAACAGAAGAAGCTACTGAAAATTAACTATAAATCTTTAAGGTTAAATTCATAATCTCAAAAATTATTAAATTATTTTTATTGTTGAAAAGAAATACTCAGCAATCAGTTCTTAAGATTCAACACAGTTTAATTAAATAAAAATGCATTTATATCCAGCAATGATGACTGAAGAATTTTACTTAGCTTTAGAGATATATGGATTCCGCGCCCCCTTTCCCCCCCACCAAAAAAAGGAAGGTATCAAGAAGCTTATAATCTCCTCCGGATGGGGAGAGGAAGAGGAGAGAATTAAGTATACTATAAGACACAGTGAGATGGGAGCAAAGAAGATCATTAGAACAAGTACTAATAGAAAATTTAAGAAAAAGAGTTCTTTTTTAGCTGAGAGAATCAGAAAAGGTTATATACAATAGGGATAGCACCTGAGAAGAATTTTAACATATAAAGAAGAGAAAAGTATTCTTTGTTTGGGATTTGTGTGAATGAACCAACATATGAAGTTCTGAAATCAAAAATTATCAACACTGTGAAATAATTATAAGGAATAGACAGGCTTCAGAGAGCTCAGAAATTATGGCTTCTCTATTTCTCTTTATTTTTTAAAGTTATGATGAAAAGCAAGGAAGGAAACAGTTGAAAGGAAAGAAATCTTTGCTATTTTTAATTTGGGAAACCTTTCACAAGATACAATTAACTAGCACTTTTGTAGAAACAAAGAATAGATCTTTAATGATCTTAAATGATCTTTAAGACAATATCAAAGTCCACTCATTTCTATCCATCGGAAATACATAATCTCAAACTTTATCATTTTATATAACATTTTTTTATTAGGAAAGAAGGGGAAAATGTCAGACATAAAAAAAATACTCAAATAATTTTAAATGTACTTGGTATAAAGTATATACTTAGATGTTGTGTGTTGTTGTATCATCTATGCCAGAAAAGATGCAAAATGTATTTGAGAGTCTTAGGGCAGAAGGAGGGAAGGGAGAGGTGTGAGTGAATAAAGCACTCTGTAAACCTTATTGAATCATATAAAATATAAAACTATTTTATTATTATTAAAATAAAATGTTATTCAACATAAACATGCAGAAAAGATCAATATCAGGCTTTTTCCTACAAGGAAAAGATGGACCAATGTTATTATGGGAAATGAGGAGGCAAAAAGTACAGAAAATCATGCTTAGGGACACAACTTTAATAATTTTGCTCCTGGTGAACTTCTTTATCTTCAATTGGACTCAATTTTCCCATTTGCAAAAGAGGGTGTTAAACTGAATGATCTATAAAGACCCTTTGTAGCTTAAAATATTAAGATCCTATGGAGGGGACAAATGGAATCTTTACACAGGGACAATTTTGTAGTAAGAATTCTTTAAGCAATGTATATTGGCTGTGTAAAATTTAGATGTAATGTTTTCTTCATTTTAAATATGACTAACAAAAGACCTCTATTTCCAAGGCACATGTTAATCAGGACATCAATCATTGACTTTCTCTATGTTAAAGTTTTCTTCCCGTCTGGCTGTTGCTGTTCATTCTCACAATCCCTTATTTGGAAAACCAATGTTCTAATTTTCTTCTCTCTTTCAGCTCAGAAATAAAAAAAGAAATTAAGAGACTAGATCTATTTAAATTCCATACTCTACTTTTGAAAGAAATAATTGGAGATAGGAGGAAATAATTTGTTTATACATGATTTAAAAGTAGAAGGAACTGCCTGTCAAGATAAGGAGATGAATCTCACTCCCCTTTTCTTAGATATCTTCAAGCAGATACAGAACAACCACTGTTGAGCAGTGGAAGTGCAGATTTATAGGTAAAGGATCTCTGGACACTGGATTCTCAAAGGAAAAGGCTTTACTGTCATATAAAGCAGGACAGAACCAAGAAGTATCAGGGGACTAGTTGGTTTAAGGGGGTATACCCCTTCAAGATGGGTATTTTATAGGGAAAAGGTAGAGGTAGGGATATACATGTTTACTCTTTGCTCAATAGTTACACCTTCTCAAGGGAAATGTTTACTTCTTAACCATTGGCCAAATTTTGAGAAAAACTAAAGAATAGAAATATGTAGTGGGACTCAAGCATCCTGGCATCCTGTCTATTAGGACCCAAGCTCCTTGCACCTGGATATGATTAACCATGGCTTGTTTACCACAACTCAAGCCCCCTACACCTGTTACGGTGGGCAACAATAACTTGTTTTTCTTCCCTGCTCCTAAATACAGAGGCATTGTTGGGGCACATTCCAGTAAAGAAGATTCTTTTTTCAGGCATGGGTTAGACTAAAAACAGAGGTTTAAAGTAGCCTGCGGCATACAGCTCACAAAACTTAAAAGTTAGCCCAAACCAAATTAGAACATAACTGTGAAATATTTAATGAAATAAATGAAAATATAATAAAACAAAAATAACATATTTTAAAACTTCATCAATATGTGGCCTTCATGAATTCTTATGTATAGATTAAGTGGCCACAGTTTTTAGTTGAATTTAACATCATGGACTAGATAATGGCCATGGTTTCTTTCCAGCTCAGAAATTCTGTGTTGTTCTGATCACTTCCTACAAGAATATACCCATCCTGGGGCAGCTAGGTGGTGCAGTAGATAGAGTACCAGCCCTGAAGTCAGGAGGACCTGAGTTCAAATCTGACCTCAGACACTTAACACTTCTTACCTGTGAGACCCTGGGCAAGTCATTTGACCCCAATTACCTCAAATATATAAATATGTATATCCCCTTGGTCCCCTAATTTTCTTTCTTGTTGCTACCCTGAAAGTTATCTAATTCCAATAAAATGGCACAATAATTTGATGTTTCAAACCCCTAAATCTCCTTAAAATATCAATCAATGGGAATAAATTATAAAGGTGGCAAGTGGATAGAGTGCTGTACCTGAAGTCAGGAATATCTGAACTTAAAGTTGACTTCAAGACACTTACTAGCTGTGTGACCCTGGGTAAGGCACTTCACCCTGTTTGCCTAAATTTCCTCATCTGTAAAATGAGCTGGAGGAGGAAATGGCAATTAATTCCAGTACCTTTGCCAAGAAAACCTCAAATGGGGTCATGAAGAGTCAAACACAACTGGAACAAATGAACAATAAATGATGCTTGAACAACCCAATTAATATTTAAGTCTCAATTTTCCATCTGTAAATAGGGATGATAACAATCACTATCCCAGAAGGCTTTAGAATCAAGGAAGGTAAAGTATGTCAAAGAATTTTTTAAAATTAAAATATTCTATATAAATTCAAAATATTATTAAAGAAGCTCTTTCATTTAAACAACAGTCTTCTTCCACATAACAGCTTCAAAGCACTTTTAAAAAAAAATTTAAGGTATTATCAGATCCAAACTACAGAAATGTTTTCAAATGTTAGAAATATTATTAAAATAACAATTTAACAATGTACAAAGTAATTTATCTGTTTTTAAAATGACATCTAAAGAATTTTTCAAATCTTCAAATAGAAAGCATAGCTTACCATAAGAGTACAATTTTAAAACCTGCTTTATTAAGATTTAATACTTAGCAATAAGTGTGCACACACACACACACACACACACACACACACACACACAAATGCACAAGAAGTAACATTTCTAGTGAAAAGAGCATCCAGCAGAGTCGGAAAATTTGGGCTTCAGGCTGAGGGAAGCTTGTCTAAGTTCCAGTACTTATCAAAATGTGGCTTTGGAAAGTATACAAGCTCTGTACCCATCTAGAAAATGGAGGTGATTATTATTACTGTGTTAATAACTCACAGTATCAGAGTTTAGATAACCTCAGAAAGTCCTCCCCCCACTTCTAGTCCTATTAAATACTACTCTACAGTTTAGCAACTCTGAAGATGTAATACTTGTGTTTCTCCTCAACTTCTATCTCCAAGGTTAGAGAAATGTTAAGAAGATAAACTTTTATCATCCAAGTGGAAATATTTTTACTTCTTAAGAAACCATATGTTGCCGCAAAGTATAAAATAAATTCATATGTACAACAGAATTGATGGCCCCTCGTATTAAGCAAACTTGTCTAGATCAGAGCTACTGAGTTTGGCAGAATTAAATCACATGTGGTACTACTAAACCCAAGAGAAGATTATTTTCCAGGGAGTTGAACTGTTGTAGTCTTGCTGAAGATAAAATTCCATGTCAGGAATTTCAAGCAAGTGAGATGTCTTACTGAATATAATACAGATATTATGAAGCATCTATTCCCTCTGGAATTAATGAAGACAGAAAAAAAAAAAGATAAGGGTATTACTGTACTAATGTTTGGCTCACAAGATGAAAATGTCATTGACATCATTTTATTTAATGGTGAGTCACTCGCATTCCCCAGTTCCAAACCAACGGAGCTTTCCTATTACAGTAACAGTTTAAAAATCTTATGAGAAAATGCTAGTCTGAAGAAAATGCTTCTTTTAAAAGATAGCTAGTCTGAAAAGAAATAAAAACTTAAAAAAAAATCATTTGATACATAACAGCAATATTCTTACAAAGTAATGTAAAAATTTGACTCAATCAAATGTGTCAGAAGGAAGAAGTATGGAATAGTGGAAAGTACACTGGACTATAAAATGATAGGCTTGGGTTTTCATTCTGGTTGTCACTCATTCTCCTGTGTCACCTTGGACAAATCACAATGTTGCGAAATTCTGGATTCATACCTGAAAAATGGAAGGAGTGGAAGGAAGGAGGAGAAGGGTAGTAAATGATCTCTAAGCTCTTTAATAATTTTTATATTTTATGGTTTTTTTGAATCAAACCAATTCCATTTCTGTATGAGGCTCCCATTTGTATATGCAATCCTTATAGGTAAACAAGATCTATGATCTCTCTGTCTTAGGGTGAGCACAATCACAGGGGCAAAGGGCAATTTCCTATTGGAAGAAAGGTGGTGGAAATCAACAAAATGGGGACAGTGATAGGTGGTGCAGTGGAAAGAGCACCAGCCCTGAAATTAGGAGGACTTGACTTCAAATTTGACCTCAGACACTTAACACTTCCTAGCTGTGTGACCCTGGACAAGTCACTTAATTCCAATTGCCTCAGGGGGAAAAAAGGAGAAGAAGAAGAAAAAGAAGAAGAAAAAAAGAAAATGGGGACAATATAAATGCAAGTAAACCACAGACTAAGCTTTGTGGGCACCACCATTTTTGTTTTGTTTTGTTTTATTATTTGTACAAGTGTAATAAAATCAACAAATTTGAAATAAGAAGAGAAAAATAAGGAAAAAAGCTTGTTGAAACTGTACCTCCAACTTCCCTTTGCAGCCTTAGTAAATACATCTCAAGGCATCTAGTTAGAACACCGGAAAGAGTACCTGGCTTGGAGTCAGGAAAACTCAAGTCCCTCTGGGATCAAATCTGATCTCAGGTGCTTACTAATTGTGTGACAATGGGTGTCATTTAACTATTTGCCTTCGTTTCCTCACTATTAAATGAACTGGGAAGGTAATAACAGCCACTTCAATATCTTTACCCAAAAAAATAACAACCCAAATGAGGTAACAACTGTATCTGATTGCTTTATGTCTTGAGAAGAGGGGAGATGAGGGAGAAAAAAATTGAAACAAAATGTTACAAAAACAAATGTTGAAAACTGTTTGCACGTATAATTGAAAAAAATAAAATATTACAGAGAAAAAAATAAAATAAAATAAAATTCATTATCCCATTCCCTCATAAAAACCAAACATAAACAATCTAAGTCTAGTTGCTAAAGAAAACTATAGTTCATCATTCACAATCCAAATATTTACTCTCCCTACCCATTGCTTCCTATTGTAAAAACAGATCATAATAGAATTGCAAAGATCATCTAGTCTAGTTAGTACCTGAGGAGAAATTCCACATCAGCTCCTCAAGTAGTTCAAGGACACCCTGGGATCCAATCTAGCACTGAACCTTACTATTTGTTGGATTGTCAGCAAGTCATTTAACTTTTCTAGCCTTGTTTCCCCACAGATAAAATGGGGAAAATAATATCTACAATATCTGCCTACCAGATCTGTCATGAGGAAGGCTCTTCACAAATCCTTCAGGTTGTTGGTCAGGCATTTTCAGAAGTGTCTGATTCTTTGTGACTTCAAGTCAAGGTTTTTTTTTTTAGCAAAGATTCTAAAGTGATGAGGAAACTGAGGCAAATTTGCTCAGAGTCACACTGCGAGTGTCTGAGGTCAGTTTTGAAGTCAGGAAGATAAGTCTTCCATATTCCAGATTCAGAATACTATTCACTGAAATACCTAGCTGCCCTCACTAACTTTAAAGTTTTATAAAACCTTACAGTTACATAAAATATGACATTTTAAAAAAAGCTCTTCTGTAAAAAAGGCAGCATGATACTCATAGTAGTAATGCTAGATATGGCATCAGAGGAACTGAATTCAAATTCCAACTTTACTTTTTATTACCTATATGACCCATGCTTAAGTCACTTAACCTCATTAAGAAGGCTAAATAAGATGATTTTTGAGATCCCTTCCAGATCTCAATCTATGTTACTAAACTAAACAATATGTGGGTTATTGTTGTGTTTATCATTATCATTATTATTATTATTATTATTATTATTATTACCTCCCAAAGCAGCCTGTACTACTTTTGTACAGCTTTAATTGTAAGGAAGTTATTTCTTATATTAAGCTGAAATCTGCCGCACTGCAACTTCCACCCATTGTTTCTAGCTCTCCCCTCTCAGGCCAAGGAAAACAAGTCCACTCCCTTTTCCACTCAAAAAAATCTTCAACTACAGAAGAAAGCTATCATATTCCTCTGTCCCCAAGTCTCCTCTTGTTTAGCCTCGATAACTCTAGTTGTTTCAACTTTTCCTCAAAGAGTGTAGCTTTTAGGTCCCTCACCATTCTGATGTGTCTCTTCTGTATATAATATAGTTTATTCCAACATTGTCTTATCTCAAATTAAGCACATGATTCATCAAGTGAGAGTCCAAAGGAGTATAACCATCCTCATATTGTACAAAGTGGTTCATTTTATACCATATAAGATAGCAATGATATATTTCATTTCATGTCACACTGTTGACTACTATTGAGCTTATTTGGTATAAAATGAACTACTGTATACAATATGAAGATGGTTATAGTCCTTTGTAACTTCAGGGACTTTTTCCACTGCAACTGTCACAATATTCCTCATAATGAAAACACATTTAATTTCATTGAAATGCTAGACTACTTTTTTGAATATGATTTCATTGGTATAGAAAACTCACAGATCAACAAGCATTTATTAAGCACACATCTGCCAGATTCAGTACTAAGCACTGGAGATGCAAAGAAGGTCACAAAGACAGGACCTGCTCTCAAAGAAGTCATAGTCTGAAGAAGGAGACAACATTTAAAAACTACATTCTTGCCAGCTTTATACAGGACAAATTCGAAATAATCCACAGAGGGAAAGCACCAGCATTAAATAGAGCAAAAAAAGATTCTTGCAGAAAGTGGGATTTAAGCAGGTACCTGAACACAACCAGAAGACAGAGATGAGAAAGAAGAGATTTCTGGACATGGGAGATAATTAATGAAAATACATGGAATGAGGAGTGAGGAGATGAAATTTCTTGTGTAAAGGATCCCGAATGAGGCTGTTGTCAACAGATAGCAGACCATGAGGAGTATCATAAGGTAGAAGAAGGCTGGAATGGCAAAAAGCAATCAAGTTATAAAAGGCTTTAAAATCTTAAATGAGAATTCTATTTGATCCAGGAAGTGGATGAAATAGTGGATAGAGCACAGGTGCTGAAGTCAGGAAGACCTGAGACCAGCCTCAGACACTTAATATTTCCTAGCTGTGTGACCCTGGGAAAGTCACTTAACCAGAAATTCCCTCAGGAAGAAGAAGGAAGAAAGAAGGAAGAAGGAAGAAGAAAGAAGAAAGAAGGAAAAAGGAAGGAAGAGGAAGAAGAGGAAGAGGAGGAGGAGGAGGAGGAGGAGAAAGAAATGGAGCAGGACAAAGCTTCTATGCCAATCAGTCACTAGAGTTGATTGAATAGGGGGATATTTGTTGAATAAGAGAATGACAAGATCAGACATGTACTTTAAGAAGATTAATTTGACAACTAAGTAGACAATGGGCTGGAGTGGGGAGAGACTTGAAGCAAAATCAGACAAAAATCTATTGTAATAGTCCAGGTATGAGGACTGCATCAGGGCAATGAGAATGTGAGAGGATAGGAGGGAGAGTATATGAGAAATATTGTAAAGGTAGAATCAACAGAACATGGCAAATGACTGGATATGAGGGCAAAGAGAATTTGGAGAGATGAGAGATATTTCCAATCCACTCCTTTGCATAGATGGAAGGACCACCTCTATGTGATTCACTCACTGCATATATTTTTTAATTGTTTTCAATATATTGTCCACCTATCCTTTTCCTCTTCTTATTTTTTTAAAAAATATTGCTATATGGAACGATGGATCCTAAAGGAAACTGTGGTTCATAATAAACACACATGAGAGAAAGAGAGAGGGAGAGAGTAAGTGTGTGTGTGTGCGGGGGGGGGGGGGGGGGGGGGGTAGAGGGGAGAGGGGAGGGGAGGGGAGGGAAAAGAAGAGGGAGAAAGAGAAGGAAGAAAGCCAAGAAAAAGTTACAGTGAGCCATTTTCCCAGCCCAGGGTGGTATATAAATAGAGACAGAGAGGTCTGCAGATAGTAGAGATGAAGATTGTACAGGAATATACCATAGGAAGCATTACAGCATCCAGAAACTGAAAAAGAGCTAAGCTTGGGCATCAGAAAGGAATCAATAGGAGAAAGAGAATTCCCAGGAGATTCTTGAACTAGCACAGGGTGAAGGAACAGGTTCTATCTGGCAGCTCTTCACTCACAATCCAGATCCATATTGAGTGAAATCAGGGATCTGCACATAGAGGTAATGGAGAAGAGCAGTGGCTAAAAAATAATATATTCATATGCTTTCAGCTGCAACTCCCCAGATCTTTAGTTTAAAAAATGTGTGTCTGTGTGTATAAACAGACAGACATATCCATCTATAGCCTGTATTCTCAGTATTCCTCCAGGATGGCAACATAGCTAAATAGGACTTCAGTGATTGCCTGGTCCAAACTGTATCTGACTTCTATGACATCTACAATAAGAACTTGCCCATTTCCTGCTTCAAAACTTTAAATGAGGCAGAATACAGTATCTATCATAGCATTTCAATTAATTTTTAGACAGTTCTAATTAGTAAAAAAAGTAGCAATATAGGCAGAATTGTAAAAGCCAGCTATCTATGATAGATATATAATACCACACTGTTAAAACAGATAAAAAAGAAAAAAGAAATTCGATGACATATAATGAATAGTAAAATTTTACCTAGCATATTATCTTTTCTAATTGCTGTGTTTGTATTAGTTTAGTAAGAATCCCATGCTATTATACCATGATTTTCTAAGCACTGTAACTATCCCTTCAAAATGGCAAGTGTGCCATCTAAGAGGGCCTAATCAATATATTAAGGTTGAATCCCAAAGTAAGGCCAAAGGCACCGATTGTAGATTTCTATTAAAGTCTTGAAGTGGTTGAACAGACACAAGTTTATCCAGGAATCTGTAACAAGCCCCTACTGTTACTTTAACAGAAGCAGGCAATGTCTTAGCTCATTTACCTTGTAATAAATCAAACATGTTAGATGAACTTGCAAAAGGTAGGAAACAATCTAGATAATTTGGTGTCCTTTCCAGTTGCCTGCAAGCATTTGCCTAAAGCATACTGAGGGCCATTGTTTAAATTGGTTTAAAAAAAAAAAGGAAAAGAAAAAACTCTATTGTCAGGCAAGTATTTAAACAAAACATATAATCTACACAGTTTCATGTCTCAAAATCTGCATAATCAAAGAATGGAAATCAAATTACTTAGGATGGTTATTAATATTCAATGTCTTGTCATTTTAAATCAAATGTGCACCTTAAGGATTAGAATTTCATCACATTTCCCACTTTTTTTCATATATACTATTTACATAATAAACTCATATTAATTTTACTTTAAAAACCAGTCAATTATTGCCAATTTTTGAAAGAGAAAAATCTAAGCAACTGCCATATAAAATCCTACAATTTAAAAATCTAGACTTAGAGAAAAATACATACCAGATTAAAGTATCAGAATATAGTAATGCTATGCTTAACACAAAGTTATTTTTGACACACAAGATCATTTGTTTTTATGACAATTTGCCCTGGCGGGCAAATACTACAAATATTAACTGCCTATTTAATAGAGAAACAAAGTAAGGATTATAAAAAATATTTTGAAAGAGAAAATTGTTTAAACAAATTTTCTTCTTTTATTCATGTTTTAAACAGGCAACAAATAGCTATTAAATATTTAAATCAACCCTAAAGTGTTTATTAAGTACTTCCTATGTGTCAGGAAGTCTCCTAGGATGTAAGAATATACAAAATTCAGAACGATCTTCCTCTCAAGGAGCTTACACTATTCTAGAGGGATACAATGTCACTGTTAGATACTGTATACAAACAACTAAGTAAATGACAAAAGGCTTGTAGAGATGACATTTTAAAAAGGACAATGACATATATTTCAATTGATCAAAATGTCATGTATAATTTATGCCTAATGGAAATTGAGATGGGATATCCCATTTATATTAATCCTTGACACATTCTGGGAAACAAAAGAGAAAGTGATCATTTTAATTCAGCTAGCATTTATTAACATTTTTACTGTGAACCCAGGAATGTCTGTATGTGAATGTATTATCTTTGTGAGTGTGTGTGTATGTGGGTATGCATCCATGTGCCTGTGTATGTGTGTGTATATGTGTGTATGTATTTAAAACAAAGGTGGTACAAATGTTTAAAAATACTAATTCTCTAGTAGCTTACAACCTGGTAAGGGAGGAAAAACATAAATAGATGAAACTGTCAAGAAAAAATAAAGTAAAAAGAAAATAAACTTTTTAAAATATGGAATCATTAAAAAAATTAGAAAAATGTAGATCATGCACAACTATAGAGAGTGAATTTTTAACCAAATAATCAATAGACAATTATAAAACAGATGATCGTGATTATATGAACTTGGAAATCTTGCACAAATAGAATTAAATTATCGAGGATAAGAATGGAAGCAGAGAAAAAACATTGTATTAAATATCTTTGATTGAATTATGATCTCTAAAACATATAGACAATTAATTAGATATAATGTTGGGCCTAAAACCTAGAATTGAGTTTAAGTCCAGCCTCAGAGACTTACTGGCTTCGTGGTATTGGCCAAGTTACCTAATCTCTATCTACTCAGTTTCCTCATCCATAAATTTATAGTAGTGATAATGGTGTTTATCTACCATACAGGTGGTTATGACAATCAAATGAGTTAAAATATGACATGCTCTTCAAGAATTATAGAAATATATAAGATCAAAAGGCAAGAAGACAAAGGAAAGGAACAAAGAATTTTCAAAAGAATTGCAAATTATTATGATAGATTAAATTAAATATGATAGAATATTCCATATGACTAACAATAAAAGAAGCATAAATCAAAACACTGCATGTAATTGAAAATGCTCTCTTCCAAATTATCAATGCTCTTTTCATCAAAAAACCTTCTCAGTCCTCATTTTTCTCCACTTTTCCAGTTTTTGAAAAGATTGATCATCTCCTTGTTGATATTCTTTTCTTTTTAGGTTTTTATGATACTGCTCTAGTTGTCCTCCTACATATCTGACCATTTCTTTCTCAATATATTTCACTAGATGTTCATCAAAATCAGAACCATGGACTTGGTCTCCCAAGACTGTGTGCTGGACCATCTTTAACTCTATATTCCAGAGAAATATAATCTCTATATTTCACTGCTATGTAAATATGACAAGGAATTCAATGACAAAAGATCTATCAGTTCCCCACGTTTCAATTATCATGTATAAACAAATGATTTCCACATTTACTTGTTCAGTTATTTTCTCTTTTGACTCCCATTCTCATATCTCCACTTTCTTATAGGCCATTTCAAACTGGTTGTACTATAGATATTTTAAACTCTATATATACAAATTGAACTCCCAGAAAAACTCTGCCCTATTCCTACCTTCCTTATTACTGTCAAGAGTACCATCATCCTCTGTCATCCAGGATTGCAAACTATATGCCCTCTCTGATATGTCATTATCATTCACCCTCCCGCCTCCATCTCATTTACAATCAGTTGCCAAGACCTGTCATTTTAACCTCCACAAAATCTCTCCTATTCTCTTCTGAGACTGCTACCACTCTGGGATAAGCCCTCATCACCTCACACTTGGACTACTACAGTAGAACTCCACCTGTGCCTCCTGACTCTAGTCTCTCTCCACTCAAGTCCATCCTCCATTCTATGAAGCTGATCTTCTTACAGCACAATATAGCCTAATCTCACCTAAATCAACTCCAGTGGCTTCCTATTATCTCCAGTAACAAATATAAAATCTTCTGTTTCACTTTTAAAGCTCACTGTGACCATGAACTTTCCAACCTTTCCAGTCTTCTTACTCCTTATACTCCCAATGTATTCTGTGATCGATGGTGCCCTCAGTGATCACAGAACTAAACACTCCATTTCCCAACTCTAGCATTTTCACTGGCTGTCCCTCATGATTAGAATTTTATCCCTCACCATCTCTACCTCTTAGCTTCTCTGGCTTCCTTTAAGTCTCAGCTAAAATCTAATCTTCTGCAAGAAGCATTTTCCAATCCTTTTTAATGCCACAGTCATGTCTCAGTTGTTTATCTCCAATTTATAACACACATATATACATGTATATGTACATTTATATGAATACACATTAAAAATATATGTTTGTGTATGTGTATAGTTGTTTGAATGATGTCTATCTCATACTATAAGCTACTTGAGAACAGGAATTTTCTTTTACTTTTCTTTGTATTCCTAGCACATAGAAAGTACTCGATCAATCAATCAGTAAAAGATTTGTTGACTGTTTCATCTCATATCCTACAAACTGGCAAATAAAAGATGGGAATAGTCAATGTTTCAGAAAAGATAGAAAAGACTAATGAATTGTTCGTGAAAATGTAAAGTGAATCATTTTGAAAGTCAATTCAGAATTACATAAATGAAGTGACCAAAATTTCTATATCCTTTGACCTAAAAATTTTACTGCTATGTAAATACAAGGAACTCAATAACAAAAGAAATATTCCACATACGTAAAATATTTAAAGCAGCATTTTTTGTAGTAGTAAAAAACTGGGAATACTGTAGATATTCATCCATTGGGAAATGGTTAAACAAAACAATATGACTGTGATGTAAGAAATTATTAATACAGAAAAACATGGAAAGATTTACACGAGCTGATACAAATTAAAGAAGAACCAGAAAGCAATGTAAATAGAACAACAATTCAACTGAACTAAAAATTATAATGCCCAAACCTGATTTCAAAGAAAAGATTTACGAAAATACCTTCTTCCTTCCTTTACAAAAATTGGGGGAAGGAGAAATAGAAATAGTATATATAGAATGAATAATCAGACTTTTTCATACATTGGCTGATTTTACTGATTCTTTTTTCTTTCTTTTTTTGGTAGGAAATGGCTCTCTTGGGTAGAAGCAAAAAGACTTACAAAATCTAATTTAGGTGATAAAGAAAAAAAATCAATAAAAATCTACTTTAAAACAAACAAACAAACAAAAAAAAAAACCACTATGAAAAATTATGTGCAACGTGAAATATGGGGGAAATTCAGATATTGTTGAACATAGTAGATGAATATCTTGAGTTGGACTTTTGATGAAAATCAAAAAAAAAAAATCTAAAAATGATTAAAAATCTTTGATAAGACAGAAAGAATTAAAAAAAAAAAAAAAAGTAAAACCAAGCTTTGATTTCCTGCTTTTAATCTTATTTGATAACTATAACTATACTGATATATAATATTTTGCCCTCTTACTTCGGTACTTCTCAGCAGTGCTGCTAATTCCACTTGAGATACAATGAAAAATCATATCAGAATTTTATTTACTTGATCAGGTCCACTGTCTTTTATACCTTTGCTTTTTATCTACTTGTTTCAGTTGAAGTTAAAAAAAAAAAAAAAACAGGGATAGCAATCATAATCTCAATCAAAATAAAAATAGGCTTATTTAAAAGATAATCAGGGAAACATGCAGAGACAATAAAATAATATCAAAAAAAATTATTATGTTTCTCTGATAAAGTTTCTCAAATATGTACTGATAATAGAATTGAGTCAAATTTATAAAAAATAAGAGCCATTTCCTAAATGATAAGTGACCAAAAGATATGAACAGGTAGTTTTCTGAAGAAAAAAAATCAAAGTTATCTATAGTCCAGTGAAAAATGTTATGTCCCTGTTGATTAGAGAAGTGCACATTAAAACAAGTCTGAGATATCATACCTATCAGAAATGACAAATGTTGGAAGGGAAGGGAAAAATGGATATACTAATGAATTGTTGTTGTAGTACTAAATTGGTCCAACCATTCTGGAGAACAATTTGGAACTCTGCTTAAAGGGCTACAAAATGTACATACTCTTTGAAGTAATAATACTATATCTGTATCACAGGTCTTTATCCCAAAGAGATCAAAAGAAAAGGTTAAGGAGTTATATGGAGAAAAATACTGTGTTTCCCCGATAATAAGACACTGTCTTATTATTTTTTTGGACAGAAAAACACCAGAAGGCTTATTTTCAGGGGAGGGCTTATTTTAATGAACATTGACAGCAATTTTAATAAACAGGTAAATGTGAACAAAAAAAAGTACCTTTATTCAATAATGATCATGTCATCTTCTTCAACAACATCGTCCTAAGTGTCCATACCCTGAATTCCATCCTGGATGTCTTGCGCCTCCCTTCAGAAGAAGTGGACCCAATCTGTCATGTCCAGCAATATAGCTCTCTTTAAATGAACATGTCTTATCCAAGTAATTTTATCCCATGACTTCTTCACCCAAGTCACGACTTCTTGCAGACAGGGCTTCACAAAGTTTCCACGCTGATTTCTTTCCATTCTATTTTCAATGAAGTCATTGACTTCCATGTGCAAATGGTCCTTGAATGGCTTGTTTATTGCAATATCAAGGGTGTGGAGATAGGCAGTCATTCTTGCAGGAATCATTACTTGATCTATTCCTTTCTCTGCAAGGAAGTTCTTCATATCTTTAGCACGGTGAGTGCTGGCTGAGTTCTTCTTTTATCCTCCATCATGCCCCCTGAGTTCTTCTTTTATTCTCCATCATGCCCCCTCACTCCCGCTTACATACGGGGTTTTTATGTTGTCCTGCGTCAGCTCTCCTCCGCAGCACTGCTCTCAATGGTGCCAGCAAGCAAATCACTGGGGAAGAACAGGATGATGCGCTCACTGCTGCAGCTCTGATTGGATGCAGCTCGGAGCATGGCGTGTGTTTCACCGGGGGCAGGGGGGAACGGTGCACACAGAGGGTACTGTAATGTAGTGTGTAGGGCAGGGGATCACCTTCACTACAGTACCAATTTCAATTTCAATTGGCTTATTTTCAGAGGAGGGCTTATTTTAGAGGAATCTTACACAGTAAGGGAAGGGTTTATTTTCGGGATAGGTCTTGTTATCGGGGAAACACAGTATTTATATACATTCTTTTGGTGATGGCAAAGAATTGGAAAATGAGGAGCTGCTCATCAGTTGGGGAATGGCTAAATCATTAAGCTTATCGTTTCTTTCTTTCTTTTTTTTTTTTTTAATAACTTTTTATTGACAGAACCCATGCCAGGGTAATTTTTTACAGTATTATCCCTTGCATTCACTTCTGTTCCGATTTTTCCCTTCCCTCCTTCCACTCCCTCCCCCAGATGGCAAGCAGTCTTTTACATGTTGAATAGGTTACAGAATATCCTAGATACAATATATGTGTGCAGAACCGAACAGTTTTCTTATTGCACAGGGAGAATTGAATTCAGAAGGTATAAATAACCCAGGAAGAAAAACAAAAATTCAAGCAGTTTATATTCATTTCCCAGTGTTCTTTCTTTGGGTGTAGCTGCTTCTGTCCATCTTTGATCAATTGAAACTGAATTAGCTCTCTTTATCGAAGAGATCCACTTCCATCAGAATACATCCTCAAACAGTATCGTTGCTGAGGTATATAATAATCTCCTGGTTCTGCCCATTTCACTTAGCATCAGTTCATGTAAGTCTCGCCAGTCCTCTCTGTATTCATCCTGCTGGTCATTCCTTACAGAACAATAATATTCCATAACGTTCATATACCACAATTTACTCAACCATTCTCCAATTGATGGGCATCCATTCATTTTCCAGCTTCTAGCCACTACAAACAGGGCTGCCAGAAACATTTTGGCACATACAGGTCCCTTTCCCTTCTTTAGTATCTCTTTGGGGTATAAGCCCAGTAGAAACACTGCCCAGTATCACAACCATACATCACCACAAATTATGTCATAAGATTGTGAGGGGAATACTATTGTGCTCTAAGAAATGATCAGGGGAATGGTTTCAGAAAAACATCAAGATCTATATTAATCGATGCAAAATGAAGTGAGAAGAACTAGGAGATCATTGTGTACAGTAGTAGTAATGTTGTAATGATGATCAACTGTGAAAGATTTGACTAGTCTGATTAACAAAATAATCCAAGATGATTTCAAAGGACTCATGTTGAAAAAATACAAATTGAAATATAATTTTCTCTCTTTATTTTTTAGGTTTTTTTTTTTTGCAAATATGATTGCAAATATGTCTTGCATGATTTCATATGTATAATTGATATCTTATTACTTACCTTCTCAATAGGGAGATAGGGAGGGAATTTGGTACTCAAAATTTAAAGGAAAAAAAATCTAAAATAACAAAATAAAATGCCAAAATTTTTAAATTAAATATTTAAAAAGTTTCTGGGGAAGGAAATGCCATATAAATATAAGTTCTTTTACCTCAGATTATAATATTATAGAATGCTAGAGCTGAAAAGAACCTTAAAAATAAAAAATAAATAAATATGGGAAAGACTGCTAGTGCTGCTCAGAGGTCATGGATTCAAATCCCACCTCTGGTTCTGCCTATGGGACCTTGGACAAGTCATGAGAGCTTCTATGGCATTAATTTCCTCCTTTGCAAAAGTAGAAGTTTAGATAAAATGGCTTCTGAGCTCCTTTCCAGCTCTAGATCTATGACTTTATGATCCTATGCTAAGTCCAACCCCCTCAGAAGGAAAAAGAACTAGAAATGGAGTTAGCAACCAGGTCATGGTCTCAAAATTTAAAAGCATGACTGATTTTCATTATGTGAGAAACTCTGGAAAATGACAAGTTCACAGATTAAGAACTCAAAACTAAATTAAGTAAAACAAACAATCATTTGAGAAATACAATAAAATCAGCTTAGAATGAAATAAGATAAACAAAAAGATTTACAAAAATATAATTCATGATATTGCTGTGATAGGCAATTCAGCATTATTCATGGGCCTACAGTGGGGCTATAATACAGGTAATCTATATGTTTAGCTTTGCAAATTTATTTAACTTACACTGGAACAGAAACATTTTTATTAGGAAATTCATAATATAGATATTTGTTCTAAATAGTCTTCTAGGAAGAGTGTAAAAATCTAATTTAGGAAACTTGAAATCTTTTCACCTTTTTTCTTACATTGCTCTGCTCAACTCCAAAGAGATAAGACAATGTTCTCTACCTACTTTATGATGATAACGCAAAACCCTAAAACAGCTTAACCTTCTGTTATCATTGTTGGAATTTAATTCGTTAATTTGAGGAAGTATAACATATTAAATAAAGAGCTGGCCTTGGAGCTAGAAAGTCCCATCTTTCTGTCTCTGTCTCCCTCTTTCACACACACACACAAACACGTACACAGAGACTGGTTATGTGACCATGGACAGTTCACCAAGTTGCAAAGAAAGTTCTAACTTGAATTGATAAAGGGGATTTCTCACTTAGGCATTACTCAGGCCATTAAAATCATATCTTTTGCCTCTATCCCAGTCCCTCCTCCCATTCAGGAAGTTCACTGGAGTAGGATAATAATTGTTCTGATTTTTACTTGATGAATTAGAGTTTAATTTTTTAAAAATATTCTCTAAGTAGTTAACAGCTGGAAAGCAAGGCAGTCCCTTTTCAAATCACTACACACACACACACACGTGTGTGTGTGTGTGTGTGTGTGTGTATTGCTTTCTTTTACATTTTATTTTAAACTTAAATACAAAATAAAAGAATGCCACATATATAGCCCAACAAAAGGAAAAATTCAAAATAGAAAGCACTAAATTTCCATTTCAAGAAAGTCTTTAAGGTGATACTATTTTGGGCCAGAACTCTGAACTTGAAACAAGGAGCTAAGTCAATGGAATTGATGAGACAATGGTTATCTAGTTTAGCATGGTTCAGTATGGTTGATTTAATCTTACAATAAATAATGGTTTTCTAGTCAGGTAATGATTGGTTTATACTCAGTGTAGAGCATATAAGCCAGGGGGCCCAGCCAGGATTCAATTTGGAGAGATTCAGAGGGCAGAGAAGACAGGTGGGAGCTCAAGCTCTTGGAACCAAGGAGACAAATAGGCCTCTAAGAAAGCTAACTAGGCCCCAGGAAAGGAGATAAGACTTTGAAAGAGATAATAAAGGATTTGGACTTTTACTCTTGGCTACTCGTGTGGTGATTACTGAACTGAAACAAAGGCTGTCTCCAGAGACCCCAAGGAAACCAAAGCAGAGAACATTACAAAATACTGCACATTGTATTCGGAGCTATCTACCTTTTCTTTGCTTCCTAGTAGGTTTTTTTTTGTTTGTTTGTTTTCTGCTGTGTGCCTTTTATTTTATTTTTTGCCTTTTTCCTCTGCCTCTACAAGAAGGCTAAAATTAAGCACATATGTATATGTATTTATGTATACATACACATACATAAATATATACATATGTACATATAGACAGCTATAATCATATACATATATATACATATTCATACAGATATATGAAATACAACACTCTGCTTACTTCCACTTCTCTGTTTCTTTGAAGGTACAGAGCATCTTCCTTTGTAAGTCCAAGACTTTGCATATTTTTTCAATTCCACTAGATCATTATTTCCTACACCATAGCAATATCCCAGCCTTCTTCTATCTAGTTATTTTAGTCTAAAACTGTTGTGCCACAGTTCTCTTTTATTGCTCTGACCCAGTTTCCCTAATTGTCCTGCCTCGGTTACCCTGAATTGTTCTGCCTCAGTTTATAACTGTTCTGCTCAACAACGCCTCCCTCCTAATCATGAGGATCCAGAGAAGGAGAAAGACCTTCTATTTTAGGCATCACCAGAATACTGGGTGCCTTTCCCCATTCTGTAATCCCAATTATCAAATAACCCCCATACCTCCCCTCACCCTGTCAGAACTGGATTGTTAGTCCCGTGTTCCCGCTCTCAGCACCCTGACTCTGCCCCTGTGTCTGACCACCTGTATAGATATCATTGAGAACTCAGATTGTTTGCTGGATTCTTGGAGATGATAGTCTCATTCAGCCCTGGGACCAAACCATGGATCCATTTGGTCCCAGTAAATCTCTCCCTTTTAAATAAATTATTAATACTTTCTAATCTCTATCTTGCCTCAGTTTCCCTATCTTTTTCTTTTGAATTTAGCTTTAACTTTGTCTATGATCATGATTACTACCCCTGCCTTTATTTATTTACATAATACATTCTACTCCTAATCTTTATTTTATGCTTGTATGTGTATCTATCATTATTATAACATTTCTTGAAAGCAACATATAGCCGAATTCAATTTTTAATCTCTTACCTGTTTCCATTTATATATGAATTCATCCAATTCATATCCTAAATTATAATTACTTGTTTATTTTCCTCCTTCTGATTTTTCTCACCATTCTTGCTTTCCTCTGATTTAGTTTTCTATGGTTCACCCTACTCCTATTCCTCCTGACTCCTCTGCTATACTTCTATTGATGAGGTTAGTGAAGAGCAGAGAGTTGAGGTGTGGGGAATCCCCTTCTGGTCCGTGCAGGTCCTTCATGAAAGAATTCACGAACCCAAAATATTAAGTGACAAAAAGGGAAGTTTATTGTTACTGCAGAAGTGGCAAGTCCTTCCTCAGTGGCAAGGTCCTAGGCAGAGAAATAACAAAAGGTTTTTCGTTGAGAAGAGAACCTCTTCACAGCGATCAGGAGTCCTGGCAGCTATGCCAAAGAGGCAAAGCATATTATTTTGCACATTCTGTAAAGAATGAATGAACAGAAACCTATTTTATGAGCAGATCTTGGTGGGGAGAAAAGGGGGTTGGGAGCAGTTTGAACTGATTATCAGATCAAGATCTCCCAAATGAATGAAAATAGTTTCCTGAATGAGGAGTCAACTCCCCAAAAGATCAATGGGAGTTGATTTGCCCTTGAATGATATTGCTTATCTCACTCTGGCAAGATATGCCTTCTTTCTAGACTCTCTGGAACCTGGGAGACCCTGATCTCTCTTCTTTTACAGATCAAAAGGGACACAATTTCAGAGTGATAATTTTACAGATTAAAGGGAACACAGTTTCATACTCCATCTTCAAGAATTCCTTCCTTATTCTTTCCCCCCACACACACTCTATCACCTTACCCTCTTGTTTCTATCTGAATTTAGATTTTTATATCTTTCAAACATAAAAGAGGGAACAATATCCCTTTCCCATTAATCTACATACTCTTCTATACCTCCTTTATCCTATTTCTCACCTTATTTCTTTATAAATTTAGAAGACTTTTATTCCCTTCTAAATGTATATATTCTTCTGCTATTTAACTTTGATCTCATGTGACTAAGTTTCCTCTAAAAATTCCTCCCTTATTCTCTCACCCCTTAACCCTCTTACTTCTTTCTGAATTTAGAAGAATTTTATACCCTTCTAGATATATATGTATTGTTCCTTCTTTAGCCAATTCCCAATGAAGGTAGGGTTCCAAAACTACCAGCCCTCTTTCCCTATCCAATTCCTCTGTTTCAGTTCTTCCTTTTGCACATCATTTGTATGAGATAATTATACTTTTTACCTTTTCTATAGTTTTAGATTTAAATCATACTCAGCTCTACCCCAATCTTTCTTTCCAATGATCCAATTACTAATGACAATCTTAGATATATCATTGAGTCCCTTAGACTTTGATGTTTACCTTATATTTTTCTTGGACCTTGTATGTCAAATTTTCTACTAAGTTCAGACCTTTTCACAATAAAAGTCTGAAAGTTTGGCAATTTATTGAATGTCCTCTTTTTTTTTCATTCAGGACTTAACTTTTGCTGGGTATGATATTTTCAGCTACAATACCAGTTCTTTTGATCTTGATATATAGTGTTCCAGGATCTGCAGTCTATTAACTTATGTGCTGTCAAGCCTTGTGTAATTCTAACTGTGACTGTCATATTTGACTTGTTATTTTCTTGTTGTAATATTTTCTCCTTAACCTGGGAGCTTCAAAGTTTGATTTTGAGAAAATCTCTCCTCCTAGGACATCACTCACCACTTTTCCCTCTTGTTCAGGACAATTTTCTTTAATTATTGTATTGTTTAATCAAGATTTTTTTTTTAATCATAGCTTTCAAGTAGTCCAGTTATTCTTATGATTTCTGATTGTTTTTCTTATGAAATGTTTCATATTCTCTTCTGTCTTTTCATTCTTTATATTTTGTTTTATTATTTCTTAGTCTCTAAAATATTTATTAGAAAATATTATCTTTGGGTAAAACTGTTTCAGGGTAGTTCCTGTTACCTTATACTTAACTCAAAAAGCTATGTTTTTTTTGAGTGCTTCCTCAGTTGCTGCTGACACAATAATGGGCCATCACCCATTCTATTCCATTCTCAAAGGATATTAATGTTAATAAAGAGAAGAAATCCTTTTCAATCCATTTCAATAGTAAATTTTTAGGCAACTATTCTAAAATGTTAATCCCAAATAGCATTTAAACATTTTGATTTTCCTTGTTCAAGATTCATATAAATGTTATTTCAAATCATGGTGGGAAGAAAAATATGTACCAGGACATGAGACAGGATGAGTGAATGGGTCGAGGTTGTAGGAAGAACTATGTCAGTTCACTTCTGATATATCTCTTTAGGCTAAAAATGCCTGAATACAAAATAATGCTAAATTAAAATTTCAGAAATGCCTGAAACATTTGTGCCTAAAATACAAAGTACAGTATCAATACCTTGTCTTTCAAAATAATTTGTAGAATTTTTTATGACTGTTGATAATGGACTTCTCTTTTGAACAATGCATAACCTATTCACATTGTTTAAAGAGGTATCAAGTGGGAAATAGCTCTTACTCTTATAAATTTGGAAACGAAAACTTTTTAAGGAAGATTTGCTTCAAACATCATTTTCCCAATTACCGCTATCTCTCCTAATTTAACCAAATTATATTACATGTGCAAAATTTAAAAAAAAACATATTTAATCAAAACTTTACACTTTGTCTTCTCTAATCTTCTCTCTATGCCTTGTTTGATCAAGAATTCTTCCCCTATCTAGGATCTAATTTCTTCCTTTCTTTTCTCTGATTGTTTGTGATATAACTAACTTTTAAAAATAAAAACCTCACAAAATTATAGTTTGAAATTTTAGACTTAACAAACAAAATAAAAGCTAGTAAACAGTTCATTCCAAAGCACAACACATAAAAGGTTAGGGGAGAAGAGGTTATTTTAATTATGTTCTCTAATAGTAAGAAAATGGAGCCATATGTGAAATCATGCTCACTAATTTTGTATTCTTATAATGGAAAAGAAAAATTCCTATGCAAAGGTGCATTTTCAATTTGTTTGTAAATTATGAAAATCATATTTATGAAGCAAAGAGCTAGAAAAATATGGCATATTCAAAGCCTAACTTTTGAACATGTGTGACTCAGGCAAAAAGGTGGGGTAGGGAGAGTAGGGCAGAGCTCGCAGATTATTTTTGACCTTACTAAAGAAAGTAGAGCATCTACTTTTTTTTTGAATTAGTATTTTAAATACTATTAGAGAAACTATTAAAATAAAAACTGTAATTGAAATTGAAAATGTAAAACAACGTGAATTGTTAGTAGTGTTTGTAGATATTACATCATATAAATTATTTTTTCATTGTTTTAGAAAAGTGGGATATGGGAAATACCATGAAATGCAAGAGAAAAGGCATATATAACGATGTAGTATTTAATATTCTTGAGCCACCTGGTGGAATCTTTGCTTTACTGCACTGATAAACACCTGTTATGCACAAGGCCCCAAACATACCAGTCTATATTGAAGTTTTTGCTCTTGAGGTGCCAAGACCAAAAAGAATTTACACTTACCAGAATTTAGCAATACTGTGGTCATAAGGTCCAACTCCACTCAAAAGTACTTAGAAAACCACTGTTGCTAAGTATGGAATGCACTACTGAAAATCTATCATAGTAAGTCTCTATAATTGTTTTTTATGTTATTTTTTCAAAAGTGTTTGAGTTCTACACTAAGCACTGGATCCAAAACAAATTCAAAGAAACTGGAGATCACACAACATGCTTGCCTGTGGTTTCTTTACCCCATTCCTAGCTCTGGGCAGCTTAGAACAGAACAAATTTAACTTCTCTGAGGACACTGTCTTAACTGTCAACAAGGGATAACAGGCTTTCAATTCCATCAGTTTAAAAACTAGAGGTTAAAAAGTGAGGTACGCTCTGTCAACAGGAACAAGGTGTTTAATTGTAATCTTTATTCATCTATGTTTGGCTTCAAATTCTTCATATTTAAAACATTCAAAATTACCCAGAAAAATATTGTCTCTTAAACTTTTTTTTTTAATACTGACTACTACCTTAGGAAATAATAATGTCCAAATGTTAATATCTGATACTAAAAGTTTATCACTAAATAAAAAGAATGTAAGCATGTATGTGTAAATCTCATTTCTAAAATAAGCCCACGGTTATTATAAAGATAAGCTGATATAGCCAGGTAAACTCCTGCGCCCAGCAGCAGTTATATAACTTAATAGAACTTCCTCACTCTAATGTTCTTTAATTTCTTCAATGAAAAGCTAATAAAAATCAACACTAAAGCAAAATTATTAGCAAACTTGCACATATTATAATTACAATTCCATAATGATTGTTTTCTTGGATGTATCACTAAACATGAATGCCAAGGCTTTTTCTAACAGTCCACATTACTGATTCATCCTTGTGATTCAAAAGCTGTACATCAAATGGAAAAACTGAGTGAAATTAAATCATCCAAAGGATGGCTTTTTTTATTGTACAAATAAGGATCTAATCTGAGCAAAAATTGTTTAAAGATGATTTCTGGGTATAGAAATTTACCTTTTATTTTCCTAGAATAGAAATTACTTTATGTAACCAAAATAATTTTTGAAGTTTTTCTACCCACTTGGATAGAAATCAGAAGGTGCTATCCCTCCCCAACTATTCTACTGTCTCACTGTGTGGTCTTGAAAAAAGTTCTTTAACCTCTCTATGTCTGTGGCCAGCTCTATTAAATGAACGAATTCTACAATAAAATAGATCTGTCTGGTTCTGCATGGCTTGTCTTCATGGCAAGGCCATATGGCTAAGGCCCTAAAACACCAGTGTTGTTGTCCTTATGTTGTTAAGATGGCCCATGGGGCAAATAAGGAAGATTGTCTGTTTTACAGTCACACATTTGAGTTACTGTGGTTCATGAGCCCAACTTCAGTGTCATCTTCTTCAAAATAAAAATCTGCCATTCATTCCCCCTGAAATGTTACCCAACAAAACAAGATGGCCTGAACCTCCTAACATTTCCAGGCTACCAGGTCAAAGTAGCAGCATGAGGCAGAAAACAAAGGAACAAATTCGATTTTAATAATGGCTTGCAGCCAGAGTAAAATGACAATGAATAATGATCCCCATGAACAAGCAACAGAAGAAAAAATAGTTCCTGCTCTTACCCACAGCACATTGTGTCTAGACATCAGATTGTAAGCATATTGATTCATTCCTTTAGCTATCACTTATTAAAGGCACATACTAAAGGCATGAGAGAGTTGCTAGTTCATGTGGAGAGTAACAAGGAATGTAGAAGGGATGGACCTGGCCTTAAAAGAAATAACCAATAAGAAGATAGTTCAATAGAACAGGTGAGAACTTAAAACAGCTTGAGTGGCCATTTAAGTGAAAACCCCTCCTTCCTCACTTTTCTGTTTCTATTAAGAGTTCCAGCAGTCTTTAATTTACAGGTCTACAACCTCAGTTTTACTTAATTCTTTACCCTACTGCTTCACTCCCTATTACCAATCTGTTGCTAACTCTTGTATATTCTATCTTCACACTATTTCTCATATGTATCCCCCTTCTCATTACTAAAGCCATAAACACTAGTGCAGATACTCACAATATCTCACTTAGACAATTACAATTCTATCAGAAGTCTCATCCCTTGCCAATCTCTATTCCATATAGCTGTCAAACTGATATTCTGAAAGGATGAGTTTGACCATGTCATTCCCTTACTGAAGAATTGTTAGTGGCACCCCCTTGCCTACAACAGCATGAATTAAAGCCTCCTTTGTTTGACATTTCAAGCTCTTCACAAACTGACTCCAACCTACCTTTCCAAATTATTCTAAACCACTTCTGTTCACATACTCAACATTCTAGCCAAGCTAATCTATTTGCTGCTGTTCCCTGTATGGTACATAATATTCTATTTGAAACTTTCATGACTTTGCATAGGCTGTACCCCGGAATAAAGTCACTTTAGTCTGGCATTTAAGACTCTTCAAATTCTTTCTCACAACTCCCCTCAAAAAAAATTCACTCCAGTCATACTTGGATATTCCTAGTTCCTTGAACATCACACTATGATAGCCGAAAAATCACTAAACTTAGGAGTCAGAGTCCTTGGTCCTAATCCCAGCTCTCAGTTACTAAATAAACGTGGACAAGTTATTTCACTTATCTCTCTGGATCAGTTATTCACTGGAAAAAGCAGGGGATGGAATAAAAGATCGCTAAGATTTCTTTTAGTTCTAAAAGACTATGATTCTAGATGAGGCTCACCAGTGAAATTTCTAATTTTATTTGGGAATAATCAGCTATATAGGAAATATATCTGTCTAGACATACACTTTTAAAATGAGCAGCATTTTTGAGTTTCTATTAAGGAATATATAGGCCACAAATTCTTTTATCAAACATCCTGGAAAATACATAGTATTTTTATTCATAAAGCTGAATCTATAAATATTAACCAACTAGTTTGTCCTCCTCTTTAAGAGATTTTTAAATGTAATGACCTATTTCCTATAAAATGTTTCATAATCCAATATAGTAATTTTCTTGCCATTCATAGCTAAATAAATATTTATTCTGTCTAATTTACTATGTGCTATTAATATTCTTATAATGTATTAACTAGAGTGTCATGCTGATTTCATAAATGAGAATTTTCTAAAATTCAACTGATAGAAAGTTATAGTGCTATGAAAAACAGAGAGGATTAAGAAATTTCTCCACTACTCTATGATAACAGTCCAATATATTAACCCACTAGTTCCAAATGTAGGGATTTCTCAAGGAGAACATGCTAATGCAGGTTACCTTAGCACATAAATTTGGGAAATCCTGACTTTCAGTGTCAAAGGGTTAAAAAAAAAAAAACATAGGTTTGTTTTTTTTTTATAGGAAGACCAAAAAAAAAAAAAAAAAAAAAGAAACCCTTTATATGACATCATTCTCCTGAAAAAGAAATAATAGGAATAGGTTTTAAAACCTAAAGTACAATTTAAGAGATCTAATTCAACCTTCTCTTTTTAGAATTGATGAAACAAGTCCAGAGCTATCACTTTTAAATTTAAACATTTAAAATCATCTCATTCTATTACTTAAAAACAATTTTTTAAAAAATAATAAAAATAATAGTCCTTAATCCCCCTCCTTGAATCTCATAAAGTCACTTAACTATTTTCTTTATATTTTAAAATATACATATTAATCTATACTAGACTGTGTGCTCCTTGGGGTAAGAAATTGCTGTTTTCCAGTTTTATATCTCCAGTGAAATGCACAGTACTTTCTTGGGTTTTTCCGTTCCTATTAGGATGGTCACACAAAGGAAGGAATATGGGGAGGAAGGGGAGATAAAGGTGGAGAATATTTAAAAAATTGTTGCACAGAGAAGTCTGAATTGTCAATAGCAGGTATAAAAATTTGGGGACACTCACCTCCCTATTCCAGCAAATACTTCACAAAGGGTTTCTTATATATTATTGCAAAAAAAGAAAGAAAGAAAGAAAGAAAGAAAGAAAGAAAGAAAGAAAGAAAGAAAGAAAGAAAGAAAGAAAGAAAGAGAAATCTATCTTCAGTAAAGGATGAAATAATGTCAAAGTGCATTATAGCTCAGCAGCTTCTAAAGAAATTCCTTGTATCACAGGAATACAGGAATTAAGATCATGGAATAAATATTTATATAGCCATGAATAATAAGAAAATTTACTATACTGGATTTACAAAACAAATGTAAATGTCTCCAAAGAAGAAAAAAAAAAAATGCTTGCTTACAGTATTCAAAGAAGATAACCTCTAAAATTCCTTCAGGCACTAAGCTGCAATTCCTATGTACCTAAATGTAATAAAATTGATAATATAGGGTTGTTTCCCTTACCTTAAGGTATATATACTCTGCCTATAAGGGCAGCAAATCCAATACAAGGTATAATCCCAAATTTGTGGATCAGAATTAGTAAAATACTTTGGAACCTGAAGCCTTCAAAATCAATGTAAATAAATGAGATAAGTCATTTGGACATACAATCTACCCTAGGAAATGATTTGTAAATGGAGTATAAATGAAAATCTAAGTGCCCCGCCCCCCACCTCAATCTCCTTAACTCAGAGAAACAACAATTTAAAATATAACTAAGGTAAAATAAAGTTTTCAGTCAAAATTTTGAAAGTTTAACATTAAAGAAACCAGTCTCTAAAATTCAAAGAGACTAAGTAGAGTGTATCCCAGGATCCCCTAGAAAAGCATGAATGGAATGTAACTGATTCTAAGAGAAGCTGAAAACCAAATAACATTGGATTATAACAGGTCCAAAGTAATATTCTAAGAGGGCAGTAGATACATAGATTCTACAAACGGGAGTACCAAAAACTTAAGAAATACCTCCAATACTCTCCAAAGAAAAAATGCTGATTCCAATGATCATTCCAAATCTCTAATTTTCCTATTAATTAGCTACGGGAGTACAAATAAATCACTTCCTTTCTCAATCTCATTTTCTTACTCTATAAAGGATTGAATTCCATGGCTTCTAAAGTCTTTTTAAATCTGTACATTCATTCTATGATTTTTAGTAGTAGTTCTCCAAATAGAAAAATATATAAGAACTAAGAGGCCCCCAATGTTTAAAATCCCTTATTCTTAGCAAGAATAATTACTAAAAATGAGAAGCTATAGTTCTATGTCTCCTTTCCCTTTCCCAAATTACTAGAAAAATCCTTGCCTCTACTTCCTTTCTTCCTTCTCCTCAACTCCCTATAGATGGGCTGCTGACCCTATTTCTTGAATGAAACCACCCTCACCAAGGTCAACTAGGATCTCTAAATTCCAAAGTATTGCTTTGCTGCCAGATATGCTTTATCTGCCCTACAAGCAGCCTTACTCACTTTAGGATGACATTGTCCTGAGGACTGCTCCTTGCTGAATGCCTAACTGAATTCACTCAGTTCAGCTCTTTTGATTGGTCCACATATCTACCACCTGTATTTTCTCTCCCTCCTTTTATTCTTGTCACTCCGACATTTCCAGCTCTCTTTTGAGAGTTGGTACTATCTTGGTTTTTTCTATCTGTATATTTGTGTATTTTTACATCTTCAATACAGAATAGTACCTGGTATACACTAAATGCTTAAAAAAATTTTTTTTTAATTTATCTAACTTGACAAACAATACCTTTCCCAATAATTATCTTCTCAATCTTTCTGCAGCTTTTAGTACTTTGTGAGGTCATTCTCTCCACTTCCATTCACTCTTGTTTGCTAGATCTTCATCCATGTCCTTTCCAGCATCCTCATTATTTCCCTATCTATACCCTCTCTCTTGATAATATAAGTATTCCCATGGGTTCATTTATTGATCTCTTTGTACATAACTCAGTTCTATATATCCAACTCTCATATCTCTGAGCTCCTTCCTGCATCATCAATTGCCTTATGTACATCTCTAACAAGATATCAAATTTAATATATGCCCAAAACAAAACTCTTTATTTTCCTATTCCCTAATCTAGAAAATAAAGTTCCTTGAGAACAAGGAATAGTTTTCACACTTAAGTACTTTGGGGACCAGATTAAAAGTTACTAGATGATTTGCAAGGATCATTCCCTCTTCCTCCCTTTGTCCCAAAGACCCAATATTATTGACTCCTCACTCTTAGATCAAATGAGGGCACCTTCCCTATCTTTTTTATCCCAAGGGTAAAAATTCTTACTTATAGCTCTGGCTCTTTGCCTTTTCATATTATCTTCTTTTTACTTATGTATCTATACATATTGAATCCTACACATCCACTCTCAGTAAAATGCAGATTCCTTGAAGAAAGAGGCCAGTTCTTTTTTTCTGTCTTTGTAGCAAACAAATATGTAAATGTTTGTTGTATCAAAATGAACTTGTTTTTGCCTAGCATATCTTAGAAATAGTATGGGTTTAATAAACATCTAATGAATAATAAAACTGTTAAGTATTAATTATTTAGAATTTTAAATTATCCTTTTTACAAGACAAAATCTCCTTTCCCAACATTTTCACAGTATTTCCAAGAAAAAACATCAAAATTTCCAGCAACCTTTTAAGAAGTAATTGCATTAAAACTATAAGTAAAATTAGCATATCTGTACTAAAGATATATATTTTTAAGCTGTACTTTAAACTGTGGATGCACACTTATGGCATAAGAGTGTTACTTAAAATCAGAACCATTTTAGAAGATTCAAGATATAAGTAGTTCACTTGATAATCAAATCCAGACTAGCAAACTTTAGGGAAAGGTTAAGGCTGAACATAGGTCCCAAATCTGGAGCCATAGGGTATATTAAGAACATTTATATTCTACTTTAACTTTATTTGAAAAATTATTCCACCTTTACTGACTATAGCTTAAGAAACACAGTGGTATAATGTCAATAACATTATGTTCAGTGAGAAAACATAGATTCAAATACTAATTATATCATTATCCATATGATGTTGGCCTAGTCTCTATGAAGAAATTCAGAATTTACCTGCAATACTTAAAAAAAAAAAAAAAAAAGGGCTAAGTGAAGATGAAAAGAATTTTAGCATAGGAGTATTTAGAAGTAACTTTTTACAATTTTCACTAAGGATATAACAAAAGATAAAGGGCCTGAACTGAATGAGAGATTTCATTTAGATTTCATTTGATCATGAAAAAATGTTTTTATTTTAAGATTTCATAGGTTTCCTATGACCAAAGAATATGTCACCTAGTAGCCACTCTCTAATCTCTTTATATAGTGACAACAGTCCGTGGACATTATTTCATGTCCAAGAAGGTTTATCACAGGAACTAAGATCATATCAGATTATGTTTTCATCTTTCCTAAACACAGGTCTTAGGAATACCACTATAGTAAAATTTCTGAATAATCCTGATTGTGTCTGGTCAGAGAGCACAGTCTGGTGAACTAAATGACCTTTTTATCACTGTCTCTGGCTAGATTTTATAATAAAACACAGACTAAGAATTAGAAATTCATTAGTAAGGCAGAATCACTAGAAAGGTCTTCAAGTGTATGTAGTAATAGAACTCTCCTACCTATATGTTATCAGCATATTTTTGCTACTAATGAACAATTGTGAAGTGAGAGATTTCAGAAATAGAAATAGAAATTTCAGAAATAGAAAGTTCTGTCAGATCAGGAAAAGGATTCCTAGCGCTACCTATTTCACTTGTTATACAAGTTATAAAACATGAAAAAAGTCAAGAGCCTAATATTTAGAAGAAAGAAAAACACTACCGATTTGTAAATATTCTTTAAGTACTAACACATTTGGACTATGAGAAATAATATGATCTCCAAAATAACAGATAATACATAAGGTAAAAAGAACTATAGAACAGATATAAGTACACATAAGATGGAAAGAAAAATATAATAAAAAATTTAAAATGAATTCTATTTTGTAATAGTATCATTAGAGAGGGAGTACTGGGAATTGGAAGATGATAGAAATGTTGAGGGAGAAAAGACAGCTAGCTCCTTTATGCAGAAAAGATCCTTCTCAACCACAGAAAGTCCCCTAAACTACACAAAGACCCACCCATAGAGGTGGCAGTACAAATATCTTTATGCTTTATGGTCTGTCCCCATTTCTAAAAGAGCAATTCCAATAATATATAAACTTAAAATACTGCAGATGTTTAGAATTTGAAGACATTCTCTAAGACCTGTACCCTGGAATGAAACGAAATCCAAAGCCCTCAACTTCTAACTGCCGATCTTAAGACCATGTGAAGGTATGTGAGCCAAAGGAAGTTTGAAAAAAAAAAAATACTTCTAGCTGGTAGTGACCACCATAGCCTTTTCAAAAAGTATATTTAAAACCTCTGTGAACATTAAGGTTGGGATAAGGGGGTGGGGGGGAGGGAATGAGGGGGAAAAGAGAGAGAAAAGACTAAAATTGCCCTGTTCAATTATACAATAATTATATCAGTAACATTAAGAAAGTACAGGATTTCTCTTATTCTACATCATTGTTGCCAAACTTTTTCTCATGGGCTAAAATCAGCATTGCCATTTTGTTAGATAAAAATAAAACACACAGGAAAAAAAAAAACTTCAACCTAGAAAAAACAAAATAATGATTCAATGTGATCAACCTAAAATACATTTTTTCTTTAGTATTTCAGTTAATTATAATCAATCACTTTCTCCTAATTACCTACAGAAAATGTTTTTAAGAACTTGGAGGAAAAAAAAGAAACCCATTAAAAAAGTCTTTACATATAAAACAAAAATTGCTGTCTAAAATGTCAAAACAGTATTCATGCATGGCTCCTACAGTAGACCTACTGTACTATGTCTAGAGAAACTTGGCATTTTGTCTAGGAGTAAGTCAATAACAGGAACTCAATCATAAATGCCCTGGTTTCCGGCTAATACAGTGCTCTCAGCTGCTCAGTCTAACAAGGCAAGAGCACAGAAGTTTAAATAACAGCTGGCAGCCAAGTCTCACAGGGAAAAGCAGTATGTTTGAAAATCATGGGATTGTTTTTTACAATTTGCTTTTTCTACATATTCTTTCAAGTTTTATCACCATTTTTCATTTCAACATTGACCCCATGCCCTTATAGGAACACAAAAGAACACTGTGGAATCAACACCTTTATTCCTTCTTAATAGTTGTCCCATAGTCAGCTGAGAAGTCTAGCTGTATATGCATCAGTCTTTTGCTCTGTTAAACGGAAAAGCCTCAAAAATGAGGGAAAGTAATTTATTTTGGCATCCTGAGCAACAGGCTTCCCATGAATATACATTGCCATAAAGTTAACAAGTATAAGCCATTCCAGTCACATTAAGGACAGTTCTTAGAAGTCTTGGAAATAAAAACATGGTATGGTGCATGTGATAAAAATGGGCACTTTCTAAAAAAAAAAATCCCTTCTTCAGGTCCCTTTGTTGTTTGTTGTCAAGACATCACCATCCACAAATACAGCTTATGCCTTCAGAGATATACTGTCAATGCACTCCCTCTTAAATGATTGCTTTTCAGTCCCACACAAAGTATCTTGTATCTTAGTATAGCATAGAGGTTCTAGGGAACAAAAACTATGTACCTGAATTAAATTAAACAAAGTCTCCATTGACTTGACATAGGTTTAACGTATTAAACGGTCCCTTCCAAGAGCTCTCTGTTGACTCAACCCATTTTCAGCCCACAGACCACTTTCTATAATAAATGTCTATCTTACTGTAACACTTTACAATTTAAAAACACTTCTCAGCCGAGCATGGTAGTATACTCCTATAATGCCTGCTACCTGGGAGGCTCAGGCTGGAAGATTTTTCAAGCTAGGAAGTTCTGAGTTGCACTGAGCTAAGCACATCAAGTATGAACAACAAAAATGATTTTAAAATAGTGAGCATCTTATTACTGGGGCAGGGGAGAGGGAGAGATCCAGGGTTGCTTGAGGAAAGGCAAACTAGCCCATGCCAGAAATAATGCAAATCAAAAGCTCTCACAATGATCAGAGTAGATTGGGCCTTTAGTAGTCCCAGTACCTCCAATATGGGCAAGATAGGGAGACTCACTCTTTTTTTTTTTTTTGAAAGAAAAAGAAAATATTTCACACAATTGGTGTTACTCTTGCTTCCCCCTTCAGTATATTAACAATTCACAGTTATCAATTCATATAAAAGTGCTTTCCTCAAAACACATTATTCTCATTTAACAAATGAGGAAACAAATTCAGAGGTGAAATAACACCTAATATCATAAAGCTAATAAATGTCATGTATATATTAGAACTTAGCTCTCCAGACTCTAAATCTTAAACTGTTCCCCCTCCACTACTAGCTCTAGAGGCAGGAAACCCTGCTACTTACTAGGTAATCTTGGGCAAATAACTTAAATTTCTCTGAGTATCACTTTATTATGGGAATGATGACAAATGTCACTATCCACAATTCCTGAGTTCCCTCGTTTCCTTCAAAACTTGACTGAAACCTCACTATTTTTAACTCATGTCTACCCTATCCCTCTGTTACTGCCTAACTCCTGAAATTATCTTCAATCAATTCTGTATACATCTCATATATACATAGTTATTTATGTATCTCACATACTAAAATGTAGGACAGGGAATACTTTTATGTTTGTGTTTTTCTTCATATACTTAACACCTAGTACAGTGCCTGATACAGAATAAGCACTTAATAACTGCTGAATGCATTAGAATATTAATTCATTGATTAATTCATTGACAGGAACTATATTTTTGCCTTTCTTTGTATTCCTAAAGCTTAGCGTAGTTCATAGCATATAATAAGAGCTTAATAAATGTTTGTTGACCATCTAAGAAGATTTTTGAGCAAATTATTGTATGAATTATAATGTACTTCATATGACTATTATTATTAATAAACTGCTTCTAACCCCATGCCTATTAGAATGACATCATAAATAATGTGCTAAAGTTTTCCTGTCTGGGTCCTGAATCTACCCACTTTGGCTTCTTGCAAACTGGTATCCTGTTAGCTTTCAGCCTCACCAACTTCCAGAAGTTCCCTTGCACTTGCACACAGAAAAAGTTACCAGGCTTTCTCCTATTTAAGTAGGACCATTTAGATACTTAATTTCCCTGAGGATTTTCTGGCTCCTGGCTCCTATGCTATATGTTCTTTTTATGCTCATCTTACCCTTTTCCTATCCTCACTTTCCAAGCTTTCTGGTGCACTCGCCATTTGTCCTAGATCTTTACTCTAGCTTTTCTCCCTGAACCCACAAGTTTAAAAGCCCTCATTGATCCTCACTATCTTCCTCACACTTCACATTCCTCCATCAGAAATCAAAAAGCAGCAGTTAAGAGTTGAAACAGTCTTTTCACAATATACTAATAAGGTAAATTAGATTTTTGATTTATTGAATATATGAGTATCTTCTAGAACCAGAATTTGTAAAGATAATTCATTTTCCTGGTATTTCCTCATAATTTCAAAGCAAGGATGATTACAATGATAACACTAAGATATACACTGAACATCATAACATAGTAGTTTTAAAATGTTTTTATTTGAAAAAAAAATTCAGAAACTATATTATCAAGAGTTTTTTTTTAGGGAAAAAAATAATCCCTAACATATTTGTCCAAACTACATGTTCACAATGCTTATTAGAAGTACAAAATGTTTCCTACAAATAAAATCACTAAACTCTCTACATCATTAATAAACAGGATTTAGTTTCATTTCTCTTTTCTTAGAAACATCTTACTCTCTAACCATTTAAGAATCCATAAGTGACTTATCAACAAACATTTTCAGAGTCATCAGAAATGAACAAAATTAAACATCTGACCAAAATGTTTGAACCAAATGTTAAGGAACACATGGCAAGAGCTTTCCACATGCCATTGTTTACCTATTTTATGAGGCTGTTATGGTCTTCTAAAGAACTTTTAGGCAAGTTTAATGCTGATAAATTTTCACATCAATGAGCTAAGTGTATTATTGTGAATGGCTGTTTATACTTGGGGAAAATGTGAAAATTTAAGGATATTAGTCAGGTAATTGAGCTAATGTTTACTTATATTTTATGTTTTACTCTCTTTGGTATATATTCAATTTCAGGATCATAGGGTGACCTCCCCCCTTTTCAGTCAATATAAATGTAACCCTTTCACTGCTTGGAGAAGGGAAATAGAAAATATTATTCAGTCTGGACTCCGTATTTTCAATGCATGCTTCTTCAGAAATTAGTGAGTTCACATAAGGACATTCCTTCTTCCTAGAATCTCTTAAACTACTTGTACTTAAACTTGCTTGTTTTTTGCAAGTCACTTGGAACTGAATGCTTGGGACAGCAGAGATGTGGAAACAGAAGAGAAATAAATGGTACCAGCAGAATGGCAGATACTCTCTAAAGTGATGACCAAAAAAACCAATGAATTTTGAAAAAAAAATAAAAAACTTGTTCATCCATTAGAAAAATATTTTAAAATAAAGCAATTTTCACACAGGGTATCAATCATAAAATAAAGTTTCACTGAATGACTTGAATATTCATGTGATATTTATTGAAAGAAGATTTTGATTGCAAGAATGGGTAACTCTCAAATTTCCCTGTAACTATTATAAAGATTAAGTAGATTACCATAGTATATGAACAATGAATAACTGTAAAGACATGAACAGAGTCTATTATAACCAAAATAAATTAATTTGACACATTAATGATATGTATAGTTATTACATATTTAGCAATTACATACATACATAATAAGCAGTTACCATATTAGATTACCTTTTCTTTTTAAAGGTGAAGTCCTTCCTATTTGACTTCTCTTTCAAGGAGAAACTTGAAAGAGCACTTGATTGGGAGTCAGGTTATTATTATTATTATTTGTCCTTTGTTTTCAAAAAAGGACCATGATATCAGGGAGGTAATGGCATGACAAGTAAGGGAGGGCTATGCAGATCTGCTTCTGTCACTACCTATAAAAACCTGTGCAAGGGACTTTTTCCTCATCCATAAAAGAACTGGACTAAATTACCTCAAAAGTTTTTTCCAGCTCTAAATTGATCATCAATTTTCTTGAGTTAAGGAGAATTACACAAATCCTTTTGGTTTAAAAACAAAAAAAAACTAGGAATATCTTCATAAAGCAGAAGTATTTGAGGAGTTAGAAAGTCTGACCTATTTTTATGTTTGCTCATCCAGCATTTGAAAGCCTTTATTTCCCTTCCCAGACTATAAAGAGTTGGTATATATTTTTTAAAAAATGCACTGCATTTACAACTACTTCTTAGGAGAACAGTACAGCTGTGTCATTTACTAAAACAGTATATACATACACACTTATACACACACTTTAATTCGTAATTCTATAAGATCCTAAACAAAAGATTTGTATACTCAAGGGTTATGTCTCCACTATATCAACCATCAGTCTTACTTCAAAGGAACTGCAGCTGGTGACAATGGTATTGAGATTTTTTTCCTTGGGGGAAGATATCAAAGAAGCCTTAGAAGACTGTCTCTCTCTCCTGATAGCCAAAGAAATTACGAAGTTAAAACTAATTCTTTTCACAAGAGACATCATTGCAACTTGAACTTTTCATATTCAAGTCAGCAAGCATCTATGGAATAGGGCAGGCAATACAGAACCCAACCTCTGATAAAGACATAGACCCGAGCACAACCCTGTGAGAACAACTAAAGCAATGCAAATATATTTGCCCTTTAATTCAGGTATATTAATTAAAATTCTGGGCTTTTCCTAAAATGAAATAAATATTTCATTTGAGATCTTATAAGTGTCCTCAAAATAACACTTGATAGCTCTCTATAACATCAGCTTTGGACTAGTAAGTAAAAACAGACTTATGCCTTTCATACAAAAGGATTAATGTATTCACTCATCTTAGTAGTTTCTGAGATTCACATCATTTTTTTGTCTGCTTGATTTCCATAGCAAAATAATATTGGTTTTTCCTCCATGAATAACTTTTATCAGAAATTTTATTTTCAACAAATATTTCCTCAATAGTCCTATTAAGACTTCTGGGATAGTAAAAGTAATCATGAACCCATAACATGAGGATAAAGAAAGATTAAGTTATTTGCCTTAATGATATAATATTGATTTTAAATTCAAAACACTTTCCACTGCAGCAACATGCCTTTATGAGAACTGTATATGTTTCTTATTTAGCCTTAATCACTGAATGGGTGTTGTCTCAGTCAACCCATTAAAGAACTTAACTGTAAAAGGCCAATATCTCCCACTGCATGGTGCCATCTCTAGTTGTCCCGATCTATACCTTGCCACCGGACCCAGATGTCCAGTGAATGGATTTACCATTCACTTGCGTATCATAGCATCACTTCCCTGATGTCATGGTCCTCTTTGAGAATAAAGAACAAATAACAACCTCTGTGAGTAGTAGTAAAAGCTATCTCATTGGGGACCCAACTGGAAGTGGCCAATTGGGCCCAATTGGAACCAATGGGTTCATTTCTCTTTTCTTTTCTTCTCTTCTTTCTTTCTCTTCCTTTACCAAACCCTTATTTGCAGGTGCTCTGCACAAAAGAATTTAAATTTTGATCTCTAAAACCTCACAAGATATCTTGAGATTATTGGTTATAGTTTTTTTTTTTTTTTCTTAAGGATCATGCCTTAAATCTAAATGACTTGAATCTCACTGACCAGCCATCAATAGGTCTCAGATCAAAATCCACTTGGTCACTGTCTGGGTCCTGAAAGGTTCAGTGTAAAAGTAAATAGCAAAAGTGAAATGAGCAGAACCAGGAGATCATTTTACACTTCAACAACGATACTGTATGAAGATGTATTCTGATGGAAGTGGAGTTCTTCGACAAAGAGAAGATCTAACTAAATTTCAACTGATCAATGATGGACAGAAGCAGCTACACCCAAAGAAAGAAGACTGGGAAATAAATGTAAACTGTTTGCATTTTTGTTTTTCTTCCCGGGTTATTTTTACCTTCTGAATCTAATTCTTCCTGTGCAACAAGAGAACTGTTCGGTTCTGCATACATATATTGTATCTAGGATATACTGTGACATATTTAATATGTATAGGACTGCTTGCCATCTGGGAGAGGGGGTGGAGGGAGGGAGGGGAAAAGTCAGAACAGAAGTGAGAATTGTAAAAAAATTACCCAGGCATGGGTTCTGTCAATAAAAAGTTATAATTTTTAAAAAAAGTAAATAGCAATTGTTTCTGTTTTAGCTAGAAACTCTGAGGGTCTTTTCTTCCCAGAATGGTTATGTTCTGTTTTGTTTTCTTTGATTTTATATTTTTACTAGGCATAAGAAGCCATTCAAACAACATTGTTTCCCAAGAAAAAAGGAAAGTCTATATTCTGATCCATATGTGATAATAAGAAAATTGTCTACATTAACACAGGATTCACTTAAAATTTTCCCTTAGTCTTGTAAAATAAAAGTTTGGGTATGGCTCATTATTTGTGGAAATAGGAAAATCTAAATCATATATTTGGAAAATCACAGCCAGCCAAATTGGCTTATTATTCCTAAAATTGGCATAGAAACTAGATAGAGCAGTGGAGAAAGTGGTAGACTTGGGTAAGGAAGATTTGTGAATGAATCCTACTTTGGAAACTTCTTAGTTAGATCCTTCTCTTAACCTGTTTTCTCATTTATAAAATGGTGCCAAATAGAACCTATCTCATAATTATCAAAAGGATCAAGTAATCAATATGTGAAAAAGTGTTTAGCAAAACCCAAATTGATTAACGTTATCCATTATTATCATCATTGTCATCACCATGGTCACAATCATCCCCCACTCACATCACATAAATCCTTGCTAAGCTCTGTGCCTATAATGCACTTGCTATTCAGTCAATTAGTCAATATACTTTAATTAAGTGCTTATCATGTGCCAGGTGCTTCGATGTAAAAGAGACAAAACAACTGTTTCTGCCCTCTAACCTCTGCTTCTCAGAATCCTTATATTCCCTCCAGATTAAACTCAGATGACATCTCCTATATCTACCAAAAGCCTTTTAATCATCCTCTCTATCTGTTAAGCCTTTTTTCCCTGCTCAAATTATATAGAGAAGTATTCCTTTTCTACACTCCCTAGAAGCATATAAGTTCCTTGAAGGCAAGAATTACTTTAAATTTTTGTTTCTTATCTAGAGTAACCATCAAAGAGTCTTTCACAAGGTAGCCAAATAATAAATCTTTATCCATCTGAACTGCATTGAAATTGGAGGATCTAACACTAAAAGTATATAATTAATTTTGAACTAGTATCTTCAAATAAAGTCATGTTTTTATGAATTGAGTATTAATGGCAAAATTATAATAACTTTATAATAATAGTTAATTTTTATAGGGTGTTTTAAAAGTTTGTAAAGAGCTTTTTTATATGTTATCTCATATATCATCCTTATAACCACATTATTGGGTACATGCTATTATCCCTATTTTACAGATGAAGAAACTGAGGCTCAGAGATTCTGAGTGGCTTACTTAGTCACATAACTGATAAGTGTCTGAGATGTGATTCAAACTGAAAGCCAGTGTTCATGAAAGCTCTGATAATATTAGAAAATTCATAGTGTGAAATATGTATTTGTTCTAGGACAAGAAAATGAAATATTGATAACAGAAAGGGTAATTGTTATAGCACAGATAACTAACTTTTTAGATACCTAAAATATAAGCAATAATTGTTATATAAAAAAGAAAAAACAATAACCTTCAGCCATCTGAACCTAAAAAGATCTATAACATTTAAGGATTTTTATAATCTGAAAGTAAATCAAAAAGGATGGATGATTTATGTACAGGCAGTGCCATTCCAAAGATGAAATGTGAAAATGTGCAAGCCCTCCTTTGGAAATCCCTGGAAAGCCTGGAATTTATTTATGATACTTGAACTATTTGCGATCTCACCAAATTAGGTTTCTCTATTGCTAAACTAACTTCTATCTTTTTCTCTAGGTGGCGCAGTTTACTATACCACAGCTCAATTCTGCCACCTCAGCATTTTATACAAAACACAAAACAGGTGTCAACATCTTTCTTTTCCCCTTTTACCAGGAAAAAAAAAAAAAAAAAAAAAAAAAAAAGCTCTAAAAGATAAACATCAAGTTTCTCTTTTTATCTTTACTATGACTAAATATGATATAAATACTTGATTCTTAAGGCATTTGTTTTCGTAATCAAATATGTCTCCATATATCTGAAAACGTATTTATGTGACCAAACTAGAAAGTGTTAACTATTTGCGTAGGAAAATGTCTTTTACATGACTTGAGGAGTAAGCAAGAAGGTGGAGTAATGAATACAGAACTGGCCTGAAAGGCTGGAAGACCTGATGCCCAGGTCTTCCTTAGCAAAAACTCAATCTCTCAGTGTTCTAAGTCCTAAGCAACTCTCTAAGACTAAATTGCAGGGTAGTTTCCTCTATGAATTAAGCCAAAGACCCAATTTCTGCCTCACATTTTATTTAATATGAAACGTACTTTATAAAGGACAATTAAGTATTATAAAGATATTTCAAAAATCCCTAACACTTAATTGTTCAGTTTCTTGAATCTAAAAAGACATCTGTTGTTTTGTGTTTATTTCAATCATGACACACAAAATCAAAGAACAGAGGAGCATCTTCTTTATTACAAACATAAGTCTGACATTGTTATCAATAGCATTTATAAAAACACTTTATTTTAAGTGAAACATAAGTGCCTAGCTAGTATTGGCCCCTGGCCCCAAGTTTCCTCACTCCAAATTAGGGCCCCCCACCTCTAAATAGATAGCTAGACAGACAGACAGACACACACACACACACGTGTGTGTGTATGTGTATGTACATGCATATTTGTATCTTTCCTAAGCATATTTAACTATTTCACTATGATAAATTCCAAAGACTCCTAATTATCTCCAGAAACTCATAAGCCACTTATATATACTACTGAAATTTCTCTAATATTTCCAGTTTTACTACACAGTAATATTCTTACACACAAATCAGAGTCAAAACAGACTGATCTTCTTACTGCTCCTCAGTTCCCATTTCTGTCTATGTCTTAGCACTGGCCTCTTTTCATATTACACTTCCCTCTCCTCCATATATTAGCATCTCTAATTTTCTTCATACTCAACTCCACCATCAGAATAAATATTTTCCTTACACTCCCAGCTACTAGCGCCTTATTTCCATGATGTGACCTTATACCTATGTGGTTTGGATTTTGTCTCCCACTTCTCAAAGGCTGGGATTGTGTCATTTTCCTCTCTGAATCCCTAGTACTTAGCACATTGCCTGGGTACTTACAGGGGGTACTTAAAATTTGCAGATTGAGTGAAAAATTAAAACATTCTTCCCTGCCCTAAAACAAATATTGTACTGGCCATAGGCTTAGTGCTAGAAGAGACGTTAGAGGTAACCTAATTCAATCTCCACATTTTAAAGATGAGGAAATGGAGATACAAAATGATTAAGGGACTTAGTTACAATATTACTGACCTAGTTACATGGATTCTCCTGAGTTCCATAGCCAGTGCCTTTTTCCCAGCAGAGACTCACACTGAATGAGGTCACTGACTAGAGGTCATTTGAGGGCCACACCATTTTCAGATGAATTGCAATCTAATAATTATACTAATAAGAGTAATAATAATTAACATTTACATAGTACTTTACATATATTATTTCACTGCTTCCCCACAACAACCCTGTGGGATAGGTGCTATTTTATAACCATTCTAAAGAAACCAAGGCAAATAGTATTTCAATGACTTACCCTTAATCATATAGTTAATAAGTATTTGAGTAGGAATTTGAACTTAGGTCTTCCTAAGTCCAAGTCCAATACTCTATTATTATGCCCTCTAGAAGTTAGCCATATCATTTCCATCCTGTACTTAGGAACTTTTTTTCATGCAAATATATGGATTTCATATCTATCATGATTAAATTTCACCTGATTAGATGTGACCCACATTTATCCAATGTGGTAGCTACTTCTCCTAGCTAGGTATCATCTGCACATATGAACATACTATGTATGTATGCAGTGTCATTGATGAAAGCACGGAGCCAAGCACCAAAGCTAAGAACATTCTACTATCTAGCTATCCCCCTTACAGATGACATCAAATCACTGAGGACTACTAGTGAGAACTAGTAAGAACATAGACCAAATATTCATAGAGATCATCTTAACACAATTTTCATTGTGTTAAGTAATGACTCATGTGTTAAGTAACTTGCTCAAGGTCAAATAGGTATTAAATGGCAAAAGCAAGATCCAGCCCCTAAACCAGTCCTGAATATATCTGATGGTATAATTATGTTCATTTGGCACCTGTCTCCATCCTACACCTCAACGGAACCCAGGTGAGGATGATGCTAATCCAGCATGAAGTCTGGTTAGATGAAGCAAAAATCACAATTTCCTGAATTAACTGACTCTTTGAGGAAATTGCTTGTTTGCCATAATAGAAGCAGAGTATTTCAGGCCAGTTTTATGACTCAAACAAGTATTTTAGGAGCACTTTTTTATGACTTAATACTGCTGTATTTGGGAAGGTGCTCAGATCATTCTGTGATTCTGTATCCTGGCTATCTAACTTTAGTATCCTCCTACTGATATTACTTCACTAGAAGAAATGGAAAAGTACTATCTCCAAAGATCTAGAATGGATTCAGTGACCAACTGGATGGTTTAAGGGAGTTTTAAGTAAGTTTCAGTTTATTATCAATGATTTTTATGCAAGGAGTGGGGGGGAAGGAAAATTGTTTAAGATATATATATGACTATTAAAAGTGTTAGGTCAGTCAGGTAAGGAAATTAAAAGTTAACAGACGGACAAGTGGAAGATATGCTCATATACACACATACAAAAAAATTCCTCAGTGCATTGAGGAAAGATTTATGGAAGGAGAAAGACAAAAAATCATACTAGATGAGAAGATAAAAATGTAAAAATATCACTGTAGAAAATATCACTGACAAGAACACAACTTTATCTTATGTAATAGATCATAAGAAAATCCAACTTTGACATGTGAATAGGTATATCAGGATAAAACTATAACTATTTCTAGAAAAACAACTCAAAGTATAAACTCCCCTAATATTGGCTGTAATGGGCTGAGGCTTGAGTTGATGCACTGAGGTCCCAAGCACATGAGGCTAAATAGTAATTGGACCATACTCTATTAATATATAAGCTTGGAGAAAGAATGGCCCCCGCCTACTCTTTGTGCAAGTCCTGATGTGTTGTATAGGAAATGACGATTCTGGTGGGTAGAGGCAGGGGAGTGAAAAAGGAAGGGGAGGAGAGCTCAGCCCTCACTTGCTCTACTAGCTGGCTTCCTGTCGCAGCTGCCCATATTGCTATCGCAATCCTTCTTGCCCATATTGCTATCGGAATCTTTTTTCACCTCTTCACTTGAATAAAGTGAAGTGAAAGGTTTCCCTTAACCTGAGTTCCTGACTCGGGCTGATTTTAAATACACGAGAAAAGAGAGAGAGAGGAAGGGGAGGAGATGGCTCAGTGAGTAGAGCACCAACCCTGAAGTCAGGAGGACCTGAGTTCAAATCCAGCCTCAGACACTTAACAATTCCTGGTTGTGTGACCATGGGCAAGTCACTTAACCCCAACTGCCTCAGCAAAAGCAAAAAGAAGAAGAGAAACAAATAGAAAAGTCGTTGCAATGGCAAAAGCCAGCTAGCAGAGCGAGAGAGATCTGAGCTCTCCTCCCCTTCCTTTTTCACTCCCCTGCCTCCACCCACCAGAATCGTCATTTCCTATACAACACATCAGGACTTGCACAAAGAGTAGGCGGGGGCCATTCTTTCTCCAAGCTTATATATTAATAGAGTATGGTCCAATTACTATTTAGCCTCATGTGCTTGGGACCTCAGTGCATCAACTCAAGCCTCAGCCCATTACAATTGGCTCTACAGTAATATTTTCTTTTTAGGAAGTATAGCATATTTTAACCATCAGAGAGTGATTCAGGCACTTTAGAACTCTCCCACGTTGATAGTTTTTTATATAGAATATTCATCATACAACTTTACTTTTCAATGACTTTTACATGCAGGTAGAGTGAAACCACTTTATAAAACAATTTTGATTTTAAACTTCATTTAATAACAAGGAATTATGGCTACTGAAAATAAAGCCCACTATTTCTGCTTTCTGATGCCAAAATTTGCTGAAATGTCAGTTTCCTGAATAACATGTCAATTTTAAAATGTCTTCTAGCCAATTTTTAATTTGGCTTTCCTATGGTTCTTTTTTTTTTTGCCTTTTATGTTCTATACCAAATAAGTTGATGGGTGGTGGCTGTTTCACAAGGCCTTGTGGAGGCTGGGCATCTTTCATTTTGTTTGAAAGAGATTTATTTATGCCCAAAAGTGCTTATCAAATAAACAGTCACAACTCTTCCAATCAGCATGCAGACAAGTGGTGACATTCAGTACCTCCAGGATTATATTCAAGGCAGGGCACACAAGTATTTTTTTAATTTAATATTCATGAAACTATCTAGAAAAAGAGTCATCTACATTACATCTTCAGAAAATGGGCATCAGTAAAAAAAAAAGAAACTTAAGATTTTTTTCCTAAAGGATTTAAAGTTCTCATTAAGAACTTCTTCCAAGAGTGACAAAATGTCATATCAAATGTTATATCAAACAAAGAAGACTTGACAATTAAACACTCATTTAAGAAGTATCATGCAGGTACAGCCCAATAAAATGAAACTATCTCCTTTCCCTGCTTAAACACCTAAAAAACTTTCAAAAATTGGTAATAATTTAACTCATCCCTTTTAAATTACAGATGATTCAATTAAACAACAGCAGGATCACGATATGAGGAATTTTAATATTAGAAAACCTAGTTGTTTTTAATTTACAAAGCCTGTGTTACATTTCACTGTAATTCAATTGATTAAAAAGCCAACTAGAAGTGATGTTACGTGATGTGATAAAGAAAAGTAATACTACCACAGACGTAGATTTTTCTTTTTTGGCATGTAGCACATCTGGATTGAATTATAAAATAGCAATATCTCAACTAACTTCTTAAGTGACTCTAATGTTATTTTCTGATTTGGAAAGTCAGGTTTCAAGAATGTTGCTCTCAACTATTTAATTAGGTGAGCATATAAACATGTTAATGATTTGAAATTCCACTTACAAGGAGTTAAAACACAGCTTTATGCTGCATGTCACTTCAACTCTACTATTCAAAAGAGTTATCCGGCATTTGATAAAAAAAAAACTAAGTTTTAGAAGCAAAAACATGTTGATGTTAAAGACAACAATAAAAGTTTAGACATTCCCTAATAACCTAAAAACTGATTTTTAATTGTTTACAAATTTTGCTAACAATGGAATTTGTGTACAAATTAAACCAGAAAAAAAACATAAAATAATTATCTGTATATGGTTTGAAGTGTCTGAAGAAAACAGTTTGGTTGTTTTTGATATTAAGACAACAAAAAACTTTTTACTTAGGATTTCTGCCTGTCAGGTAAATTGTGAATTAACTTCCCCTTTAATTTAAGAAAATTAAGTATGCATTGTATCACACAACTGGGATGAAATTCTGAACAGCACTAAATTCAGGAAATTCAGTTAGCTATCCCAGAGCAACTTCATTTCTCTGCTTCCTTGCACATGTGCATTACAATAGAGACTTTCATTACTTAATTCAAGATTATATTGTGACCTTTCAGGCAACCAACACAACATGACACACTATATAACAACTGGCATTTTTCTGTTCATCTGTTCCAGTAAAAATAACTTCAAACATTAAAACTAAAGGAAACATCATTGTACGGCTAAATTACAGCTTCTTGACGCTTTATATATATGCACATGTCATTCTGAATTAATTTATGCTCCCTGAATCTATTTCCTTCTCACTGTGTGACTTCAGAATATGAGCATCAGGGAGGTCAGAAATGCCCTCCAACCAGGAATACCTTTCTCCCACTATGTTAGAAGAGAGCTATGGAAAATACAAGCTTTTCTTTCTAATCTGTATTTAAAATATATATTCAGGCTTTTTAAACTAATGCATAGTTTCCAGGATAACAAAGGAGTTAATTAATCCATCCCACTGTACTCTGCCCTCATCAAGTCCCATCTGGAGTAGAGTGTTCCAATATAAGCACCATATTCTAGGAAGCCAATGAAAAACTAGAATAGGCCCAGGGAAAAAAAAGTGACAAAGACAGTAAAAGGGTTAAAGAAAGAGGATCAGCTGAAGGATTGTTAGCCTGCAGAAAAGATTAAGGAAATAAATCCGGTCTTCTTCAAGCTTTTAAAAAAGTACTATATGGAAAATAATAATAGTAATAGTAATAATAAACTAGCATAACAGAATTTTATGATTTGAAAAGTGCTTTACAAATATCATTTCATTTTATGCTTACAACAATCCTGAGAGGCAGGTGCTGTTATCATCCTCATTTTACAAATAAAGAAACTGAGGCAGACAGTGTTTTATTTGGCTTGCGCAAAAGGCAGCATATATAAAAAGGGTCTGAGGCTAAATTTGATCATCTGGTCTCCCCAGTCCAATGCTTTATCCAGTCAGCTTCTATACCCTAATATGAAATCTAAACTTGATCTACTTGAACTCAAAAGGCAAAAAAGGCAAAAGAGAAAGCAAGGAGCAGATGTTCTAGAAAAGGGAATTTTGGCTCCAAATGACAAAAACTTTCCAAGAATTATTGCAACCCCAAATGGAGTTATGTAATGGGCTGAGGCTTGAGTTGATGCACTGAGGTCCCAAGCACATGAGGCTAAATAGTAATTGGACCATACTCTATTAATATATAAGCTTGGAGAAAGAATGGCCCCCACCCACTCTTTGTGCAAGTCCTGATGTGTTGTATAGGAAATGACGATTTTGGTGGGTGGAGGCAGGGGAGTGGAAAAGGAAGGGGAGGAGAGGCTTTTGGGATTGCCATTGCCACGGTTGGCTCAGCTCACGTCTCTCTCTGTTAGCTGGCTTCCTGTCGCAACTGCCTATATTTGCTATCGCAATCTTTCTTGCCTATATTTGCTATCGCAATCCTTATTCACCTCTTCACTTCAATAAATATTAAAGATTTTTCCCTTAATCTGAATTCCTGACTCCGGCTGATTTTAAATACGCGGTCATTATAGAGTTGGCTATCAAAAAGCTGTGACTTCTTAGTCAATCAATATGGGTCCTGTCAAAAGGGCACCTTGTAGAAGATAATTCATACTTAGGTGTTGGTTAGATCTGATGACTTCTGTAATACCTTCTAATTCATATTACAAATGTATTGGAATAAAAGCTCATTACTCTTAAGAAATATTGCACATTGGAGAAAATAGGATCTACCTTCAGACCGATGAGATTAGATTCAGGGAACCGAAATGATGAGATTAGGGTTCCTGGTGGTCAGGGAATTAGATGCTGAGGTTAGTGGCAGGATGAGGTTTGGCTCCTCTAAATCCCCTTAAGATTTCAAGCAAGGTAGGGATTTGTGGGAATCCCCTTCTGGCAGCACAGAGGTCCTTCCTAACCTGAAAAGCTAGACTGATAAAAAGAAATTTATTATTGGCATTGGGAAGTCAGCCTTTGCTATGCATGAATAGAAAGACTGAATTCCTTAGTGGCAAGGTTCCGGCAGAGAAGTAAAGTTTCTAGTAGAGAGATCCCGACAGATGGGTATAAAGTCTCATTAGGGAAATAGATGAGGATAAAGAGAGGGTAACGCTGAAAGAGAATATTATTTCAGCAGGAGAGGTTTCCTTGCCATAGCATGGCATGGCATGTTAGGTCCTCTGCCAGGACTGAGCCCCAAGTTAGTTCATTTTATGGCTTCAAGCTGAGGTTTGCTTTTGATGGGGGCTGCTCAGCTTGAGCTGGAATTTGAATAGAATTGAATGAATAATATCTCTAGGCCTGATCTTTAACTCGATGAGAAGTTTAATCAGTAGTGTTATCAATGGGATGATACCCCTCTCAGGAAAAGAGAATGAAACTGTTAGGATGTTTCCCTTGGGCAGGATCCCCTACAAAGGCAGGATTCAAGGAGACACTCTCCTTGAAGGAGTTGAGTCTCAAATGCTCTACTCATGGCTCATTCCCAAAGTCAGAGAGAAAGTTTTGGGGCTCCCCTCATCAAGACTACTATGTTTTCATTTATCAGTTACTCCAACCTCACAAATAAACTTTTTGAAAGAGCCTGATTTTTGTCTTTGAATATCTAGGACACACCAAAGGCTCTTGAGATTTGTAGGTGTTTAATAAGTTTGTTGAATTGAATTAAAGTGACGTGTGGAGAACATGTGATTTGGGTTAAGAAGTTGGGAAAATGAGGATATGTAAGCAGATAGTAAAGGAAAAAATGTAAAAAATGAGAAAACTTTAGAGTAAGTACAAGAGAAAGAGGTCCTGGTGAATTGAAAACTCTTTATATCAAGAAAGTAATGGTATAATCTTCAAAGCAAGCATGTTATTAGGATATAAAGGTATGCCTCAATTTAAAAGATCCTTTTATTTTATAATAATAATTATAATAATTTTTCTTCTATACAACCACTACTAAAATTTGCACAGTCAACAAATACTAAGTGCCTAATAGGTACCAGGTACTAAGCTAGGCACTAGAGAGAGATTCAAGGACAAAAAATAAGACAATCCCTACTCCCCAGAAGTTTACATTTTAAAACAATAAGGAAAGAAAGAAAGGGGAAGGGAGAGGAAGGAAAGGAGAGAATGAGGAAGAAAGGGAGGAAGGAGACAAGGAAGGAAAGGAAGAAGAAAGGGAAAAAAGGAAGGAGGGAAGAGGGAGAAAAGAACGGAAGAAAAGAGGGAAGGAGGGAAGAAGGGAGAGAAGAAGAGAGGGAGGAAAAATAAGGAACATCAAGTAAATAAATAAATGGAAATATTAAAAGTAATTAAATATAAGACATTTGGGAAGAAGAAGGGAACCAGAAGGGCATTAGCAGTTGGGGAAATGAGGAAAAATTTCATGCAGAAAGTGGTGTTTCAGTTGCATCTGAAAAGACAAGACTCTTATGAGATGAAATTCATTCCAACCATAGAAGACAGGACAATGCAATGACAAGGCAGAGATGATGATGTCAGTAGGCTGGATGGTGTTGTACCACAGTTCTCTTTTATTATCCTGCCTCAATTTCTCTAAATTGTCCTGCCTCCATTTCCCTAATTGTTGTGCCTCAGTTTATAATTGTTCTGCTCAGTCCTGCAAAACCATCCCTCTCTCTTTATCAGAATATTTGATAAGGATAAAAGATCTTATGTTTTAGAATATCATAATGCCTCTCTCCATCCCAAACTATCAGAATATCAGATTATTGTCTTATCAAGATGCCTCTCCAGATCTCCGAGGTTCCTTCCCCCCATTATGCCATCCCATCTCCACCTCCAGTGGTTCACCCCACACTGTCAGAGTCCTGTTCCCACTCTCAGCACCCTGACTCTGCCCCTGCCTCAGTCTACCCCCTGAGTCTGAGCTCACATTGTTTGCTGGATTCTTGGAGACAATAGTCTCATTCAGCCCTGGCTTCCAAACCATGGATCCATTTGGTCCCAGTAAATTTCTCCCTTTTAAATAAATTATTAAATTTTTCTCTAATCTCTATCTTGCCTCATTTTCTCCATCATTATAGAAGTAAATGGGTAGAAGGTAAAAGAACTACCTCTTTGTCAGAGTCTAAAGAAAAGGAGAAGATAGTGGGAGATGAAGTCAAGGAGTTGGGAGATGAAAGAAAGGGAAATATCAAATCACCTCAGGTTTTGTTTTTTTTTTCAATACAGAGGAAAAGGTCCCCAGTACAGTGTTTCGTACTTTTATAAAATTTTTCTGTACTCTATTTCATAATATCCTCAAAAGTATTTATGATGAACTTCATTTTCATAGTTCAGGTAGTGTTCAACTAACAAAAGGGCTGTGTTTTAAAGTGTAAGTTGTGAGTCTCTTACTTCTAACTAACAACATATTTCCCACAGACAAAATAAGTGATGGTTAGGTTCCCAAGATAACCCACAAAAGCTCATTTGAGCCAAAATGCAGTTAAAGTATAGCACTAGTGGTAATAGAGTAATTTAGAACCTAACCACTATTTATAACATTGTTTGTATAGGAAAATGCATGACTAGTTTCACTTCAGACTTCCAGAAACACCCATCTCTCCCAAGCAGCTTCAGCAACGGTGGGGAACAAGGAAGAAATGGAAGGAGCATTTTATACAGGAACTGCTACATAGTAGCACTTAATTAAATGCATATTTATTGTTTGGAAAGGCACTTGCACATTGAAGCATAAATGGGAGCTGAAAGAGCCCTAGATATATACAGCTGTAGGAGAGAAGGGGGAGGCAAATTCCTAGCCTGAGGGCAGTAATTCATAAGTGAAGGGCTTTCCAAAGTCATGAGTTGAAACATAAGGAAATATCTATATACTCATTGGTAATAATTTTCCAACCACAAAATAAAGCAGAAATTTCCCCAGACATTCAAATAACTAGATGTTGGTTCTTAGTGAATCTTATTATCATTCTCTTTCTTCATATCCTATTTATTCCTCTTTTTCACAATGCCTGGCCTTCCTAAGTTTTCTTTTCTCATTCTTTTACATTCTTAAAGTATTCTGCATTTGTATTGTCCCAAACAGTCCTCACCCCCAACATTTTGATCTTCCATCTCCTTAATTTTTAACAAAATTCTCAAACTTTTCTTTCTTTTTTCTTTTTTTTTCTAGCCATAGTTAACCTATTCTTTCTTTTCCATAATTCTGGCCAAATGGCTCCAATAATCTGTGGTGATGGTGCACTCAGACATTTGATAAAGCAAGAAACTGAATCTCAATCAATTGTGATTCTCAGTATCCATGGTACTTTCTTATAAAATGAAGCCTCTTATTGTACATACCACTAAATCTTCTCTGATAGAAGTATGAACTTGTATAGAAATTGCAAAATTGAAAAAAAAAAATGAAATTTAAGCTTGACTCAACAATTCAACAAATATCCATTAAGCACATACCATATACTGATATGTTAGGCCTAGAATACAAAAACAGAAGCAAAACAGAATGGGCCCATCTGGCATGGGTTGCCTTGAGAGATGTTAAGGTACATATCATTCCCTTACTTGATGTCTTTAAAGAAAAACTGGATGCTCATTTTTCAGGTATCTTTAAAGAGAAACCTTTTTCAGGTACACCTACATATAGTTTCCAAACTTGAAATTTTGTGATTGTGTTAACAATATTGAATTCTACTTTGGATGAATAATATTTCACTAGATAAAGAATAGATGTGTATTTTATTTAAAATAATGAGATATTTAATATGTTTTACTAACCAGATCTAATTTGTGTTTAACATTTAATCATAGGTTTAAAAATCTTTCCCACAAAAGACAATACATATACTGGAAGCTTTATTAACATTGTCAGATCAAAGAGAAGCTTCTAAGGCAGAAGTTTTTAAACCTTTTATTTAGCATGAACCTTTTTGGTAGTCTGAAGAAGTCTGAGTCCTCTTCTTAGAATAAGGTTTGTAAACGCAGAAAACAAAACAGAAATACAAAGGCAATTACTTTACTGAAATACAGTTACCATGCTGGAGAAACTGAGTTAGGTTAGAGATTAGAGAATATTTAATAATTTATTAAATAGAGAGATTTACTGGGACCAAATGGATCCATGGTTTGGTCCCAGGGCTGAATGAGACTATCATCTCCAAGAATTCAGCAAACAATGAGAGTTCTCAATGACATATATTGTGGCTCAGACTCAGAGGGTAGACTGAGGTGGGGGCGGAGTCAGGGTGCTGAGAGAGGGAACAGGACTCTTAAGAGGGTGGGGTGAGCCACTGGAGAGGAGATGACATAATCGGGGGAGGCACCCCGGACATGGGGAGAGGCATCTTGATAAGATGGTAATCTGATATTCTGATAGCTTGGGATGGGGAGAGGCATTATGATATTTTAAAATATAAGAACTTTTATCCTCATCAAATATTCTAATAAAGAGGGAGGGGAGGTTTTGCAGGACTGAGCTTTGAGAAGCAGGGAAACTGAGTCAGGACTGGGTCAGGATAATTATAGAAACTGAGAACTGTGGCATAACAACCAAAATTATTATTTTTTAAGTTCATGGACTTCAGGTTAAGAATCCCTGTTCTAAGTTAATATCAATAATTAAATAGAAGAGTGGAAAGAACATTAAATTTGTCAGAAGATATGAGTCCCAATCCTAGCTCTGCCGCATACTTGCTTTGTGACCTTGAAAAAATGATATAACTTCTTTAGGCCTAAATTTTCTCATCTGTAAAATGAAGCATATGACTACTCTTTCTACCTCAAAAAGCAATATATGACAATCAAAAGGGATAATGCATTGCAAAGTACCTTGTAGCAAGAAAACATTTTTTTTCTGGATTCCTGGATGATGTATCTGGATTTCACTGTAAGGATTTGACGTTTTTTTCCAAAAATTCTCCCCAAAGAGCCATCAAGCATTTCAAAGATACACATAGAAATCCATATTCTAATATAGGCTTCATATTTAGATATATAAGAACTGCATAGGCAGATGGCTAGAAAGTAGTATAGTGTAAAGGGCTGAAACTCTGAATAGGTTCACTTGAATCAGACAACTGAGCACTTAAGGATAATTACTTACTGGACAATGACTCTATTAGCATATGTTTGGAATTGCTGTTCTCTCAGTTAATGCTGGCTCAATGTTTGGGGTGAAGAGAATTGTAGGTAAGGTTTAGGGGGTGGAGTGAGAGAGGCAAAAGAGCTTCACTTGGCCTCAGGATGAGGAGGAGAAAAGTGTGGAGATCCTGGACTCTAGAATGAAGGAGGGACCCTAGGCAAAACTCCTGGCAATTTTGTCCAGCTCCTTCACTTCTTCCCCTAAAGACCAAGGACTTTTGCATATCCTGACTGGCTGATCCTGAGGACTCCAGGAAGCTAACTTGGACTTTACAGTACAGGATGAAAATGATGATATTTATGAATTATGAAAGATAGCTGAATTTTGTTTATATATTTATTGACCTACTACAAAATTATTGAGCATGCATAACTATTCCTAGAAATTATATGCTTAGGTCAAAATTAACCTAACTTGCATTTTAAATAATTTTCTGCAGTTTTATAAAATCTCACTATCTCCAGAATGTCATCAATTTTAAATTTATATAATGATAATGCAGAAAAAAAAAAAGCTTTTAAGCCATTTAGCTGCCTGTAAGTGTGTATGTATAGAAGTATGTGTCTGTGTGTGTGTCTATGTATTTTAATTTTCCTGGCAGCATATCCTAACAATACATTCCACTTATTATCTAGTTCACTCACTTGGAAATACACCAGGCCTAAAGGAAACAAAGTCATGGAATAATTATAGGGGGGCAAAGGAGAAATGAAATAAATTCTAGAGTTTTTTAAAATAGAGAAAATGTTTACAAATCTAAAATACAAAGAAGAATGAAAAAACTCAAAGCAGGAAAAAAAACAATCCATACATATTACCTCCCAACCACAGAATGCTAGAAGACATGCCATAGAACCAGCAATTAACTAGTTCACCATAATTATTTCATCTTTCAAGTAATCCTAATAAAGAATGTGCCCATAACTTCTGTTTAAGACCTACAGCTATCAAATAAATCATGGCTTAAAAAAAAAAAAAAAAAAAAAAAAAGCTGCAAGCAATCATAAGGCAGGCACCTTGGAACCTCATAAGGCACATCCAATAGGACACAGTAATTTCATTGGTTAGGAGATCAGAGAGCTCCCTCCTTCCCTGTCCCCTGATATGCTGCTTTACAACCTTTTCATCCTAAATACAACCACAAGATTTACTTTGGCCTTTTTTTCTTGTTCATTATCTACTGATTGCCAATTAACTATGTACAAGTCATTTTAAGTGTTGTGGAAACAACTTTGAGAAAAAGTTAATGCCTTCAGGAAGCTTATAATCTAGTGTGAAATAAGTGGTACATACAAGAAATGTTAAAAGAAGGAACTAATTACTATAGATGGAGAATATTAAGGAAGGCTTTTTATAGATGGTATCATTGGATTTAAACCTTGAAGGATAGTTAGAACTTAAATTAATGGGGGGGAAAAGGGGAGGAGGACATGGACAAAAATTTTACTGGCAAGAAAATGTGATTAGGCTGTTTTCTGCACTGTTAGAAGTATGCATCAATGAGATTATAAATTTTTAATGAACTATATATTCACAAGTTTATTCACAAACATGCATACAACTCCTAAATTTCTAGATTCTCCTTCCTTTAAAGTTTTCATTTTCTCTTTCTCCTGATATGTGGCTAGAAGCAACAGCAATGTTTTGAAAGGTGGTTTTTTTGTTTTGTTTTGTTTTGTTTTTTATGTTTTAATTGTGCTTTTAGAAAAATTATCTGTATAATTGTAATGCCCCAACTCAAATGTGAGGGGAATGGAATCAAGTGCTCTTTAAAATGAAGGTCTTCTTTCAAGTCATGTCAGTATCTACATAGTATTTGGGCTGATCCAATATTTCCTATTTTTCAAAGATTTTTGGACCCACGAAGTTATCAATGGCAGTATACTGCAACCAATTAATGCCCACAAAGCCTATATCCATTGCTCCTTGGATCCTTATTCTAAAGCTATAGAGCATTACCAGAAGAATACCAGTGTGTATGTTCTTTGATCGATCCAGGTTCTTAATGATGTGAGTACATCCAGTAATAAAAACAGCACCTATTCATTTTCTCTGTTGCCTTTGTCCTAGGGTGCTTTTCTCTAAAACTCTTTGCACTACCTGGATAACCAGTGGAACACGATGAGTTTTTAATTAATTATTCTTTACTCTCACCACAAGACCAGCCAACCTTTTTTTCTAGTCATACTCAAATAATATTGTGCAAGACATGCTTACAGAAGGTATTCAAATTTCTCTAGAAGAGCCAATGCAAAAGTTCAGATCTCAAAAGCAAAGAAAGAAAGACTTGGAACAGATTTACAATAATCTCAATCAGTGGATTATAAAGCAGAAAAAGAGACTAAGTCTAAGAGAAAGAGTACTATTTTCATAGTTAGAAGTATGAATTAGATTAAAAGTATATGGTACTTATTATGGCTATTTTATTTTCTTTTGTTTTAAAATAAGAATGAGGAGCCTTTGTCCCTAGGGTAGCATACCAGGCTCTAATTTGTTTCATCTAGCCAATGGCAAATAAACTTTAAGGTGGCACTGCTCAGGCCACAAACATGGAGCTCAGAGAAGGATTCATTTCCTTGGTTATCAATGACAGCATAAAAGGCCTGGTGGTTGGCTAGAATTCAAGAGTCCAATGTGCATCAGGAACTAATGACAGCCATGAGGGTGTGTCTGAACATTAGCAGGATCAGAACAAGCTAAGAATCAACAGGGGAATACAGGCAAACAGTCTCAAGCAACTGGATGTCATAAAACCTGAAAGATGTACTTGAAACCAGAAAAGCAAGGTACAGGAACAAGGGCACTCATAAATTCAAGGCAAGTATATCAAGAGCCAAGATAATCTGGGTATTAGTAAGGTAAACCAAGGAAAGAAAAAAAAAACAAAACTCTGATATCTGAAATTTCTTGTCACTTCCCCTCAATTCCATCATACTGTGAGAGAGAAGCCAGCAGCAGTGGTCAAGATCCTTCAAGAACAAAGAATCAAGGTGAGTGCAGAGGGAAAGAATAAGCAACAGACACTAAATAAAAAGCCGATAGATATTATTGCCCAAACTATGCCTATGTAGCCGAAAGGTTCTTTTTTGCCTGAATAGTATGTAACAATGTGAGAAATGATGCCAAACCCTGGTAGAATTAAAATATAAACTTCTGGGTGACCAAAGAATCAGAATAGGTGTTGGTATAGGATTGGGTCTCCCCCTCCAGCGGGATCGAAGAATATTGTATTTAAGTTTCGGTTTAGGTAGATTGTGACAATGATCGACTAGTTCTTCCTTTATACAGAGGAGGCTACCAGGAAGCTATCAACATTACCAAGTCAGCATGATAGTGCTACAAGAATAACTAATTTGTATTACAAGAATAATTTACCTCCAACTAATACTCACTTCATTATCCAATAAGCCCTTTTGCTTTCTACTTCTCTCCTATATATGACATTTAGGAGCTACATGACCAAGGACAAATCACTTTTATGGGTCTCAATTACTTCTGCAAAAGGAAGAGTATTAGATGTCTTCTAAAATCTCTTCTAAATCAAACGCTAAGATTCTATGCTCATTCTGTGACTTCACTTCATTGTTTTATTTTTTTTCTTCCTTACTCTCTCTCTAATTTCCCACTGTTTTCTATTCTTCTGTTATCTCTCATCTCATCATCTTGATCTTATTCTTAATGTCCTCTTTGTTCTCTTCATCATTTACCCCTTTTTATTTTCACTTCCAAAGAAAAAAATCTTTCTCTTACTTTCAACCTGGCTTTTTCTACATGATACTGAACTTAAATTTAGGGATTTTGTCTTGCTGTATGTACACTTTTCTTATTTCAAAAATCAATAAGGGTCCAACCATTCTGAAAAGCAATTTGGAACTCTGCTTAAAAAATTACTAAGTGTACATAAACTTTAACCCAATAATACCACTAAGCTTATGTCCCAAATTATGGTATATAATATAAAGAAATATTATAAGTAAAGTAAGAAAATGATATCAAAGTCAAACAGAAACAAGAAGCTCCTAAACGTTACATAAAATTTAGCTATGGGCCACATGTTGACTTTAAAATCCACATTATTAATATTAGTCATGTTCTATCAAATTTTTATTTGTTTTGTTAGCTATTTTCCTATTCTATTTTAGTCTGGTTCAGGCTGCACTCAGCAATGTTGCAGATGCTTGACACCTCTGCAGTAAGAAATAACAAAATAGTTTCAGAGAAATCTAGGAAGACCTATACAAACTGATACAGAGAAATGATCAGACTTTGAAAAGACTTGGAAACTCAATGACCAACTGAGAACTGACGCTAAACAATCACCTCCTGTCAGAGAAGTGATGGATTCAAAATGCTGATTGAGACACATTTTTAGATATGGTCAATTTAAGTATGGTCAAAATGTGAGAATCTGTTTATTCTTTTTTTTTTTTTTTACAAAGACTTATTTGGTTTTTTTCCCAATGGGATAAGGATGAAAGTTCTAAAGAAATACAGAGTAACCAAAAAAAAAAAAAAAAAAGGATAGATTCGTCTTGTTTTTTAAAATGCATAAAAGAGAACAAAAAGGAACATCAAGCAAATAATCAGGACATCTTGGAAAACAAGGTGAATGTATTACATGTCTAAAAAGAAAACCAAGCTTTCTCTAGATAGATAGCTAGAGATAGAGATTGATTTGCAATTTCATTACAACTTTTTTCTGCTCTACTATATACAGAAATGCTTCTTTTTTTGATGTTTATCAAGTCAGGAGTCAAGTCTGTACTGGGTTCTACAGTGATCCCAGCATTCAAAGCCCAAAAAGCAAGAAGGAACCGTCAGAATATATTCAAAGACAAGAACTCATCTACTAATGAAGTTCTGTTTGAATGTGAACTTGGAACCAATTTCATGCAGAAATTGCATACAGTTTGAAGCCACTCTCCCTACAGATCAAAAAAATGGTATAGGGAAGAGTGTACTCCCACAAATGTTGGGAGGAAATGCCTCTAATTTGTTTTTTTTTTAAGTAATTATCATTTTGTAAAAGCTAATTCACATTAATTTGTTAAACAAACATGGAATGCTGCTTATTGGCACATGACAATGGGGTAAACAGACCCAGAATGGGGGTTTGAACCATGAGTGTTAAAAAGCTTGCCCAGTCCCTCAAAGGTATTCTTAGAATCCTAAGGAGAAAAATGTAGCTGGCTTTGGTCCTAAAATAGAGAGATACTCCTTACAGAAAAATTAAATTAGTGAAGCTAGGAAGATATAAGGAAGAATTATTTCCAGGAGCAGGAAGAGAAGTAGGGACTAATCTAAAAGAGGAGAGACTAATGGATTTTGGGGTGGAATTTGATGGGTAAGTTGTCAACAAATAATGATAGGAAAAAGCAAAACAACAATTCCAACAATGATTGGAATACAAAGGCCCGGGGTGGGAGATTAGTCCTGGTTCCAATACAACTTTCTATCATAGTGACATTCCCTAAAAATGAAGCCTAGAACTTTCTGTGCTAGAAACAGTTATTATAAACTGAGAATCAAGTAAATGTAACATTTTCTTCTTTCCAATATATAGTCCAGGCCTATTTAGATGTAATGTCATGAGATACATGGACAAAAAGAGAACAGTTCTTTGCTCCAAAATCAGATAAACTAAATTGCTAATACAGAACAAGGATAACTGGTAATTTCTCTTTCTCAGAAACTTCTTTTAAGAAGAGAAGAAAAGACAACTATTTACTTGTTTGGCTCTTGTTGGGTTACAAATAGCTATGTCAAAGAGACTAGCAAAGTAAGATTAAATCATTATGCCTTTTTTCTTACTAAAATATAAGACTAAGTTCCCAAAGGACACTAAAGAATACAACACGGAGCTGACTCAACCTGACAAGATATATTAAGAATCCAGAATGGTAATATTCTGGTAAATGACAAAGAAAACATTTCCCAGGATTATTTCATCACCTCTTTCTCTTTATATTTTTGGCTTTTTTTTCTCTTTCAGACTATCACTCAATCAATAACAACTGCTTATAAGTACTTCTTAAGAGAACAGATTTATGGTAGGAAGGAACATCAGAAGCTATCCAGATTAACCTTTCAATTTACAGAAAAGGAAATTGAATAGGTTACATGGGAAGTAAATGGGAGGATCAGATTTTGAACTCAAGCTTTTCTGCATACAAATCCACTTTATTTCAGTGCTCACCGGGAGTGACCAGTACCGGACAATTATAAAGGTGCTTCTCTAGAAAGGACAACCATTATATCTAATGAAATCGGGAAAGAAGCTACCTCCCAAGTTCTGTAACTGACCTGTTCTATAATTCTCAACAATAGCAATTGCTATAACTCAGTAACCATAATCTCTAGTTTGTTAATCAACTATTTAAAAGTTTCCCATGGAAATAAGGAAATGGTGGCTACCTTCCCAAGATAACCCATAATGGCACACTTATAGCTAATAACATAATTAAAAACTTGTAAATATTGCTTCTATAGGAAAATGGGTTCACAAGTCCAACCTTCACCACCATCAGCACATCTTCCCCAACCCTAATACTAGCTGCAAAGATTCCTGTGATGACTATTCATGTGGAAGACTGAAGTAGAAGAAAATACTGCAGTATATAGAGACTACTGGGACTAAAAGGGATGGGAGGGATTGGGCTCTCCTATGGCTCTAGCAGAGAGTCTGAAGGAATCCTACCTAAGTTAAACTATGGGGAGTGGGAAGCAAACAGAATGGAAGGAGATATTTCTGGCATCATGATGATCCTAATGCTTTGAGGAGAGGAGGGAGATAAGATGTTCTGGCAAGGGAAAAGAATAAAGAAATAAGAGAAATTGTGGGAAGTAATTATTTCCATAAAAAGACCTATGGTTGTAGAGTAAGTAGTTGCTCTATTCAAGGGTTCAGAAGTTAATTGTTCAGAAATAGGGCTTCATCTGGATCATGAAGTGACAAACAGGAATAATTATGCTGCTGTCCTAGGAACAGACTGCATTAACAAGCTTGGATTCTAAAACCAATCCTATGTGCTCTTCTATTAACAGAACTACAATAGATTTTCTCCTAGAAAACATCACTAAATATCCTAGATCACAAGTTTATTATGAATATGATGCAAAACATCCAGATATTTTTATAAAATACCATAAAACATAACACCCACTACTCATTACACACTTCTCTTTTTGTTCCATTGTTAACTTTTGAAAGAGATGCCTAATTTTGATGAAATATAATTTTAAAAACAAAATGTAAGTTGATGTTTTTATATAAACATATTTTGTCATTTTTAATGGATTTCAGTGAAAGCTGGTAGATGAGTAGTGGTTATAAGATGCGATTGCACAGAAAGAATTCTATCACAGAACTACCAGTTCAGTTGATTGCCTAAGCATTGGCTGAGTCAAAGAAACTAGGCACCAGGTTGTTAGCATCTAACCTAAACTCATACCCATAGTGCATTTTTGCCAACAGAGAGTCAGGAAGAAGATGATCTGTTCTCTAGGCCTTCCAGTTCTCAAGTTTTACCACACCATAAAACAATGAAACAAATTTCAAAGGCCTGGGAAAGAAAAGTTTTCAAGTCATGGAGATAAAATAATACATTACTGTTGTCCTACTTTGTTCTATATAGAAAGAAACTAAATTGTGACCAATTCAAAATTTAATTACAAAAAGAGACATTATTGAAGAGCCTCTAATTAGATTAGCCCCTTGAGAGTTAATCTTTCTTCCTTCCACAAGCAAAAGTACTGACTCAGGTGTCAGAAGACCTAGGTTCAAATCTTAGCCCCAAAACTTAAGAACTACGTGACCTTGAGCATAATATAGTCTTTCCTGAGCCTCAATTTCCTCATCTGTAAATGAAGAATTGGGATTGGATGACCACTGAAGTCCCTTCAAATCTCAGTCCATAATCCCATGGTTCTGCCATCTTATCTTTAGCCAATTTAATTTCTGAATGAGAATAATACCATTTTTCCACTACAACTTTTCTTCTTTTTTTTTTTATCAAAACCGGAGCACTTCCCTGGTAGCCTGGGCTATTCGACATACAACCAACAGTGAGAGTTCTGAGGAATGTTTTATCTCCCATTAAGCATTAGTTACTTTTTCCTCTCCTTTCCTTCCTTGTCTCACCTGACTTCTGCCATTATAACCACTGCAAAATTAAAATACTTTTGCCCTGATACTTCCTGAAATATCTATTTTTTTAAAAAAGAGAAAAGTAATATTCATAAAAGTTAAGTTCAGATGCCTAAATTTAAGCATCAAGAAATGATTCCCTTTCTGTGGGCTCATAACTAATCAGTCCTCCACTAACCAATAGTAGCGTATGAAGGACATATCCTATATTTCCAGTAGGAGTTCCCAAGCATGCAAATGGCCTAGCAAAGATAAAAGAACTTATCTTAAAACATTCTTCTTTCAAGCTTCTTTCTTTCTTTCAAGGTTTAAAACATTTTTCTTTCAGGCTGTCAAGACTGTACACATCCATCCACAATGTAAACCTCTGATCATACTTAAGATGACTCAAACATAGATATTCAAACCCATCTTGAAAATTAAAAGACATGATTTAATGAAAAGAAAATGTTTAAGGTAGAATAAGGTATCAGTTACTCACTACAAATTTAAAAAAAAAAAGGGTGAGATTAAAAAACAAACCCAATCCCAAGGCTGCTACACCAGTAAGATCTGATGATGTGTCAAAAACAATAGATGTGTCTCACTTCTATATTTGTTTAACACTTGTTCTTTTCAAGGGACACTCATCAAGGTTGAAAAGCTAAATGCTCTAAAGAATAAGATTATAATTAGAGGAACATAGAATAGTTTATCTCTCAGACTTGTGGAGAAGAAAGAAATTTGTGACCAAAGATGAACTAGAGACCATTACTGATCACAAAATAGAAAATTTTGATTACATCAAATTAAAAAGCCTTTGTACAAACAAAACTAATGCAAACAAGATTAGAAGGGAAGCAACAAACTGGGAAAACATCTTCACAGTTAAAGGTTCTGATAAAGGCCTCATTTCCAAAATATATAGAGAACTGACTCAAATTTATAAGAAATCAAGCCATTCTCCAATTGATAAATGGTCAAAGGATATGAACAGACAATTTTCAGAGGATGAAATTGAAACTATTACCACTCATATGAAAGAGTGTTCCAAATCATTATTGATCAGAGAAATGCAAATTAAGACAACTCTGAGATACCACTACACACCTGTCAGATTGGCTAAGATGACAGGAAAAAATAATGATGAATGTTGGAGGGGATGCGGGAAAACTGGGACACTAATGCATTGTTAGTGGAGTTGTGAATGAATCCAACCATTCTGGAGAGCAATCTGGAATTATGCCCAAAAAATTATCAAATTGTACATACTCTTTGATCCAGCAGTGTTTCTATTTCTATCCCAAAGAAACACTAAAGAAGGGAAAGGGACCTGTATGTGCCAAAATGTTTGTAGCAGCCCTATTTGTAGTGGCTAGAAACTGGAAAATGAATGGATGCCCATCAATTGGAGAATGGCTGGGTAAATTGTAGTATATGAATGTTATGGAATATTATTGTTCTGTAAGAAATGACCAGCAGGATGAATACAGAGAGGACTGGCGAGACTTACATGAACTGATGCTAAGTGAAATGAGCAGAACCATGAGATCATTATACACTTCGACAACAATATTGTATGAGAACCTATTTTGATGGAAGTGGATTTCTTTGACAAAGAGACCTAACTGAGTTTCAATTGATAAATGACGGACAAAAGCAGCTACACCCAAAGAAAGAACACTGGGAAACGAATGTGAACTATCTGCATTTTTGTTTTTCTTCCCAGGTTATTTATACCTTCTGAATCCAATTCTCCCTATGCAACAAGAGAACTGTTCGGTTCTGCAAACATATATTGTATCTAGGATATACTGCAACATATCCAACATATAAAGGACTGCTTGCCATCTAGGGGAGGGGGTGAAGGGAGGGAGGGGAAAAAAATCGGAACAGAAACGAGTGCAAGGGATAATGTTGTAAAAAAAATTACCCTGGCATGGATTCTGTCAATATAAAGTAATTATTAAATAAAAATTTAAAAAAAAAAAAAAGAAAAGAAAAGCTAAATGCTCTTTGCAAAACCTTTCATTAATTACATCACCTTATACTTCATCTACAATTTTCCTGTCCTCCATTCCTAAAAAGCAACAAGTTGCTTTCCTTTCTTTTCTTCTTTTCACACTAATAAAGTTCAGTTCTACAAAATCAACTTCACACCTGCATAGAAAGAAATGAAAGAAGAAAAGAATGATGCCCAAATTACTACCAAGAAACCACACTGAAGCTCAATGAAACTTCACTTCAGTTTCAAACCTTATAAATGACAAAGCTATAATAACTATGAACGAAAATAAATTATCTTTGAGAATTTCTTTTTTAGAAGCAGCAGAACTAAGTGCTTCTGTAAAACCAAAAGGCTAAAGAAACCTCCAACAATCAATGCACTTTTACCTAATTTTTGCTGGGGTTTTGATATAAGATCACCACTGCCAATGTCTGTGTAAATAGAAATCCAAGATGTCTAAATAGGGATCCATGATTTGCAACTTACTAGGAGAAAGAAGACAAATGAAACACCTGTAAATAATACAAAAGATCTCCCCAGATGATCTGCCCTCTCTAAGCTTCCCAATACCACTTCCTAAAAATAAACTGGTACTCTCTCTTTGCCTTTCATTATTTGAAGCCTACATAATCTCTTCCTGTATGCTCAAAGGCATTTTTTTAATAAAAACTTTTTTTTATTCTTTTTTTTAATAGGTTTTTATTTACAAGTTATATATATGGGTAATTTTACAGCATTGACAATTGCCAAATCTTTTGTTCCAATTTTTCCCCTCCTTCCCTCCACCCCCTCCCCGAGATGGCAGGGTGACCAGTAGATGTTAAATATATTAAAATATAAATTAGATACACAATAAGTATACATGACCAAACCGTTATTTTGTTGTACAAAAAGAATCGGACTCTGAAATATTGTACAATTAGCCGGTGAAGGAAATCCAAAATGCAGGTAGGCAAAAATATAGGGATTGGGAATTCAATGCAATGGTTCTTAGTCATCTCCCAGATCAAAGGCATTCTTACTGTCATCTGTTATTCCACCACCTTACCCCAAACTCTGAAGAATTCTGGAATGACTGCATGGCATGGGAGACACTGGCATAGGACTGCCCCGCATAGATAGCATGTCCTTGTAATGTTCTCTTTAAAATGTAATGTTCTCTATTTCGGTTTTCTTAGGGTCTCTGGGGGCAGCCTTCCTTTCATTTCAGTAATCACCACAAGTGCAGCCAAGTGTTAAAGTCCAAATCCTTTATTGTCTCCTTCAAAGTCTTATCTTCTTCACTTGGGGCTCAGCTAGTTTTCTGGAGGCCTTCCCAGTCTTGGTTTCAGTGAAGAAGAGAAGGAGGAGAGCCTGCCACCACGATGGTGTGATATGGGATGAATCAGTCTGAGTCCAAGGGTTTGTGCCCCAGCCTTCAGCCTCCAGCCTTCTGTCCACTTGTCTCTGAATCTCCCTGGCTGAGGCTTCTTGCTTATATGCCCCACACTGAGTACAAACCGATCATTATATCACTAGGAAACCATTATTTGTTGTAGGATTAAATCAAGGCTAAACTAGATTTATCCACTATCTCCTCAATTCCACTTAGTATCTTCTTTCAAGTTCTGGCCCATAATATCTCCTTGTAGGATTAAATCAATCATACTGAACCATGCTAAATTAGATAATTATTGTCTGTATCAATTCCACTGACTTGGTACCTTGTAAGAATCCTTTGTTTCAAGTTCAGAGTTCTGGCCCATAACATGTCCTCATCAAAAAAAGATGTTGTGCTCTATAAACAAAGCAGAAGTGAAGTAGCTCAAAAGAAACACAAGATGTATAAATTTAGGGACGCCCCCCGCCCAATGTTCACATGGACTATTTGTGCCCAACCTGTGGTAGAGGCTTCCCAGCTCATGTTGGGCAGCTACAGTTAGACACAATGAAATTTGACTCTAACACAATCATGTCAGTTTTGGTTCTCTTCACAGAACAAAGGATAACAATCCACCTCAAATTCCCATTACATCCCACTTCCATTTTCCTAACTTCAAGACCTGGCTCAAATCCTTTCTCACCATTCTTTTTTCCACCATTATTCCCATCTAAGCCTAGACACTATGGTCAAATGACTCCCAAGCTCATATTAACTCCCTAGAATCTCTCATGTGTCACCATTTTTTAGATACTCAGCTTCCCCAAGCACTCATCTCTTCCCCTTCTCTGACCCCTCACATGCAATAGGCCCTGGTTTTCAAGTCTTACAAATCTTGTCAGTTGCACCAGCATGACCTATTTCCCTTCAGTTACCTTGTCTTCATTCACACAACCACCATCAGACCCTCATGACTCTAACTTCTGAATTACTGCAACACCCTCCTAGTTGACTTGTCTTATCTATCTATCCTCCATAGAGCTGCCAAGTTGATACTCTTAAAAAAGCAAAGACCTGTTTATGTCACTTTCCACCTCAGGAAGCACTAGTACATAGCTCATATACTCATCTCTTTGGCTTTTAAGGAAAACTTTTATAACATTATGGATAGATTTGAGCCTATCCCTGTGTGGCTGTGAAACCAGACCTATTACCTAGAGATCAAAATTCAAATCCAAAGACTGATACAAGAAAAGGGAAGAGTTTTTTTCTGATTATGCAGGGACCTTAATTGCAAATTGCCTCCATGCTGGCCTATCAATGACTGTTTCTTTGTTTCTATTTGAATCATACATGTGTAATTTATAGACACTCAGGGGAAGTGGGCCATTCCTTTTTCAGTTCTCCTCTCTGCTAAAAGATTTAATAAAGTTTTTTCTAGATTGTTTCAGCCTTGGCTTTTGTTCCCAACCTAACACTTGTAAAGCAATCTGGTTTCAGCTTATCTTTCCTTAGGTTAATGCTATTACCCACCCTTCACACACGCTGGTCTCATCAACTGGCCTTAGGAGATATTCCTCATTTATGAAATCCTACTTTGAATCTCTATGCCTTTGCATAAGCAGCAGTACCTAGAATACATGCCCTTCTCTCTACCAACTCCCCAAAATCAACCAATCAACAAGCATTTATTATTAACAACTTACCATATTCTAGAGACTATGTTCAGAAGAGAAATTATCAAAAATGCTTGTATTCAAGAGAACTCAAGAAGTTCCAGAGATTCTAGGAAAAGTTTCCTTGCACATTGCTTTATCTCATTATGGGCTACCCTTTATTTCTTAATGTACTGATATTACTGCTTTTACTTGGAGATTATTGAATGTGAAAGAAATTTAATATTTTAACCCTCAAGTTTTATGATTCATTGTATCAGATATGAAACAATAGGCAGAAACAACACGGGAAATTATGCATGTGTATATATGTGTGTGTATATATACATGTCTATATGTACATATATTTGTAGGGTGATTTCTGGCAGAAACACCAGTATTCAAAGACCAGGAAAACCTGAGGCAGATATTAGAAGGGAGCAAAGATAATGAAACAGGATGTGCTGTCAGTTAGCCTCACTGAAACCAAGCAGAGTGAATCACACAATATGTGAAGGAGAGTGATGGGCAATAATAATCTTGGGAAGGTAAGCTAAAGTCAGTTGTGAAGGGCTTTCAGTCCCAAAGAAATTTATATTGACCCTAATCACAGCAGAGAGCCCCTGGAGCTTCTTGAGGAGGAGGGTTGAGGTGGTAGAAGGATGACATATATTGACCTGTGGTTTAGTAATATCATTTTGACAATATGGTAAAATGCAGATCAGAAAAGAAAGAGATTCAAGGTAGGAAAGTCAATTTAAAAGTTATTTTAATTGTCCAGGCAAGGACTTACATGAACTAATGCTGAGTGATGTCATCTACAGGATAATACTGTATATGGTAATAGCAAGATTATATGATGAATATGACAGACTTAGCTCTTCTCAGTGATGCGGTGATCCAAAATAATTCCAATAGACTTGGGATGAAAAATGCTATTCACACCCAGAGAGACAACTGTATAGACTTGAATGTGAATCATAGCATACTAACTTCCACTTGTTTGTTTGTTTGTTTGCTTTTTCTTTTTCATTTTTTTTTTTTCCTGTTTTGGTCTGATTTTTCTTGCACAATATGACAAATATGGAAATGTATTTAAATGGATTGTACAGAAACCTATATCAGATTACTTGCCATCTTAATGAAGAAGGAAATAAGGGAGGGAGGTAGAAAAAATTGAAATACAAAATCTTACAAAAATGAATGTTGAAAACTATCTTTACATGTATTTGTAAAAAAAGAAATACTGTTGAGAAAAATAAAAGATAGAAAGGCCCAAATTAGTGTCATTATAGTATGAATAGAGTTGGAGGAGGTGCTAGGGAAATAGAATCAAGAAGATTTAGCAAATTATTAGACGTGAAGGATAAATTAGAATGAATAGTTCAAAATGACCAGGGGTACAAACATGGCTAACTGGAAGGAACATGATACCCTTAAGAAAAATAAGGAAATTAGAGAAAAAAGTGATTGGGGAGAAAGAAATGCATTGCTTTGGACAACATGATTTAAAGAAGACCTAAGGAACATCCAACCAGTTAGAAATGTGCTTGAGACAGTCAGCAGCATGGCACAGGAAAAAAGATCACTGACTATGGAATCATCAGATCACATGGGTAGCAATCAGAACCAAGGTCTGAAATATAGTGATGGTTGTGTGAATTAGGGTATTCCTAACGCTACTATGTGAGGAAGTCATTTAAGCTTCTTAGAGCTTAATTTCCTCATTTGTAAAATTAAGCCGTTAAACTAAATAATCTGTAAAACTCCTTCCAGATCTATGATCCTATTATCCTATGATGCAGAACTGAAACTTCGAAGTGAAAGTAGAAATGAACATTAAGATTTGAGATTCATCTTCATAGAAAAGATATTTGAGTCCTTGGGAGATAACAAGATCCCTACTTTCCAAAGTTCAGTTTAGATGTTCCCTCCTTCAGGGATCTTATCCTGTGCTTTTCTGTTATTAGTGCTTTCCTTCCCAGAAAATACTTAGTATTTAAATTTTCTGTGTATATATTTATACACACACCCCAGTAAAATGAAAGCTCTTTTAGAGAAAGAATGGTTTTACTTTTGTCTTTCTGTCCCCAGATCCTAGCACAGTGCCTGGCACAATAAGTAACTGATAAATACATGTTGAATGAATTAGCATTTGCCCATCCTCACCAGGCCATTGTTCAGCCTTGTCTGATTGAATACCATCTATCACATCCTAACATGCAAAGTGCTGCTTGGGAATTAAAGATGACCTGGCCCACAACAAAATCAACCTGTTGAAATTCAGCAAATTACTTACTGCAATTTCCCAAATATGGACAACAAAGTTATTCCAAACCATCACCATATTTTAACTCCTACTACTAACCTCCTTTCTTCTCTTATCCCATTGTACACAACATTCTTTTAACAAGAAAATCAAAAGTCTATATCAGAATCAGAAGACCTAAGAATTGGAAGGAACTTCAATGGACATCTGGTCCAACCAATTCAAGAAAAGAATCCCTATTATAACATACCCAAGAAGTCTAACATCTGTTTGAAGAACTTCCAGAAGGAATAATCCACCACTTTGGAAGCAACTCATTACAATTTTGGACAGCTCTATTTTTTAGAAGATTTTTTCACATAAACCTAAAGTTGCTTTATCATAACTTCCATCCACTGTTCCTGGTTCTGCCCTCTAAAGGCCAATCCAAACAAATCTAATCGCTCAACATTCTTTAAATATCTGAAATAAGATAAGTTTCTATAGGCTAAACATCCCCAGTTTCTTCAACCAACTGTCATGACACAAACTCAAGACCCTTCACCATCCTAAATGTTCTGCTCCAGACACACTCTAGCTTATAAACGTGATTAAACTATGGTGTGTCTGGAACTAAGAATAATACTACAGATGAGATCTGACAGAGTAAATACAATGGACTATCACCTCCCTGTTCCCAAAGCTATGGATTTCTTAATGGTCCTGAATTTCTTATTGTTTTTCAAATGCAGCACTCTATATGTTCAACTTCATTCTTTTGTACTGATTACAATTTGTTTGAAATGGAGAAGAGATAAAACTGATGCAAAAATATATCCTATTAAAATCATCTCCATTATTTTTATTGTTCTGTGTAAGAAACAAATCAGCAGGATGATTTCAGAAAGACCTGGAGAGTTTTCCTCGAACTAACCTAACCCTTGAGTGAAGTGAGTAAAATCCAGAGAACACTGTATACAGCAACAACTAGATTATGTGATAATCAACTGTGATGGACTTGGCTCTTTTCAACAATGAGGTGATTCTGGCCAATAGTCTTGTGATGGAGAGAATCATCTGCAAACAGAAAGAGGACTATGGAGACTGAATATGGATCACAACATAGATGATTGTTGTTTGGTTTTTTCTTTCTCCTTTTTTTTCCTTTTTAATCTGATTTTCTTGTGCAGCATGATAAATGTAGAAATACGTTTAGAAGAATTGCACATGTTTAACCTATATTTGATTACTTGCTATCTAGGGAAGGGGAGAGAGGAAGGAGGAAAAAAATTTTGGAATACAAGATTTTGCAAGAGTGAATGTTAAAAACTATCTTGTGTTTTGAAAATAAAAAAGCTATTATTAAAAATATATATTCATCTCTAGTGAAAAAAAAACCATCTGTTTCCAAAAGAGCCAAGAACCTTATTGCATAAAACAAATCTTCAGTAATTGAGGTTGCTGAAGAGAAGAAAGCTGCTTTGCTAGATAAAGATGGTGATGAGCTTTCCTCTGACATAGCTCCACAGCAGCAAGCCAGACTGAGGCAAGGCCAGAGACATAGAGGATATTCTTACTCATAGGTAATAAGCCTCGCTGTAAGGGAGTTAGAGGAAAAGTCCTGCTAGTGGTGATTATACCTCACTCATTCCTGCTCCCACAAGGTACCTGAATGCCACTGCTCAACTGGCTTGGCATGACATATTCCAGAATATCATTGCAATTAAGAAAATGTAGCACACAATACTGATCAACATAAGATTCCAAATGTGGTACGATCTGTCAGATTACTGTGGTACTCTCTTCTAGGCCTCCTCCTACTGGGCATTATACCTCTTAATGTACAATCAGATTCCATTAGCTTCTTGGGACTACTATATCACAAGACCCTATGTCTACCAAACTCTCTAAAAGATTTTCCCCCATGAAGTTTTGTAAAGTTAGTTTTTAGAACTTGGGTATAAGAGATTATATTTATTGATGAGTATGCTGACTTACATAATAAACTGATACTGAGAAAATTGAGCAGAAGAAAGAAAACACAGTAACAAGCTAGGTTACGTGATAATCAACTATGATAGTCTTAGCTCTTCTCAGCAATACAATGATCCATGACAATTCTAATAGACTCGGGTTAAAAAATGCCATCCACATCCAGAGAATTATGGAACCTGAGTGTGGATCAAAGGATACTATTTTCATCTTCTTTTGTTTGCTTTCTTTTTTCTCGTGGTTTTTTCCTTTTGTTCTGATTTTTCTTTCACAACAGGTCAATATGGAAATGTTTAAAATGACTGTACATATATAATTTATATTACATTGATTGATGTCAGGAAAAAGTTAAGAGAAGGAAGGGTGAAAAATTTGAAACTCAAAATATTATAAAAATGAATGTTGAAAACTATATATGTAATTGGAAAAATAAAATATTAATTTTTTTTAATTTTACACATGTTTAATCTATATTGGATTATTCATTGTCTGGGGGAGGAAGGGAGGGAAGAGAAGGAGAAAAATGTGGAACATTTACAAGGGTAAATGTTGAAAACTATCTGCATGTGTTTTGAAAATAAAGTTATCTAAAAAATTTAAAATATATTTTATTTATCTCTATGAAATTTTAACCTATTAGGTCAAGCCCACAATCAATTGTGTTATAATTCTTTTAGATCCTGATACTGTCACTGTGCATACCAGTCATCTCTCCCAACTTAAAAAGCATGACAATTATGTCTTCATAAAGATAACAAATGTGAATGGCACCTAAGGAAAGATCCTTGGGGATACCTCAAAAAATTTTCCTCCAAGTTAACATTGGCTTTTAGGAATTTTTATGAGTTTGGTCAATCAACAAATTCTAAGTCCTAATGTCATCTAATTTATGGTTCTCAAACTTTTTGGTCTTAGGACCCTTTTATATTCTTTAAAAATATCTGGAGAGCCCAATGAGTTTTTGTTTATGTGGCTAGAGTCAGTTTAAACTAAAGACCTGATTGTTAAATTTTCAAAATGCACATTTGCACTTTGGAAATTGGCAAATGGTACAAATCTCTGTAAAGCTTTTTAATTGGTTGTATAACCTTAAGAAAATGATGGAAAAAATGTTAACAATGCAGGTTGAACTTAAAAGTGTGGAATCAGTACAATGAACCAAAAAGACATTTACTGGAAACTTCTAGCTATATCTATCACTACATACTATATTAGAACTTGAAACTGATAATTTTATAAAATATGTACTTACTGATTCATTTTAAAACAGCAATAATGAATCTATTATGTTAAAATTAAAAGCATATTTTTATGAAAAATATTTATTTTCCAAAACAAAAAAGTAATGAGAGGCATAATTTTACATATTATTGAAAATTTGCCTAATGTATAGCTTTAGAGATGACATCTAGATTTCCTATTTGCTTCTATGTTTAATCTGCTACAATACATTGTTTTGAAGTATATGTAAAAGATCTGGCATTTTGTGTGTGTGTGTTTATATACATGTACATATATATATATGTGTGTGTATATATATATATATATATATATATATATATATATATATATACATATATATCTATCTCACATACATGTAGCTGGAAAAGGGAAAAGTTTTTAAACGGGTCAATAATGTTTTTGTATTATTATAAAAATAGCTTTGTGCTCAAAGACCCACTGAAGAGTTCTCAGAGAACTTTAGGTATCTAAAACCCACATTTGCAGGATCACTGATCCATCTTTCCACAAGTACAACATGAGGGACACTGAAAAACGTTTGTTTGAAATGTTATTTTGTATGTATGGCAGTCCTTTAAACTACCAGTTCAGTAATCTGGACAAAAAATACTAATCACAAATATCCTTGATAATCCAATCTGGCTTTTAGCACTTTCTTTTTGAAATACTCACATACTACTTCTTTAATCATATGTTGTAGATTTCTCCTGGAATTTAATTCCAGCTTAATATTGTACAATTTGATGACTCCACCTTCTTTCTTTCTTTCTTTCTTTCTTTCTTTCTTTCTTTTTCTGAAAAATCAGGATAATAATTTACCAATCAAAGAATGGTAGGTTTAGAATTGGAAGAAATCTTAAAGAGACTATCTAACCCAACCTTCTCATTTTATAGATAATAAAACCCAAAACATTCCATGGTTGACTAGCTACTAACTGACAGATGTGAAGAGCAAATAATGTCTGAAGTTTAAAAAAAAAAAAAAAGATAAACTAGAGTCTTAAAACTATATGTAAGCCAGAAAGCTGGAAATTACTAGCACAGTTTTAGAACATATTAATAAGGGAATGGTTCCTTACAAAGCCAAACTCCAATTTTTTTTAATCATTTCCAAAGCTCTCCTCTATAGCAAGAAACCTCTCCAATTCTTGACCATTTTTCAAAGATCACTAATAAAAAGCTCAGCATTCACATCTCCATTTCTTCCATAACCCTGAATGTAGTCCATCTGATTTAAATACTCCTTGGTTTTCTCTTATTTTCTCAGTCCGAGCTTTCAAATCCCTATTAATCATTTTGTTCTATTCTTCCCTGTCCAAAAATCATTCTTCTTGGAAGAGGAAGAAGAAAAAAGAGAAGGAAGAGCAGGAGAAAGAGGAGGAGAGAAGAGGAGGAAGATGAAGAAGGAAGAAGAGGAGGAGGAAGGAAGAGGAGGAGAAAGAAGAGGAGAAAGAAAAAGAGGAAGAGGAAGTGGAAGAGAAGGGGGAAGAGGAAGAAGGAGGTTTTTGTGACACTGATGTCTTCTGGTTCTCCCCCAGTTTGCCTGAACATTCTAATAGTCTCCTCAATTTTCCTTGAGGTAATGTCCACTAAACATATGCATCACAAGTAGTCTTTTCTCCTCCTTCTATTTGGTCTCCCTTGGTATTGTCAATTCCCCAGGGTTAAAGTATTATAGTTATGCAGATGAGTCCCAGATCTATTTATTCAGCCCTAACTTCTCTCCTGACTTCTAGTCTCATACTACAATCATGTCAAACTGGATATTCCAGAAGCAAGTATGTTGCAAACAAAACTCAATGTTTCTCACTCCTAAATCTTCCTCTTTTTTTCCAACTTTTCTATTACCCTTAAATAAACCAGCTCCTTTCCAATATCCAGGTTCACATCCTCAGTGTCATCCTCAGCTTCTCACTCACACTCACCCATCCACAATCCAATATATTACCAAGTCCTGTCATGCCTTGGTGCAGGCATGCCTACCCATGGACTAACAGCCCTGTGTTTAGTCTCCCTATGTCAAAATTCTCCCCACTGCATTCTGTCCTTCATTCTGATCTTGACAACCAACAATCTTTCTAAACTACAGATCTAACTTTGTCATCTTCCTATTTAGTCAATCTAGTGATTCTTTATTATCTCCAGGATCAAATATAAAATCCTCAGTTTGAGTTTTAAAGTCCTTCACTACCTAGTCCCTTTGTACCTATTTAGTTTTCTTATACTTCATTGACCTTCTCGCTATTCTTTCCAGATGACCCTCCATCTCCCAATGCTGTACCTTCTCATTATTTGTCTTCCATTTGTGAAAGGCTCTTCTTCCTTCCCTCTACCTCCTGGCTTCCTTCAAGAGTCAGATCCAATCCCACCTTTATCCAAGAAGCCTATCCTAGCCACCTACTGTTAGCACCCTCCTTCTGAAATTACCTTCCATTTATACTGTACATATCTTGTAAGTACATAGTTATGTATATGTTGTCTTCCCTATTAAATGTGATCTTTTGGTTAGGGACCATGTTTTTATCTTTCTTTGTATCCTCAGTGCTTGATTCAGAGCCTGGCAAATAGTTATTGCTTAATAAATGCTAGGGGACTGACTAATATCCCCATCCAACACAATCAGCTGTCCAGTTTCTATTAATCTTCTCGTCTTCAACAAAGATAAGCCCTTTTGCTACTCTTTCCACAACCTGCCTCAAGATGTTGAGACGAAAGAAATCATCCAATTCCTGGTCATGAGGCTCTCTAAATTAAACTAGGCTAGTATTTCAAAGATGGGCATACAATCTATCCTGTGACTCGTACAGAAGCTTTTCCAATTATATAGAAACTCCTAGAGCATAGCCCTCAGAAATCTTCCACGTCAAAAAACAGCATGAGGGTAGAACTTTAGCTTGGGTAAACTATGTGAAGTTTGCAATACTAGGTAGAGAGCTGTCTAGGTACCAGGAAGAGCCAGTTCAGATACTATCCCATACATAAAAATACAATTTGACAAAAAGAAAGGTTATTGTGAATTTATCACATAACCAAACCCCAACATTTAGTGCCAGATTTCAATGTCATCATTTGATGTCTACCTCAAATCTCATCAAGATCACCTTGGGTCCCTTAATATTCTCCACAGCACCATGCACAATTCCTTGCATATAAATAGGAAGCATGAAAAAAAAAAAAAAAAAAAATAGGAAGCATGTTCATTCATTCAAGAAGACTTTATTTAGTATCAACTATTAAGGCACTAGGTTAGACTCAGGAGATATAAAGACAAAAATGAAATATCTACAACATCAGTCTATACAAATTTATTAGGGAGGAGAATATGAGGCTGGGATTTTGCACCCTCCCTCACTTCGATCCAAATCACTTGAATGTCATGGCATCAACTCCCTGGTGCTCAGGGTTATTTCCAGAACAAAGGACAAATACACTACCTCAGTAAGGACTGAGCAACACAATCTTTCTTCCTTTCTTCCTTTTTTTTCTTTCTCTCTTCCTTCTTCCTTTTTTTTTCTTTTTTCTTCCTTTCTTTTCTTTACTTTATCTTCCTATGGGTGCTCTGCCCAAAGGAATATAAATTTTGATCATGGAAACCTCACATGACATCTGGGGTTCACTAGTTTGATTTTTTTTCTTAAGGAGCAAGCCTTAAACTCAAATCACTCTATCTAACGTAGACCAACAAAAGGTCCTAGACAAAGCCCACTTAGTCTCAGTTGGGCCCAGACAAACCCAGAATGAATGCAAATAGCATATGTTTCTCTTTTGGCCAGAAACCCTGAAAGTCTTCCCCTCCCAGATTGATTTTTCTTTTTTAACTAGGTAGAAAAGGTCATTCTTTGCCTCATTTATTTCTTACTTAGTCTTAATCACAGAATGGGTGGTTCCCTCAGTCAAATTGAAACCAGTTAAAGACCTTAATTTTAAAAGACCAAGGTCTCCCACTTTATCTAGAGCTATTTCCAAGCATAGTGATCTATATCTAGCCACTGGCCCTACATGATTCAGGAGAAGAAAGCAAGAGTAATGATCTTGCACAGCTCTCCCTCACTTAAATCGAATTCACCTGCATGTTATGGCATCACCTCCCTGATCTCAGGGTAATCTTCCAAGCATAAGGATAATCAACAAGCATTTATCAGGATTCTATTATGTGCCAGATACTGTGCTAAGCACTGGAAATACAAAAAAAAGGAAGGCAGTCCCCAGTTCTTGAAAAACTCACAGTCTCATGACAAGTAAAACAAGTAAGTACAAACAAGCTATGTATGGGATAAATAGGAGATTATCAACAGAAGAAAGGTAATACAATTAAGAGGAATTAGGAAAGCTTTCCTGTAGAAAGTGGTAATTTGAAGATAGCCAGGAGTCCTCAATGAACTTATGTTCTATAGAGGTAGGACTGGATACAATATAATTTGAAGGACAGAGTACTAACAACTGGGGAGATCAGGAAAGATGAGAAGAGACACTAGACCTGAGCCTATAGGAAAAATAATAGATTCTAATTGGTAGAGATAAGAAGAAAGGCCTATATAAATATTTAAAGACTGAAGATGAAATGCCAAGTTTTGGAACAACCAGGAGACAAATTTAGATTAAAGGAAAAATGCAAAAAGGTTATTAACATAAAATAAATGTGGAAAGGCAAGCTGGAAAGAACCAGAGTGAAAACCTTGAAATGTCAAGCTGAGGAGTAAATATTTTATCCTAGCACCAACAGAGGCGAAGAGCTCATTAAAATTTCTTAAAGAGGGGAGTGATGTGATCAAACATGTTTTAGGAAGATTATTTTGCATGACAAGTTGCATGAAAAGTGAATCTGAAAATGGAGAAATGGGATACAGTGAGACTAATGAAATTATTTCAATAAACCAGGCAAAAGGTGATAAGGGGCTAAACCAAGGTGGTAGTCCTACAAATAGAAAGGAGAGAAATTAAATGGACATTACAGCCATAAAATTTATAAGGTTTAGCAATTAATCAAATATTGGGAATGGGAAAGAAAAAAGAGTAGAGAGTGACTCTACGGTGGTAAACCTGGGTAAGTAGGATAGTGATAATGTCAGATACCTTTAACAGAAAGAGGGAAGTTTAGAAAAGGCATAGTGAATGAAGTAAACTGTGAAATCTGTCTCACAAGAAGGAGACAGTGTTCTAAAAATTGAGTGAAAGTAGACTGTGTAGAAATGACCAGCAGGATGATTTCAGAAAATCTTGGAGAGACTTGCATGAACTGATGCTGAGTGAAATGAGCAGGACCAGGAGATCATTATATACTTCAACAAGAATACTATATGATGATCAATTCTGATGGATGTGGCCCTCTTCAATAATGTGATGAACCAAATCAGTTCCAATAGAGTGGTAATGAACTGAACCAGCTACACCCAGGGAAAGAACTCTGGGAGATGACTAAGAACCATTATGTTGAATTCCCAATCCCTATATTTTTAACTGCCTGCATTTTGGATTTCCTTCACAGGCTAATTGTACAATATTTCAGAATCCGATTCTTTTTGTACAGCAAAATAACGGTTTGGTCATGTATACTTATTGTGGATCTAATTTTTACTTTAATATATTTAATATCTACTGGTCATCCTGCCATGTAGGGGAGAGGATGGGGGGAAGGAGGGGAAAAATTGGAACAAGAGGTTTGGCAATTGTCAATGCTGTAAAATTACCCATACGTATATCTTGTAAATAAAAAGCTATTTAAAAAAAATAAAGAAAAGAAACAATATAAATTAGAAAAGAAAAAAAAAAAAAAACAATGTGAGAACCAAATCAGTTCCAATGGAGCAGTAATGAATTGAAGCAGCTACACCCAGCGAAAGAACTCTGGGAAATGACTATGAACCATTACATAGAATTCCCAATCCCTCTATTTTTGTCCACCGGCATTTTTGATTTCCTTCACAGGTTAATTGTACACTATTTCAAAGTCCAATTCTTTTTGTACAGCAAGTAACTGTATGGACACTTATACATATATTGTATTTAACTTACACTTTAACATATTTTACATGTATTGGTCAACCTGCCATCTGAGGGAGGGGGTGGGGCAAGAAGGGGGAAAATTGGAACAAAAGGTTTTGCAATTATCAACGCTGAAAAATTACCCATGCATATATCTTGTAAATAAAAAGCTATAATAATTTTTTTTTTTTTTAAAGAAAGAAAGCAGACTATGTTCCAGGGCCAGGTTTCTTTCTCCAAAAATCACGTGGCTTACAAGGAATGGGATCTTTTCCTTGTAAGACTAAGTTGGGGCCACTTTGGCAAAGAAACTCCCATGTAAAGTAATTTAATAATCCTAAAGATGTGGTTGGGTTGAAACTTTTTTCTCATTTATACCTTAGGATGTAAGGTCATTTGTCCTGGTCTAATCAGGGCAAAGATCAAGCCTATAAGGAATGTTAGACCAGGCACCTATATAATTCTTGCCTGTTAACTGAGCCTTGCATCTCCTTGTCTGCCTCTCCTTGCCTACCTGCTTGTGGGGAAGGAGACACCCTTTCTCTCATAAGAAAATTCCTTTCTGCTTTTGCGCTTGAGAAATCTCCTTAATTTATTTGATTTAGTTGAGCCGGTGATCTTGTCCCACACAATAAGTAAATATTCCATTTCAAACATGTTAAATTTGTGATGGTTTGGGGATATTCCTAAATTTCAAAAGGTATATCTGGAGTTCAGAAAAGACATTACAGATGAATAAATTATTACAGTGATTTTGATGAACCTCAATGAGCAAACATTTGCTATGAACCTATTATTTGTGGAGCACTGCATATAATCAACAACAAGTAGATGTAGTCTCCGCCCAATAGCAGCTTATAATTTCATTCAGTGGTCTATCTCCAAAGATACACAATTGATAAACAAATGCATGGCCAACAATTGAATATACACAAACGCTAAGGGAGTAATCACAGGTAAATTATGGCCTGGTTTTATTAGTCTAGAGATACTTTATAGAAGAAGTAAATGGACGCTAAGTTTAAAGAAGAAATGTTCAATTTAAAGAGAAAAAAGAAAGCATTCTCTGTATTAAAAATATGGCTGGCAAAAAGAATAACAAAGAATGGGGGGAGGCACTTAAGGAAAAACACAAGGTCAATTAGAGAATTAAAGAAACAAAGAAAAAGAAGCATTAGGAGAAGAGAGAGTTGCATTTAAAAAAAAAGTCAGGTCCAGTTTCTGATGTCAATTATGGTTTTGATTGTTGAGAAGACAGACTAAAGGATAGGTTTAAAACTAGAAGAATAAAAATGTTTTCTTTGTGGAGAGGATTTGAGCCCAGATCTGTGATTTCTTTATGCATTGAGAACTTCAAATGAAGAAACTTGTTCTACCAATGCAGATCTCATAGCAGACCAGGCACTGGGCTTAGAATCGGGAAGACATGAGTGTAGGTAGTCCTCTCCTCTGAAATTAAATATGGAGTTTTGGACAAGTCACAATCTCTCTGTGCTTCAGTTTCCTGTCTAGAAAATGAGGGGTTGAACTCAATGATCTCCGAAATCACCTCAAGATCTAAATCTATGAACCTATGATTTAGATTTTATAGTCTTCCCCAGATACTGGGGAAATTCAATTATGAGGTCCCCTTTGGTGGGTGTATTGGGCAGAGACAAACGGAAGAATTGATAAAAATTATTCCCAGAGGCGAGTAGAAAGAAGGCTTAGATAATCAGTTTAGTTCCATGGTACCACCCTCTGGAGGTAATCTAGTCAGAAATCAAAGTTAAATCAAGTCCCTGAGCCTAAATTACTTATGACCCAGCCCAGGGCCACTGCCCTCCTTTGGATCAGGCAGCCACTAGGCTCTAGATACTGTGGTATCTTGACCTTTACCCCTCCCCCATGCCTCAGAGTATCTCCCCTAGCTCCACCATGCTTCTCAATCCCACTTCTCTTCCTTTAGGGTGCTAAGTCCTTTTCAGGATTTGGCCTGCCAGCTAAGGACATGCCCAACCCCATGGGATGCTCCCTTTCTACTACATAATCTTGAGTTCCACTGAGGAATTTATCTTTCATATACTCTCCCACTATTTCATATGCACCATTCCTGGTGTCTATATATCCCTTATTTTTGTCTGTAACCTCTTCCCTAAATAAACCTGCCATTTGCTAAAGACCATTATGAATTCTTCACTTGACCCCAAATTGTGGTGCTTCTTCTAAAGCATATTATCTGAACCTGAATAACATTTGAATCTCCAACAGCCATATCACAATGACTTGTCCAGGGTTACATAGTTAACTGATGACAAAGGAAGAGCTTGAGCCCTGGTCTTCCTTATTCTCTACCCACCACACCATACTATTTCTCAATGGGTAAGTTGGCATGGACTAGTGCTCTCCCTATAAAAATAGGGAGGAAAGAAAATACCATAACATAATGAGCTACCATGATAAAGTAGAAAGCATACTGAACTGGAAGTCAAAATACCTGTATTCTAGTCCTTTTTGCCAGCAGATAGGTTGTATTCTTAAACAGTTCACAACCTTTCCGGGCTACAGTTTTATCAGATCATAGATTTAGATCTGGAAAGAATTTAGGGATCATTTAAACCTGGAAAAAAACCTTAGAGATCATTTTGTCCATTGCACAGTGAATAGAATGCTGGTTGGGCCTAGAGTCCAGGAGACCAAAATTCAAAAATCAAGTCTCAGACACCAGTTATTGCCCCTAAGCAAGTCAGTTAATCTATCTAAATCAGTTTCCTCATCTATAAAATAAAAATAATTTCAACTTCCCAGGACTATGAGGATCAAATGATTTACTTGGGAAATACTTTGCAAACCTTAAGGTACTATATAAATGCTAAACAATTATGATGATGGTAGATATAACATCTGAAGTTCAGAGAAAATATTAAGCTAGTTACCTGAAATCTAAGACATAGTGAAAGAATTTGTATTCACAACCTCTCAAGCACAGAGAGGTTGTGATTTGTCCAAAACTCCACCACTATTTCATTTCAGAGGAGAGGACTGTATTCATATCTTCCTGATTCTAAGTCCAGTGCCTGGTCTGCTATGAGATCTGCATTGGTAGAACAAGTTTCTTCATTTGAAGTTTTCAATGCATAAAGGAATTGAATTCCTTCTAATCACAACTACAATTCATACATGCCTCATCTGTAAACTGAGGGTATAACCTTTTCAGATTTAATTAGAAAAACAGAACAGAACCAGAAGAGAGAGACAATAAAGCACTCACGTGCTTAGAAGAGATGTGAGATAAAATTGACTTAAGATGACAGGAAAAGAAAATGATAAATGTTGAAAGGAATGTGGGAAAACTGAGACACATTGCTGGAGCTGTGAACTGATCCAACTATTCTAGAGAACAATTTAGAACTATTCCCAAGGGTTATCAAACTGTGCGTACTCTTTGATCCACTAGTGTTTCTACTGGGTCTATAGCCCAGTCTTAAAGGAGGGAAAGGGATCCATATGTGCAAAAATGTTTGTAACAGCTTTTTGTAATGGCAAAGAACGTAGATGCCCATCAGTTGAGGAATGGTTGAATAAATTATGGTATATGAATGTAATGGATTATTGTTCTATAAGAAATGATGAGCAGGCTGATTTCAGAAAAACCTGAAAAGATTTACATGAACTGATGCTAAGTGAAGTGAGTCGAACCAAGGGATTAGCAACAAGATTATGTAATGATCATCTGTGATGGACTTGACTCTTTTCAACAATGAGGTAATTCAGATCAGTTCCAATGTAGAGAACCACCTGCATCCAGAGAGAAGATTATGGGGGCTGAACATGAATCACAACATAGTATTTTCCACCTTTTTTATTGTTATTTGTTTGCTTTTTTTTCTTTCTCATTTTTTTCCCTTTTTGAGGTGATTTTTCTCATGCAACATGTTAAATGTGGAAATATGTTTAGAATTATTGTACATGGTTAACCTATATTTGATTACTTGCTATCTAGGGGAGGGAGGAGAAAGAGAAAATTTTGGAACACAAAGTTTTGTAAGGGTGAATGCTGAAAACTATCTTTGCATGTATTTTAAAAATAAAAAGCTATTGTTGTATTTTTAAAATTACCTCTCAAAAGGAAATAAGTGTTGATGATACTTTAAAATAATTCTACAGCTCAAGGAATACTTAGCTTCTGAGTTGGGAACTACCAAAATAGAAAATATTTATAAAGAATCAAGAAAAGCAATCAACAAGTATCTATTTAGCATTTAAAATTTTTCTGGCCACTAGCTTACAATCAAATAGAGGAGACCAAAAAGAAAAAAAAAAATGGTAAAGATAATAAAAAACATAATGAAGTTCTAAATTCCATGACACAAAATAAGGTCTAAAGTTATCAGAGAGGACAGACGTCCTAAAAACTTCATGGAGAAGAGAGGCTCTATCCTGGAAGAAAGAAAAGGGCATTACATAAGCAAAGGCTTCTAGAGAAGCAGGAGCTTTGGGGAAACACTGAGAAGATTCTCCTGATTAAAGCAGACAATGCATGTTGTAAACATGAGAACATGCTCATCACACACTATGAGCATAAACTTTTTTTATGTTTATGGAAAATTGGAAACATGAGATAGACATGTTATGGAAGACCTTTGAAACCAAGGAAATGGTGCCACAATAGTTTTAAACATAGGAATAAATAAAATGAAAGGAAGCCAAGAACACTGGCTTTGTGGTCAAAGGACTTGGTTCAAACCTCAGTAGAGATATAACCTATAAACTAGTGAATTAACCTCTTTGGGGTCTAGTTTGGGACTTCCAGACTTCAAAGTCATGCATCAACTGAAATATGGATCAGGATTTCCCTCAGCACCTGGGACTTACTGCCCTGAAGCAACACGTCAAGTCTTCTTGTTCTGAACCATCCCTCTGAAAGGTCCCCCTCTCCCATTCATGGAGTATCCATTTCATGAAAGGGTCCAAGTAAGCTTTCATTCTTTTCCTTTGCCTGTATTCCAAGTTCTCTTTTATATGTTGTTTTACCTCAATGGAATGTAAGCTGCTGGAGAATAAAAACAGTCTGTCTTTTATGTTTTTATTTGTATTGCCAATGCTTGGCACAGTATTTGGCACATAATGATTAATAAATACATTTCTCTCCTTCCTAATTTCCTTTGTTTATAAAATGAGGCATGGAAATAGAGATCTCTAAAATTCCTTCCAACTTTGTCTGTGATTCTAGTATTTGACCTTTGAAGAAATCTCTTTCTGAGCCTCAGTTTTATCACTTATAGAGCATGATGGAATAGATGACCTCTAAGTTCCTTAGAATCCTATGATTCTATTAATTAGTCTGGTTAGCAGTAAACATGATAAACTGAAAGAAAGTCATCCTCCTACCACACAGAAGCTGGCAAAGGATTATTTTCACAGCTGTAAATAGGGTTCTATTTCTAACCCTCTACTATTCAGCTTAATAGTGCCTTTTTAATTTTAACACCTCAATTAATTCCCTGACTCTAGTAATCACTACTAATTTTATGTGGTATCTTAAAAGGCATCATCTGAATTGCAGTTCTAATCTACAACTGAAAAACTAACCAAAAAATTAATCTGGAGGTCAATCAAAAGAAAAAAAGACAGTTTGTGTAATAGGCCTTTAACTGTTCACCTTATTTCCTTTATTTCAAGTTCAGTTTTCTGATTCTCAGTTTAAGTTTCTTACCACTATGTGCCTTTCTAATCAGCTATGCTTAACTAGCTGCCTTCAGTAAAATCAGGCATATAAATGTCTAAAATTTTGGGCAAGCTTGACTATTTAAAGTGTGAGAATAAAAACCAAAGAATTACATAGCCAAAACTATATTGGAGTTCATCTAGAGCAGCTAAGGAAAATGAGACTCATGGCCTTGAAGTGTTTTTGCTTATTCTATGGTTATGCCAATAGTTACATATGGTAGGTTAAACAGCTAGTTAAATGAAAGGGCTAGGATCTCATTCTTGAGTTTTCTGATTTTTCAATCTAGTGGTCTGGAAAGACTATACCACATTGCTTTCTATGGATTAGTCTTAAATCTCAATACATATTCTAATAATAATAATAATAAATATTTATGGAGCATTTATCATGCCAAGGGTTTTACAATTATCTCATTTGATCCTCACAACAGAACTATTATCATTCCTATTTTACAAAAAGGGAAACTGAGGCAGGCAGACGTTAAAGTGGCTTGTATAGGATCATATAACTAGTGTCTGAGGCCATATTTGAACACATGTGCCTTATTTCATGCCTGCATGTTTGTTATCCTGCTGTATCTATTTTTCTTTGCTAAGTGATGGGACTTTTGTGAATATAATGCAGCTGTCCAGGAACACATAACAAGAAACCTATACATTTTTACTGGAGAAGAAAAATGAACAAGCTTCTTAAAAATACAGCTAATATGGTGCTAAATTACATCTGATAAGACATAAAACAAGTTTGGGAGGTGAATGTCAACAAGCTAATGCCACATTGCAAAGAAGGAATCTTATTACTGCCTTTCCTCAATAGGCCACAAGTCAATTGTCTCAGCATGGGTTTTCAACCTTCAAGACCATCATTGAATGAATAAATGTTCATTTAGTTACTTTAGATCTTCCTGAGATAAGATTCTCTCCTCACTTTTATATTGGCCAGGGAAATCCACTTCAAAATTGACAGTAATACAATAATGAAGGAATTCACTTTTAAAAAACACCATTTGAAAACCTGACCTGTTCTGCAAACACTGCTTTCTGGGTTCTTTCACCTTTCAGGAGACCCAGCCAGGGAAATAAGAAGGAAATGTTCAAGTTTTTGCGTGCAGTAAGCACTTCGCATGCCAAGTGTCAAAAAAAAAAAAAAAAAAAAAAAAAAAAGTACGCTGGCGCTAAGGATCCAGAATCCGGCTTCTCCATCCATACCTAAGCACAGCCAGCCACCTGTTCTCTCCTGGAGAACTGCTAAGAAGTGCCTAGAAGGTGAAGGAGGCTCGTGGCAGCTATCAAGATGTGTGGACAGGTACTCGGGCACACACACCAGGAAATCAGCCACAGGACACACATCCCCAAAGCCTTGTCCCGCACGGAGAAGGGAGACAAGCAGCCCAACAAGCAGACGGAACTATCAAAGTGCAGGTAACACCATTATACCATCACACCTCTCTAGCCACTGACACCTTTCTGGGACCTCCTGGAAACCGCAAGCCAGCGCAAGGACAGCCGACTCATCCATGTGCAGCAATCTCCCCGCGCTTGGGTCGCTCTCTCCCTCCCACACTCGCTGGCGCTCCCAGCGTCCCTCCAGTACCCTCGCGAGCACTCTCACCTGCCCGGTGATGCCGGTGATGAGAGCCACCTTCCTGGACTTGTCCATCTCGCTATCCCCGTCGCCCCGGTCGCTTGGGCAACGTCCCCGGTCTTGTGCCATGTTTCTCGAGGGTTGGAGAGGAATGCGAACACCTGGGGGGCAGTGGGGACACAACGTGTGTGCCTGCGGGGGGGTGTGAGCAGCCTAGAGGAGGGGGAGGGGCAGGATAAGGAAGAGGAGGGGGAGGAGAGGGCTTAGGGTGCCCGCGCCGCCAAGATCACAGAGCCCGGCCCACAGCCAGACACTGACAGGGGAGGGAGGGGAAAAGGGGTGTCTAGAGGGGAGGGGACAGAGCGGCGGGTTCTGCCGACCCTTACGTCATTTGCGTCACCCACCGACGTCCATCGAAGCCCCGCCCATTTCCCCCCTACTCGAGGCTGTGGAAAGCCTTCGAAGAGCAAAGAGCGTAGTGGGCGGAGCTACCCTGTATCCTTCAGCCGCCACAGCTGTGGAGGCGGGGATAAAGAGAGACCCTGCCCTGCCTGCACCTGACTCCGCCTCATCCCGCCATGAAGTTGCGCATGCGCCTGGGGATGAAAGGGAATGAGGAAAGGGAAGAGAAGGCGAGAAAGAGAGAGAACTGCTGCGGAGAGTCGGGGACGCCTCTGGAACCCATAGTGGTGGGAGGGGAACCTCAGAAGGATACACGAAGACCGGAAGCACCGATCTCCGTTCTGTCACACCCACTTAGGGGAGCTCTAAGGAACGGGAGCATAGACCCCAAGTTAGCATCCTTTTGGTGTCCTTTTTTTAAACCCTCCTTTGCTTTTCTCTAAAAAGAAGGGGTCGAACATGAATGATTTGTAATTTTAATGGCCAAGCTTTACGCCGCACAAAGCACTTTGTAGGAGTCCCGACCACAGGGAAATTTAGTGACTTGCTCTGGGTTACACAGGTAGTAAAAGTCTGACAGGGTATTTGAACTTCCTGATGCTGGGTCTAGCTCTCTACCCTCTGTGCTACCAAGCCACCTCATGGAAGATGTCTGCCTCCTACTCCCCATACACATTTTGGTGCAAGGAGTAACAGCATGGATTATACGTTCAAAGTTTGCTGTTGCAGGTCCCATTTCTGCTAATCGCCATGCTTGTTCCTTGAGCAAGCCACAACGACACTGTTGGACTCATTTTCTTCCACTGTAAAATCGGGACTGGACTAGACCTCCAAGATTCTTCCTACCCAGCTTCAGATCTGGCACTTGGGATTTTTGAGAATTCCAAGGGACCTGGAGGAAAATGGGAATGACCTTCCTATAGTTTCTTTTTGAAAAAGATCTATGTGTCAAAGGCAGGCTTTATAATAATGAAGGTTCACAAATAATCCCTGAAAATTTGTCTTGGAGGTATCTATTTTTCTTTCCCTATAACTTGAAAATGAAAAAATGTCTGGGTTCATGAGTTATTTGGTGACCCACATATGGCTGGCTTTTTAATTCTTTACCATTGTTCTTGGTAATTTTAATTTCACACCTGTAGACCAAAGCTCTAAGTCACTTAAATTAAAAGGATATACATTAGAAAGAATAAAGGTATATGTCAGGGAGGAAAGAAGTTGGGAGATTGAAAAGGCCTATTGGACTACATTCATTTTAAAGCTAAGGTAACTGAAGATCTGAAAAGTTGAATGGCTAACTAAGCCAAGACAGATAATGAAAATGGAAAATAGGGGATTGGATTCATCTTTTCAGGCTCCAAATGGAGTTCATTTTTCTTTTCACTCTATCATGCTACCATGATTGAAAATGATTTCACAATTAATCAATAAGCTTGCATTAAGCATTATCAACCACTATTATCTGTGCTAGAAATGCAAAGACAAAAACGAAACAGTACTTGTCCACAAGGTACTTTTTTTCTAACAAGAAAACATGTACCAACATGTTATCTACTCATATATGCAAAAAAAAAGATATAAGGTAATGTGAGGTGAGGAGGCATCTAGGTAGTTCAGTGGGTCTGTAATCAGGAAGACCTGAGCTCAAATCTAGCCTCAGATACTTACAATCCCCATGAAGGTAAGAAGTCATTTAACTTGTTTGCCTTAATTCACTGAAGGATAAAAATGGGAAAATCACTCCAGTATCTTTCCCAAGAAAACTCCAAATGTCCAATAAGCAGTCTGGAGCTAAAAGAATCCAGGGTTGAGTATCTGCATTTGGGAGTCATCTGCAGAGAGATGATATAATTAAACCAATATGAACCAATGTGGTCACCAAGTGAAAGAGAAGAGGGTCCTGGACAGAAACTTCATTTGGAACATACCAATAGTTAATGGGTATGATAATAAGTGATGGTGTATTGAAGGAGGTCCAGTCAGACAAGTAAAGGAAGACCCAAGGGCCAATGTTATGAAAACTCAGAGAATAGATAGCGGCTAGTAAGGGTAGTCAATATGTCAAGAGCTTCAAGAGAAATCAAAAAGGGTGAAGTTGGGGGAGGGGAAGAGGCATCAATATTGGCAATTAAGATATCAATGATAATTTTGGAGAGAGCATTTTCAGCAAAGAGATAAAGTAAGAAATCAGTTTGCAAAGGAAAGAAGTAGAAGAATAAGATGAGGTAACAAGTGTATGCAACTCCTCACCCCACCCCAGGATTGTGGCTGAGAAAGAGAGAAGAGATATAAAATGATATCTCCCAATTTTTTGGATTCATGAAGTTGCCTTCCAGACTGGAAATGTCCTTATCAGAACTGCCATTAAGTTTGCTCAAGGCCAAACACAAAGCCAAAAAGAAAGTCAAGGGCCAGAGACCAGATTCAGGCCTTTCTAGGCAGTCTATATGCCAGATGTCATATATAAGCAGATATGGGCAATATGACCACAATAGTTATCAGGATATAGGAGAGGAAATAGAAATCTCTCCATGAAAAGTGCCTGGAAAATGCTCACATGCTCAGTGGAAGAAAGAAAAAGAGCTCTAATAGAGAGAGCATACCACAAATAACCCTTGAAGTTCAGTGATTCTCTAGCTCATTCCCATTATATCAGTAAAATATGAGAAAAGATCCTCATGTGAAAGAGCCATGAGTTCAAAAGGAAAAAACAATGGGAAGTTTAAGAGGGAAATAATAGGTTTGGCTAAGCGTTTATATACAAACCACTAGCCAGAAACTGGGAAGATTTCCCTAATTTCAGTGGTAAATTATGCTTAAGAATTGCTTTCTACACCACCACCATCATACCCACCACCCCACCCTCACAACATTTCTTCCTTACCTTCTTATTCTATAGGAAGCTGAGCATTGACCAGGATGATGGAAGATATTTTATAGAGCACTAGACAAAATTCCATTTGAGAATCAGAATCCAGACCTACATGGAAAGATCCATTATCTCTGCAGTAGTCATATTTTTGATGAAAAAAATAAAGAGATACCTTTGATACCACTATGCTAAATGATGCCCTATTTAAAGATTTTTTTTATCCTTATTGGAGGTCAATGAAGAAGTTGTTTGGAGGCAAGTAAAGTTCCTTAATGTGCATCCCAAACTCTGGAGTAACCAGTCAGTGAGTGACCTCTGAAGATTTTTAGCAGATACCTACATCTTCTATCATCAATTGCTATTTATTAAAATGAAAAAAAAATTTCATTAAAGTTAATATGAGTTTTTTTAATTAAAGCTTTTTATTTTCAAAACATATGCATGAATACTTTTTCAACATTAACCCATTTCAACATTAATCCTTGCAAGACCTTGTGTTCCTTCCCTCCACCCTCTCCCTTAGATGGCAAGTAATCCAATATATGTTAAACATGGTCAAAATATATGTTAAATCCAATATATGTATACATATTTATGCAATTATTTTTTTCTTCAGGAAATTTTCATATTTATTTTCCTTTACTTCTTTGGAATATTTTTTTCCTTTTCATTATTTTTTTAATTAAAGCTTTTTATTTTCAAAACATATGTATGGATAATTTTTCAACATTGATCCTTACCAAACCTTGTGTTCCCAATTTTCCCCTCCTTCCCCCCACCCTCTTCCCTAGATGGCAAGTAATCCAAAATATGTTAAACATGTTAAATGTTAATCCAATATATGTACATATATTTATAAAATAATCCTGCACAAGAAAAATCCGATCAAAAAGGAAAAAAGTGAGAAAGAAAACAAAATGCAAGCAAACAACATCAAAAAGAGTGAGAATGCTATGTTGTGATCCACACTCAGTTCCCACAGTCTCCTCTCTGGGTGTAGATGGCTCTCTTCATCACAAGATCATTGGAACTGTCCTGAAACATCTCATTGTTGAAAATAGCCACATCCATTAGATGTATACAACGATCTCCTGGTTATGCTCATTTCACTTAGCATCAGTTCATGTAAGTCTCTCCAAGCCTCTCTGAAATCATCCTGCTGATTGTTTCTCATAGAATAATAATATTCCATAACATTCATATACCATAACTTATTCAGCCATTCTCCAATTGATGGGTATCCACTCAGTTTCCAGTTTCTTGCCATTACAAAAAGGGCTGACACAAAACATTTTTGTACATGTGGGTCCCTTTTCTTCCTTTAAGATATCTTTGGGATATAAGCCCAGTAGAAATATTACTGAATCAAACGGAATGCACATTTTGATAGCCCTTTGGGCATAGTTCCAAATTGCTCTCTAGCAACTCCACCAACAATGTTTTAGTGTCCCAATTTTCCCACATCCCCTACAACATTCATCATTATCTTTTCTTGTTATCTTAGCCAATCTGAGAGATGGTACCTCAGAGTTGTCTTAATTTGTATTTCTCCGATCAGTAGTGATTTAGAACACTTTTTTATATGCTAGAAATGGTTTTAATTTCTTCATTTGAAAATTGTCTGTTCAATATGAGTTTTTTACACAATGCTTTTTAAGACTTACAAAATGCTTTCTTCAAAATGACCCTATTAGATAGTTAGTATAAGTGTAACCATGGCTATTCTTTCTGGAGAACATGCCTGGAATTAATCCCATTCCAATGAAATGTGCCCTCATGTTTTCTGGTGAGCCCCACAATAACAGACACATGAAACTTGAGGCTTCTAGTTATTTCCCCTGTGCCCTGTTTCCCTGCACAACTTCATAATGGAATTGGAGTGAGTTACATTGAAGATAACTAGGCATTGAATAGGAAATGTTGCTTACTCAGTAGATTTTAAAACTTATTCTTCCTCTCTTCTCATCTGTCAAGCTTGTCAGCCCTCTAAACTCTCCCTTGGGTCTCCAATGGATAGGGGGAGAAGTAGATGGCATTGTTGGGGGTGGAAATGGCAGTGTGAGTTCATGATTCTTCCACTCCTAGAAGTGAAGAGAGCCTAAATGTGACAATTAGTACAAAGGCTTGTCTAGTGGACCTCAAATCTCTCTCTGCCTCTGTGGCTTTGTGTTTTCTTCCCTAAGCACAAATGGCCAAACAGTAATCAAGCGACAGGTGCTTATAGTCTTGGAGGCAAAGAGTTTAAGTGGATGATAGCTCCTGGAAGAAGCTGGAAGGCCATAATGTAAAGTGAAGATGCCAGTTCTTGTGTAGAATCGATCAATTGGAAAATCAAAGATTCAAAAATCAAAAAATGACTCCTTTCTCCTTCCCTCCTTTTCACCTCCTCAATTCTCTCTTTCTTTTTCATCTTCAACACCACCTCAGTCCCCTCACTTACTCCAAAGCAATAAATCCTGGGAGCTAGCATCATTCACATTACAAATAAGAACTTGCTTCCAGCAGAGCTCTTCTTTCCTTCCCTCTCCGTACTTGTTCCCCACTTAGCCCCAGCCCAGCAACATACTTTACTTTGGCCTGTCTATGCACTTTGGGGTGTTTGAGTAATCCAGACATTTATGCCAGTTCAGCAGAAGGAGCTGGGCTCCCTAGTTCCAATATCTCTTGTCTCCGTCAGATGAGAATTTCTGATTCTTGCCTTTTTACTCCCATAGGGTCATGATGAGCTGCACTTAGAGAACTAGGTGTTAATTCTCTGACCCAAAGGCAATTTGATCAGGTCTGCAAAGTACTGTTTCTTTTTAACATGGTATTAAAGAGGTGGTGATATTAAAGAGGATTGGTAGTACAGTACATAGAGCTTAGAGCCTGCATTCAACCTCCTCAACTCAAATCTGACCATAGACACTTACTAGCTATGTGATCCTTACATGACTTACTTAACCCTGTTTGTCTCAGTTTCCTCATTTTTAAATGAAGGAAATGGTAAAGAACTTCAATATTTTTACCAAGAAAACCTCAAAAAGAGTTATGAAAAGATAGACATGGCTGAAATGGATGAACAACACAGCAAAGGAAGAATAAGTTGGGTGGGTAGGGTAGAATATGTATAGTTTATTTAGGAAAAGAGAATGTTATTATTTTTATTGTTATTTTTATCATTTTTAATTTAAATCTGAAGAAGTACCTGGAAACTGTCTGTCTTCCTGCTGCTGCAAGGACTTGTTTCTGTGCTTTCTTTGGGACTGGTGGATAATTGGAAGAGAATCTGATGGGATTCTAGCTTCTAGCTTCTAAAAGAAAGGGCAGGATACCAGCAAAATGATGTTTCCTGGGGAGCACAGGTCTCATTTCCTTGAAATCAATATTGAGGGAGATGGCTCTCTAAGATACTACCCTCTATCTAGCCACCAGTGGTGTCTTAAATATATCCATTTCCTCATCAGAGAGGCTACATTACTGAAATCCCAAGGAAAGCCCCAAGCACTTGAATGGTATCGAACTTGTGAGTATTCTACATGCATACAGAACTTAGCCTTTTTCTGGGTTTTACATCTTTTCCCCTTTATCTTATTTGTTCCTCTTGGAGAGAGTCACCTCCCATGGAGAGAGTGAACAGCAAGTCTTTTGGCACATTCTGGTACTTTGGCCCTGTGCTGGGGCCTTTTCCCTTTCTCTGTCTTCATGGAGTCGAAGCAGTCCTAAGGAGGTATTTGACAACCTGAGTTCTGGACATAGTTCAGGAGTCCTAGAGATAACTTCAATTTCCTTAGTCAATGATGGCAGCAAATGCTCTTTCCCTGAATATTAGCATTTGGCTCACATATACAGGACATGGTGCTGGAATCAGTGACACTAAAATATCAATCTATTCTTTTGATTCTTTTTTATTATTTCCACTGAATTTAATGAGGTTTTATTAAGGAAGATTTTAACTAGACTGAAAAGGTATTATTCCTTGTCTACTTTCCTTCCCCTTTCCTCTCAGTTAGAACAAAGTAAATGTTTGCATAGATTTTTTTTTAAAGGAGGAGGAGCCATTCACTTGGGTGCTCAGCAGGAAGAGACATATGAAACAATTCAAAAGAGTTGACCATCACCAAGAAGATGAGCCAAAGCTATGTTATGGCTTGCCAAAACACATGGACCTTAAATAAGCTGCTCAGAGAGGTCAGAGTTAAGGTGAAAGTAAAGTATCTATTCTGCAGTTGAACCGAAAGGTTCATGATTTAAAGTTTTATGTCAACCTTCCAAGAGACAGTTGTTTTTCAGTTTTACTCAACTCTTCATGAGCCCATTTAGTGTTTTCTTGGCTAAGGTACTGGAGTACTTTGCCACTTCCTTCTCTATTTTACAGATAACAAACTAAAGCAAACATAATTAAATTACGTAGCCAGGATCACCCAGCTAATAAGTGTCTGATTTAAACTCGTTCATCTTTATGACTCCAGGGCCAGAATTCTGTCCATTGAACTTTTTAGGTTCCCTAGATACTATACAGCAATATAAGAATTATAAATTTTAGGAAGTACACTTAAGTTTCTGAAAATTTCTTTGGTGGTAGACAAATAGATATCTTATAATTGATCTACAGTGTATACTGAGTAACTTTCTAGAAAGGACCTTCGGGGAAAACACTGAATATGAACCAAATTTAAACTTTTAAGATATTTTTCCTGGGAATCTGGCATGTGGATATCTTACAAGCCAGAGAGTGCAAGCCTTTAATAGAGCCAGATCTCTCCAGGATTGAACCTCAGCCCACTTTATAGTGCTATGTAAATATCAGTAATTATTATGATTATATAGGCAAAAACTAAGCTAAAAATAGAGTCAAGTTTGGAAGTAGGCACAGAGTAAATTGTTATTATTATTATTACTGTTACATTAGAATTTATATTTTATCATAGGGTCATAGATCCAGATTAGGAAAAGATTTCAGAAGCAGTTTAGTATAAATTCTCATTTTATAGATGTGGAAACTAAAGCCCAGGAGACTTAGGTTACAAAGGGAGTAAATGGAAAGTATGATGGACTGTTCTGAATGCAAATTTAGTATTCTTTTCACTTTAACATACCACTTTATTTCAAATGGTCAATATTTATTAATTATTTTATAGTTTTGCTTACCAATATAAATATTTTAATTTGCAAATTAAAATATTTAAAATTTTTTTTCTGTAAGAGGCAATATATTATGAAATGAAGACAAGAATTATCTCCCTACCTGTATGTGCAAAAATGTTTGTGGCATCCCTCTTTGTAGTGGCCAGAAATCGGAAACAGAATGGATGCCCATCAATTGGAGAATGGCTGAATAAATTGTGGTGTATGAACATTATGGAATACTATTGTTCTGTAAGAAATGACCAACAGAATGATTTCAGAAAGGCCTGGAGAGACTTACATGAACTGATGCTAAGTGAAATGAGCAGGACCAGGAGATCATTGTATACTTCAACAACAATACTATAAGATGATCAATTCTGACAGATATGGCCCTTTTCAGTGATGAGATGAACCAAATCACTTCTAATAGACCAGTAATGAATTGAACCAGCTACACCCAGAGAAAGAACTCTGGGAGATGACTATGAACCATTACATAGAATTTCCATTCCCTCTATTTTTGTCTGCCTGCATTTTCGATTTCCTTCACAGGCTAATTGTACACTATTTCAAAGTCCTATTCTTCTTGTGCAGCAAAATAACTGTATGAACATGTATACATATATTGTATTTAACTTATGCTTTAACATGTTTAACATGTATTGGCCAATCTGCCATCTGGGGGACGGGGTGGGGGGAAGGAGAGGAAAAATTGGAACAAAGGATTTTGCAATTGTCAATGATGAAAAATTACCCATTCATATATCTTATAAATAAAAAGCTATTATTAAAAAAATTATCTCCCTATCTTTGGAACTGACTGGTTCAGTAACTTTCAATAATGTCAGTTGCTGTAGTTTTGTCCTCATGATCTCCAGTTTGTTAATCAACTATTTGGAAGTTCAAACTCATCTTCCTAAAGAAATAAAGCTATAAACAGTGGCTATGTTCCCAAGCTAGCCAACAAAGGCATACTTTGCTCATAAGGTAATTATGCTCATAGGGTAATTTTACCAAAAGCACATATCTTTCATTCTTAACATCAGATACAAGGGCTCCTTTGATGACTACTCATATGGAAATCTGAGTTATGAAGAAATATTTTTGGAACTAGAAGGAATGGGAGAGATAGTATTAGTTTCATCTTTTTTGTTGTTGTTTGCTTGCTTTTTTTGTTTTCTTTCTCTTTTTTTGGATCTGATTTTTTTCTTGTACAGCATGATATATGTGGAAATATTCCTGGCTTGAAGAATACACAAAAACCTTGAGATATGAGAGAGTTTAGGAAAAGAAAGAGGAGGCATCTACAAGAGAGTCTGAGGTCTCCTGCCTGGGGAAAAGAGCCTGTGGCACCAGGGTGACAGTAAATTACTAGAGGTTAGATGTTCTGGCTGGAAAAATAAAGAAGAGGAATTGTAGGATCCACCTAAAATGACAATTTCCCCAAGAAGATTTAAGAGTATAAAGCAGACAGTCACAGCTATTTGTATCTTCTACTGGTTCATAAGTCAGTTATTTAGAAATAGGAGTTGGCTTGGACCCTGGTCTGAAAAGTAGAAATAGTCATTTTATTGCCCTAGGGAATGGGGCAAAGCCTGGAAAACATCAGACTATGTCTATAAATCTTAAGATACAAATGTGAATTCCAAAACAAGCCCTATATGCTCTTCTACTAACAGAGTGTTAGCAGACTTCTTCAGACAATCCATCATGAAACAAACTAGATTATGAGATTGTTAGGGAAGGTAGAAAAGAAAATTTACATTGTCACCTAGATTTAGAACTTTAAGGGGCTTCAGAATTCACATTTTATAGATAGAAAAACTGAGATCCCAACACTTGCCCAGGTTCATACAAGTAATGAATGAGCCTTAGATAAGAATTGAATTAAGGCCCTCTTACCTTAGATCTATTGATCTTTGCATTACAACAAAGTACCCCCATTCCTAGGCCTGAATGGCATCTAAAATCCATTTTCCCTTTCTTCTCTGCAGTATTCCCTTCCCTCCCTCCTGTACAAGGATTGGACTCTAAACCTCAATTGCAGCAAATGAATTAAAAGCTGAAATTTAGCATTTTTGATGTATCACATTTAAACTCTGAGCCCTCTCAGAATTCTCACTTGCAGTGGAAGATCAGATGCTTTGATGGTAGTCAGTTATGTCTCCACTCAGACTAGAGGTAACCTTGGGGGTTTGGTTCATGATCTTTTTGAACTATACAGTTTACAAGCTTTTATTAGTGTGCTTTCTTCCATGATTGTAAATTCATATGATTTTTTTATTTTTAGATTTTTAGAAAGGGTTATTTACTAAGATGGTATAAAAAGAATGGGTAGTATAAAACATTGTTTGCAAAAGTTTAACACTCTTCCTTAAGTACATACAAAGACTATAGGAAAATGGGCCCAAGTTTAAAGAGGCCATGGACTAAGGAGTAACTCATAGTTCTTGGAACTCCTTTTGCTAGAGTTCTCATCATGTTTCCTTTAGGTATAGAAGAACTTTTCATTTGGGTTCTTTGTAGAACCTTGAATCTGTTTTTGTCATCTATCCAATCGTTCCTTGATTCCTTTTATAGATACAGGCACTAGCTGATCCATGTATACTGCTAGGATGCTCAGACTGAAATGGAGGTGCCTTCTTTCCTATCATTCTTAGCTTAGATTAGAATAATTCTTCCAGGATGACTTTTCATTAAAAGTTTTCTGATTTCATACAGACCCCATAGAGCATTAGAATGATTCTCAATGTACATAAACATTTTTCCTATTGATAAAGGATCATTTTGTTCTTGATCTAAAGCCTATTATTGATTAATTAATCAACTAAGACTGGTTATCAACTGGTAGCATTTTATCATCTAGTTTAAAGTAAATGGGGGAGAATGATTTGGTTGCTTTATTCAATCACATCTTCTACCCTCACATAATGTTTGCAAAGATCCTCATAATAAGTCTGGGAAGAAGTACCAGGGGCTATCTTATTCCCTTTTTACATATAAGGAAACTGAGTCTTAGAAGTAATGGTGGTGGTACTGGTACTTGAACCCCATTTTTAGTTTCTCATTTTTAATTTTTATAATAACTCTGTGAGAGGTATTGTCACATTTTGCAGATGAAAAGATACTGTTTCAGAGCATATAAGAGATTGGTGGATATAGATTTATTCAGAATCCAAGTTTATTGACTTTAAATCTACTTCGTATTGCTTATATTTAATGTGCAGTCATAGTCAATGTTCTAGTTCTTCTAATATTTGTTTGCTTTAAGTTAGTACAAGTGTCTTCCCAAATTTACTTATATTTCCCATTTTTGGAATTTTAATGGTGCCACAATATTCCACTACACTGATAGATTATAGTTGGGTTTTTAAAATAATTTCCTAATCATTGAATAGTGTCTAGTTTTTGCTGCTATTCTGAATAAAATCACTCTGAATATTTCTTAATATTTCTCTAAGATACAATATTAACAGTAGAATTACTAGACCGAACGGTATAAATAGTTTTGAAACTGTTATTGTCTTTTGCTAGATTATTTTCCTAAGTAAAAATCTATAGGGGCAGCTAGATGGCGCAGTGGATAGAGCACCAACCCTGAAGTCAGGAGGACCTGAGTTCAAATGTTCAAATTTGACCTCAAATACTTAACCCTTTCCAGCTGTGTGATCCTGGGCAAGTCGCTTAATAACCCCAATTACCTACCTCAGCAAAAAAAAAAAAAAAAAAAAAGTGAAATCTATAAATTTATGTCACAATGAAATATCTATTTCTTTACAATCTGTGAATACTGAAGTTTTGAATTTTTAACAACTTTTGCCATTTTCTTAGTTCTAAGTTACCTCTGATAAAATCTTATTCTTTTGTGGCAACACAGTGTGGTGGTGACCCTGAATCCTTAAAAACTATACCCTCAGAGCAGAGCAAGCTAAAAATTCAATTTAGCTTCTACCATGCTTTGTTAGATTATTATTCCTTTCATCTGAAGGGAATATAAACTCTGCTTTTTCTATTTCTATCAATGAACAAAATGATGCAACAACTCTAGTCAGGTTTCCTCTATCATATGTTATCAAATCTTTTAAGTATCTCTAACACTTGTCTTCTTTTTTGTTAAATTTGTCATTTTCAGGGCATTTAAAAGGAATCTATTTAGAGGGCATGGGTGTAAGGTTTTTTTTGTTGTTGGGATGATGTCAAGAATGAAAGGGTGAGAAAGAGGGGTGGCCTAGGAGAAGGAAGAAGAGAGAGAAAGAATGGGAAAATCTTATAGAAAAGAGGCAGTTTTTACTCTGAAGGGGGAAATGGTGGCAGTTAATAGTGGTGGATGGGAGTAGTAGAAAATTATTATCTTTATTTATTTATTTATTTTTGCATTTAATAATAGCACTTTACTTTTTTCCAATTATATGTAAAGATAATTTTCAACATTTACTTTTGTAAAATTTTGAATTCCAAAATTTTCCCCTACCTTTCTTTCTTCTCCAAGGTAAGAAGCAATCTAATATAGGTTACATATATATAATCATATTAAATATATTTCCATATTAGTCATATTGTGAAAGAAAAATCAACAAAAAGAAAAAAAACACAAGAAAGGAAATAAAAAGTGAAAATACTTTGCTTTGATTCATATTTAGTCTTTATAGTTTTTTCTCTGGATGCAGATGCCATTTTCCATTCTAAGTCTATTGGATGTATCTTGGATCATTATATTACTGAGAAGAGCCAAGTCTCTCATAATTGATCATCCCACATTCTTTCTGTTACTATGTTTATACAATGTTCTCCTAGATCTGCTCACTTCACTCAGCATCAGTCATCTAAGACTTTTCATGCTTCTTCTGAAATCAACCAGTTAATAGTTAATAATTGAGACCCTAGACAAGTCACTTTATCTCTGACTGCCTCAGTTTCTTCATCTATAAAATGAGGATAATAAAAGCACTTAATGGATTGTTAGATAAGATTTTTTAAAATTCTATATAAATATTAAAGTAACATATAAATGTTAGCTATTATTTTTATCACTATTACATTTCCTTCCTTTGGACTTGCTTTCTTATTCTTTAATCCAGTCACTTGATCCATTGCTAAACTCTTGCCAAGACCAAATGTGTGTGTGTGTATACATATGTGTGCATGTATGTATATGTGTGTGTATAAGGATATGGTTTAGTATAATTGCACTTCAATATATGTGTGTGTATATATATACATATATATATATCCCATTATTAAGAGCTGCTTAACAATGAGAAGTAAATAGATGCAGAAGAAATAAATACAACAGGTATAGGTTGCTCCTTATGGAAGTTTGAATTTGAGGAGAGAAAGGACTCTTGAGAATACTATCATACCTGTGCAAGGGATAATTACCAAAGTATTAATCACGTGATAGAGCTAATTAGGAGTGATTTTTACCCACAAGCTTATATTTTTCAAAATTTGTCATCTGATAAACTTCAGTGATCTAAGCTGTCATTTATAGCTTGCCCAAGTTATTGGGGCTCATAGATTCAAATTAAAATTGCATGTTCCAGATAAACAGGGAACTATTCTACTTATTATTTCTTAAGGATAACCAAAAAGCAGTCTCATTTTCAAGAATATTCAATCTTAATACTTCAATGATCCATTTTTCCAAGATACTCTGCATTAACACAAATTTCACTCTATTTTATTCAGTGATATTCCAGATTTGCTATAACAAAAAGATTCATTATTTTCTGAACAACTTTGTAATAAGTTTCTCCAAAGTTACTTGGGTTGATTGTTTGAAATCAAATACACACACACACACACACACACACACACACACACACACTGTTGGTACAATAGATAAAGATTTGGGTGTCAAGTCAGGAATTCCTGGGTTAAATCTGGCCTCAGAAATATACTAGTTATGTGACACTGGGCAAATCATTTAACCTCTGTTTACTTCAGCTTCCTCCTCTGTAAAAGAAGGGTAATAATAGCTTTAACCTCCCAGGATTGTTGTAGAGATCAAACAAGATATTTGATTAGCAGTTATTAGATATTATTGATTAGCAGTTAGCCCAGTGTCTGCTATGTAATAGGTACTACATAAATGCTCTTTCTCTATTCTTCCCTTCTCATTAGTAACCATCAGAGTTTGTAGTCTACTGTCATTAGCTTTAAGAACTCAGGGTTATCTTCACACAAAAAAGCATCAGAATATAAAGGTTAGTGGAGGAAATGTAATATAATATGACATACTATGATATAATTAAAGTGTTATGTAATATAACATAACATAATGTAATATATGTAACAAAATATATTCAGATGCTCTTTTTTCTTTTCTCTTTCTGTATATCTATGGCTCAATATATTTAGAAATTACATAGCAATTTAGAGCTCTCTATTGGTAAAAGAAAGTTCTCTGTAAAAAATGAAATCAAAGATAGATAATGTATCTAGCTATACATATTGTATACATGTGTATATACATGCATATACATATGTTCCATGTCTTTATGTATATGTATATATCACATGGATACATATGTATGTATATGCATGTGTATATGGGTATATTTGTACAAAGGAGATGTAAAACTATGATTCTGTTCTTACAAGGAACTCCAAGTAAGAAAACACCTTTTACCAATCAATGTAGATTGATAAACTGTTATGTAATTTATAGTTTTAGGTCCTCTATGATATTAAATAACTTGTTCAAGATCATACAACCAGCATACATTAGAAGTAGAGCTTGAAACTGGGTCTTTTTAACTCTGGAGAAGCTCTTTAACTGGACACATATACACCCACCCACCCACACATACAATCTCTGGAATTCAGATGTCTTTCCCTTGTGAGATGTTAAAGTGTAAGTTACCATATGAAATTTGAATTTATTTTATGTCATACTTGATGGTTCCTTGTAGCTAAGAAATCATCATATCATTGACTAAAAAGACATTTATGATTTGGGAATCAGGTCATTCATGAAAATCTAATAGCCTGTCTGTTATGAAAAGTTTTGATTTATTCACTAGGGATGAATTATTTGAAATCTGCAGATCTTTCTTTAAGTGTGTTATACTATAGTAATGTTCCTTAAAATACTCTTCCTGGATTACTAGTCCCATTGGTTATGACAGGAAGCAGTAACTTGGCATTAAGCTTCTTTTTAAAAAAAAAAATTATGCTGTTTTTATTATTACTATTTAAAAAGATTTATTGAGTGCCACTTGAACCTAAAATCCTAAAGATTCTCCTTATAAAGAGAGACTTAGGACTGACTAAGCTTTTCCCTGGAAAGAGAAAATTGGAGCAACAAGCTTAGCAAATGTGTACATAAAGGTTCCATATTCAAGGGTTCACTTTTTCATCAATCATATTTTATTTCAGTGGTGCCACTGAAAAATCACATAAAATATGATGTAGTCTCAACCTTGATCTATATAGATTTACTCTTTAAGGATCTTATTCTTTAAAGGCTCAATGTTTATATTTTCCTTCTTGAACACACACACACACACACACACACACACACACACACACACACACACACACACAGAATAAGACTGGGAAGGTTCCTTCAGGAATCCTGGGGATACAAACATTGGAACAAATTTAAAATTTCCTGGGAGAAAATTTGTCATTTTCCATCCTCAAATCACCTCATTTAATACCTCAGGATGTTTTTGGTTGCATACTGGCAAATGTTGCTGGAAAAAAAAAAAGTTAAATTAGACTTTATAGCTGCCAGAAGAATGTTAACTGCAAGGTGGAAATGTGAGAAACCTCCCACTTTGCAAGAAGGGGCTGGCAGATCAGGCCTCTCAGCTTCACCGTAAAAAATCTGCTATGATTTTAAACAGAAACCACAGAGGTTTGTTAAAGTCTATGGTGAGTTCCTAGGAACCCCTTGACCAACTAGGAAAGATTATTTTCTAGTTATTTTAGCTCAAATATCAGTTCATATTTTGCTTGTAAAATAGCCACTGTGTAAGAAGATATCTATAAATAGTTTTGAATATTAAAGAATAAAAGATATTTATTTTTCCATTCTCATAGGACTTGTGTTATCTATATACTATAAAAGGATTTTTAAAAAATCTTACAGATAAACTTTGAAATAAGATAGCAATAAGGATAGATTTCATTTTAAAAGTTATCATGGATAATACAATGTTTGGGAGTATAGAGATAGGATGCAGGCAAAGAAAGCTTTGCAGGTCTGGGACACTATGAAATTTGGGTATCATTGCAGAAATTTTGAATTATTCCCTTTCTGGATGACTGTTTGCAGTAATATTCATATGTGGTTTTGTTTTATCCTTTCTCTGGAGGAATGGTAATGGTGGGAACTTTTTAGTGGTCTTATAGGAATGTGTAGGTCAAGAATAAAAAGCCTATTAGATGTTTGTTGGTGTAGTTTTGTATACTCAATGACTAGGTTTGGTTAAAGCTCTGAGTTGGGTAGATCACAAACTCAGCTTAGGGTGGAGCAGACAAGGAAGGCATTCTGGGTATACTAAGTGGCAGCCTAGGTTTTAATTCTGGCCCAGAATATTAGACAGGGATGTGGAATCAGCCTGAGGATTTCAATTAAGATTCAGGGAGGGTAGTAAGCTTTGAGGCTATTCAGTTCACACTGGGTAGATTTCTTTCACTCACATTTTATTCCTTGTACTTCCATTGTAATGTTTTGGAATTTTATACTCTTTCTCTTGTGAATTATGCAGAAATGAATTTAAATTTGTTTTGCTTGGCCTCAGAGGGCAATACTAGGTCCAGTGGACAGAAGTTATAGAGAGGCAGATTTTTGGCTAAACATAAGGAAAAACTTCCTAATAATGAAAGCTGTCCAACTTTGGAAATGGCTGCTTCGTTACTGGAGGTCTTTGAGGAGAGGCTGGAAGATCATGTTAGGAATGTCATAATATTTTCGACTCAGTGACCCTTGGGTTCCTTTCCAACTCTGAGATTCTGCGATTCATATGTATATCCAGTAGTCTAGCTGTAGCTAGTAAAATGGAGATTTAGAAATTAATATAGCCAATATAGAGTGCCAAGTTAGTGAATTTGGGCCCCAACATGAATTTCTTGGAAAAAGAAATTCCCAGTCTGGCTTCAATTAGTTTTATATATTAAAACATAATCCTTTACTATGTAACACCAAGTAAAAGAGAGAAGATATACCAATTTATTTGATCAGAATAGAGGGATAAAAGAATTGTGCATTAATCTGGAAGAAGACAGGACAACTGCAAATATTCAGATTACAAAGATTTCCTAAGTATTTCTTTTAAGATTCTCCAGTAAATCTGAAACAGTCCAAGGACAGTGGTAGGAACTGAATTTTGAAAGTAATCACTTTTCAAAGTCCAAGCATCCATGTATTCTCTAGGTAGATTGCATACAGATGAGAAGTGGTAAGATGAGAGATGTTATGACATAGAAGAGGCAAAAAATAGTGAGGAGGATGAAGAGGCTTGGGGACATGAGTTTTACTCTATGACCAGACAATGGCCAGTTTATGATTTTGAACAAATCACTTTTATTACTTCAGAGACTCAGCTTTCTGTCTATAAGATTATGGCATAATACTAGATATCTAATGATTCTTCCCATTCCAAAATTCTATGACTTTTATGATGACATTCCAATTCCTACACTTAATGAATATGTTAATTATATGTAATTTTGTGGCAAAAGTTTTCATTTTTTTGTTCCTGGTTAGTTTTGCTTGCTGGCAATTGGTTTTGATGAAAAGGGAATTTTTTGAAGATTCTAAGATAAAATTAAGTAAAGATGAAATTTTAATTGGAGCAACAAAGTGACACAGTGGAAAGAGAGTAGATCTTGGGTCAGGACGATTCATCTTCCTGAGTTCAAATCTGGTCCCAGACACTTATATGTGATCTTGAGTATGTCATTTAATTCTGCTTGCCTCAGTTTCTTCATCTTTAAAATGAACTGAGGAAGGAAATGGAGAACCACTTCAGTATCTTAGCTAAGAATACTCCAAATGTGGTCACAAAAAGCTGGACATGATTGAACACGGAATTTTAATCAATCAACATTAATTTTCTCCGATGTATTAGATACTGTGCTAAGCACTGAGGCTACAAAGACAAAAATGAAACAATACCTGACTTCAAGAAGCTTTATGTTAACATACATTCATACATATATATGTGAATATATATATATATATGAAGAATATATACAAAACTAATATTAATGAGTTTCAGAAGTGAAATGTCTAAGCCGCTGGGAAGATCTAGAAAAAGATAATTCAATATTTGCCATTAATGAAATAGCATTTAATTTTCAGGTTCCCTAGAGAGTGTTTGGTTTGTCTCAGTCATTATACAAGTAATTTCTATATCTATCATAAAGTATACATTGGTTTCTTGGTTAATTCAATTCAACTTGTTCAGTATATATTTATTAATCCAAGTATTGCTAGACACTTGGGATAAAAAAGATGAAATAATAAGATGCAGATCTTCTCTATAACTAAAAGGGTTAAGTCACTTACAACTTTGCCAAACTAAATTTATTACTTAGAAATTAAGACCATGTCTAAGGCCTCATAAAGACAGAGTTGAGGCATCTGATTCTTATGAACAGACATAGCAAATGTAGAAAAGAAATGCCAATTTGTGCTTGTATGTGTGTATGTGTGTGTGTATTTGCCCTTCATGAGAACAAACTCCAAAACCTGAAATAATCTTTAAAAAAATTATTTGATCAAATGACAGAAGAAAGCAAGTTAGAAAGAAAGGGACGTATTCTCTCCTCAGGTTGCATTATATAGATTTGACAAAGGCATTCATATATATCACAGACAAATCATATGAAAGAAACCCCAAAGATAAGCTTGGGTGGACACCCAAATGTCCTACGTGTGATAATCCAAAACAAGAATGTTTTGGGTATATTTGGATCTAAGGAAAGCCAAAATTTCTTATAGTCATCTTGATCATTCCTAATCAGGCAACATTCTGCATACAAACCACTTAGATTATTTCTTCTCATTGATTGTGATGAGGGGAGCCCCAAAACTCTTTCTCTTTCTCTCTCTCTGACTTTGGGGGGTAAAGGGATATGCTAAGCTCTCCCCTGAGAGACCTGCCCCAGGGAATCAAGATAAAGTGGTTTCATTCTGTTATCTAGGTGGGGCTGGTTGAGTACAGGACCACTCCTACTTAGCCGGAGTTGGAGATTAGTCCAGGGACACTCATTCAATTCTAACATTTTCTCTTCTGATTCCAGCTCAAACTGTACCCAGCCCCCACCAAGAGCTGCCACCAGCTTGTAGCCAAGGTTTCAATTATAAAAAGAGGCAACTTGAGGCTCACTTCTTGTAGAAGGCCTAAAGTAGCTTGCTCAGATGCAACCCTCTGCCCACTGAAATGCCATTCTCTTTCAGCATTACTCCTTTTTAATCTCTTTATTTCACTAACAAGACCTTATGTACTTTCTCTGCTAAAACAGGATTTTTCTGCTAACAACTTTATATCCCTTCATAGGGACCTTGCCCCCAAGGAATTCAATCTTTCTAGTAAAAGCTGAATTTCCAGTGCCAATAATAAACTTCTTTTTGCCAGTCTAGCTTTTCAGGTTTGTAAATTCCTTTACAAAGGACCTCTGCACTGACAAAGAGGTTCCCACAACTCTCTGCCCTGTGCTGAATCCTAGGGGAATCAAGGGGACCCTATGCCGAATCTCATCATTTGGGGACACAACCCCAAACTTCTTCAATTGGTTCCCCGACTGGGAATTGAGGAGAGCTGAACCTCTTCAATTGTACTATTTTTAAGGTTTTCCTGGAGTAGTAGTAAAAAGCAAGGTCAGGGAAAAGAAAAAAGCCTTAAATCTCCTCTCCAGTTTTGGCCAAAATGATTGTTGAAAGGCAGATGGATGGCGCATGGATAGAGCACCACTCCTGGAGTCAGGTGGTCCCGAGTTCAAATATCATCTCAGACACTTAACACTCATTAGTTGTGTGACTCTGGGCAAGTTACGTAACCCCAATTGCCTCTCAAAAAAACCCAAACCCAAAGTGATGGTTGAGGAACCAAGGTTCAGACATACGATGTAGAGGTAACTAAGAGCTAGAGGAGAGTGCCGATAAGAAGTCCTATGATTTCTTTGTTGATGCAAACTGATGAATTTAAGACTAGGGTAAGAGGAGAAATGGACTTTTGGCACTACTGTAACTAGGAATTATTTCACTTGGAACAAAAACTGTTTGGGATTGGGTAGGGGAATTAATGGTACAAAGGACAATGTTGGGGACACACAACAGTGACTCAGGAGACCTTCTGATGCAGAGTAGAAGAATCATGACAGTGTTTTCCAATCTTTTCTAGATATAAAAGTGCTGGCTTTGATAGGCAACCCTCTGCTCTCCCTCTTCCCCCTCCCTTACTTTATTAACCTTTTTTGGTCACAGGCCAGACCTCCTTCTGGGAAGGAGTTCTCTCCTTGCCTCCTGACTTGCTTGATGAGAAAAATCCTTCTTTCCTTGACTTCTCAAAACACATTGCCTTAATCCTAACTCAAATTTGGCAGCATAGATCTTCTCCTTCTGTCCTCTCCTAGATAGATTGATGACCCCATTTCCCTGGAAACTCTTATTCCTTCTTGCTTTTGAAAAGTTTCTCTATTCTGATGGTTTATTGTAATTCAGCCAGTAACTTTTAGGCTAGTTCTGCTTTTATTTGTGAACTTGGCTTCTTTACCCTAGTGCCCTGGAATGGACTTTGGGCTACTTCCTTCTCTTTCTTGGAAGCCATGTGATCCAAGATCTACCATCTCATTAATGTGGATAGTACTTCCAATGAGAAAAATCATAAGTTCACACCTGTTCATCCTATGTAAAACAGCTTCCATGTTCTATAGCAAAACCTCCAAGAAGATTCAGCTCACATAGACTCTTGGGATCACTTGTTAAAGTGTGGGCTATTAACCCTCTTTCTCATTATGTCATCAGCCTTTCCCCTCAGTCAAAAATCTATCTGTTGTGTCCTTTAAGTTTCTGTTTTTGAACAATCCTTGATAACTAAATTACAACTGGTTCACGCCTATTATTGTTCTTTGGGTACCTCAAGTTTTGAGAGTTATGTAAGTCAGAGGCATTAACATTACGGAAAGAATACTGTTATTAAAAAATATGGGGGTAACGTGAGAATTTCTTTTACTTAATTATGTACATTTATTATTGGGCTTTTTATTTCTTTTTCTCCAGGGATGGAGTGGTGGATAGAAGGGGAGATAGAGGTAGGAAAAGAAGAGAAAAGAAAGAGAAAGAGAAAAAAAAAGAAGAAAGGAAAGGAGGGAGGAAGGAAGAAAGAAGAAAAGTAGAGAATAAAAATAATAAAATAGGGTGATTGAAACATCTTTTTAATTTTTTATAATTTATTTTAATAATTTTATTTTTCCAAATATATGCAAAGATTATTTTCAACATTCACTTTTGCAAAATCTTATGTTCCACCGTATACCAAGATAAGGTCAAAATGGGTTCATGACCTCAGTATAAAGAATGAGATTATAAATAAATTGGAAGAGCATAGGATAGTTTACTTCTCAGAACTGTGGAAGAAGGAGGAATTTGTGATCAAAGAAGAACTAGAGATCACTATTGACCACAAAATAGAAAAATTTTGATTATATCAAATTGAAAAGTTTTTGTACAAACAAAACAAATGCAGACAAGATTAGAAGGGAAACAATAAACTGGGAAAAAATTTTACAGTCAAAGGTTCTGATAAAGGCCTCATTTCCAAAATATATAGAGAATTGTCTCTAATTTATAAGAAATCAAGCCATTCTCCAATTGATAAATGGTCAAAGGATATGAACAGACAATTCTCAGACAAAGAAATTGAAACTATGCCACAACTTAGTCAGCCATTCTCTAACTGATAGGTATCCACTCAATTTCCAGTTCCTTGCCACTACAAAAAGGGCTGCTACAAACATTTTTGCACATGTGGGTCCTTTTTCCTTTTTTATGGTCTCTTTAGGATATTTACCCATAAGAGATCCTGCTGGATCAAGGGATATGCACAGTTTGATAGCCTTTTGGGCAGTTCCACATTGCTCTCTAGAATGGTTGGTTTATTTCACAACTCTACCAGTAGTGTATTAGTGTCCCAGTTTTTCCACATCCCCTCCAACATTTATCTTTTCCTGTCATGAGATGTTTTCCAATCTGAGAGATGTGAAATGGTACCTCTGAGTGAGACATCTTTTTTAAATGATGAGAATAGAAGGAAAGTCAGAAAGAAGCACAGACAAGTAGGGGAGCTTTAAAAGGTGCAGAATGAACTTATAATGTTTTAAAGTAGGTGTATATAATAGAGATCTGCAATTTCATGTACGATCCTATTTTTTTCCTCCTGCTTATTATGTAAATGATCATTTTATTTAGGGTTTGCTAAGGTTATAATAAAATGAAAGTATAAGCCTTTGTTTCAGGGACAAGCTTGAGATCATTAAAATTGTTGCACAATTTCCTGAAGTTTATCTACTATGATCTCTTCTGATTCAATTCTGGATTCTAAGGATCATGAAGAAAATTGACTTCTCTTCTAATGTGTCAATCTTTCTCCAACCAATCAGCAACTTTCAGCACATCAGCTGAAGCTTTCCTGTCAATTGACTCTCAATTTGATCTTCCTAATAGTCTCCTCTCACATTATATTGAAAAACTGTATTTCTTCACATGTGGATTTTATCAGGTTTAAGGGGGGCATTGAGTGGGGTGAAGTGGGAGAAACAAAAGTTTTCTTTCCCTTTCACAACCAAATAGTTCACAAACAAAAGGGACTCATACATTACATTCTTCACAGATGGATCTAATTATTTTTCTTCATGTAAAAATTTATTTCCTGTCCCTATCAGAAACCAAACTGCTTACATATGAAAATACTCCATATGAAAGGGGTACTACTTTGCACATGGGTCAGCTCTGTGGGTTCTTGATCCAACTGGACAACTGCAGAGTCTGGACAAAAATAATTATTTGTCCATTCTACTTTTCCTAAATGTATAGTTAAGTCAACCCCTTTTTGAATGTTTCTGAATCTTGTTTAAGAGACTCTTCCATGTTCTGAGGCTTGAAGCAATCAACCTTATGCCATGTGTGAGAAAGTAGACAAATAGATTAAGAGTTATGGATTTTCTCTTGATTATCATTTTTGGGGTTGGGGAGTGGGGCTGTAATAAGGTCCAAGATTTTGTCTAAGTTTTTAGAATCTTTCTGTTTTTCAAATAATTGATCCTTCAGTATCCTCAAAACTGTTTTTGCTTCCTGTATAAACCTTTGTGTGTACATGTAATCAAGGCCAGATTTTAGATGCTCTCATCATCTTTGTTTTCATTAGAGCCATTTTTTCTTCTTTATGTTGCATATGGGAGACTGTGATAGTAGAATCTAAATGTATTGTCCACTGACATTGTTGGTTAAAAGAGAAATAGATCATGGGAATTGAGTCAATTGAAGTGCTGGGAGGAAAGGTAGTTGAGGGAACATCAATTATATGGTGAAGTCCTCCAGTATAAGGTAGGATTGTGGTAGAGACTGTACCAGGCACTCAGCTCTTTAGAGAGGAAAAAAAAAAACCATCTTAGAGAATCGATGATGGTCACTAGGACCTAAGTTAGGTGATAAAATTAGAGAGTTGTGAACCTCACGCAGGGGTCCTCAAACTACAGAGTGGGCCAGATGCGGCAGCTGAGGACATTTATCCCCCTCACCCAGGGCTATGAAGTTTCTTTATTTAAAGGCCCACAAAACAAAGTTTTTGTTTTTACTATAGTCCGGCCCTCCAACAGTCTGAGGGACAGTGAACTGGCCCCCTATTTAAAAGGTTTGAGGACCCTTATGAGCTTCCTATGTGATGATAGTAAAGTGTGGAAGTGGCAATGGAAGAGCAGAGTATTCCTATTCCCCCTCCATGACACAATTATCAAACTTGTTGGAGAGTTAGAGTAGTGTTTACCCAAAGCATATGAAAACATCCCAAGCAGAATGGGTATTTGAGAGCAATTCATTCTCTGAAGGTGGCTGATGCAGATGCTATAAAGTGCTTAGAATTTAGTCAAATCTCAAAGATGCTGAGATCATCTGCTGAATTCTAGAGCACCGCCAGTCATCTTGACATGTCTTGTCATTGAACTTCAGTGATTCCATAAAAGACAGTGAGACTGACAGCTTTGTGCAACTCTGCCTTACTTAAATTCGATTCACACATGAGTCAAGTTATCACCCCATGATGTTACTGGTCCTCTGAAAATGTAGCTCAACACTATCATAAGAAGATATCAGGGATCCTGACTATTCAGAAGTGATGTTATTTTTCCACTTATTTTCTAAATGTTTGAAAACTTTAGTGAAGATAGAGTACCTCAAATCTGGGATAACGTTCCTTTTAAAAATTCTGACTTGTCAGTTTGGGGGTATCTTTGAGAATCTGTACCTACTGGTAATCTAGCTCTCTATCTTGCATACCCCAGAATTATTGCAGGGACTTGATTGGATCATACTGGTTATTTATATCAGTATTGATGACTTATTAAATTGCTCAAGTTGAAATCATTTCACGCTGATTTTTTTCTAATTTTTACTTTTTCTTTTACCTGTATATTAATTTTGATCTTTGTTATAACAATTTGGTATTTCCTATCCAGAAACAGCTTATATAACTAGAAGAACTGATAAAGATGAAATAACTCCCATAGTAAAATTATCAAGAATTTATTAGGTGCATATTATATGCCAAGAACTATGGAGGGCATAGAGCATACTAATATAAAATAGAGGCAGTCCTTGCCCTCAAAGAATTTACATTCTAAGAAAAGGAGATACAGAAACATCACTCAGGAAAGAAAGTATTAGTTTAGGTAATCAAAGAAATCATGAATGAAGTTAAAGAGCAATAGATTGTCTTTCCTGCAATAGCATCCTTAGTATTGCTCTGATCACAAGTCAGAAACAAGTGTGAGATGGAAAATCGGAGGTTTGGAGAATGGTAGACAGTGCTGGCAATACCTAGTCCCTCCTTTTTCTTTTGTGAAGTTCAAAAAAAGCCTCTGATCTCTCCTTTCTTATTCTTGAAGCATAATTTCCAACATAATTCTCAGCATCTCTTAAATCCATCTTTTCAGTGAAATCACTGAACACTTGTATACATTGATTTAATTTTAAGGATCTTATCAAATTCTTCATGGAATTTACTTCCTCTTCCTCTGCAACTGAAGATAGTAGTATCTCGATACTTCTTTTCATAGTGGTCTTTTTGTAAAGTTCTAATCATTAACATGGCAGCACAAAATGACCTAATATTTTTTGAAATGATATAGTATGAAGGCATAATACAATCTACTCTATTGTTTCCTTTATTTGATTATCCTTTATTTGATTCTTCCATTTAAGAGGAGTTTTCTTTTTCCTGTTGATTTCATTTCTAATAAGAGTGTTAAGGTTTACATAATTCTCTTCCTCCAATTAAATATCAACTTGATCACTGGACTCATATCTCACATTTAATGTAACAATATCTATGTTAATATTTACAATTGTCTAAAAACTGTATGGTTCTTAGCAGTCTCCACACTCCTTCCAATCATTCTACCATAGTGATAGAGGAAGTTGAAAGGAAATACACAAGACTAAAGATTGTTTTGTGTTTTTGTTTTCTGGTGTGCCATGAGTAAAGTATTTATCACCAATACCCAGTATATTTGAGGCAAATCTCTTCTTCCCTTGACTGATCCTCAGAAAACAGATATAGTCTGATATACTAGCTCTCCTTGAGGATTTTTCAGGAAGATAGAATCTATCCAAAATTGTGTTTCACTGATTTGGTCAATGAAAAACCCAGGGTCAAGGTTTACAAAGAAAATCTTAGTGAAGAGAACAAAACATATTTTAAAATAATCTCTGGTAATCTATAAGGTTTATTCTTGGAATGCATAATTTAGATAAGGATCTCACTTATGTAATTCATCATATTAATAGAAAAGATAGTTTGAAGTTATATAATCATTACAATAGATGCTGAGAAAATAGTGACTAAAATTCAATACCTCTTCTTTAATAAAACTCAAATAGCAAAAGACAAGGAGAATTTCTTTCTTAAAATGAGAAGGAAACTATTTAAATCAAAGAATTTATCTATAAATGAAATTTATTGGGGAATTTCCCTAATTTCGTTGATGAGCTAGGGGGCAAAGACTCTTTTTCAGAAATGGCTTCTGAAGGCCATTTCTCAATGCCGAACAGGAGTGTGCCTATTGGTGCTTTCTTGAAAGGAAAAAGCTCTTGATTAGGTATCAGCGACCCCAAGAAGCTCTGAATGTCCAGGAGTCTTTGAAGGACAGAATCTTGTCAGGAGCCTTTCTAAAATTTCACTAAACTTTTTTCAACAATCCCTTCCTTTCCTTCTTCAGATGATAGGCAGGAGTTCATTAAAATGGATTTGTGATTTGGAGAGGAAGAATATGGGGAAAAGAAGGAGGAAAATATAGATGTGCATAGTCTCCTTCCCCCAGGAACTGTTTGTGATAGAATTTTCTGAACATATAGGTATATACACTGGAAACTTGGTAATGAACTTTCCCAGCCCAAGTAGTTGAGGCAATGATATGCAGAAGCAGTCTTGCTAGCCTGTTCTAACAAATAGAGATGCTTAAGGGAAATGAATCCCAGCTTCCTTGGGTAGAGGAGAGGGGATTTTGTTTGCCCAGGCAGTCTCATACTAGAATCTAGCTTTCTAACCAGAGAAGGGAAATTTCCTGTGCAGCACCAGTCTTAGGAGCTGCCTGAAGTAACATACCAAATTCACGAGTTAGACAATTGTGTTTTCTAAGTAGTGTGCCTCTCAGGAAAGAAAATAAAAATCAGTTTCATAGAACTTTCAGTCAGGGAGCAATAAGACATAATTCTGGGATTTGTGGGAGTCATTATTATCACTTCATCCTCTTTTTCTACTTCCATCATAATTCATTATTCAGATAATACAGTTCTGATGGGAAAGACTTTATCCATCCCATAGCTTCAAAATGAATGAGGAAGAGAGAGTCTAAATTGCAGGGAGTACTACATACATTTATGGAAAATACTTAGAGTCACTCCACTAAAAAACCAGGATTAAGACAAAATCGCCACCTTTCACAATTTCTTATTTAATATAAAATAGGACATCTTGGCTGTAATTATGAAAGCGATAAAGACTGGATCTGGTAATTTTATTGGTTATAGAGAACTCCCACGTGAGGAAACTCCTTCAACTAAAGTAGCTCCACACCTTCTCTGCAGCCATTGTTGAAAGTTTAAGTGACTTATGTAGGATCTTGCTGTCAATATGTGTCTGAGGTGGGACTTGAATCCAAATCTCTATCCACTAGAGAACACTGTCTCAACTATGGAAATGGGGAAAAAAAAAAAAGATATAAACAAAGGAATGGAAGAAATAAAATGAATCCTTGTGTGCAAACAATGATTGTGTTGTAGAACCAACTCAGTTATAAATTTCTTTCTTGACCAAGAAAGAACATGTGTTGTTTATTGTTCTTTAATCTGATAGCTGAAAAGGAAAAGCAGAGAATATAGAAACACAAACTAGGTGCCATGGCTAAATTTTTCAACCAAACTGGAGAGATGAATAATTTGTAATCTTATATAGGGTTTAGAAGACCAAAAGATAATTAAGGATGGCACAGCGTGGAGAGACAAAATTTATGATGATATAGTGACTAGGGCACAGTGACCAAGTGACTGGAACATTCTGAGAATAAACAGTGCAAGTTGAATAAATGATTTTCCATTGTTCTGCCTAGAAGCAGCAATGTTTCTCATTGGAAGGGTGATATCTAGCTTTAGTCATAACCCTTAGATTAGTGTCAAGTTCTGTTAAAGCACAACAAAATAAGATAGGCTGATTCCATAATTGTATCTCCCTCAAAGCCAATTTACTAGAGATTATAAATTACTTCAACTAAGGTTTATGATTCGATTTTATTCCATTATGTTTTATTACATTCACCAGTCCATGCATTCACCCACTATATATCAGAAACTGGAAATTTTGTAAGGACAAAAAATGAAGTTGTTCCTGCCTTCAAATTGTTTCCATTTTAAATAAGGAATAGTGTACCTTCTTAGGTGGGAAAAGGAGCCCAAATTCCTCTGACTCTGCCTTATGCCTTCCATTTCTTGTTGGGTGCAATATGTTCTCATGAAGGAAGGTAACAAGGGGTCAGACCTTTTCCATTTGCCCCAAAACAAACTTTTATCTCTGCCAGCACAAGGTGACTTCTACCTTCTGCCACTAGGCTGATCTCTCAACCAAGGTGGACAGAACCTCTGGTACAAAGAAGAGCAGCTTGTTCTTTGACCTAAGTTTCCCATCTCCTGCTGTGCCCATCTTTAAGGAAAGAGGAAGAGGAAAGTTGGTAGGGAATGGGGCTTTTTTCTTCTGCTGTGCAGGTTTAACTTCTTTCTTCTGCTGGGCTCTTTTCTTGCCTAATCTCCATTCTTCATAGGGAAAAGAAATAGGAAAGTGGAGCCTCCCATTTAATGATCTGATCAGGTCCTCATACTACATTTGCTTCAAGTTCAATCTTGGGTAGAAGAAAAATGATATTAATGATGATTATACCTTTCATATCCCAGATGAGCATATTCCTCACTGTATCCTTCAAATCCCAGTCATTCTAAACTCATGTAAATCATGATACAAAACTCATTCCTCAGTCTCACTTCCCAATTCCATGTTACTATTCCCCTTGAACCTTCTACTCTAAAGTTTCATCCAAGAATGCCTATTTCAAAGGCAATAAACTTCTTTTCATCCTAAATCTTTTCCTTTCCCACTCTACGAGCTATTATTAAGATCTAACCTTCAAACTCCCCATGATGACACAGCCTTCTTGGCCACCCTTTCCAGTACTGCACCTTCATTCATTCTCCTCGCTGCTCTCTGAGACCAAGGAATTGCAATACCCCTTGTTTTCCATTGCCACTTCCAAGTTTTCCCTTTAACTTGATCACTCAGTAACTTTTCCTTCTTTGAGGTTCATGCTATTGATATCTATCACCCTCAAAATCCTGGTAGTTGTTTGTAGATTTCCAGATCACTTATCTTCCTTACTTAATAAGAGTTCTGTACATAGCTCAAAATATTTCCTCCCCAACTCTTGCACTCTAATAAGGGACTGCAACATATTCTCCCACAAATACACTAACTATATTATTCTCTCCCCATTTATTACTCTTCCACTCCACCTCAGCTGCACATAAAAATGGACATACCTTTGATCTTGTCATCACCCCAAAATATGCTACCTCCATGTTCAATAATTCTGGTATCACCATATACAACTGTAACATATTGTTTTCATCTTTCCCTTTACTTTTCTTCACAAAACTCTACCCTTTTAAAATTTTTATTTATTATTTATTTTTGGTTTTTTGTTTTTGTTTTTTATTATAGCCTTTTATTTACAAGATATATGCATGGTTAATTTTTCAGCATTGACTATTGCAAAACCTTTTGTTCCAATTTTCCCCTCCTTCCCTCCACTCCCTCCCCCCAGATGGCAGGCATGTTAAATATGTTAAAGTATAAGTTAAATACAACATATGTATACAGGTCCATACAGTTATTTTGCTGTATAAAAAGAGTTGGACTTTGAAATAGTGTATAATTAACCTGTGACAGAAATCAAAAATGCAGGTGAACAAAAATAGAGGGATTGGGAATTCTATGTAGTGGTTCATAGTCATCTCCCAGAGTTCTTTTGCTGGGTGTGGCTGGTTCAATTCATTCCTGCTCTATTGGAACTGATGTGGTTCATCTCATTTTTGAAGAGGGCCATGTCCATCAGAATTGATCATCATACAGTATTGTTGTTGAAGTATATAATGATGTCCTGGTCCTGCTCAAAATCCTACCCTTTATCAGAATTATGATCTCTAATTCCTTAACTCTTCAGTTTTCTCCCAGGCCATCTCTTATATATTAGTCACTCTTTCCTCTTTTCCCCACCTTGGCCTCTTCATGGCCAATTCAAATTTATACAGGATTTCTCTCTTAAATCGTTTTGTTGATTATGCTCAGCCAAGCCTCAGCCTTGAGGTGATCACTCTCACCATTCATCCCCTTTTCTTCTATGCAAGTGTTTCTGAAGGAAAGTGAAGAAAATCAGGCAACTATTCTGATTGGATTTATCACAAATTAATGTTACACAACATAAACTGAGTCTTGAGCTACTGCTGCTAGACAATCTTGTTACACTTTATCAACTCACCATCCCATTTTCCAGTAACTCTTCCAAGCTTGTTCATCCCTCAAGTCTCCCATACCTCTCCTTTCCCTCTCTCTCTCGCCTGAGAATTTTCCTTCATATTTTACAGAAAATTGAAGCTATTTAGTGTGAATTCCTTCTTCTCCCCTTTTCTTCATTTCCTGTCACTCAGATGCCTTCTGCCCCTTTCTTCTCATTCACTGGTTTCACATGAGGCAGTGACTTTATTCTTTAACAAAGCTAACCCCTCTATCAGCTTAAGTGATTCTATTAACTTGCTCTCTCCTCCATCAGATTGCCCCTTCTATAAACCTTACTCCATCATTTATTTTCAATTTCTCCCTATCTACTGATTCATTCCCTGCTGCCTACAAATAAGCCCATGTCTCCTCTATCCTAAAAAAAACAAAAATAAAAGCAAAAACTCCCCTCAACATAACAACAACAACCACAAAAACAAAACCCTCTCACTTAATCGTTCCCTCCCATCTTAGTCTGTATCTCTTCTAACCTCTTATAGCTAAACTCCTGGCAAAGGTTGTCTATAATATATGCTTTCACTTTCTCTCCCCTCATCCTCTTTTTAACCTCTTACAAACCAGTTTCCAATCTTATCACTCCACTGAAATTGCTCTTTCCAAAGTTCCCAATGATCTCTTAATGACCAAATCCAGTGATCTTTCTTCAGTCCTCATTTTTGAATTCTCTACAAGCTCCAATCATTTGTTGATCAGAACTGTTGATCTCTTGATCAACCTCTTCTTGATTCTCTTTTTTCTAGGTTTTGGGGACACCATCACTCTTTCCTAGTTCTCTTCTGCTCTATTTTTGCCCCTCTTTTCCTATTGGTGAATTCTTCCTGGCACTTCTTTTTTGAAGACAAAGCCAGACTGACCTTGCTCCATTCCCCTTTCATCTCCTCTTTTAATTCTCAGAACTTCAATACCATGACTCTTCCTTCCTTCCCTGTTTCTCTTCTTTTTCTAGCCATTTCTGATCAGGAATGTAAACAGCTTGTGTGCCTTTATTTTTCCTGTATTAGTATCCCAAGTATTTAGCACAATGACATAGTGAGCATTCCCACTCACTGCATAGTGTATACAACTCAAGTTTTGTGTCAATTGCAAATTTGATGAACATTTAGCTGTCCTAAATTACTGAGATTGCCTGTTGTCTATACCTGTTTTCCTTGAAGGGTGAGGTGGGAGGGCACCCTCACTTGGATTGTGAGCAAGGCTTTATTGATTTTGAGCAATCTTCCTAATTTCCTGATTTGAGGAGATTGAGAAGCCACAAGTCGGAGTTGAGCTAGAGGCAGAAGCTGGAAGAGCTAAAAGACAAGCTGTAAGAGCTCTTGGAACCAAACTGGGAGAGAGGTCTCTAAGAAAACTAATCGGGCTCAAGGAAAAAGACAAGACTTGGAAGGAGAAAATAAACGTTTGGATTTTATCAGTTGGCTGCATTTGAGGTGATTATTGATCTGAACTGATACTAAGGCTGCCTCCAGAAAGCCTCCCCAAGAAACCTGCTCCCACAGAGAACCATTATATATTATAAAAAAGAAGAGAACACCACAGTTCAGTATAAGTCTAAGTTCCTTAGTCTGACCTTCAAAGCCATTTAGAATCTGACTCCAACATACTTATGTTGCTATAGGACATACTCTACAGAGATTTAATTTTGGTCTCCAAAACCAAATATAATTTTGGTTCCCACATGTAATAAATATATTTACTTTAGTTGTTCCTTAATTGAATCCAGAGGGTTCAAGTAAACAAAGGTTACTGCAGATGAAGGTGACATGGTGAAGGTGTTTCAAAGGTAAAGTTCTATTCTCAGGTGAGAATTGGTAAGGGTTAAATGAAGTACTTCCAGAGTTCACCATGTATAAACCTGATAAAGAACACAATGAGGAACCATGTACAATGTATACATATACATATATATATATATATATATATATATATATATATATATATATATACACACACACGTGTATATATATGTATATATATTATAGCAAAGGGTTGAACTCCCACATGGTCTCTATGCCAAGAGGACTAGGAAGCCCTTTTTCCTTTCATGAAGTTCTCATGAAATTTCCCCTTAAGGATATTTTTATTTTGGGCAGTCCCATTTACTACTGGATAGGACTGTAACAGCTCTGCAATCCCTATAGATTTTGTAATGATCCCAAGATTGCTCCCTGGGTAGATCATATCAATCTTGCTGCTCCTTTGGCTACAGCTATTGACTTTGGTTGTAAGCCAAATAACCTTTCTTTATTGGTAGTCTCAGCAGGGGTTAGCAGGAAGCAAGAGGAAGTACATGTCTCTGTATCTCTCTTTCTGCATCTCTGAATCTCTCTACATCTTTGTCTCTCTCTACTTCTCTCCGCATCCTTTGCCTATGGACTCAAAGCTGGTTATTTATATTTACTCTTCTCTGGGATTACCCCGTGCTTAGCCCACTCAGCACTGCGTAGATGGATCCACAGAAGGGAGACACTTGGAGTTAGTGCTATGTCCTAAGAAAAGATCTAACACCTGTAAGACACAACCTCCTGCCTCAGAAGCCAAGCCCCTTTTTACCTCCGGAGTCCACCCTACCAGCTGACATGGCATACATGGCATTCTCAGAAGGTAAGTCCCTAACATATCCCCCTTTCTGTTTAGCGGGGACCACTCATAAAACCAGCTTTGATATTAAAAATAGCTCACAATAAAATTAAAAGACGTATAAAAATATATCTACATATAAAACAGATTTAAAGTAGAAAAAGTAACAATACAAAGATGCAATAAAGGGGATGAGAAGGGAACTATGTTCGATCAGGTGTTGGTACCAGAGCTATAGAAGAATTTCCCCAAGTTTTCCACAAGGGGCCCACTTCAAGCAGTCAGACCCAGAATTAATCTGAGGCAAAGGGACAAAGGTCTCATCTTCTGGAACTGCTTCAGGCTGACAAGGAGAGCCCATCCAATGGGGTCCGGACTGAAGAGGGGAGATGAATGACTTTTAGGCAGCAGCAGGAGCATCTGGTACCGAATGTCAAGATCAGGTCTAAGGTGATTTCAGGTTGACCAAATGGTTGGTATGTCATGATTCAGTCTGGAATAATCAACTTTCCTTGTTTTTCCTTCTGAAATCCAGTGGCCTTGCTCATCAGGACCTTCAAGAAATACATATCCCGCCCCTCACCAAAGTACTAAGGTTGGATCTTGCCAATATCCTTCTTCATTTTCAAAGGACTTTTGAGTGCTCTCTGGCGCTTGAAGTCCTGTTTTCATAGGATCTAGTTTTCTATCCTGTTAGACTTTATCCACATCCACCCGTCTGGCTTTCTAACTTATATACTTGAACTACTTGCATAGCTATGTCACCAGGTATGATCATGGGCAAACATATACCTTGACCCTTTATGCATTCCTACCTTCCCGTCTCTCGTTGAACCTTCCCTTGGGGCCTGGCAATCCTTACTTGTAACCTCTCCCTTAGAGTCTACTGATTGCCAGCATGCCTAATCCCAGGCCTTCCAACGTCTCTGGCCACTGTCTCATTAAGCAGTGGTTCTTGTTCAACAGAGCACCCGGACACAGGAGCTTGTGAGCTCAAGTTTGGAAGACACTGGAGCCAATGTTCTCACATCTTTTTATCATCTCCTCAAGGGTTTCATCCTTATCTAAGGAGGACATGGCTTTCTGGCAATGGGCATTAATGTTCTCTCTAGCTACTTTCTGGATAAGAAGACCAGCTGCTTCTCCTTTACCTACTAACCTCTCAACAGCCACCTGTAGGTGAGCCACAAAATCAGGGAAAGGTTCATCTAGGCCTGTTTGCAAAGTTTTTTTGCTAAGTCTGAAAACAGAGTCATCCATTGCAGAGACTCCCTAGGTATAAAGCAGACTTTAGCAATAGTATTCCAATTCTTTGGTGTTAGTGTACTGCTGGAGGCTAAGAGAGCCAGAAGCAATTTCACATATAGAGATTCAACCCTGTAAGTGTTAACTGCCTCTTTCAATTCCTTAAATTTCTTCCACTCCAATGGGGCTCACTTTCTTTCCTGGGGGCCGTCAAACATGTCAAATCCTTGCTTCCTGGTTCCCTTTGTTTGCTGCCTTCTGTAACATACATCCTAATTCTGTCTGTAAATCTATCTACTTCCTGCTTCTTTCCCCACTGCCTCTTCCTGTGACATCATATCTACTTTTGGCTTGCTTTATCAGTTTTGGGGTCTTTTCTCCCTTCAGTGGACCAGCTGAACTCATGAAATCCCTGGCCAATCCTGTCCCTGTTTGGGCACCATTTGTAACTTCTCATTGAGGTTACTGATTGCCAGGGCCATACGTATCCATCTTCCCCAGACAGACATGAAGAAGAACCGATGTTAAGGTACCAAACAGCCTTTATTGGTAATCTCAGCAGGGGTTAGCAGGAAGCAAGAGCAGGTGTATGTATGTCTCTGTGTGTCTATCTCTGCATCTTTGCATCTCTCTACATCTCTGCCTCTCTCTACTTCTCTCCGCATCCTTCTCTTTGCCTATGGCAAAGCTGGCCATTTATATTTACTCTCCTGTGGGATTACCCCATGCCTATCCTACTCAGCACTGCATAGATGGATCCACAGAAGAGAGACACCTAAAGTGAGTGCTGCATAACACCTGTACGACACAACTTCTTGCCTCAGAGGCCAAGCCCCTTTTTACCTCCTGGGCCCACCCTACAGCTGACGTGACATACATGGCAATTCTCAGAAGGAAAGTTCCTAACACCTTTCCTCTTTTCCTTTCTTTGCCCATTAAGAAGGCAAGAAAAACACCTGTTATAGGTATGTATAGTTATGTAAAACAAATTTCTCCATTATCCATGTTCAAAAATTAAAAAAAAGAAAGGAAAAGAAAAAAAAAACTTCAATCTATACTCTGAATCTATCAGTTATCCTATAGAGGTGGACACCATGTTACATCATGAGTTTTTTTGGGTCTGTGGTGTGTCATTGTGTTGGTCAGAATCAGTAATGTTTCATAACTGATTATTGTTAGTATATTGCTGTTACTAAATAAATTCTTCTACTTTTGTTCACTTCACCTTCCATCAGTTTTTAGAAGTCTTCCCAAGTTTTTCTCAAGCCATACCCTTTCATAATTTCTTATGCTAACAGTAGTATTCCATCAAGTTCATATATCAAAAGTTGTTCCACCATTATCCAATTCGTAGGTACCCTTAATTTTCCAATTATTTGTCACCACTAAAAGAGCTCTCAGTAGTCAAATGGAAGCTATTTTGATATCACATACTTCCAATCCTTAGATCATCATGGTTAGAAATTGGCTCCCTAAAGTTTACATATGATCAGGGAATATTTGCATGTACTTGAAGGACTAAAACCAGACAGAGAATGTTTATACATTATGCTTTAAGGACTGGCACTCATAAACCCATCTGTCCAGGTATGCTAAATATACTTTGTTCCCTACCCTTGCCTTTTTTTAACTCCTTACAGAAAAGCTGACTTGAAAAAAAAAAGTTTAATTTTGATAGAAACAAAAAATTTCCTAAAATAAAAATGAGGGGCCCTAGGAGATGATTTGTTAATCATCATAAGAAGACAATTTCAAGGAGAGGCTGGATAATCATTTGTTGAGAATTTAGAAGTATTATTCAGAAGTAGCTGAAAATATACTCTCTTGGTTCTCTGAACTCATAACAGTAGTAATAAATAGGAATGGGATAAGCATAGGAACAGCAGCCCCAAACAATAACTTGTGAAGGATGGTAGAATGTATGGTAATAAGGAAGGAAGGGGAATTCTTGGGTGGTTGTTTGTATGCACAGGAAGGATGTTAGCCCTATGTAAGAGATTTCTTCAAAGGAGACATACTTAGAAGAAGTTGTGAAGGATGCAGCTTTTGCTGATTAGGCAACATCAATTTATCACAGTCCTTAGCCTAAGGGAGAAATAAAGCTGAAACACTCCCTCCTGGAGCTTTTCCCAGAGGAAAGGCTTTCTGGCAGGGATCAAAGAGACACACAAAAAAAAGAAAAATATTTGGGTAATCTCCAGGCTACTGCCATGCTGATATTTTGCTACCTTCTTTCTCTTCATAAAAATTCATTTTACTCTTTAAAAAATTTTATTATTTATTTTAAACATTCTTATCTTTCAAAATTTTGAGTTCCAATTTCTTTCCCTCCCTTGCATGCCTCTCCCACCTACTGAGAAGGCATGCAATATGACATCAGTTAAACATGTGAAATCAGGCAAAACATTTTCTTGTTAGCCATATTTTTTAAAATATAAGGAAAGTTAGAAAAGTTATAGTTCAGTTTTTTTCTTTTTGGAGGTGGATAGCATTTTTTCATCATGAGTCCTTTGGAACTGTTTTGAATTAATGTGTTGATCAGAGTGGCCAAGTCTTTCACAGTTGATCATCATTACAACATTGCTTTTACTGTGCACAGTTATCTCCTGGTTCTTCTCAGTTTACTTTGCTTCAGTTCATATAAGTTTTCCCAGGTTTTTCTTAAACTATTCCCTTCATCATTTCTTAGAGCACAATAGTATTTCATCACAATCATATGCAATAACTTTTTTAGCCATTCCCTAATTGATAACTATCCCCTTATTTTCCAGTTCTTTGCCACCACACATTAAAAAAAGCTACTGTAAGTATTTTTTATACATATAGATCCTTTTCCTTTTTCTTTGATTTTTTGAGATGCAGACCTAGTAGTGATATTGCTGCATCAAAAGTATACACAGTTTTATAACCCTTTGGGCATGGCTTCAAATTCTTCTAGTTCAATACCACACCAATGATTCATTAGTGATTATATATTTTTCCCCATCCCCTATAGGATTTGTCATTTTTGATAGGTGTGAGATAATATTTCAGAGTTTTGTTATTTAATGTTTTGATTTGCATTTCTCTAATCAATAGAATTGTACAGGACTCATCAGCAGCCACAATAAAAGACCATAGGTCCTAGAATCACATATACCAAAAAAAAAAAAAAAAAAAAAAACAACCAAAAAAAAAACTAGCCTTGAGGTCAAAAATATCATGTGCAGTAAAATTATCTATAATATTTAATGGAAAAAATGGATATCTGTTGAATTTCCAGATTACCAGGGTTAGGAAATAAGAGATAAAACTACCCTACAACAAGAATCAGGAGTAGAATTTACTAGGAAAAAAATAGGGCTAGTAATCATTGATCTTAGACAAAATCAAAATTAAAAATTCAATCAAGAGTCAAATCTACATTATATGGCAATCATATTGTTTTAGATGCATGTTTACATATGAGTATATGTGAGGATGTATGTGGGTCTATGCATGTGTATATAGACATATGTATATATGTGTGGGTCTGTGGAGGTGTGAATATTGTGTGTGTGAATATATGTGTGTGTGTGTGTGTGTGTGTGTGTGTACACACACGTTTATTGTAGTCTGCTTAGGGGAAGTCGGGGGATGAAAGTGGGAAAAAGAATAAAGTAAAAAGTACTCAGTAGAGAACAAAAGAACAAGGAAGCAAAGATGGACACATATATATGCTTTCTCGAAATGGAAATTTATTGTTATATATTTTGAATCCTTCCTGATGTTCTGCTGGGCACATGACAATGTTTTATTTTCCTTTTCTGTGTTTCTTATTTTGTATTTAGTTCAATAATTTTTTTTAAAAGAACAAAGATATGAAATAAAACTGTGAATGAAATGAAAAAAATTTCTCAGATCTGCTCACTTTCCATTTTGTGCAAGTGTTTTTATGCCTTTCTAATATCATTGAGCTCAATGATTCCACTTGAAATTTCTTTCAAGTGGTGAATGATACACTTTTTCTATTTTTATTTTACTCTCTTGTTTTTTAAAACAACAAAAAAAAATTCCATCATAAAAATTTACCACAACTTGTACAGCCACTCCTCACTTGATGAAGATCCCTGAAATTTCTAATTCTTTACCATTACAAGGAGAGATGCTATAAACATCCCATTCACATTCAAGGTTATTACTTTTTGTGAATTTCTCTCCATCTTATTTTTACTATTTGCTTTTCTTATTCTCTTTTTTATTCTATCCTTGCTACCTTATCTTCTCTATCTATTCACTCCTTAAAGAGTTCCCCCTACTTTTCCAATCCTATTCCACACATTCTTCCAAATGTCTCTCTCACCTTTCCAAATCCTTACCTTCTGACCCCTCTAAAAATCCCTCCCCTCCTTGTTCCTGTTTCCTTATCTTTCAACATGTCCAGAAGACTTCTACACCCTTCCAGATGTACACATTGTTTAACTCTTCAATCCCAGTGAGAGTAAGGTTCCAACATTACCAACTCTCCATTTCAATCTGCTTCCTCTATATTAATTTCTTTCATGTCCCATTTTATAATATAATTGCTCCATTTTACCTTTTTTTTTTTACCCAATTTTGTTTTTTTTAGATAATCCTATCATACACAACTCAGTCCCAATCTTTCTTTCAAACTATCTTAGCAATGATGACAGTTTTAGGAATACTTATAATATTTTCATATATATAATAAGTAAACAGTTTAACTTCCAATAGTGACTTAAAATTAATCTTTGACAATTTCCTTATATTTCTTCTGGATTGTTTATATCAAATTTTCCATTGTGTTTTGGTCTTTTTGTTACAAATACCTGAAAGTCTTTCATTTCATCAAATATTCATTATTTTTCATTCAGTATCATACTTAACTTTGTGGGTAAGTTATTCTTGGATGTAACCCCAGTTCTTTTGCTCTTCAAAATGTAATGTTTCAAGATTTACAGTCTTTTAGAGTAGAAGGTCTTGGGAAATTCTGAGTGTATATCCACAGCATTTAAATTTTTCATTGTTTTTGTTTGCAATATTTTCCTTGTACCCTGGGAGTTTTGAAACTTCACTATGATGTTCCTATAAGTTTTCCTCTTGGAATTTCTTTCAAATGGTGAATGGTAGATTTTTTTTCTATTTCTATTTAACTCTCTTGTTCTAGAACTCCAAGGTAATTTTCCCTAATATTTCTTGTAATACTGTATCCAGATTATATAATATCCATTATATTGATCATGGTCCAATAATTCTTTTATTGCCTCTTTTCAATCTGTTCTCGTGATATTTCAGATTCTCTTTTATTGTTGTCTAGTTTTATCATTTCTTAGTGTCTATATTGTCATTCAATTCCTCTTGCCCAATTCTAGTTTTCAAGGAGTTATTTCCTTAAGATTTTGTGTCTCTTTTTCCAATTAGTTAACTTTTCATAATTTTCTTGGATTGCTTTTATTTTTTACACTATATTTTCCTTGATCTCTCTTATTTGATTTTTGTGTTTCTTTTCCAGTTCTTTCAAGAACTCTTTTTGGGTTTGTGACTATTTGATGCTACTTTTTGGTGTAGCAGTGGCTTTTTATTTTTAAACCTTACTATCTTACTCTGAATATGAATTCAGGTCTTCATTTACATCAAAGTAGTGTTCTAAGGATTCTTTTTTCTTTGCTTTCTTATTTTTTAAATTTTGTTTTATTACATTTTTAATAGTTGATATAATCAGGTTTTAATCCCAAATTTTGGGTAATGTTGTCTTGGGTCTCAGGTCCTCCTTACTGAATTGTGTCCAGAGGCTCAACCTCAAGGACCCTTTTTCTCTTTTAAGTCAATGTTAGGGCCCCCAGATTCACTGTTCTGAAAATATTTTTGCTTTCTGAAGTACCAATATTGCACTCTTTGGGTGTCCATAGCATAGGATCACTTCCAAATAGCATTGCTAGACCTGGTCTCCAGAAGCCAGAGTGAGAGGGTGGGGGGGAGAGGGAATGTTTAGGGGAGTGTTCCTTCATTCTTTCTCCACTCCACTGTTTGTTGTTCCTTAGATGAAGTTTGTGAGGTAAAAGCTTATGGCGTGAAAGTTCCTAAAGTTGTCAGGTGAAACTTTGTGAGGTGAAATTTCTTGAAGTCTATTTTTCTTCCTGACAGAGCTGCCAGGTTGTTTGTTGTCAGGATCAATTGTTTGGTGATTTAGTGAAATCAGTCTGGAGGTGTCTATATTTCACTCAGACCAAACCATAGCTCCTGGAGGAACAATCTTTTCTGAGGCCCTCTCAAGACATTTTAGGAGAATAATTGCTTTACTCCTTTATTTTTTGCTCCTCTACATTTATTTCATGCCAGTTTTCTGTCTGTTTCTGGAGGAAACCTGGAGAGCCTAGAAATTTCTGACTTACTCAAACATTTTCCTAAAATGCTCATTTTTTTCTTTTTGTGATCATTCCAAGTTAATTGACTCATACCTACCCCTTCTATCTATGAAAACTTCATTTAACTGCTGTAATTATATAAAGTTCTAAGGAGTTACATGTATCTTTTTTCCATATGAGAATTTTAAACAGTTTAACTTTATTAAGTTCCTTATGATTACTCTTTCATGTTTACCTTTTAAGTTTCTCTTGAGCCCTGTGTTTGTCAAATTTTCTGTTCAGCTCTGGTCTTTTCATCATGAATGTTTCAGTTTCTATTTCATTGAATAGCCATTTTTTCCCTTGCAGGATTATACTCAGCTTTGGCTAAGTAGGTTATTCTTGGTTGAAAATCCAGCTCTTTAACTATTTGGAATATAATCTACAACTTTTAGCCTTTTAATAAAGAAGCTATTAAATCTTGTGTGATGCTGACTGTGGATCCTTAGTATTTGAATGGTTTCTTTCTAGTTGCTTGTAATAGTGTCTACTTAATCCAGGAGTTTTAAAACTTAACTATAATGTACATGTGAATTGGGATCTCTTTCAGGGGGATAATCAGTGTATTTTTTCAAGGTCTATTTCAGTCTTTAATTCTAAAATTTCAGGGCAAGTTCTTTTAATAATTTATTGAAATATAGAATTCAGACTCTTTTTTTTTTTTGATCATGAGTTTCAGGTAGTCCAACAATTCTCATATTATCTCTCCTCATTCTTTTTTCCAGGTCAGTTGTTTTTCTAATGAGATATTTCTTGTTCTCTTCTATTTTTTTCAATTTTTGGTTATTTCTTAAGTTTCCCCTTGCCTTTTTTTTTTTTTTTTTGCAGTTTCATATGTAATCATTTTTAAAAGTCATTTTTTATTTGACGTTTTGAATTCCATCAAACTTTAATAAAATTTAATAAATTTAATAAAATAAGTCAGCTTGTTAAAAATGCTTCCAATGAATCCATGGCAAATTTACAAAAATAAAAAAGAAATTCATAATATGATATATCTCGGCATAATTTAAAGCACATGGACTGATTCCTATGAAAATGAACCATCTTATCACTATTCTCAAAAACATTCAACCCCAATGAGCTTTTTCCAAATGATGTCCTAACTCTTGATGGACAATTAGCTTTTCCCAACGATACTCTGCTAGTCTAAAATGTATTCAAGATGCACAATCTAATTGTTCTTTTCTGGTTGTAGGAGTAAAAAGCATCATTTTTCAGTTACTTAAAATAATTTTAAAATTAATATGCAAGTTTGAAATGACTGAATAAGAACATGTGTGTATGTAGGTGTATATATATGTGTGTGTGATTAGAATCATGCTTTCATTGGTGTGAGGGCTTTCTCAATGAGGAACTTTCTCTACTATTGTGGACTGATAACAAAATTCTGGTGTAAATTGGAAAAAAAAAACATTTTCTGGAAATTCTTATTGGACTTGGGTCCAAATACCATTTTCTTTGAGGTTTTGTTTGTTTTTTCTGAGTTTATATTTTGGTCTTTCTTGTCATCATATTAGCTTCTTATGGTCACATTCTTTGTTTTTAGTTTATTTTTCTAGCCTATTTCTTAACTTTGAACTTTTGGTGGAAAGTTAGTGTCCCAAACTTAAGGCTTTTTTTGTACTGCTGATTTTAGAGATAGTTCTAGAGGTCTGAAAAAAATACTTTCAAGATAGTGTGATTTTGGGAGAAGTGTGGTGACTCCTTTTCTGTCCTCTGTTCTTTACTCAGGAAAAGTCCCTGCATTCCTGCAGCCCCAAGCACTAGTGTTTCTCTTGAGTCTAGGTCTAGGACCTCTGTTCCCTTGTGATTGACTACTAGACCTCCTCTTCACCATGAAACTGTGACTTATAACTGTGTATAGGCAATTGAGTTGCCAATCACCACCAACAATATTTAGTATAGATATTCCCCCTCTCTGACCAGTTTTCCAACCCCTTACCGTCACTGGGCTGTATGCTCTGGAAGCTGCTGCTGCTGTGATGGTTATGGTTGCTGTTGCTGCTTCCAACTTTAAGTGTTCCAGAGAGGTCTCCACTTCAATGTGAGAGTTTTCCTACTGACTTCCTAAATTGTCTTAGCCCAGAAAAAAATCTTACTCTGACCTTTTGCTGACTCTGCTACTTCAAAATTTGATTTGAGACATTTTTAAAAGTTTTTTGGAGAGGAACGTTGCTAATTCAGCTGGGTTGCTGCCTTTAATTCATCATGTTCTGCCTCTTACTATACTCCTCAATGAGTCCTTTAACAAGTATTTAGTAAAGTATTGCTATGTGGCAGGCATTTTGTTAATTATTGAGGATATAAAGAAAGGCAAAAATAGTTTCTGTTCTCAAGGAGCTTACATTATTATGAAACAAAGTAAATAACAAGGTGCATACAAGATATAAAGAGAGCCAATAGATGATAATCTAAGAGGGAAAGTATTGGCAGGGAGAGGACTGGGACAAATCTATTGCAAAAGGCAGCATTTGAATGTATACTTGAATGAAGTCTAAGAGGTAGAAGAGGATAATTAAGAGTTAGAAATAAGGGAGTAGAACATTTCAGGCCTAGTGGACATTAATGGATGAAACAGAAACTCAATTGACCAAGGAGCTAATTGTCCTTTTCAGCCATTAGCATTTCAGTTCTTAGTTTGTGTGTGTATGCATATGCATATACACATTTTATATATATAACTTTAAATAAATACACATAAGTATTTAGAGTTCTAGGCCTCAAGACAGGAATATTTGAATTTCAAATCTGGTTTCGGGAACTTAGTGTGATCATAGGCAAGTCACTTAACCCTATTTGCCTCAATTTCTCCATCTGCAAAATGAGCTAGAGAAGGAAATGATAAACTACTTCAGCATCATTGCCAAGAAAAACCCAAATGGGGTCACAAAGAGTTTGGACGGACAACTTTTTCTATAATTCTTAGCTTTAGAAAGTTGCTTAACCCTTAAAAGTTGATAAGATCATCAATTGCAGACATGAAGAAAATAAAAAGAAAATGACTGAGGAAGGAGTTTTAGAGCACACCAACAGGTAGAGAATGTGTCCTGAATTTTGATCTGGCAAAGGAGATTGAGAAGTAGATACAGTCGAGAATAATTAAATTTAAGTCATGTCTCTAGCACACAATTGCTGTGTGATAATGGGCAAGTAACAAACTCTCAGTGTTCTAGTCAGCTCTCTGAGATTATGTTATAGCTAAATTGCTCATTTACATTCATTGGAGGGAATTTCTATATTAGGAATTCTCTACACTTAAGAAATCTGGACTAAACCAAATATTGTTGCATCTATGCATGTATGTATTTATATATGTACCACTGTATTTATCCATTAACCTATTTATCTATAGATCTATCATCTACTTCTTCTTGTTGTTCATCCTTTGTTCTTGAAGAGAATGAATGGCATGTGATGTCTTGACTTGCTTGTGAATTTGATTTAAGTGAGTCAGAGCAGCACAAAGTTAATAGTGTCATTCTCTCCTCCAATACTGTTATATACCAGTGTTTAGATAAAAGTCAAGATGACTAGTGATAGCCTGGGGTGCAGGAAGTGACCTTGGCCTTTCTAAATCCAGGTCTTTCCCAGGTCTCAGTTTATCTAAGGCAATACCCAATATATATGTATGTATATAGTATAAATGCACACATGAATGCACAATATGTCTTTGGGAATTACTTTTAAAGTAGCCGTGTGTACAGCCATGAATAAGACATTATTAGGTAAAAAATATTCAGACAAATGTAGGATCTAGAAACTTCCAGTTGGACAGAGGAATAGGCAAGGAATGCCTAGGGAACCTGGGAAAGTGGGGAAAAAAGAAAAAAAAATGAATAATAGAGGGAGGAACAGCAAGAACCCACAAAAGGGAGAAAAAAAGAAGAGAAAGAATAGAGAATAGTAAGGGAAGCTGTACACAAGCAGGGAGACTTTCAGGATTACAGGTTCATAGTTTTAGAAGGGATGTCATAAGTCATCTGGTAGAAGCTATTCATTTTAGAGATGAGACCCAGAGTCACACAGGTATTAAGTAGTTGAGTCAGGATTTAAACTCAGAACTTCTTGTCTCCAAATCTAGAACTCATGATTTATGTATTTGTCCTTTCCATGTATATCTGGAGGTGGTACTATAAATGTGAGTATAAACAATAAAGTCGGAGATGCTTCACAAAGTTAAATCAAAATACATCTAAGACATAGTCAATATATCAATAAGACTTTTTACTACTGTGGCACACACTCATCTCACTCCCAACCCCTCCCACACTCACACAAACATATTTAAATCCAGTAACCTGTCTCTATCATATTTTTAAACTCTGCAAACTAGGAATATCTGAACTGAGAAATAAAATTTTAATTTTAAAAAGCTAAATTAAAAATCCAACTTTAATATGGTTTTTAACTCTTCTGTTTAGACTTTGACCTGGCACCTTTGTTTTGGGGATTAGCCAAACAGGATACCTTTTCACTTTGATCAGTCATCTGGGCCAGAGCAACCTTGTCTGAATTCTTTTCAGGCTGTTCTACTTCACCAGAGCCTGAACACTGCACGGAGGAAAGGAATGAACTGAACAAATTCTGGATAAAAGACAATGATTTCTTAAGTGGAATATGGATACTTATTTCAGTCTGGCCATGTCAGAAATCCATCAGAAGATTTGTACATACTCCAATTCTTCCCTTCTCTTATTAGCAAAGACCTGTCTTAAAAAGATCTGAATGAGTATGGAAAATAAAAAAGAATTCATCAGTAATTTAAAAATAAACCCTATAGTTACTAAACGTTTAGCAATGGATATTACATTTCATTTGTTTTTTATTTTGGCATGATTATGTTAATACTTTGCTGTATTTAAGTTGTATATGTAATTAATGGAGATATTCCAGGAGAGTTCCCTGTCATTTCCTCCTCCTCCTCACTTCATATCCCTTGGACATTATCCACTACTGTTCTCTTCATCGAAGAGGTTTATAAGGGTGACCCTCTGATATCCTTAATGTCATTGCCTCCATTATCATCCCCATTCTCTCTCATCTTCAATTTCTTTGTATCTACCTTTCCCCACTACCTATAAACAAACATGCCCAATTCTCCCTTGTCCCTATAAATTCTCATTAATTTCTACATTTTACATTGACTTTCATTTTGTATTTCTAACTTTCTCAAAAAAAAATCCTGAAAATACTATGTGTATTCCATTTTCACTCTTCTCATCCTCCTCTCAGTCTTCTGTATTTTGACATCTTAACTTATCATTCAATTGAAACTGTTCTCTGAATCATGAAACTGAAGGTATTTTCTCAAAAGAATAGGCATTTTAAATCCCACGCATACTTCATTCCACTCACACAGACCACAAATAATTATAAAATATTCATCTCCTTATAAGCAATCCAATAATGAGTTTCCCCAATAGCTAGAAAGTGCTTATCCTACAGACATGCTGTATTATGCCAAAGTCATATTCAAAGCTTTCCAGCTTGATAGAATCGACCATTGGCCAATTCTGATAACTTCATTGTTATCCATGCAATGAGGCATCTGTATTGGGAGACAACTTACTGAAAGAAATTGACAGAATGGATACAGGGTGGTGGAAGGAAACCTGTCAAATATTGCCATGAATTGAAGTTCCTCCCTAACAAAACAGATAAATCTTAACTCCTGTTTGATATTGGAAGGCAATAATAAGAATAATCATGATAGGTGACATTTACATAGCACTTTGACAGTGCAGACATTTTCTTCAGAAGTACCAGCAGGCTGAACTCTTTTTAAAGACATTTGTTCCAGGTGTAGTGAAAATACAGGCACACAAATAGCAGTTCAGTGGTAAATAGAGTGGGAGCATGGCAGGCTCTTTGTCTGTACATGAAATTATATTCTTTGAAAAGTCCAGGAACAATTTAAAGCATATTCTATGCTTTTTGAAACTGGTTCCTTCATGTATCTGAATCCTGATTTGCACAAGATTTAAAATGTCCATTTTTTTGAGAAAAGACCATCAATTTCATGATCTAGAGTTTATTGACAGCTTTAGAGAGAGCAATTTCAATTGAATGATGAGGTCAGATGCCAGACTGCAGAAGGCTGAGATAAAGGTGAGAGGAATGGAAATGGATTGTAGATAGTTTGTTCTGACAAAGGGTCCATAGTTTTCACCAGAGCACCAAAAGGCCCATGGAACTAAAAAGACTGAGAATCTCTGTCACAAACCTGTCAGCTAAACTTGGGGATGATCTCTGCTGTTCTTTGTTTTATCTTTAGTAGGCATTTCTTACTAGGCAAATGAGCAGTCTGAGGAGTGCAGCAAACTCTCAATCCAGTGACCCCTAGCCTCAGCAAAACCACCAGTGAGCCTTGACCACATTGCTGACCATCAGTAAGAGCTTATCCTAAGGATGGCTGACAGGAAGACCTTGTCCCTGGGGCTTACCAGCAGAGAAACTCTATTTCTATAGCAACTCAGCAGCAGGGTCTCATTTTTGGAATAGGCCAGCAGCTAAATCCCACACTCAGAGCAAGCCAATGGGGAGGCCTACTCTCCAGTACAAACCAAAAGGGAAAGCAACAGCTAAGTCCTGAAGCCCAGTGAAAGCCAGAAGTAAGTCAGAGAGCCCCAGCACAAAAAAGATTGAGACAATGTAGGACCAACTCTCACACAAAAACACCAAGTCACAAAAAAGGCAGAAAAAAATGAGCAAAAACCAAAAAGAGATTGACTATAGAATGTTACTATAGGTCATAGGAAGCTCAAGATATAAACTCATAATAAGATACTCATTTCAAAATAATTACATGTGAAATCTCAAAGAAAAATGTAACTTGGTCTCAGTCCCAAAACGAATTTCTCAAAGGTTTAAAAAAACAAATTAGAAAAATAGAAAAAAAATTAGGGAAAGAAAAGAGAATAACGTAAGAGAATCATGAAAAAAAGAGTCAATAATAGGAATAGATCCACAAAAAATTTACTGTGGAAAATAACTCCCTAAAAATAGAATTAGTCAAATAGAGAAAAAAAATATATAGGCTGACTGAAGAAAATAATTCCTTAAAAATTCTAATTGAACATTCTTTGAGACATCAAAATACAATAAAATGAAATAAAAAATGTAAAAAACAATAGAAGAAATGTAAAATTTCTCTAACCTACAAAATAGATCCAGGAGGCATAATGAAAGAATTATTGACTACCTGAAATCCACAATCAAAAATAAAATAATAAATTTTTAAAAGCCTAGGAATCATCTTTTAGGAAATTATGAAAGAAAACTGCCTTCTTTTATTAGAACCAAAGAGCAAAATAGAAATTGAAAGAATACACCAACCACTGCTTGAAAGAGATCCCAAAATGAAAAATTCCCAAATTCCAGAGCTCACAGATCAAGGAGAAAGTATTGAAAATAGCCAAAAAGAAACACTTCAAATATTGTGCAATTGTAGTTAGAATTACACAGGATTCAGTACCTTACACATTAAAGAACCAAAAGGCTTAGAATATAATATACTGAAGGCAAAGGAGTTAGGATTATAACCAAGAATCACCAACCCAACAAAATCGAATGTAGTCTTTCAGGGGGAAAATGGACTTTTCAAATTGAATACTTTTTGAAATTTTTCCCCAATCACATGTGAAATAATTTTAAACATTTTTTAAAACTTTGAATTCCAAATTCTCTTTCTTCCTTCCATCTCATCCCCTTCCCATAGAGAAGTCATACTAAATATTTCCATAAAAGTCATGTTGTGAGAGAAAACAGATGTCCCATCAAAACAAAATAAAACAAAAAAACCTAAAGAAAAAGAAAGTTTAAAAAAACCCCAAAATGTTTCAATCTACATTCAAAAACAATTGTTTTTTTTTTTTTTTTCTGTGTGGATGGCATTTTAAAAAAAATTTTAATATCTTTTTATTGATAGAACGCATGCCAGGGTAATTTTTTACAGCATTATCCCTTGCACTCACTTCTGTTCTGATTTTTCCCCTCCCTCCCTCCACCCTCTCCCCCAGATGGCAAGCAGTCCTTTACATGTTGAATAGGTTATAGTATATCCTGGATACAATATATTTGTTCAGAACCGGACAGTTTTCTTGTTGTACAGGGAGAATTGAATTCAGAAGGTATAAATAACCTGGGAAGAAAAACAAAAATGCAAGCAGTTTATATTCATTTCCCAGTGTTCTTTCTCTGGGTGTAGCTGCTTCTGTCCATCTTTGATCAAGTAAGGCTCTCTTTATCGAAGAGATCCACTTCTGGATGGCATTTTTTATCTAAGTCCTTCAGAGTTGTGTTGGATTATTGTATTACCGAGAACAGCAAAGTCGTTCCTGCTTACAATACAGCTGTTACTTTGTAAACAATGGATTTCATTTTACATGAGCTCATGGAAGTCTTTTCAGGTTTTTATGAGAGCATCCTGCTCATCATTTCTTATAGTACAATGGTATTTCATCATAATCACACACAGATTGTGCAGCCATTCCCCAATTAATGGGGTTTATCTCACTTTCTAATTCTTTGCCCTGAGAAAAGAGCTGTTGTAAATATTTTTGTACACATAAAAAGAATTTTTTTTTTGTTTATCTCTTTTGGAATACATCCTAGTAGTGGCATTGTTAAGTCAAAGAGTATGCATAGTTTTATAGCCCTTTGGGCATAGTTCCAAATTGCTCTACAGAGTGATTAAATCAGTTTATAAATTCCACCAAAAATACAGTAATGTCTCATTTTTCCCACATTCCCTCCAACATATATCATTTTCCTTTTCTGGCCTATTAGCCAATCTAAGAGGTATGAGATAGTACCTCAGAATTGTTTTTATTTGCATTTTTCCAATCAATAGTTAATTAGAATATTTTTCATATGACTATAAATAGTTACTTCATCCAAAAATTGTTCATATCTTTTTCATCATTTATTAATTGGACAATGACTTTTTTTTTTTATAAATTTGACTCAGTTCCCTATATGTTTGAGAAATGAGACCTTTATCAGAGAAACTTGCTTTAAAATTCTTTTCAAAATTATTTTTGCTAACTGCACTACTCTCAGTTTATTCTATTCTCTCTCTCCTTTCATCCTGTCCCTCCTCAAAAGTATTTTGCTGTTGACTAGACTCTCTCCCCCAGTATGCCTCATTTTTTATCACCTTCCCTTCTCATATCCCATTCCCCTTCTACTTTTCTGCAGGGTAAGATATATTTCTATACCCAGTTGAATGTTATATTATTCCCTCTTTGAGCCAATTCTGATGAGGGTACAGTTCAATTACTAATTCTTTTCTCCCTCTTTCCCTCTCCACTGTAAAAGCTTTTTCTTGTCTCTTCTATAGCAGATAATTTACACTATTCTACCATTCTCTTTCCTTTTCTCCCAATACATTCCACACTTACTCCTTAATTGTCTTTCTTTGTTGTTGTTGTTGTTGTTTTTAGATATTTATCCCTTCATGTTCAACCACCTCTGCTGTCTATCTATAAAATATCATCCTTCTCCCTAAAAGTATAAACTGATTAACTTTATTAAGTCCCTTATGATTTCCCTTTTCTTATTACTCTCTTATCCTTCTCCTAAGTCCTGTATTTGAAAGCCACATTTTCTCTTCAACTCTGGTCTTTTCATCATGAATACTTGAAAGTCCTCTATTTCATTGAATATCCCCCAAAATGGATATTTAATGAAATAGAGGACTTTTAAGCATTTCTAATTAAAAGACAAGAGGAGAATAAAAAAAAATGACTTCCAAATACAAGTTTCAAGGGAAATATTAAAAAACAAGAAACAAGAAAGAGAAAACATGATAAACTTAACAAGGTTTAACTATTTATATTTCTTTATGATAAGATATTATTTGTTATTTTTAACCACTTTATTAAAAGCAATTAGAAGGAGTACATGTAGACAAAAAAATATGGATCTAAGGCTACTTTGATGGGAAAATAACTCAAAAAACAAAATAAATGGGTGAGAAAGTAACCTACATTGAAAGAGGAAGGAGGAAAGAGATTGAAGGGGGGAGGGGTAAATTAAACTACATAAAAGAGTCATGAAAAATCTGTTATAATGGAGGAGAAGATATGGATGAGGTGGAGTGGCAGGCAAAGCTTAAACCTAACTCACATCAAAATTGGCTCAAAGAAAAAATAAAATACATACTTATTTGGATGTAGAAATGTATCTTACCCTATAAGGAAATAAAAAGAAAAAAGTATAATAGAAGAAGATAGGGGGACTGATAAAAGGGAGACTATATTGGGAAAGGCAGTGATCAGAAGTAAAATTTGTGAGGAGAGTGGGAAAGGGGGAATAAGAGAGAGCAAGGGATAAACATAAAGAGCATGGAGGAACATACATGTTATTTTTCATTTTCTTTCATTTTCTTCTTTTATTCAAATCTTGTACGAAATAATTAATAGAGAAATGTTCTTCATAATTGCATATGTATGACCTATAGATATAGGTTATATCTATATTGCTTACCATTCCAGAAAGAGGGGAGGACAGGGAGGAATAGAATTTGGAATTCAAATAACATTAAAATTTTTAAAAAGTATTTATCCCCATAGAGTTGGAATTTAACTGATCCTGCATACACACCATAGATTCCTTCCTTTCCCACAGATCTGAGAGGCAAACTATCCTTTCTTCCTCTACTTTGCTTATAGTATCACTATGTCTAAAACATGAACCTATTTCAATCTTATCTTGGTATAGGGTGTTAGGAGTTGATCATTGCTTAGTTTCTGCCATACTGTTTTCCCTTTTCCCAGCAATTTTTGTCAGATAGTGAGTTCTTATGCCAAAAGCTAGGGTCTTTGGGTTTATCAAATACTAGATTACTATAGTCATTGCCTGTAGTCTTGTGAACCTAACCTGTTCCATTGATTGACTACTCTATTTCTTAGCTAGTACCAACTATCTTTGATCGTTGCTGCTTTATAATGTAGTTTTAGGTCTGGTACAGCTAGGCCCCCTTCATTTGCATTTTTTTCATTAATTCCTTTGAAATTCCTGACCTTTTGTTTTTCCAGATGAACTTGGTTATTATTTTTTCTTAGCTCTGAAAGTAATTTCTTGGCAATTTAATTGGTATGATACTGAAAAAGTGGAATAATTTAGGTAGAATTGTCATTTTTATTATATTAGCTTGGCCTATCCAAGAATACTTGATATTCTTTCAATTGTTTAGATCTGAACTTTATGTGGAAAGTATTTTGTAATTGTGTTCATATAGTTTCTGACTTTGTCTTGGCATGTAGGCTCCCAAATATTTTATATTATCTACAGTTATTTTAAATCTACCCAAAATTTCTAGTTTATTTTCCAATACATGGTAAGCATGACATCCTTCCCACTTTCCATAATATAACAATAATAATCATAACTAGCATTTGTATAGTACTCAATATTGCTAATTAGATATACTAAGCACTTTACAAATATTATTGCATTTAATCCTCACAACAACTTTGGGAGGTAGGTGCTATTTGTAGAGGGCCACAGACAATAGGGGAACTCTGGGTGAGGTATAAGACTCTTCAGCCCAGAGGGAACCTGCTGACAACATCTGGTTCAGCTCTCCTCTCTCCTTGGGGCATCTCAGCTTCCTGTGACAATCTGAGTTTTATTTGAAGTAGATACTTGTAGCAAAGAAGCATCAACATAATAATAGCAAGGTGCTTATATGGTCCTGCAGGCTCAGCATTCTTTAGCATGCTTAGTATTATAGTTAGCACACGCGCAGTGTGTGCTGTAGTGATGTAATTGTATTAAAGTATTTTAAGGCTGAGAGAACTTGAATAAATGGACTCCATGCTTGACCATCCACATGGGTTCCTACCTTTTCACTCCTCTCCCAAGATCAAGGACTCTGGCTGATACCTAGATCCTCCAGAGAGCTAGTCTGGGTGATACACTATTATTCTCTTTATTATACATTTGGAGAAAGTGAGATAGATAGACACTTGATCAATGTTATAGAGCTACTAACTGTCTGAGGCCTTCCTGATTCCAAGCTCAGCATTCTACCCATTGGACTTAAATATTAATTTTTTTCACTAGTTTGTCCTTGAGTATATTTCCAGTAATAGTCTCAGCATAACCAAGTAAGAAAATTCTTCTAGATCCCAATTCTCAGAGGAAGGAAGTATATTCACATGGATTGTCTAACCTCCATATAAGCTTTGTGGCTTTGGGGAGGCTATTACTGAGGCTTCTTCACTAATTCAATGGTCTACAAAATATATATTTAATTCATGAATTAAAACTGTTTAAATAAAGTGGTACTTCACCCCATATTTCCCCTAGATTAGCAGAATACATGGTAGCTGAGGCTCAACAAATATTTCAGTTTAAATCATGCTGAAGTAATATCACTGAAGTCAGAGTAACTTTAAATAAAATCCAGTCTTGCTTAAATACATAACTATACCAAGAGATTGCCAACAAAATCAAAGAAGCAATCATCAAAAAGGCTAGGAAGTAGGCAAACCAACAATTCAATAGACATACAACTTCCTTCAAAGTCCTGGCATATCACCTTTGGCCAGTTTTGGAATTCTCTATTTTCTTCTTTTAAGAACAAAAGAATTTTGGATTCTTTTTGAGTAATGCCTCCCACTAATCAAACTCAATAAACACATTCATATTTTCATTAAGTTTTAAAACTTCTATCACCTACAAAACTTCATCCTGCCCAAAATACTGAGCCAACACTTATAATTCTCTGACCTCTTTAATTAAGGTACTATAGGGTCCCAACAGCTGTTTTGAATGGATTTTGCCACACACACACATTTTTCTCTCCCACTGGCAATATTCAACATTACAAAATTCAAAGTGGTAGTGAAAAGGAGGGCCTAGGAAAAAACCAAAGCATCCAAAATAAGTGAATTGGCTTTATAGCTCATTGCTTGTTCAACTTCAGAAATCCAAATGTTTCTAGCAAGAAGATCTAATCAGACTGGTTGGGTTTTTTTTTTTTTTTTGAACCTTCAACTACAGTTTTTAGTAAATCCTTAAAAGAATATGTTTGACAAATTGCTTCAACAGAACAGAATTTTTTTCCTAAATGTTTTGGTTCCAAAAGGGCTTACTTAGTTTATACTCTGGAAAACTCTAGTTCAATATTTCATTAACATTCACCTGCTTGAAAATTCTTTCAAATCATGGGGGAGTGATTACTCAAGCATGAACTATGGACCATTGTGGGAGAAGAGAAAGGGTTTCATATGCTAATCTAGATGGCAAGTGTTGGTTGTTCTCTTGTCTAGGTGATGTTTCCAGGTAGCATAAGGAGAAAGAAGAGAAGGTGGGTGTATTTATTGTTTTTTTTTTTTTTTTCCTGCTGGAAGTTCCCCAATCACAGTTTGAGAGCTTTGGACAATTACCATGTGATACCCCTGCCAACTTGAATAAGAAGTGATCCATTTGTATTCTATTACTTTTTTGGCTTTGGTTGGAGGTATGAAAGGCCACCTGCAGGCTCAGTGAGGGTAGCAGTAAGGGGAACAAATGCTTGTTGAAGAAAACAAGATCTGTCACTCTCTGTTCACTGCCTCTTCTTCCAAATTCTTATGCCCTTCAACAAGGTTCTTTTGCTTTCCTCTTCCCTTTACTTTCCTTATTTTCCCTGGAGCAAATCAAGAATCAGGTAGCTAAGAGTACACTGGTTCAAAAAGTACTGCCCCTGAGAGAATAGTTTTGGTGATACAAAGATTAAGCAGATTGAGAGATAAGTAGTTCATTAGAAATGGCTCATTGAAGTGGTTTATGAACTGTGAACAGAAAGAACAACACTGTAGGTATCACTCATTGTACTATAGTAACATTTATTTAAATATATATATAATTTTTCTGTTAATAAGTGTTTACTACCCCTTCCCTAATTGAAGAGATAAAAAGAAAAGCAAGTAAACCAAATTTGAATAGCCAAGCAAAATAAATTCTCATTTGCTCATACCTAGATATTTAAGTATAACTTTTCATCATTAGTTCATTCAGTTGTCTGTCAGGAAGTGGATAAAATGCATCATTTCTGGTTCTCTGGAATCATGGTTGGTTATTGAATTGATAACAGTTTTCAAGGTTTTCAAAGTTGCCAAAGCATCCTTTCCCTCAGTAGTGCCCCAATGGCCTGGATTTTTCAGGATTCCTAAAGAATAATTTAAGCACAATGGGAAACTAAGCATAGTGTTTATTCTTAGAGCTTTTTTGGAGAAAAATATCTTTATATTCCCTCTTTCCTTTCATGCTTATCTGATAGGAAGAATCATCCCTCCTTGTTGCCAAAGATAATTTCACCATTTTATTTCTATTCTTTGCCACCACCCCCAGATTGGTGCTACATTGATTAACCCTTTCTTTTGTGCACCTCTAAATTCTCTCTTGTATTTGTACCTTTGTTTGCAAACATACTCCAATATTTTTCATTTCTTTATCCCATTTCAAGACGCTTTCATCTCTTTCTCTTCATTGATAATCTTTGAGTCCTTTCTATTTGAAGTCTCTACTTTCCTATCATTCACTTTTTTCTTAATTATTACAATCTGGCTTTCATTTGCATTAGTCTCCTTGAACTATTTTAAAACATGTAGGTTCTTGGTGACTTCTTACTGATACATCCAACGATCTTCTTTCAATCCTTTTCTTCATGATCCCTGTAGAATTTTAACTTGTTACCTCTTGCTTCTTGCTGCTTTCTCATATATTAGTTTCGGAGATTTTGTTCTACCTTTCTGATATCTTCTCTATTCTTTTGTTGGCTCCTGTTCTTACTCTCCCTAAATGAAGTTATTTACACAAACCAGCGTTCTTGACTTTAAAATTTCTGTTAATGCCAATTTATTTCTCAATCACTCAGGCTACAAACCTGAGGAGAAAATCCTTCTTCTTGGTCTCTAGATTTCAATCTGTAGTTGTGTCTTCTAAATTTTACCTTTACAATGGCATTCACATCCATTTTCTTCTTTCTACTACTCTATTTGACTACTACCCTAATTCATTCCCCAGACTACTATCCTTAATATCTTTTGTCTAAATTATTGAAAGTATTTTTTTCAAATTTCAATAATACTTTATTAAATGCAAACTAATATGCAGTTTAGTTTGTGTAATTTTTAGTTTTGATATTTTTTATGTGCCCAGAGGGACATCAGGGAAGGTTCAAAATATATAACAACAAATAGTTCAAGTATATATTAATAGAAGAAATTATATTCATGAGTGTTCATCTTTTCTTTACTTTCCTGTAAATTATTCTTTTGTTCTCTGCTTTGCACTTTTTTTTTACTCTATTCTTTTTCCCCCTCTTTCATCCCCTTGCACTCTCAAGCAGGCTATAGTTAAGAAAGAATATATTTATATATATATATGTGTAGATATATACATATACATACATACACACATATCCCCATACATAAACACGCACATACCTTTCCTATCCCTGCTTACTCTGGTTTAATTTTGCCACTAACTTGAGATCCCTCCCTTGTTTTCTTCCCTCACCCTTTGCTTCCTTGTTCATCCATCCCTTCCCCCTTATTTCTTTATATATTTTGGAGGGTGCTATATACCCTTCATAGTATGTATGTAGTGTTGTCTATTTAATCCATTCCCAATGTGTGCAGAATTGAATCTTCCTTCCTCTTCTAATTCCTCTGTGTCTGTTCTTCCTCTGCACCTCATTTGTATGACATAATTACTATTTAACTCTGCTCCAATCTTTCTTTTGAGTTGTTGTATTGTTGATGTCGATCTTAAATATATACCATAAATTTCCTATGTAAAAAACCAAACAATTTACAAATGTTGAATTCCTTGAAATTGATCTTTGATATTAGTTTTTATGTATTAAATTTTCTATTAAGTTTGGGTCTGGTTTATAAAAACTCCTGAAAATCTGCAATTTCATTGAATGTCCATTTTTTTCTCATTCAATATTATAATTTTGCTGGATATGATATTTTTAGCAGTTGCCAAAAATTTTGTCTATAGATATGGTTCCAGGACCAGAGGTCTTTTATTGTGGTTGCTGATAAGTCCTGTACAATTCTAATAGTAGCTCAAAAAAAAAATTTGAATTTTTTTCCCTTCTGGTTTCTTGCAAAATGTTTCTTTGATCTGAGGATTTTGAAATTTGGCAATAATATTCCTATGTATTTTCCACAAAGGATCTATTTGAGGAGGCGATCAGTGGATTTTTTTTAAATTTCTATTTCCCCATCATGCTCTAATATTCCAGGACAATTTTCTTGGATTATTATGTTAGGGTCTTTATTTTGGTCCCAACTTTCAGGCAGTCCAATTCTTATATTTTCTCTTCTTGATCTGTTCTCTAGATCTGTCATTTTTCTTACAACATGTTTCATATTCTGTTCTATTTTTCATTCTTTATAATCTTTAAATCTTTATAATGTATAATATGAATATAATTCTTTATAATTTGCTTTTTTCTTGTGTTTCTCATAGCTTCACTGACTTCCCCGTGCCTTATTCTAATTTTCAAAGTTATTTTCATCTTTGAAGCTCTATCTCCTTTTCTAGTTGGTTAACTTTTTTTCATCATCTTCTTGTTTTTCTTGAATGGTTTTTATTTTATTTTATTTTATTTGGTTTTTCCTCAATATTTCTCATTTGACTTCTCTCTCTGGGTAGGAAGCCATTTCATGTTACTCTTTGCAGAAGCAGCTTTTTTTTTTTTTTTTTTTTTTTTAACTTCCTCTGAAGATAAACCCTGGTCTTTCCTGTTCCCATAGTATGTTTCTATGGTGGGGTTTTCTTCTTTGCCTGCTCATTTTTTTTTTTTTTAATGAGGTATTAATGTAAGCACCTCTAATCCTGGGATCGGGGGGAGTTGGTGTCTCTGACTTCATTCAACTCTCCCCTCTGATCAGGAATCCCATACTAAAAGCTACACCCTTCAGCAAATGCCCACAGTCAGTAGTGTTCCTGCCCCACTGCCTCTGCACTCAAGAGTGATGGTTCCTTTTCACCCAGGGCCATATCTCAGCAGCATAGCCTGGCATTCCTAATCAGCTGAGGTTTACTCAGTCTTTCCAGATTCAGACCCCCCCGGGTAAACAGTTTGGGAGGTGAAAGTTTCTGTGGCTCCTGCTGAGGCTCACCCTAGGGCTCCCCACTTGGTGTTTTTATGGAGCTATTACAAAGGTGTTTGCTCTTCACATGGGTTAATCCTGGCCTGGGATTTTTCTTTAAGTCTTTTCTGCTTATATCAGGAGGACCCCAGTTCTACCCAAAGTCTTCTTGATTTTTCATGATTCTATGTTCATCCTGAAGTACAAATTTGTTCTACTTGTGAGGGAGATTGGAAGAGCTTGAAATTTACCAACATACCCTGTCATCTTCCCAGAATCCTCCTTTTTTTCAATCATAAAAGAATAAACAAGTCATTATATAAAGCTTTTGAACTTTCAAAGAAGTTTTGAAGAAGAACCAAGTGCTGTCTTTTCTTTACAAGAGAATGGGAAGATTTTCAAGTATCTGATACACATTTTAAAGTAATCTTTAAAAATTCTCTCTCTATATACCTTATGGAATTAGTATTATGGCCTTAAGTTCTGTTAGACAGCTAACAGATCAGGGTCCTCCCTGCATTCCATTTTTATGGAACCTTCATCAAACTTAGAATCAAGTCTGCATGGGGATTTTCTGCTAATTGGGATATTTATAATCATACAAACAGTATCATCTTTCACATGGAATCCATCCCTTTCTATAGCTTCAACCATAGTTTCACCATATCTTGACTTTATCATGAAATGAGTGATGAATATATTACTTTTTATTTATTGAGACTGGGGTAGTCTCTGTGGGATCCAGCCTTAGCTTATTGCCATTGTGTTCTCTAGGAGCTAATGGGACCAAGTTATATAGTTCCATTGATGAGGCACAGGAAAGGGCTCTTGGATAAAGATCTTGAATACCTCAAAGTGAACATACCAACACATTTTGAAATCTGGTCTCTTCTTACATACTGAATTCTCAGAAATAATCTGTTTTAGTCTAGCTTTGGAAGGAATAGCAACATTCTCATTAGTAGGTAGAGTCTGTGACCAGGAAGTACCTGGACATATAGTGCTAGCTATACCACTATCAGGATCAATACTGTAACTTACCAAACAATTAGTGGTGGCAGCCATCCTGGAATTCTTGAAAGATCAATTTGCTTCCATTTCTATTTCCATGCAGTAACAAATATTTTTAAAAATCTCTATTACTACTGATGATATCTTTTGGGGATTTTTATATCACATTCCCTCTTCTCCCCTCTTAAAAATATAAATGTCCTGGTTATAGGAAAATAAATAAAATAATGCACTATTGGCTGAACTGTGAACCACTTCAGTCATTCTGGAAAGCAATTTGGAACTATGTCCCCAGAGCTATTCACTATGCATACAACAATCCTACTACTAAGACTATATCCCAAAGAGATCAAAGAAAGAAGGAAAGGACCTTTGTGTACAAAAATATTTATAGTAGCCTTTCTTTTGTAGTGGCAAAGAATTGGAAACTGAGGGGATATCCATCAATTGGGAAATTACTGGACAGTCATGTTATATGAAAGTGATAGAAGACATTTTGCTATAAGAAATGATGAAGGTGATGGTTTCAGGAAAATCTGAGGTTTGCATTAATTGATACAGAGCAAAGTGAGCAGGGCCAGGACAACAATTTATATAGTAGCAACATTGTAATCAACTTTGAAAACTTAGTAACTGATCAAAATAATGACTCACCATAATTCCAGAAAACACATGGGTGAAATACTTTATCCACTTCCAAATAGAGAACTGATAGACTGCAGTGTAACTGCAAATAGGAGTATATTTTATTCTCTTTATTTTTTATGTTTTGTTTTATTTTTTTGATATGGCAAATGCAAGAATTTGTTTTGCACAACTCTACAGATTTCTAAAGTGCTTTTTTTCTTGCCTTCTCAATGGGCAGAAGAGAAGAGAAGAAGGGAGAAGAAAATCCAGAACTAAAAATAAAATTGAAGATATAATTGGAAAAAAGAAAAGCAATAAAATAAACTTCTCTTGTTGGACATGTAATCCTTGCTGCCAGAGAGATTGAAACTGATGGATTATTTGTGCTTGGGAGTTTGAGCTGCCATGTGCTAAGTCAAATGGTTGATATATTAAATCTAACATCAATATAAGTGGCAAAGAATTAACTTTAGAACAACTCAGTCTTTGTTCCTCCCCTCTATATGGTGTAGGAATAGTAGATTCCTCCATTTGTTGGTGCCACATGAAGGGTGATAGGAATAGTAGTGTCAATTCAAATAATAAAATATAAAAATACATTAATCCATTTGCTCCTGGAGTTGATGGTAACTTCTCATGCACTTTTCTCCTTTGATGACCTCTTGTTAAATATAGAGAATTTAAAAAGGAAGAAATTATTAAAAATCTCTTGGCACTGTTCTTGCATTTATCAAATTGAAAGAACAAGAGAGACAGCAGAAAATAGTGATTAGAAAGCTGGCCTTGAATCCAAAAAGACCTGGCATCAAGTGCCACCATTAACACATACTGACTGTGTGACTTGAGAAGTCACATAACATTTCAATCCTTCATAACAGAGCTTCTGAAACTTTTTTCACTCATGACCCCTTTTTTCCCAAGAAATTTATGTGTGAACTCGGGCATATAGGTATCTAAAATAGGTATACAAATCAAACATTTACTGATAATAAATCATGAAGAAATTTATTTGAAAGAATTCTTTAGTATAGATATAATTTTACCATTTATTCAAGATGAAAGCAAATTGGAATACTAATGAAATGGATGTGCTTGTTTATTTTTTTAGAAAAAATTAAATTGTGACAGAATATATGATACTTTTTACAGTTGCTGATTTTTTCATGATCCCCACATTCAATTAGTGAGTTATTTTCTTTATTAGCTTTTTTTTTTTTACTTCTTTTTGTATATGTCCAATTGAATTATTTTGCTCTATGGAATTTTTTTTCCATTTCACTATTATTTTTTTTTTAGTGAGGTATTTTCTTTTTCCAATTCGCAAATTCTGTTTCCCTGCACTTCTTGGGAGTTTTTTATCTTTTCCAATTCACATTTTAGGATGTTGTTGTTCTCTTGCATAGCTTCTCTTTCCTTTCCCCATTTTTCTTTTAGTTCTCTTTTAAGGTTTTTAATAGTCTCTTCTAGGAGAGCCTTTTGTATTGGAGACCAACAATTGTCTGGATACTGTCTGCTATTAGTCTCTTCAGGGCTGAAAAGCTGTTCTCTTTCTGTATAGAAACTATCAATTATTCTTTTGATTTTTTTGCTCATTTTGTTAAAGCCTGTAAGGTCTGCCTTCAGAGCCAGGAGGTTACCAGCTTTCTCTGCAGAGCAGTGAAAGGTATTTGGACCGGTAGCTGTCCTGCCAGGCAGCTACAAAAAGCAGCGAGGTACTGGAGTGCTCTGGGAAAGAGTTCCCCACCCGGGAGTAATTCAGACCTTCAGGGCAGAGCTGGGAAAGTGTCCTGCAAAGAACTCTTCCTGTGTGAGATAACGACTGCCCTGGGGCTAGACGCTGAGCAGTGAGAGTTTCACTACCCCAAGCCAAACCCTGCCCTGGGGCTATGGGTATTAGCAGCTGAGCAGTGAATGGATTTGCAGGGGCCAGAAGTGTCTGCCCGGGAAGCTCAGGCAGCTGGGGAGGTTCTATTGCCCCAGGCTGAGCCCCCCACACTGCCGATTAGAGGCTGCCCAGGCTATGTCCCCCTGCCGTGCAGATTAGTAACTGCCTCTGCAAAAGCCCCGAACTACCGGATGTGGCCGCAGGGCTGCGGTAAAGTCTGCCTGAGTCACTTCCGGGTTTGAGGGGTTACAGCCAGATCTCGTTAGGTTCTGGTGTTTTTTAGAGGACCCTCTGTCTTTGGCTTTAATTCCTCTGCCAGCTTACTGCTTTGTATTCAAGGCAGAGCAGTTAGCCTATAGCAGAGTGGTCCCCATAACTTCTCTAGCCACAGAGATCACTCCCGCCCCTGGTCTGCTCAGGAAGCTAGTCAGTCTCTCGCTGCCTGTGCTAGTCTGTTCCTGGCCCCTCAGGACAAACCTTTCCTGGCGAGCTTCCAAATTGACTTTGACTGGTAAATTGTAGTGCTTCTAATCTTCATGAATTTAAGCAGTGAAGTGTTATTTTTGCAGCTGAATTAAATAGTTGGTTATGAGGGGAATGAAAGGAGCTTAGAGAGTCGTGTGTGCTTCTCCACCATCTTGTCTCTGCCTCCCTGAGCATATTTCAAAGCAAAGATTTCCAAGGTGATTTGGAGCTGCCTTGTGTTTTGTAGGATCATCTTTGTAAGTGAGACAGCTAGGTGGTATAGTGGATAGAGTGCTGGGTGAGGAGTCAGGAGACCTGTATTCAAATTCATCTTCAGACATTTATAAACTGTGTGATCTTGGACAAATCATTTAATTTCTCTCAACCTCTTTATCTATAAAAATGGGAATAATAACAACATCTCTCTCTTATGATTATTTTTTGTGGATCAAATAAGATAATATCTTATATTAACACAGTGCTTAGTACAGTGCCTGGTACATGATAGGTAGTTAACAAATGTTTCCTTCCCCCTGACTATGAAGCACTAGTGATTGTAGAGACAGGAAGGAAAATGTTTTTGTTTGTGGTTGTTGTTTTTTAATTTCAGGGTTTTAAAAAAATTATGCTTTTTTTCTAATCAATAAAAATGTATCTTTTCTCCTTTCTCCCTTCCAATTGAGAATAAAAGAGAAACAAAGCCTATAAATGTACATAATCAAGAAAACAAAGTTCTACATTGATTATGTCCAAAACAATATTCTATCTCCATTTTGAGTCCTTTTCTCTAATAGGAGATTTAGATGAAAGGGTAGCATGTTTCATCATTAGTCTTTTGGAATCATGGTTGGTAATTTTTATGGATGAAAGTCCCTAATTTCTTCAAAGTTGTTTGTCTTTACTATATTGTTGCCATATAAATTGTTCTTTTCACTCCACTCTATCAATTTATGCAAGTCTTACTAGATTTATATGAAATGATCTTCTTTCTAATTTTTTATGGCACAATATTATTCCATTCATTTATATGCCATAAATTGTTCAGTCAAATTAATGGCTACCTTCTCAGATTTTTATTCTTTGTAACTACAAAAAAGATTGATAAATATTTTGCTTTTCTTTTTGCTTTCTTAAACTTTTAAACTTTATTTCAAAATAGAAAAATGAACAAAAAAAAAAAAAGCAGAAAAAAAAGAAAATATGGCCATGTACAAAGAACATAAGAGAGGATTCAAAACATGAGTCAAGAAATTTCTATTTCAAGAAAGTCTCAGTTGGAAGGGAGAAAGAATTGAGAAAAAGAGAAAATTTTACTGATTAAAAAATATATATAATATATATATATTTTAAACCCTAACGTTTAAAAACAACAACCAACAAAAACATTTCCTTCTTGTCTCTACAATCACTAGGGCTTCATAGTCAGAGGGAAAGAAGCATTTGTTAAATATCTACTATGTACCATAAAATATAATAAATACTACACATTGTATTCAGAGTTGTTCATCTTTTCTTTGTTTCCTTGTAAGTTTTCTTTTTTTCTCTACTGTGCATTTTTACTTTATTCTCTTTCTTTCTTTCTTCCCTTTCTTCCTTTCTTCCTTTCTACCCTTTCTTCCTCTCCACCTGCCCCATAAAAATTACAATTACATACATCTACAAAGAGATCTATAATCTCTTAATGTGTATGTAATATACACATATATACAAATGTAAATTCATATATATATATATAAATAACCATACTGTACTTAAACTTGTCTTCTGTGGATGGATATCATCCTTCATATATATCCAAGTTTTTCCATATTTTTTCTAAATCCACCAACTCATTCTTTCCTATATTATAGCAATATTTCAATCTTAAGACTATCCTGTTATTTTAAGTAGTCTAAAAAGATTTTGATCAATATGGCTGGCATATAGTAGAGTTTCTCTATTTTCTTTTTTTGATTAAATCTATTTTACTTTAAGTTTGTCTGAGATCAATGATTACTAAGCCTGCTTTTTTTTTTTTTTTCTAACAGGTTCTCTTCCTGATCATTGTTATTTGTGAGTATCTCTTATTTTCTATTACTGCTGACTCCTGTCACTCACCCTGGAATGCTTCTAGTATATATTTCCAGGTATAGATCCCCTCTTCAGTCCAGGCTAGGTTGATGACTAGAACTGGATAGTGGATAACAAAGCTTCCAGATGGCATCACTTCCCATTGGGGTATATTGTTATAAATCTAAGATTTTTTTTCCCCAATGCACAGACTTTCTCTGGCCACTGAAATATTGCTCGATGGCTCCTGGACAGACCCACTTCCCAATGTCCATAAATACATTGTTTCTTTATGCTGACCTGGATTGCAAAAATGTTGTGAATTTTTCTGGATTTCCCCATCAAGATTCCATCTATGCATTTTTTAGATCTCTACGGAGGAATTTGGAGTAGGGGCAGGACTTCACTGTACTGCTTCCTATTATTCTACCATTTTGGTTCTGCTTCTTGGCTCTTCTTACTTAGCTATAATGGACTTTAAGTTAGATTTCATCTCAGAGGATAAATTATTCCCTAAAATCTTCACTGAAAATATGACTAGGCTTTTCATTGTGCTTCTTTATAGTGATATCAGAAGGAGAGTAGAAGAGCAGAACATATGTATGTCAAAAGGGCTGTAATTTAGATTAAAATTTGAACCCAGAACCCGGACTCAAATTCATCTATTGACAAATACTACTTGTATTATCTTAACCAAATCAAATAGCCTGCTTGAATTTCTATTTTCTTGTTTGTAAAGCAAAACAGATTGGATTAAATGGTTTCTAAGAGCCATTCTAATTCTGGATCTATAATCCTATAATGATGCCATTAACATCTGAAGAACATAGGTTTAACTAGCATTTTTTTTAAGTTAGAAGTTTATGACAGTTTTTTAAACTTAAAAAATCAAGTTATTTCTGTAGTTTTATTTTTCATATAGAGAGATTTGGAAGAAAACAGGTTGTGATGTCTTGCAGAATTCATGAATCAGAAAGAATTGTCAGAATTCTCTAGCCAGCACAGCTAGGCTTGCCCTTTGAACCCTGCTTTGAACAGTTAACAGCTTTTAACTGTTAAATTATGAACTGCCTTATTCTCTTATATCTTCCTTTTTTCTTTCAGTCCAACTCTTATTTAGCTTATGTTCAGAAACCCAATTTAAATTTTCATGTCTTATCATACCTCCTAGGTGAGGTAGATCTCTGAAGAGGAGACATACTACAGTGATACATTCAGAAATTTTTATCCAGGATTTCTATTTTTGTACTGCCTGGATTTCTTGGATTTTTTTTCCCAAATAGGCCAGATTTTAAAAGTAACTATTATATTGCTAATATGGCAAGACTTCATTGAAATATTATTCAATCATGGTGATTGAATTTAAGGAGAAAAAAACTATTTTTATAAAATCTCTTAACACTTACATGCCTCAACGCATTTGGAGTTACCCAAGAGACTTAAAGGAGTGCATCATTACTTACAAGATAAAAGCTGTTGAATGGATCCTGAGTGATGCTTTTTGATATTTTCAAAAATAATGAAGTGTTTGCTGAACAATATGAAGAGTCAGACAAAAAGCTTGTCTGTTTTCTGTAAATTATTGGGATGAGTAAAATACCTGATGAGATAAAAATTGGGAAGAATACCTAGTAACTGGTTACAAACCCCTAACCATAGAAGAGGAGAAAGAAAGAAAACTTGAGACATGCTGCAACACAAAGGTTTGTGTGAAGATGTGGTATGAAACAGGACTGGGGATGTGCCTACTTCAGAGGATGGAGGGGAGGCTGGATACAATTGGGGTACAATTTCATTATTCCAATTTATAAAGGTTCTCAGATTATCAAACATGCCATCCTGAAGAGGAAGCATTTGAATACTGGATAGAATATGGCCACAGAAGAGTACAATGGTGGCAGGCAAGTGATGCAGGCAAGCAGAGAAGAAAGTGTTAAAGAATACTAATTAGCTGCAGAAAATGGTTTGAAATTACAAAACCTTGCTGTCACTGTGCTGGATTTAAGTGTTATCAAAACAATTTGGCAGTATAGAAACCCCACAGCAAGTCTATATCCAGTTCTTTACCACCTTTCAACAGAAAGGGGAGATTGAGTTCATGATAATGTATAGATAGACTATTACCGAGATTAGTAGTCAAATAGGCAGCAAAACTCAGAGAAGAAGATGCCATCAGATTATTTTAATCCCAGTATTGTCAGATAAACGGGATTCCACATGCTTATGACTAGACTGGAGAGAAGGAAGAAAACAATTAGATATGGGAAAACTTAGAAAGTTAAGCTATTTGAGGAAAACTTTTTGCAAATGAAGCTTTTCCCCAAAGTATAGCGGAAAAAAATATCTCCTTAAACACAGCTTGTAGAAGCAAAGGTGAGAAAATAGCACCAATGTCCCACCTGTAAGATGGAAATATTTGTTGATCAATCTGCTGGCAAATCAAATCTTGAACGGAACCACTTCTTACAGAAAGATAGAGAATGGAGGAATCAAACATCTCCATAGATCATGAAGAAGCAGAGTTGTATTCTGTTACAATTGTGAGCTATATGGATATGTGAATTCAGGATATAATAAAAAGGCAAATACAGAACTGGTAAGGCAGAAGTTGAGATTCCATGGAATGGGACTTCTTAAAACTTTTTTCCACCTTTGACACTTTTTTTGCTTTAAGAAATTTTTATATGACCCTGGGTATAGAGGTATATATAATAGATATACAGATCAAACAAATACTGATAATAAATCATAATTTCTTGACCCCCACATTGTTACAAGACCCCCTATAGGGTCACTACCACAGTTTTAAAAATTGGGCCATAGACCACCTTCAGGAAGCAAAGATGGGGCTGTAGGGAGGGGGTACCTCTGACTCAGAAGACTCTAAAACTGAATCCTTTACCAATTTACCAATCATATCCATGTCTCTCTCATCAGAGACTGTGCCAATAGTTTTTTTTTTTTTTTGTGTGAAGTAATTCTTCCCTCAGTCATTTCTTGAATCACTAGTTATAAAATTTGAGGCTTGGGTATGATCCTCTGGGATTCAAATTTCATTCCCATTTGGGCCCTTTCCTGTTGAGAGAATGGCAGAAGTTGGAGCCCTGATAGAGTACCATTATACTGTAACAGACTTTATACCAGGAAGCAGTTGTTGGTACCTGGGGCATTTGACTCTCTGCTATAAAAATTTATATGTTGACATTGGATCCTTGGGCCAAGAGAAAACAGATTAGATTCTGCTAGCCCAAGATGGCTGCACCTATTTATAAGAATGCTGAAACTTGGGCTTTATGTTTTTCTAAGTGTTAAAACAACTCATGTTGCGTATTCAGAGAATATATAATGTGAGTTGCCTTTGGAGCTTTTGCTTATAAAACTTATCTCTGGAGAGATAAAACATACAAAAACACATGTCTTATATTGGATTTGTCTTATTTTATGCAATGAACTTTATTTCATTGATATGTGCTTTGATGTATAATGTGCAGTTATGATCAGACTATTGCTACAAACACATTGCCATGTGTTACATGGGATACGTGTTTTGGTTTAAATATTTGCACTGTTAAATGTGCTTCTGATGATGTATTGTTTATTAGCAGTGCTTTTGTTCCTAATACAATTAAAATGGGACTATATATGGCATAGTTATACTGAGCACATGTAAATATGTTGCTATTTCTGATATTCACATTTATGTTAATGATGCATGTTATAAATGTCCCCATGAAATTTGCAGGAATTAAATTTTTTTTTGTTTTTTGTTTTTTGCTGAGAAGAAAAATGTAAAGAGACCTGCAAGATACCAGGTTGTATAATTTTACTAAAGTAGGGAAAATGGGACAAAGGTCAACTGCCTTTCAGTCAAGTCTACCCAACACAGCTTTGAAAATGCAAAATAAAAATAAAAACAAACGAAAGGAATTCTGGGGTTAGGCTAAAAGTTTTCATTAGCAAGGTGTTTTTCAATCTCTTTTCCATTTGAGGAAGCAGAGCTCTGGGGAGATTTACTGCAATCAAGAGTATAACACCTGGGGACAAAAATGGACTATAAATTGACAACTGAACTGATACATATATATGACAAAGTAGTTCAGAGAAAATTTCAGAAGAAGAGAAAGAGTTCCAAAACAAGAAGTTATTTCAGTCTAAGTCAAAGGTTTCTAATCCAGGGTTCATGAATAGATTTCAGGAAATCTGTGAACTAGGATGGAGAAAAAAAAATTTTTATTTCAATAGAATTTGTGTCTTTTGTAATATATTTTATTTCATAAATTATTTTGAGGTGGGGTCCATGGGTTTGTCAGACTGTCAAAGAGATCAATGACATTCCAAAAAACAAAACAAAATAAAACAAAAACCTTAAGAATCTTTGATCTAGACTTCTGCACCTTCTGGTGCAGTCTGGTTGATGAAGAGTTTCTAAATCAAGACTGACTGAGAGCTAATGCTGATGTACTAATCAAAGAACCTCTAATGAATAAAGGACAAAATTGGCTCTGGGGACTGCACCTTAGATAATATATAGGAGGCTGAGAAAGTAAGCTGAAGGAATGGGTTGAAAGAGCTGTATAAGCTCCTTTTGCAGAAGGAGAAGCTTATTACATTTTTAGAGAATAGTGAAGATGGGTGAAAGAGCTGGTTGAGAAACTAGTTGGCTACACAGAGATGATTCCTCCCAGAGAGTAGGGGAGATCCTGCACAGGAGGCAGTTGCAATGCAAAGGTGGGGAGCTGCAGAGACCAATGCTTGACAGGAAGCAGTGAAGACACATATTCAGGGAATAGAGAGCACCTGTGAGGGATAAGAGTGCTTGGTTGCTTTAGCTTTTTTGATACCTGAAGTGGGAATTGTCCTTCCATTTGTGTGCTCTTGTCATGTGTATTCCCTGCATATGTACCTCTGTCTTTATACACCTGCCCTGGCTTAATATGAACACATTTTATACATAATTTTTAGGAGGGTTCACTCTTCCTACTGTGTATTTCGTTGTATAAGAAAGCATTTTATTTATATTGCTATATAATTAAAATTACTTTATGAAGTGAATATGTTCTACAGATGACTGATAAAAGTAAAACACAAATTGGGTTTGGACTATGGTTTGGAAAGCTGTCAGACCACAAAATAACGTAGAACTTGGGGTGGATAGCTATAGGAAATCTAGAATGATGTCCTATACCAAGCTGCAAGTGCTACATATTTATCCTTACATGTTTCTAAGTACTGTTTTGTTCTCCCCCATTCATTCTTTACATGGAGCATTATGATTATTTTCAAGATGACCAAATTTTCCAAATAGCATTTTGTCTTCCTACTGATGGTAATGCACAAGGGGAAGCAAACAGTGTCAAATTCCACTCTATATTCAGCAAGTTTTTTTTTTTTTTCCAGTTAACTCTTCAATCTTGAATTTATGGGGCTAGGTCCTACCCTTTACAGAATCACCTGGAGAAATATATGGAGGTTTCCTGATAAATTTTAAGTCTTTTAAAGACTGAAATTAATAAGTCATCTAGTACTGAAGTCAGACATCTAGAAAGGAATGTTTTCAGCTAAGCTACAAAATGAGCCAAAATTCTAAAGCTTGACTAAAAAAGGAGAAAAACGTAACATGAATGCCATTGACCATTACCTTTGTTTATGAATTTGTAACTGTGATCCCCCACCCAGACAAGTTGCTGATCTTTTCTGATTGTAAAGTATAAAATCAGGGACTACAGTTAATCTTTAGGTAATGAACATACACTTATGAACAGATAAAATAGAAATATTATGCACACAAACTTAAGCAAAGTTTATCATCATACATATGACAAATGATCAAATGAATTTTCTAAACATTTTCAAATTATTTTCCAAACCTACATACATTTTAAAAACCTCATAAATGTGCTACTCTTATTGTCGTCTTATTCTGTTTATCGGAATCCCTTATTCACTCTGGAAAGTCTGCTACTAAGTAAGGTAAATAGCATTTCACTATGAAACAGATAAATGGCATCCTCATGGGATTAGCTAAAACTCAACAAAAAGACGTTCCCATCTATTGAATGGTGGAAAACATACAAAATCAAATATGTTAAAAAGACAATACAGTTTTTAACAAAGTTCACAAGAGTATTTGGTATGAAAAGTAATAGCTCTGACAATTTCAAAATATAAGATAAACTAATTTTTTTCTTGAGATTACCCTTTTAAGCATTGAAAAGGCTGCTAAATTGTGTCTTAATTGGGCATGCAGTCAACATTGCCACCTACTGGCTCGGATGAAGAAAGCTATATGGATCAAGTTTGTGATCTTGGGGGAAGTCATTGCAAATACTGGAGGAAACAGAAATTAGGTCATCCCAAGTTGGTAAATTTTAATGAATCATTTTTTTTTGTTGTTGTTGAAATTATACTTTTTTTCCCTTTCTGTGCATGGTTTTTGTCTCAAAATAACTATTTTTAGTTACAGGAAAAACAGCTATGCTGAAAAATGTTTTCTAAATATAGCTAAATTACTTTTACTTTGCAGTCTAATTTTCAAAATTCCAGAGCATGACTGTGTTGGTCATTCCTCCCTTCTTCTGCCTCTTCTGTCTGTCTGTACCTCTTATCCTCTCCCTTACTACCCTCTCTCTTTTCCTTCTTCCCACCTCCTTCCCTCCTCTCTCCCTCCCTCCCTCCTTCCTCTTTCCCTCCCTTCTTCCTCTTCTTCCTCTTTCCTCTCCCCTCTCTCCCTCATTCCCTCTCCTCCTTCCTCTTTCCCTCTCTCCTTCTTTCCCTCCCTCCCTTCCTTCCTTCTTCCTCCTTCTCTCCCTCCTTTCTTTTCTTCCTCTCTCCCCTCTCTCTTTTCCTTCCCTCTCTCCCTCCTTCTCTCCTTCCCTTCCTCCCTCCTCTCCCTTCCTCCCTTCTTCCTTCTCTCCCTTCCTTCCTTCTCTCCCTTCCTTCCTTCTCTCCCTTCCTTCCTTCTCTCCCTTCCTTCCTTCCTTCCTTCCTTCCTTCCTTCCTTCCTTCCTTCCTTCCTTCCTTCCTTCCTTCCTTCCTTCTTTCCTTCCTTCCTTCCTTCCATATGTCCTTCCTTTCTTCCTTCCCTCCTATTTCCTTCCTCTTTTCTCTATTTTCTGTTTCTGTCTCAATGTCTCCCTCTTTTCCCTTTTCTTACCTCGTCAATTTTTGACCATTTATGAGTTGATTACCATCCTTTCTGGAAGTAAATCCACAGAAAAGGAAAGTAAAATTCAATTTAACCAATCTTGATCTTTTGGGATAAAACTTAAACTTTCAATCTCTTTAGCACATTTAGCCAAATATTCCCCTTCTTCTGTTAACAATGATGATTGAACGTAGAAGCATAAAACTTGAGAACTGGGATAGTTCCATTAAAAAAAAAATTATAAACATCCACTTCCCTGGCAAACACTTATGGACCAAACATTTGTTTTTGGTCAGTTAGGATAGCCAAATATTTCTGCAAATATTTCCACAGGACTTCTGCCACTCATATCATACCTTAAAGTTTTCCTTTTGCACAGAACTCCTATTGGTCCTTCAAGGGCTGCCTGAGGAAAATCTTTAGGGAAAAAGCCTAATTAGTTAATATGGTCCAAATACTTTAAGAAATAGATGATAGGGGGAAATCTCCCTGACACTTTGCACTAGCTAAAACACATTTGAAGCTATTTTCTTGTATCAGCAGTGCTTTTCTGGTTTAATGTAGAGGCCAAGGAAAGTGGTCTGTGTTCAGAAAACTAGCACCATATGAATTAGATCATTAATTGTGAAACATGAGAGGTTATAAATGGACTTTAATTGGGCAAGACTCCAGATGTACAGTCAGGGTGGAAAGAAATGAGACTGATATAACTATTAAAACCTATTTTTTTTAAATTTAGGGGGCAAAATAACTAGTTATGTTGACTTGATAGGTATAGATTATTTTGGGCATGTCTGCATAAGGCCTCAAAATCAAAAATGAGGCTACATTAAAAAAATTTGTTTTCCTTTCTGTATGGTAACCAAATATTTGCTCAGTATCCAGCTGTCTTGGACTTTGAGCAAGGTGAAGGATTCCCAGGGACCTGTGCAGAGATGCTTAAATTACATTCTTGTTGCAACAGTGGTAGTTTACAAGGGCTGCAGTAATTACCCTCATGCAACTCTTCAATCAAGGAACAATCATGGAGGCTTCAGCCAGGCTAGAAAATATAGCCAATTGGATTGTTGGCTTGAAATGTTTTGTGAAACAATTGTTTTTTTTTTTTGTTTGTTTTTTTGTAGGGATAGATGCTAATTCCCTCTGTGGCCTTGGTAAAACCGAATAACTTTCCTCAGTTTCCTCATTTGTAAAACGAGGGGACTAGCCTCCAAGTTATCTTCTAGCTGGAGATTTAAGATTCTATGACTCTATATAACTATTTGTATGGTTTTTATTTACTTTTACTTTTACTCAGTTTCATAAATTTTGCAAATTTTGACTATAAACTGTAGTTCTTTTCATCTCTAATTTCTATGATAAGGATGATGGTAATTCTCATTGTGAATCAACCCTTACTAATTACCCATTAAAGTACAAGATATCACTAAAACAGCTTTCAAAACACTTTAAAAAAATCTATTGATTTCCAAATGTAGTTTTTGGTCCTTTAAATATAATACAGTAAACATTAAGTATCTGCTTTGTGCCAGGAACCATGCTAAATATTAGGGATTAAAACTGGAAAAGAATTTTTGCCATTAAAGAGGGCTGCAATTAATGTTATTTATCTGTTCAAAGTAGCAAACATATTTGAAAATTTGTAGTTGTATATGAAGTGCATAAAATTTAAAAACCAAGTCAACATGGTCAAATCAATCAAGTATTAAGCCCAATAAAATGGAGGTATGGTCAGATTAGTAATTTAGGAAAGATATTTTGTCATCTGTAATGAATGGATAGGAATATAGAAAAATTTGAGATAGGGACTAATTAATTATGGGGCTAATCCAGGTTTGAGATAATGGGGGCTGAACCAGGCTAGTGGCTGTGTGAGTGGAAAGAAAGGAATACAGGAATAATGTTGTAGAGAGCTAAGCAACAATATTTGGCAACATTCTTAAATATGTTGGTGACTGAGAATAAGGAATTGACGATGACAATTGCATTTGATGTACTTCAAAATGTCCAAAGGACAGTTACTGATGAGGAACTGAAATTTGGGAGAGAGGCAGTTTAGATGTATAAATCTGGGATCCATCTGCATAAAAATGATAAAGTCATGAGATCTGATTGGATCATCATACAAGATAATACTATAGGAGAAGGAAAAGTCTAGGACTGAACCTTAAAGTACATATTGAGTGTGATATAATTAAAGTTCCAGCAAGGAAGATTATGAAGGAGTAGTTGGAGAGTAGGAGAAACAAGAAGAAACAGTTTCATGAAAACCCAGTAAAGGGAAAGTATCTAAATTAAGTTTTATGTATGTCATGGATATCTTTGGGTGGTCAGGAGAAGCTTAATGATCTCTCAGCATAAAATATATTTTTTAATAATTAAAGAAATGCTAAATATAAGAAGCTTATGGAAATCAATGTATAATTTATTTTTGGCCATAAATTTGTAACTCTCCTGAAATCTATTTATGGATAAACCTTAGTTAAGAACCCCTGATCTTTGTTTTTTTAAATAATAATTTATTTTTTTAAACATGTGCAAAGATAGTTTTCAACATTCATCCTTGCAAAATCTTGTGTTTCAAATTTTTCTCCTTCCCTCTCTCCCTTCCCCTCCTCTAGACAGAAGTAATCCAATATAGGTTAAACATGTGCAATTCTTCTAAACATATTTCCACATTTATCATGCTGTGCAAGAAAAATCAGGTTAAAAAGGGAAAAAAATGAGAAAGAAAAAACAAACAATAACAAAAAAGGGGAAAATACTGTGTTGTGATTCACATTCAGTCCCATAATCCCCTCTATGAATGTGGATGACTTTCCATCACAAGACAATTGGACTTATACTGAATCAACCTCATTGTTGAAAAAAGCCAAGTCTATCCCAGTTGTTCATCACATATTCTTCTTGTTGCTGTGTATGGTGTTCTCTGGGTTCTACTCACCTCATTCAGCATCAGTTCATATAAGTCTATCCAAGCCTGTCAGAAATTATCCTGCTGATCATTTCTTATAGAACAATAATATTCTATAACATTCATATATCATAACTTTTTCAGCCATTCCCTAACTGATGGGCATCTACTTTGTTTCCAGTTTCTTGCCACTACAAAAAGATCTGCCATGAACATTTTTGCACATGTGAGTCCCTTTTCCTTTTTTATTATGTCTTTGGGATTCAGACCTAGTAGAGACACTGTAGGATTAAATGGTATGTACAGTTTGATAGCCCTTTGGGCATAAGAAATTCCTGATCTAAAGGGAGAAGGTAATCAACAATATTAAATGGTGCAGAATTAAAGAAAGATCAGGATTGAGAAAAGATAATTTGGGAAGCAGTAAAGGAATTTAAAAAAAATTTTTTTTAAATTTATTTTATTTTATTTTAATATCTTTTTATTGATAGAACGCATGCCAGGGTAATTTTTTACAGCATTATCCCTTGCATTCATTTCTGTTCCGATTTTTCCCCTCCCTCCCTCCACCCCTTCCCCCAGATGGCAAGCAGTCCTTTACATGTTGAATAGGTTACAGTATATCCTGGATACAATATATGTGAGCAGAACCGAACAGTTTTCTTATTGCACAGGGAGAATTGAATTCAGAAGGTATAAATAACCCAGGAAGAAAAACAAAAATGCAAGCAGTTTATATTCATTTCCCAGTGTTCTTTCTCTGGGTGTAGCTGCTTCTGTCCATCTTTGATCAAGTAAGGCTCTCTTTATCGAAGAGATCCACTTCCATCAGAATACATCCTCAAACAGTATCGTTGTTGAGGTATATAATGATCTCCTGGTTCTGCTCATTTCACTTAGCATCAGTTCATGTAAGTCTCGCCAGTCCTCTCTGTATTCATCCTGCTGGTCATTCCTTACAGAACAATAATATTCCATAACATTCATATACCACAATTTACTCAACCATTCTCCAATTGATGGGCATCCTTTCATTTTCCAGCTTCTAGCCACTACAAACAGGGCTGCCACAAACATTTTGGCACATACAGGTCCCTTTCCCTTCTTTAGTATCTCTTTGGGGTATAAGCCCAGTAGAAACACTGCTGGATCAAAGGGTATGCACAGTTTGATAACTTTTTGAGCATAGTTCCAAATTGCTCTCCAGAATGGCTGGATGTGTTCACAATTCCACCAACAATGTATCAGTGTCCCTGTTTTCCCACATCCCCTCCAACATTCCCCATTATCTTTCCCTGTCACTCTAGCCAATCTGACAGGTGTGTAGTGGTATCTCAGAGTTGTCTTAATTTGCATTTCTCTGATTAATAATGATTTGGAGCATATTTTCATGTCTATAAATAGTTTCAACTTCTTCGTTTGAGAATTGTCTGTTCATATCCTTTGACCATTTATCAATTAGAGAATGGTTTGATTTCTTATAGATTAGAGTCAATTATATATTTTGGAAATGAGGCCTTTATCAGAACCTTTGATTGTAAAAATGTTTTCCCAGTTTATTGTTTCCCTTCTAATCTTGTTTGCATTTGTTTTCTTTGTACAAAAACTTTTCAATTTGATATAATCAAAATTTTCTATGTTGTGGTCAATAGTGATCTCTAGTTCTTCTTTGGTCATAAATTCCTCCCTGTTCCACAGGTCTGCGAGGTAAACTATCCTATGCTCTTCCAATTTATTTATAAACTCATTCTTTATGCCTAGGTCATGAACCCATTTTGACCTTATCTTGGTGTACAGTGTTAAGTGTGGGTCAATGCCTAGTTTCTGCCATACTAATTTCCAATTTTCCCAGCAATTTTTGTCAAATAATGCATTCTTATCCCAGAAACTGGTGTCTTTGGGTTTGTCAAACACTCTATTATTAAAGTTATTGGCTGTTTTGTCCTTTGAACCTAACCTATTCCATTGATCAACTAGTCTATTTCTTAGCCAATACCAGATGGTTTTAGTAACTGCTGCTTTAAAATATAATTTTAGATCTGGTACAGCTAGGCCACCTTCATTTGATTTTTTTTTCATTAATTCCCTTGAAATTCTTGACCTTTTGTTTTTCCATATGAACTTTGTTGTTATTTTTTCTAATTCATCAAAGTAGTTTTTTGGGAGTCTGATTGATAGAGCACTAAATAAGTAGATTAATTTAGGTAGTATTGTCATCTTTATTATATTTGCTCGCCCAATCCAAGAGCATTTAATATTTTTCCAGTTGGTTAGATCAGACTTAATTTGTGTGGAAAGTGTTTTGTAGTTTTGCTCATAAAGTTTCTGATTTTCCCTTGGCAGATAGATTCCTAAATATTTTATACAATCAGTAGTTACTTTAAATGGAATTTCTTTTTGTAACTCTAACTGTTGGGTTTTGTTAGTGATATATAAGAATGCTGATGACTTATGTGGGTTTATTTTATATCCTGCAACTTTGCTGAAGGTGTAGATTGTCTCTAATAACTTTTTGGTAGAATCTCTGGGGCAGTAAAGGAATTTTAGAAGGAGTAGTTTCAGTTGAATATGGAAATAAAAAGATTATAATGAGTTTGAAAGAAAGTGAGGAGAGTAACTGGAGGCACATAGGATAATCAGCTTTTCAAAGACTTAGTGGAAGAGAGAAAGAGACAGAGACAGAGAAGATAACTGGTGGGGATGGTGGGATCTAGTGAGTTTTTTTCTTTCATTTTTAATTTTAAATAGTATTTATTTTTTCCAAATATATGCAAAGATATTTTTTAATATTCATCTTTGTAAAACCTTATGTTCCAAATTTTTCTCCCTTTCCATCCTCCACCCCAAGACAGCAAGCAATCCAGTATAGGTTAAAAATGTGCAATTCTTTTAAACCTATTTCCATATTTGTCATGCTGTGCAAAAAAAAATAAGATCAAATCATAAAGAAGGGAAAGGGATCCACAAGCGTAAAAATGTTTATGGCAGCTCCGCCCCCCCACCTTTTTTTTTTTTTTTTTTTTGCTGAGGCAATTGGGGTTAAGTGACTTGCTCAGAGTCATACAGCCTAGAAGTATTAAGATCAGATTTAAACTCAGGTCCTCCTGACTTCAGGGCTGTGCTCTATCTACTGCACTACGCAGCTGTCCTTGGCAGCCTTAACTGATAACAAAAATGGATGCCCATCAGTTGGAGAATGGCTGAATAAGTTATGGTATAGGAATGCTATGGAATATTATTATTCTATAAGAAATGATCAGCAGAATGATTTCTGAGCGGTCTGGAGAGATTTACGTGAACTCTCCAGTGAACTAAGTGAAATGAATAGAACCAGGAGATCATTATACATGGCAACAGCAAGATTATATGATGATCAATTCTGACAGATGTGGCTCTTTACAACAATGAGATGATTCAGGCCAGTTTCAATGGTCTTGTAAAGAGAGCCATCTGTACCCAGAGAGAGGATCGCAGGGACCGAGTATGGATCACAACATAGTATCTTGACTCATTTTGTTCTTGTTTGCTGGCCTTTTGTTTTCTTTCTCATTTTTTTCCCTTTTGGTTTGATTTTTCTTGGGCAGCATGATAATTGTGGAAATATATATAGACTTGGATAAGTTTAATATATATTGGATTACTTGCCATCTAGGGAAGGGTGTGGGGGAAGGGAGTGAAAATTTGGAGCAAAAGGTTTTGCAGGGTGAATGTTGAAAATTATACATTCATATGTTTTGAAAATAAAAAGCTTTAATAATAAAAAAAGAAAAAAAGAAAAATCGGATCAAAAGGAAAAGCCATGAGACAGAAAAAAAAACCAAGCAAACAAAAAACAACAACAAAAAAGGTGAGAATATCATGTTTTGATCCACATTTAGTTTCAATAGTTCTCTCTCTGGATGTGGATGGAAGTCATTTGGAATTTTTTTTAATCATCACATTGTTGAAAAGAGCCAAATCCATCACAAATTGATCATTACATAATCTTGTTGCTATGTCATTGTTCTCTTGGTTCTGCTCATTTCATTTAGGATTAGTTCATGTAAGTCTTTCCAGCTTTTCTGAAATCAGCCTGCTCATCATCAAAATTGTTTTTTTAAATAAGTTTTCCCCAATTACATGTAAAAACATTTTTTTGGTTATATATGTAAGTTCATTTTTTATTTATTTCCATGTGTATCACGTTGGGAGAGAAAAATCAAAACAAAAGGGAAAAACAATGAAGAAAAAAAGTGAAAATAGTATGTGTTGATCTACAGTTAGTCTCCATAGTTCTCTCTCTGCATATAGATAACTTTTTCCATCCAAAGTTTATTGAGATTATCTTATATCACTGAACTGCTGAGAATAACCAAATCTATCATAGTAATTGCACAGTCCTGCTATTGCTGTGTACAATATTTTCCTGATTCTGCTTGCTTCACTTAGCATCAATTCATGTAAATCTTTCCAGACTGGCATTTCTTCCCCCTTCCTCTCCCCCCCCCCCCAGGCTTTTATAAAATGAGCTTGTTCATTTTTTATAGAACAATAATATTCCATTATTTTCATATACCGTAATTTATTCATCCAGTCCACAATTGATGGGCATCTATTCATTTTACAATTCTTTATCACCACAAAAATCTGCTCAATTCTTATAGAATAATAATATTCTATTACATTCATATACCAAAACGTATACAGCCATTTCCCAACTTACAGGCATTCCTAGTGAGCTTTTTTAAGGATTGGGAAATTTAAAGGAAGAAACAATTAAAAATTGGAGGGGTGATAGAGGAGTAAGGGAATGATATCAGTGGTGTACAAATTGGGATTGGCCTTCATAAAGTGATCTTAAAATGAGAGTAGAAAAAAGGAATACCAATTAGAAGGTAATATTTTTAAAAGAAATTTCCTTCCCCTCACCCTTATATTACAACATATGTTGGCTAATCAACAGGCAAGAGAAAGTTATAACAGAGTAATATATCTATTAATTCACTGTACTTTGATGTAGAAAGGAACTGTCACTTCCAACCATTATTAGAATAATGATTTCAACCGTGATTAGAATGAGTGCCACTTTGAAACATTCTGAATAAAAGCTAAACTGAGTTACAGGCCTTTACAAATGATATTATAGAGAAAGAAAGAATAAAGATAGATCACAAAAGGTTCTTTTATTTTTTCTTTTCTGTGAAATATTCTTATGAATTGTTACAATATTTCCTTGATGAAATTAGTTTTTAATCCTTTTTCTCCCTTTTCTTCTTCTCCTCTTTCCTCTTTTTCTCCCCTCCTTTTCCTTTTACTCCTTTTCCTTTCTCTGTCTTCTTCCTTCTCTCTTCTTCCCCCTGCCTTTGTCTCTTTTTATATCAGCTCATAGGAATTCTCCTAGGTTTTACTGAAACCATCCCCATAATCATTTCTTATGGTGCAATAATAAATTCTATCTCATTCATATACCATAACTTGTCCAGCAATTCCCTAATCGATAGACATCCCTTTAGTTTTAGATTCTTTGCCACTTCAAAAAAAATTGCAAGAATACTTTTTTGTATATATATATATATATATATATATATAATTTTCCTTTTTCTTTGATCTCTTTGGAATATAAATCTAGTAATGGCGTGGCTGGATTAAAGTATATGCTCAGTTTTATAGCTTTTGGGACTTAATTTCAAACTGTTTTTCAGAATGTTTGGTTAGCTCAAAGACCCAATAGTCCATTAGTGTATCTTTTCCTACAAACCCTCCAACATTTGCCATTACCTTTTCTGCCATCTTAGCTAATTTAATGGGAATGTGATAGTACCTTGGAATAGTTTTACTTTATATTTTTCTAATTATTAATGATTTAAAACATTTTTATATAATCATCGATAGTTTTGATTCCTTATTATGAAAACTAACTATTCAAATGTCTAGACAATTCATTGATTAGGGAAATAGCTCTTATTATATATTTGCACATTTCCCTATATATTTGAGAAATGAGACCTTTCTTAGAAAACTTTGCCACAAATTCTACTGCATCCACCTAGTTTCCTACTTTTCCTCTTAATTTTAATTGCATTGACTTTGTGTAAAACCTTTTTTAATTTATGTAATCAAAATCATTTATTTTTACCTCCCATAAAACTTTTCTCTCTTGTTTGCTAATAAATTCTTTCCAAATGCATAGATATGAGAGGTGATATCTCCCATGTTCTCAAATTTGCTTATGATATTACCCTTTATGTTTAAATCATGTAACCATTTTGATCTTAACTTGTTGGTCTATGGTTAGTTTCTGCCAGATTATTTTCTAGTTTTCCCAGTAGCTTTTGTTAAATACTGAGTTCTTGTCCCAATTGCTGGGATCTTTGAGTTAAAATAAATAAAATGGATTTATCAAACATTAGGTCATTGTGCAATTTGCTTTTGTATATTACATGTCTAATAACTTCCATTGATCAACCACTCTATTTCTTATCTGGCCCCAAACTGTTCTGATGATTATAGCTTTATAATACAGTTTGAGATCTCATAATACTAGGCCCCCTTCTTCACAATTTTTTTCATTGATTCCTTTCATATTCTTGATCTTTTTTCCTCCAAAGGAATTGTTAATAATTTTTTTCTAGCTTTATAAAGTAATTCTTTAGTAGTTTGATTGGCATGGCTATGAATAAATAAACTAAATAGCACTGCCATTTTTATTATGTTGATTCTATTATATTGGTTCATGAGAAAGTAATATTTCTCCAATTGTTCAGAATTGCCTTGATTTGTGTAGAGTGCTTTGTAATTGTATGCTTGTGTGTTTATTGACAGGGAGGACTTTCAAGTTTTTTATACTATTTGTATCTATTTTAAATAAAATTTCCTTTTTTTGTGTCTCTTCCTACTGGTTTTTGTTGGTAACATAAATAAATATTGATGATTTTTGTGGTTTTATCTTATATCCTGCAACTTTTCTGATGCTGTTAATTGTTTTGACTACTTTTTTTTTAGTTAACTCTTTAGGGTTTTTAAGTATACCATCAAATCATCTGAAAAAAGTGATAGATTTCTTATCAACTATGTTTATTTCTTCAATTTCTTTTTCTTGTCTTACTGTTATGGCTAGCATTTTTAATAGTATTTTTAAAAAATTATATGTAAAGACAATCTTCAACATTCATTTTTGAAAGATTTTGAGTTCCAAATTTATTTTTCTTCCTCTATCCCTTCCCTCCCATCTCCCCAAGATGGCAAGCAATATGATATAGATTATACACATGCAGTAATGTAAACCATTCTCCACATTAATCATGCTGTGACAGAATAACAGAACAAAAGAAAACCAGGGGAAAAAGCATAAACAAGTGAAAATAGTGTGTGTACATCTGCATTCAAACTTCACCAGTTCTTTGTCTGGATGTGGATAAGCATTTTCTATCATGAGTCTTTTGGAATTGTCTTATATCATTGTATTACTGAGAAGAGTTAAGTCAGTCATAGTTGATCATTGCACAGTTTTACTATTGTGTCTGATGTCCCCTCAGTTCTGCTCACTTTACTCAGCATCAGCTGATATGTCTTTCCAGGTTTTTCTGAAATATGACAGTATAGTTAGCATTATAACATTGAATACTAAGGATGATAAGGAACATCTTTGCTTTATTCCTGATTTTATTAGAAAGGCTTTTATTTATCCCCATTACAAATAAGACTTCTTTTTGGTTTTTGTTGAGTATTATTTATAATTATTAAGAAAAGCCACATTTTAAATAAATGTAATTTATCCAAAGCCTTTTCTGTATTGAAATAATCATATTATTTTTGTTGCATTTTGGTTACTGGAATGACCAGTTATGCTTATGACTACAGCACAAATCTTGCATTCCTGGTATGTAGAGGGCCAGAACTCTGAAAAGGTGTATTTGAATCCAGGACTTATAGTTAAGCACCTACGCAGTGTGAGATAATGGTTCTCTAAACATATACTTAATGTGATAAGGTGATGTAATGGCTCTCCTAACAGCTGGGGCATGCTCAGTGTGCTGTAGTGATATAATCCTACTGAGATATTTAAGGGAGTCTCAGTCACAGAAGATTCAGCCACAGACACAGGGAAGGCTTCAGGGTCCAGACTCTAAGTTCCAGACTCCATCTTTCACCAGCCTCGTGATGGCCTTCCTGCCTCCTTCATTTCTCCACCTAAAGACCAAGGCCTGTCCAGAGATTTCCCAGAAAGCTAGCCCGGACATTACACTGGTATAAATCCAGCCTGTATGATTTTTGTAATATATTGTTGAAATATCCTAGCTAGCATTTTATTTAAATTTTTGCATCAATATTCATGAGGAAAATTGGACTTCAGTTTTTTCCCTCTGTTTTTGTTTTCAAAACCATATTTGTGTGATAGAAGGAATATGGCAGGACTCTGTCTATTTTTTCCTCTCAAACAATTTACATAGTACTGGAGGTGTTCTTTTAAGTGTTTGGTAGAATTCATTTGTAAATCCATCTAGTACTGTTATTATTATTATTTTTTTTTCATTAGGGTACTCATTTTTGGCTTTTTCAATTTCTTTTTTTTAAAGAAAGAATTATTTAAGTATTCTAGTGTGTGTTAATCAAAGATTTGTAAATCTATATCCATTTCATTTATTTTGTCACTTTTATGGGTGTAAAGTTGGACACTATCTTTTATCATTTTCATTTTTTGATACTGGTAATTTGGTTTTGTCTTTTTGTCTTTTCAAATTAGGCAGTGTTTATCTGTTTTCATTTTTATTTTTTTGTTTATAAAATCATTTCCTAGTTTTATTAGGTCAATGCAGTTTTTCAATTTAATTAATCTTTTCTTTGATTTTTAGGATGTCTATTTTGAAGATTAATTGAGGATTTTAATTTGATGTTTTTCTAGCTTTTTAAAATTTGCATTGACAATTTATTGATGTGTTCTTTCTTTTGTTGAAGTAGATAAAATTTCCTTATGTACTGCTTTGTCTGCATCCCACAAATTTTGACAGGTTGCCTCATTTTTGTCATTTTAAAATTTTTACTAAGATTATTGAATGTTTCTATGAATTGTTCTTTAATCCACTCATTCTTTAGGATTAGATTATTTAGTTTCTAATTAATTTTCAATCTATGCTTCAAAGGTATTTTATTGAATGTAATATACATTAAATTATTATCTAAAAATTGTATATTTAGTACTTTTGCCTTTCAGCATTTCTTTGTGAAGTTTTTTTTAAATACCTTATTGTATGGTAAATTTTTGTCAAGGTGCCATGCACAGCAGAGAGATAGAAATGTCCTTTTCTATTCTGATTCAATAGTCTCTAGAAATCTGTTACATCTAAGTTTTCTAAAATTCTATTAATTTCTTTAGCTTCTTTCTAATTTTATGGTTCGATTTATCTAAGTCTAATGGGTAAAATGAAGTCTCTTCCCTGCTAGTATGGTTTTGCTATCTAGATTCTCTCTTAACTCATTTAACTTTTTCTTCTAGAATTTGGATGCTATATCATTTTGTGCATATATGTTTTTTTATTAAAGCTTTTTATTTACAAAACATATGCATGGGTAATTTTTCAACACTGATCCTTGCAAAACTTTTGTGTTCCAAATTTTCCCCTCCTTCTCCCCATCCCCTCCTCTAGATGGCAGGTAGTCCAGTATCTATTAAATGTGTTAAAATATATGTTAAATCCAGTATGTATATACATATTTATGCAATTATCTTGCTGCACAAGAAAAATCGGATCAAGAAAGAAAAAAAACTGAGAAAGAAAACAAAATGTAAGCAAACAACACCAGAAAGAATAAAAAGATGCATGTATCTTCAAGATTGAATAAATTCATTTTCTATCATATCTTTGAACTGAAGTACAATAGATTTTATTTTTATTAATTATATTTTAAAATTATATTTTCTATCACTTATATCAAATAATATAAACTATATATGCAATATGTTTATTAAATGTAACATTTATTAGACTAAATTATATTAAATATTCTACATATTTAAAGTTTAATTATATTAAATATTTTTTATGTTTTAACTCTGTGTCTGTTTGTTTCCTATGTTTCTTATAAATAATATATTACTGAATTCTGTTTTCTAAGCCCTTCTGTTACCTACTTTTCTTTTATGAGTGAGTTCAAACTATTAATATTCAATTATCATTGCTAACTGTATATTTCCCTCAATCCTTTCCCCTTTTATTTATTTTTCTTTTGTTTTTTTTTTTTTATCCTTTCTCTTCCTTAAAAGTGTTCTGCTTCTGAAACTTTAATTTCTCCTTATCACACTCCTTTCCCTCTTTTTGCCCTTTTTCCTCCCACCTCCCTTTTGGGTAAGATAAATTTCTATCTGTGTGTGTGTGTGTGTGTGTGTGTGTGTGTGTGTGTGTGTGTGTGTGTATGTATGTGTATGTGATATATATAGTCTTTCTTCCTTAAACCAGTTCAAATGAGAGTGAGATTACAGCATTTTCTGCATTTCCTCCATCCATTTCTCCCCACACTAAAAAAAAAATCTCTTCCTTATATGTCTCTTTTTAAAAAAATTATTTTATTATAGCTTTTTATTTACAAAACATATACATGGGTAATTTTTCAACATTGACCCTTGCAAAACTTTCTGTTCCAAATTTTCCCCTCCTTTCCCCACCCCCTCCCATAGAAGGCAGGTAGTCCAATACATGTTGACTATATTAAAATATATGTTAAATCTAATATATACATATTTATACAGTTATCTTGCTGTACAAGAAAAATCAGATCTAGAAAGAAAAAACCTGAGAAGGAAAACAAAAATGCAAGCAAACGATAACAGAAAGAGTGAAAATCCTATGTTATGGGCCACACTCAGTTCCCACAGTCCTCTCTCTGGGTGTATATGGTTCTCGTCATTACTGAACAATTGTCACTGGTTTGAATCATCTCATTGTTGAAGAGGGCCACATCCATCAGAATTGATCATCATACAATTTTGTTGTTGCTGTGTATAATCTCCTGATTCTGCTCATTTCACTCAGCATCAATTCATGTAAATCTCTCTAGGCTTCTCTGAAACCATCCTGTTGGTCATTTCTTATAGAACAATAATAACATTCATATACCACAACTTATTCAGCCATTCTCCAATTGATGGGCATCCACTCAGTTTCCAGTTTCTGGCCATTACAAAGAGGGCTGCCACAAACATTTTTGCACATGTTGGGTCCCTTTCCCTTCTTTAAGATCTCTTTGGGATATAAGCCCAGTGGTAACACTGCTGGATCAAAGGGTATGCACAGTTTGATAAGTTTTTGAGCATAGTTCCAAATTGCTCTCGAGAATGGTTGGATTCATTCACAACTCCACTAACAATGTATCAGTGTCCTAGTATATTGGTGCCACATCCCCTCCAACATTTGTCATTATCTTTTCCTGTCATCTTAGCCAATCTCAGAGGTGTAGTAGTATATATGCCTCTTTTATGAAGACAAATTCCCCATTTTTCTTCTTTCTTATCTCTTCCATTGCATTACTCTTTTTTTTTATCCTTCTATTCTTCTTTTAAGATCATCCCCACATAATAGACTCCTACCTATGTCCTCTGTCTAGGAAGATTACTTCAAAGTGCCCTAATGATGATATAAAATCTTCATAGGAGTTACATGTATTATCTTCCCATATATAATTGTAAATGTTTAATGTTACTAAATCATTATGATTTCTCACTAATGCATGCCTTTTGGTGATGCTTTTGAATCCTGTGCCTGAAAGTAAAATTTGTACTCATCTCTGCTATTTTCCTCAGGAATATTTGGAAGTCCTCTATTTCTTTAAATGTCTATTCCCTCTCTTTCTTTGCTTTAGGGGGAAAATATTCACTTTTGCTGGATAGGTTATTCTTGGTTGTAATTCTAGCTCCTTTGCTTTCCAGAATATCATATTCCAAGTCTTCTGTTTCTTTATAGTGGTAGTTGCTAAATCTTGGATGACCCTGACTGTGATTTCACATTGAAGCATTTCTTTCTGACTACTTTCTGTACTTTGGTCATCATTTTCTTGGAAGTTTTAATTTTTGGATTTCTTTCAGAAGGTTTTTGGGGAAGTTTGGCAATTGTAACCTTTTCCTCTACTATCTTGACTCCTGTCATTTATTTTCCCAATTTCTTTTTTGAATAATGTTTTTACTTAAAAAAAAATCTCTTTAACTCTTCTAGGAATTCTTATTGGGCTTGTTTCTGATCTGCATCTTTCTTTGAGGCTTTACTTGTAGACTGTCTCTCTCTCTCTTTTTTTTTTTTTTTAAGTTGCCCTATCCTGGAAAAATGGGATTTTTCACTTGTCTTTTCTGCCTAGAATTTGATTTGGCTTTTTTTCCCCTTTAATGTTTATTATATGGGAAGAACTTGGCTTCATTTCATCATCTTGACTCCCATCCGCCCTCCCCTATCATTCATTCCTCCTTAGGTAGTCTAATGACTAGTGATCTCAGGATCACAATTTATTGATTATGATCACCTTTAACCTTGCAGTAACTCAGAGCTCCAGAACTCAAGCAATATATCATGTTAGCTCAGATTAAGGGATTACAGGTATATGTTGCCACAATTGCTTGTTTTTTTATCTTAATATTTCAAACTTCCATAGAATTTCTTTAAAAGTTTCTTCCTTAACAAAGCTTTATGTCAATAAAAATTGTTTTATGAACTCTGCAAATAAATTTAAGTGATTGTAACATTTTAAAGCTCCACAAATAAACATAGACTTCTCATTTTTGTTCTGGATCACTGGAATAACTCACCATAAACATTTTCTTCCTCGAGACCCTACATCTTCCAAACTCCTGGCAAGGTGCCATTCATCTAGTTCATCAGGAAGTATTTACTGATTGAAACTAGTCATTACTTCTTAAATACCAATATTCTGCTGGTGATGTTATTTAGTCTTGAGTTATGGAACACAATAATTAGGCAAAAATAGCAAACAACTCAAAGGACAATGGGAAAAAAATTGATGATGGGCTTAAGCAGGCTGTACTGTCTGGCCAGCAATAGTTTCTATGAGATGTGGAATGAAAGGCATCATAGAGGACATAAATGACCAAAAATGTACATGGATCAGTTGTGGGAACTTAAGTGATGTGGTGAGAGATAACACACAGTCTGAGTATTGAAGATATAACCACAAATAGAACAATTAATCTAACATCTTTTTAAATTACACTTCTTAACCTCTTTGGTGTCATAGGGACTCCTTTGGCAGATTGGTAAAACCTTTGGATCTTTCTCAGAAATATGTTTTTTTTTTTTAACCTACATTCATGATTGAAAGAAGTGCTAAATTCAATTAGAAGTTAGATGTAATTTTTTTCATATCTAAGTTATCAGATTCCTTGAAAGCCATCCATAGATCCCATATTAAGAATCTCTGCTTTATATTTTAAAAGAGCATGAAGAAAGTCTCTAATGAATTTGGGAATGGTGGTGCAGTAAACAGTAGGACTGGTCATTTGGGTTTTAGGCTAACAGTTACTGTGTGATTGTAGAAAGGCCCATATTGTCTCCAAATCTTGGTTTCTTCATCTATAATATGAAAATAATATTATTTGTTCTCTCTACCTTGTAACACTTATGGGGAAAGTGCTTTATAAACTTTAGCATTACCTCACTTGGACCATCGGAGGTGGTTAGTGTTTTTTGATTGATGGTTTGATTATTATTATTGGAGAGAATGGATTTATGCTAAGACTTGGAAGAGTCTGTACAGGATATGAAGGAGTGGAGGGAATACCTACACTGAGGGATCATTCTAAGAGGCAGTATGTGGACATGGCTGAAAAGAAATCCTTCAATTCCAGACTATTCGCAAGAGAGATTTACTCTTGGATTTGCAGGTGCAATGTCTTTTTTTGAGAGCTTGTCACTCTTCAGGTTCTGATTCTGGCTGGGAGAATTGTAGTTTCCCTTAAGCATTTCCTTGGAAAGAATTGCCATATTCCTGATGGCTACATAATAAACTGTCTGTTCTGTCTGTCTGCCTATCTGTTGATGCTGGGTTTTTTATTTTTATTTTTATTTTTTTGGTCAGGCTATGGCTATCCCATATGATGCAAGTACATTTCAGGAGATCCTTAAAGTCTTTTGAAAATCTGCACACATATTTCCAATGATATAGCATCTTGAAGAGTAAAACATTTTTGCATAGTTATATCCTTTGTCTAATTACTTATTCAGTTTTTATAGCTACCACTGTATCAGCTTGTATCTGAAAGCCAAAAAAACACTCAATATCATATTATGTTTCATTTGAATTTCCTCTTTACATTTAGGAAGACATTAATCATGTGCTCTCTGAGCATGGCTAAAAAATTCCCCTCCTCCCTCCAAACTCCAGTTTGATTTCTTGAAATATAGCTTTGAAAAGACAGACTTTTAAAAAAGCCCAATGTATTTTAAATGGAGCGACTTGATTACTCCTTTAAATCTAAATTACTATGCCTTTCATTAAATGGCCAATAATAGTTCCAACCTAAGCATCTGTGAGTTATTGTTTAGGTTTTGACAAAATGAGTATAAATAGTAATTGTTTTCTGTTCTGGTAAAAAAAAATACTGTAAGGGTCGTTCTCCTCCCAAATTGATATCTTTGTGCTGGTAAATTAGGCCATCTTTTGTCTCAACTCTTATTTGCCTTTAGTTGTTGAATGCACAAGGCCTTAGAAAAATTGAGACCTGGAAAGGCCTTAATTTAGAAGGGTTAATGTCATCCACTGATTGCTGGACCATCACCAGTTATCTTAACTGGATGTCTGTGACTGTGGAGGAGAGAGGGAAGCTGACAACTTTGAGTAGCTCTGCCTCACTTAAATCTAATTCATAAGCAGGGCAAGATATTACTGGGTTTCTTTGAGAATGATGGACAAACAACAAGAACAATAACAATCTCCAGTGACTATTCCAATTCTAGGATACCCAAGTTCATTTGCAAGAGAAAATAATCTACAGGCACTTTCAAGTGTTTTTCCTACTGTTAGAGATCAGGAACCAGATATTTTGTTTAATTAGACTCAATATGGCATACACATAAGGGGAAATTATATAATTATTTGGGTAATTTTAAGGTATATGAACAAATAAATAAAATAAATGAGGTCCCCAAAATCCACCTTTGGTATGTGAAATACCTGAATTGGATTCCTGTGTAAATCAAATAAAATAGTTTTTACCAAATCTTATTCTAGTCTCTCCTCTTCTAATCCATCTTGTGTCCTGATATTGAAATATTTCTTTTCAATATTGTTTTCATTACACTGTTCTGCTTCATGGTGTCTACTACATTATGTCCAAATTTATATTAAGGCCCTATATAATCCAGGCCTAACTCAACTTTGCAGCTTCATATGTCTTTCCAGATTCCATCTGAAGATTACTCCCTCCCTCTATCTTTTCCATTCTTAGTCTAGTGTGCGTGGATCTTTCTGAGAAAAGGAAATCATGAAGCAGAGGCTATTGAGTCCATTACAAATTTAAGTTCTCTCATCTCAAATAGGTCCTTATTATTGCAATACTATAATACTTCCCTAAATATTTCTTAAATGTCTTCTGTTACATTTCTTGTACTCTTTTTCTTATTAAGTCATCTACTTCATCCTATTTACTCTACTTCTCCAGAGGACATTGCCTTCTACTTTGCTGAGAAAATAGGGATTATTATTCTTTGTTCCTCACCTTCACAATCTTATATCTCAAAATCCCTCCACAGTTGTAAACTTCCTCCCCTGATTGATTTCTTTTTTTCTTTGCTCTGATCTCTGATGAAGTGGTGACCTTGATGCCATTCAGTCACCATGCTATAGATATCCCTCCCTCCTAATCTCATCTCTCCTCATCCATCCTCTGGCGCCTTCCCTACTTCCTATAACCAATCCCTAATCTTCCTCATCCATAAAAAAATCTTCACTTAATTCTCAAGCTATTTCCTCAAGCTATTTTTAAAACATATCTTTCATAGCCAGTTTTTTCTAGAACTATATTTTCTGCATTTACTTTCTCACTTACCACTTATTTTTCAACCTCTTTTAATCTGATTTCTGACCTCATTCTAAATTTCAAAGTTTTAAATGAGTTTTTTTAACTGTTAAATACATTGAAAAGTCTTTTCTCAATTTTCAACTAGTATGACTTCTCCACAGGCTACTATTAACATTGTTGACAAAGCCCTCCTTCTCTATATGATTTCTTTGAGATTTCTCCAACAGCCCCAGGTTCTCCTCCTTTCTGCCTGAATAGTTTCCTTTGCTGTGTCATCATCCATGCTCCTCCTCCTCCTGTGCAATTATGAGTGTCCTCCAGCTGCCTTATCTCTCTTATTGATTTCATCAGCTTCCATGGATTCAATTATCATCTCTTTTCAAATGATTCCTAAATATACATGTATAGTCCAGAATGCTCTCCTGTTATCATCAACTGAATACACCTTTTGGATATCTCACAGACATCTCAGATTCAACATATCCAAAACAAATTATCTTTCTTCTTAAACTGGTAACTCCTAACTTTGTTGTTTCTATTAAGGACACCAGCAACTTTGTAGTCACTCAAGCTCACAAAATGTGTCATCCTTTACCTTTCTTCCCCGTCTTTCCTCTGCAATATGTTTCTAAGTCTTGTCAATATTATCTCCATGAAATCTCTTTCATCTTTCTCCTCTCTAAGTCTTGTTGACTTTTTTCCTTCAACATCTATTTTACCTCTTGTGGCTCTTTTTTTTTTTAACCACTTGTCTAGATTATTATATTAGCCTCCTAATTGGTTTCCTTATTTCTAATTTCTGTTCTCTTCAACTCATTCTCCACATAGTTTTCTAAAGCACAGATCTGACTATGATATATATTGACTTCTTATTGCCCATAGGCTTAAAACACAAACTCCTTTGGCATTAAAGCATTAGGTTCTTTACAATCTATCTCTAGTCAACCTTTTCCAATGAAATAAATGTGTTTTTTCTTGTCTCATTGAAATAACATTTCATCTTTTCTTATGGCACAATTGTATTTCAACACATTTATAAACCACTATTTATTCAGTCATTCCTCAATCAGTGATCATCTCTTTTGTTTCTTTCTTTTTCTTTTCTCTCCTTTTTTTGCCATTACAAAAAGAGCTGTTATAATTGTTTTAATAACTATTTATTAGATTTCTTTTGGGTATAGGCTTAGCATTGGTAAAGCTAGGTCAAAGTTCATGAACTGTTTAGTAACTTTTTGTATATAATTTCAAATTGTTTTCTAGAATGGTAGTGACAATTAACAGATTTTTTCCAATAGTATACCAATATGCCTGTTTTCCCATATTTATTATTTTTCCTCCCACATTTATTATTTTCTTATTCTAGTCATCTTTGTATAATCTAATGTGTATGAGAGAGACTGAACCTCAGAATTTCTTTAGTTTGCATTAATCTATTAGTAATTTGGAGCAATGTTTCTCATATGACTATATAGATATTGGATTTCTTGAGAACTGCCTATTCATATCATTAGGCTATTTTTCAATTGGGGAATAGGTTTTATTCTTATACAGTTGAAGAAATTCCTTATTTATCATGGAAATAAAACTTTTATAAAAGAAAAATGATTATTTCAAAGACAAAAAGGAGGATGTATATGAACTGTTGAGGAGTAAAATAAGCAGAACTAAAAGAAAACTATATGCTATTATACTGATATTATAAAAAATAATTTTGGAGACTTTTATGAACTGATGAAGAATGAAATGAGCAGAACCAGGAGGATAATGTATACAATAAGAATAACACTATGAAGAGAAAACTTTTAAAAACTGTGTCCAAGCAAAGACTATTTTTAACTCCAGAGACCAATGATAAAATATGCTAAGTCCTGATAGAGAAGTGATAGATTTTAGCTGCAGAGTGAGGCAAATATTTTTGAAGAAAGCCAATTAGGGAATTTGTTTTGCTCAACTATCCATAATTGTTACAAGGTTTTGTCTTTGCTTTTTCTCTTCACCTCCTTTCCTCCAATATGGAAGGAGATGAAAGGGAGCAAATATGATTTCTATTAATTTAAAATAAAGAGATTTGCTGAGTTGCAGGTATGGAATGTTGGCTGTTTCTTTAGACAGGTCATCATAGTCTTAATTTTGGTTAATTATTTTATTTTGTTACAAGAGAGCTCCCATGGGATAGGAGTAATCTGGATGTTTGTAATATAAAAATGCTGTTAAACTTAAAGAAACATTTATATATGTATATATGTAATATGTATTTACACAAATATGTAAATATATTGCTGTTGCTCTCAAGCAGGATCAGTGACATCATGAGAATGTTGTCTTCATGCGAACTGTATTTAAGAGTCAGAGCTACACAAAGCAATCAGCCTCACACTCTCCTCCAGAGTCCTCAGACTTTAGTGGCAAGATAAAAAGTCAAGATGACTAAAGATGACCTGGGATGCAGTGAGTGACCTTAACCTTTCTAAATTAAGATCTTCCCCAGGTCTTTGCCCTGAGACAATGTCCATTCAATGGCTAAAGGCTAAGTAAGATTAGAGATAAAAAATGGACAATTTACCATCACAAAAATATTGGGAAGCCTCTAAAAATTTCTGGTCATAATAGAAAACAATTGTTGTTTACACTCATAAATAACAAATATTTTTTATCTGATTTTCACAACAACCCTTGGACGTAGGTACTAATATTATCTATATTTTATAAATTAAGGGAAGAGTATGGGAAGGTAAGAAATGAGCTCAAGGTCACATAGCTAAGAAGTGTCTGGGACTAGATTTAAACTCAGGTTTTCCTAACTTTTAGTCTAGTACTCTGTCCACTATACCATCTAGTACTTGTACAACAACTTCTTGGGTGTCTCAAGTATATTATTTTACAGACATCTCAAACTCATACCTAAAACAACTCACCTCTTTCCTCACACAGAACCCTTTTCTTCTTCCCAACTTCCCTTATTACTGTCAAAGGTATCAGTTTATGTTATGGGCCAGAACTCTGAACTTGAAACAAGGATTCTTACAAGATACTAACTAAATGAAATTGATAAGACAATGGTTATCTAGTTTAGCTTAACAGTTCTCTAAATTCATTATTATTATTATGATTTAGGTAAGGTTAAAGTGTTGGTACCCACAAAATGGCAAAAGACTCAAAGGAAGACTTTTAGTCTATTATGTTTATGTTCCATGGAGGATCTTGAGGACAACATGGACAAGAATTTCAAGGGATGAGAAGGCAGACATAGATGGATTGTGAATTATACTGATGTGGTATCTCCATCCAGATGAAGTCACAATTCTGGCAAAGTTTTGAAATATCTCACCAATTACTGCCCCAGATTCTTGGTGGGATTGTCTTACTGTGGTCAATCATGGTCCAAGAAATAACAGAATTTGGCAGAGGGGATTTTAATAGGCAATTAAGAAATTTTGCAGTAGTGACTTACTATACCTGAAAATTATTCCCTGAATCTGAGATTTAATTAAAGGTCCATGATTAATGCCTTAATTACATGAAACGATAGTAGAAGTTTGATCATAATTCTATATGTAGACTGGCTGGAGACAGAATAAAGGGGTCACATTTATAGTATATAATCAAAGGAGAAGAAATGAAAAGATGCACAAAATGTTTAATTCCAGGATCCTTAGACATAAAACACTCAATAAATACTTGCTATTCATGAATTATCTTGAAATATGTTATTTCTTGCAATAATTTTGTGCTTAAGAACACAAGGAATAAAGACATAATTCACCATTAAAGTTGGAGAATGAGAATTCGTTAATTTATTAAATATTTATATGCACAACATATATAAAGCCAAGTGTTAGGTATTGAGGGAGGTGAAAAAGACAAGTAAACTATAATTCTTGCTAAGGTAGAGTTTATAATTTGGTTGGGAAGATAGCATATACATACAAGTAACTCGAATTAAAAAAAAAGAAAATGCTAAGTTCATAAAAGAACTAAGAACATGTTGTTTTTGAGAGTTGATAGATGGGAAATGATAGCAGCCTCAATGACGATTTCTGTATGCCCCTTAACCTTGTTTTCTGGAGTGGCTATAGAATTTGGCAGATTCTAACTGAATGGAACCTCTAGCTATAGTAAATGTTAGTCATTGGAACGGAAAAGCGTGAAATTGTTTAGTCTTGAATCTAACAAGGTCGTCCATCAGTATATAATAAACAAACACAGACAGGCTATTTTTAGACAAGCTCTGTCAAGTTTTATGGTTGATTGTGTCTAGGAGGGCTCATTCATCAAATAGTCCAAGGTGCAAAAGGATTTAATGAACTCCTAAATATCTTTTCCTGATTCTTAGAGGTGAAATGTCTTCTGAGGTCAGCCATATTAAGCAGGTTCATGTGTATTGGGACCAATCATACATCAGTTTGACTGATAAACTCAATGGAATAGAGACTGTAGAATGTTCTTTATGCATAGAATATATACACACACATATAGATATATAAATGTAAACACAAATATGTGAATATCTTCAAATATTTTATATTTATATAGATAGGAAAGATCATATGCATGCATACTTTTTATAAAGTTTCAGAAGAGGCATTATTCCAATTTGTTAAGTTAATATAAGTCATTTATTATTATTATGTAATAATAATAATAATGTCAGGAATTATTATTAACTAATAATTAGATTATGACCTAAATATAAAAATATTCATGGCAACTCTTTTTTTGGGGTGGAGGAAATAGCTCAAAATTGGAAATTAAAGGATATATCTGTTAGGTTAAGCTAGGCAAATTGTAGGATATGAATTAATGTATATTACTGTGTCGTAAGAAATAACAAAATAGAATGTTTATGACAGGAAACTGGGAAGTCCTATATAACTAAAAAAGAGCAATTAGGTGTTTCAACAGATAGATGGAACGAGGAAGACTAATCTTTATAAGTTTAAATCCTATCTCAGATACTTATTGGCTGTTTGCTCCTGGGCAAGTCATTTAACCCTGTTTGCCTCAGTTTCCTCATCTGTAAAATGATCTGGAAAAGGAAATACAAACCATTCCAGCATATCTGCTATGACAACCTCAAATGGGGTCTCAGAGAGTCAGACATGACTGAAATGACTATACAATAACAACATATGAACTGATGCACAGTGAAGTGAGTAGAACTGGGAGAACAATTTACATAATGACAACATTTTAGAGACAAACTACTTCAAAAGACTTCAGAACTCTGATTAATATAGTGATAAACTTAGAGTATGGAAGACTGAAAATCATGTCACCCACTTTCCACCAGGAATGGACCTAAAAGCTAAATTAGATAGACATTTTTGTTTCATGGTTAATGTGGGAATTTTTGTCTACATTATGTATATTTGTTAGGAAGGTTTTCTTTAATTTTTGTTGTTGTTTATTTGAGGAGGGTAGTAGGAGGGAGAGATAATAAATGTTTATAAATAGAAATACATTAATTTAAAAAGAAAATTAACTACTTTCTAACTAGAGAAGATAATTATGTCCATCTTTTGTTGGCACGGACAACCACCGCACCAGATCTGGAGTCAAAAAGACTCATCTTCACAAGTTCAAATCATGCACTTACTAACTGGGCACATCATTTAACTCTATTTATTTCAATTTCCTCATGTATAAAATGAGTGGAGAAGGAAATGGCAAACTATTTTGGTATCTTTGTTAAGAAAACCCCAAACGTGATCACAAAGAATTACAGTGAAAAAATTAACTTAGCTACTTTTTTTGGCATGGAATAATTTTCTTTTTAAAATGTAATGGGATTGGTCAATAGGGACTTAATTTTTAAGAGTATTCAAAGTCTGATCTACCTGCTGCCAATAAGTATGGATGTTTGTTTCCAGAAATACATGATCATGCATAATGGAGGGAGGCCCTATCTGTAATTTGAAGACTTCATAGGTATTTTGTGACTATTTTTCTGTCCAATTGCTGCTTGCTGAAGAAAAAAAAAATATTTGGCTACTGAGTTGGAACTAAGGATGCAAATAAAAGACTCTAGTTGAGGAGCTTGTTTTTTTCTATTTTGTTGACAAGTGAGGGATACAGGCTGTAATCCTTTGAGTGGGGATGGCAGATACTGCCTCTAGTTGCCACACCTCCTCACTTGGAGTGCCATGAAGCCATGAATACGTGACATTACTGATTTTTTTTTCATTACTGATTTTTTTTTAACTCTACAGTATTTCATTTTTCTTGTTCTTCAGACTATAGGAGACAGAAAGGAATAGGCTGTGATCTTATGAGTTTTAAAAGATCATAAGAGCTAACAGAGATGCAGGAATCAGAATTTATAGTAGAGTTTTCTTGAATCTAATCTTGATAAAGAACTAGATTTAAGATTTTATTGGTTCAACTAAAAGAAACTTAATGAGACACTGTGTCATACAAGCAAAGGAATGACTTGTGTATACACTAAGCCATACCAGAAGAAATGTCTTCTACCAACTATTTTAAGGTTGTTAAGTTTGTTTATTAAATTTACTTTTTTCAGGAACTGAGGTAAAAAGAGAAAGTAAGCCCAGTTCAAAGGACCATTTCTATACTTAATTTGGATTATATCTTTTAAAAAAAATCAAATATTCCTTTAGAAAAACTAATTCATGTTAACTGATTGTTATAAATTGTTAATTGGTTATTATTGACTATAAAATCATTGGAAATGATTTTAAAGAGATATCAAATGGTCAGAATGATATTGGGGCATTAATCGCTGATTACATAATGCAAGGGATTATATAATAATCAGATTGGGGCCTGAACCAATAGAATCAGAAAAATTACTACCATCCCTTGAAAACCCCCAGAACTCTAAAAGGAGATGAAGCAGTAACTGAGTTCGGGGCCCAACCCAATAGTCTGAGTTTGAGTTTAGAAAGTGAATCCACAACATGTTCTATATCATAAAAGTTTTTTAAATGGAAAGGTACTCACAGAGAAATATACAGTTTAGCTATTGAAAGTTCATTATTCCTTTTGTTGCTGTTGTTGCTTGATGACCTTTAAAGTTAATTAATATATTTTAAATTGTATAAAAGTATCTTAGATTATAGTGAGTGTTTAACATTATGTTTTGGGAAAAAGAAATTCATAAATTAAGAAAAATATGTACCAATAAGACAAGTTCCAATTGGTAAGTGTCCTAATATGGGTATTATGTGCACATGCACATATGCATATACACACATATACATAAATATATACACTTATACATGTACTCCATCTTGGTCACTTGATTCTTTTCCCAGAATGAAATAATATGTTAATTATTTAGCAGCATTCTGGCAAGATAACGGTAACATTTGTCTAATCACCCAGCATGTGTTACGAACTGCATTTGATTTTATAACTTTCCAAAAAGTTGTCCAAAAAAGTGTATCCCTCCCCTCTCCTTTCAATACAGGAATTTCAGCCATCTCTGTGTGTCTTTTCCTTCACCCAAATGATCTCGGTTAAGAAGCACAGGTAATACCAAGAGACCCCTTATTACTCAAGGTAGGACCTTGAGTAGATCATTGGCCAAACTTAGTTGAATTTCCTGTCTTGTTCTATCACTATGGCTCTTTTTATATTTTTTTCTTAAAAGAAGTTATGATATCAGAACTAAAGATGCCTTAGCATGCTACATAAACCTGCCAACCTTTTATCTATTATGTTTCAAATGCATTTTATAAAGCTTGACAAATACCTAATAAGTATTAAGAACTCACACAATTTGTCAGAAAGATTTGGGACTGCAATTCAAACCAATAAAAGAGATTGTAGTTGATTCTTACAATGGAATTGCTAACGTTAACATTCACTTAATGATGCTTATTCACAATGAATGGTGAAAATATAAATAGAAACCTTCCAATGGCACCGTGGCATTAAAGAAGCTTAACTTAAATCATTCTTTCATTTAGCACTTGAACATAATATATATTAGAAAAGAGTCTATCAAACCATAATTCTTACTGTAGGTTGGGGTTGAGGCTTTAGAAATGCAGGCTAAATTTGAAGTCATAATACATAGAATCAATTGTGCTGTGACCTTGCACAGTATCTTAATATGTAGGGATTAAGAAATTGTTTCTTTCAAACACTCCTGATTAATAAGGTATACTAGATTATGTGATGTTTTAGTGAGCTATTCAGAAAAAATAACATATTTTTATAAATATTAGGAATGCTTCTAAATATATTTTGCATTTCATTTTAAAGATCATTTTCTAACTCACAATGTAGCCATAATCTAAATAACGTAATAAATTTGAACCTTGGCTTCACAAGTAGCTCTATTATGCCTAAAAAATATCAAAGTAAAAGTAATTTTTAAATGGCAGCATTCTAAAATAGAGGAGTAATCTATTTCAGTGTTTGTGATAGCAAGTAATATAGTTTGCAAAGCACTGGACCTAGAGTCAGAAAAATCTGAATTGAAATATGATCTCATATACTTACTAGTCATGTGGCTGTGGGCAAATCACTTAAGCTCTAGGCCTCAGTTTTGTCATCTGTAAAATGGGGATAGTAACAACACCTTCCTTCAAGGGTTATGGTGAATATCAAATGAGATAATATTTGTAAAGCTCTTATCACAATGCCTGGCACATTGTAGAAGCTATTTGAATGTATAATATACATTTGAATATAAATATGTATATATATATTTGAATATAAAAGTTATAAGAAGAATGCTTATTCTCATCCTTTTGCTCTTCATATGTCAGGGTTATTGTGGTGTTTATAACGGCACTACATAACTTTCAGATATTTTTAGGAAAACTAGAACTGATCATTATTCACTTTTGCAGCTTTGTAACAGAGAGCCAGGACAGAAATGCATTGATTTAAAAAGTTCATGATGATACTTTTTCATTGCAGAATCAAGGAAATATTGTCAGAGTAGTTGTGCTATGCTTTTTCTACTTTCTCCAACCTGCAACAACCATTACTAGGCTATGGAGTCCCTCTGTTCTGCATGCAAGGACAAGCCTGGAGTTAATTCTGGGTCTATCTAAACATTCAAGTTATTAGACCTAGCCCAGTGTTCTTCATGTATTCTGTTTATTTTGTATGTATGTATGTATGTATGTATGTATGTATATATGTATGTAGTTAGGTTTGAACTAAAAACCCCATACCCTTCAAAAATTTTATCAGCATTCTCAGTGTCACCTTTTTCAGAGCTATAACAACTGCCTTGGATATGTATGTATGAAGAGAGCAGAAAAATATAATTATGTGCTATCCTCAGCATACTATGCCATTAAGCTAAAGGGAAGGAATTTGATATTTCTGCCATGTAACTAATTACGAAATTATTTAGTTTTGTTGCTGTCCTTCCTGGGAGCTCTTCAGATTTCCTGGATCAATCCAGGCTAGGAACAAACTAACTTACTACTGAAGTCCCTACTTGTGAAGGCAACAATTCAAGTGTTACATTATAGCCATCTCAGTATTCAGGGATATAGGTTAAATATATCCAGTAGTCTATTTTTACTAACTTCCAAGTATACTCCCTTGTATTCAACTATCTAGCCATTTGCCAGAAAGTTCAGTCAGGCAATAAATATCAACCAATCTTGGTGGTCCTTATTTTGAGACTACTCTTAGACTAATGATTAAAGCTGATATGATGCTGACAGGAGAATGGGTATCAAGTGTCCATCTCTGGAGGGGTTGGCAGAGTTGGAAGGTATGGTTCCATTTCTTTGGCACAATTTATCTATGAAGATTTCCAGGTCTATTTTAGATTGAATAACTGAACATCTTCTGGGATCCTATTAGGGTAAACAGTGGCCCTGAAGCTTGGCTGTCATGGACAAAAATTGTCTGCTTCTCTGAGTCTGGTTTAGTTAAAAAGAACTCAATTTGGCATGAAGTTTAGCTCCTTTGAATCTGTGGCCTTGTGGTGTTTGTGTTGGTCCCTGGAGGAACAGAAGCGAAGGTTGTGGCAATAAGCAAACTGATACCAAGCATGTAATGAAATCGTTCTGCGGGAAGGTGGGTGTGCATATGTGTAGGTGTGTGCTTGTACACACATACATGTGCTTGTCAGAATAAGCAGATTTTAATTTTCTCTGTAGAAATGCCACAAAGGTTATGTGGCCATGAAGGTTATGTGTTTACTCAGTTCTGCTATATTTATTGAAATAACTGGTTGAAGCATTAGAATCTGAAGAAACTTTGGCTACAGTCATGAAAATAAAACCAAAATGGCTCCAGTGGGGGCCAGATGTTTGCTTTCTCCTCTCATCATGCTGCCATGCTGTTTTTTTAACCACATGAACACTCCATTTGAGAAAATTTCCTACTTAAAGCACGTATGTGGATTGTGTAACTACAAAGTTTCCATACTGTTGCTTGCATTTGGAGATCGGCTTGGGTGATATTCATGTTTGTATGAATTTTGGTTCTTCCTCAAGAAAGAATGTTCATTTCATTCTGGTACTCCCAGGCTCATGGATATTCATTTGATATGTTAAAAGTGTTATTGGTTTAGTGTAGGATGATAGACAATGATCAGATTAAAATGGCAATATTCCATCAATTTTTCCTTTCTTAAACTTTGTTAGGCTATAGATAGTATAAACAATTTTTATGTGCAGCAAAACACTTCATTAGAAAAATGTATAAGTTCTAAATGTAGTAAAAACTTGTTAAAGCAATGTTAAATGAAGCCTACCACATAAAGGATATTAAGGATGACCAATTTTAAATAACTTTTCATGTAGGTTATTCAACTTGTGATGATTAAGTGTGAATAAGAAAGCAACATTACATATTTTTTTATTTCCCTTTAAAAATTAATATTTGGATGAGCAAGTTTATAATGTCTAGGCTAGCTTTTTGGAGGGCCTTTGGACAGGCCTTAGTTTGAGGATAAACACAATGAGAATGGTCAGTCATAGAGTCTAGAGTCTTTAATCTGGCCCTGTCTTGATCTTAGTGCAGGAGCATGAGAGCTGGTCAAAGACAGAATGTGTATCTTCTAGTCCTTCTTAGCCCTTATATACCTTATTGTAATTACATCATTACAAAATACTAATTATGTGTGAACTTGAGAACTATTATATCATCATGCTAAGGACTAAGTATATGTAAGCTAGAGAACCATGATCTCATCAATTCCACTGAGTTAACACCTTGTTTCAAGTATTCTTCTCCAGAGTTCTGGCCCTCTACACAAGCTGATTTCAGAAAAACCTGGAAAGACCTATGTTAACAGATGCTGAGTGAAGTGAGGAGAACCCAAACATTGCTCACAGTAACAATAAGATTATGTGTGATGATCAACTGTGATGGATTTGGCTTTTCTAAACAATGCAGTGATTCAAGACAATTTAAATAGACTAGGGATGGAAAATGACAATCACATGTAGAGAGAAAACTATGGAAGCTCTATTTGGATCAAAGCATCGTATTTTTACCTTTTTGTATATTTGCTTGTTTGTTTTCTCTCTTGTGTTTTTTTTTTTCTTTTGGTCTATTTTTTTTTTTTTTTGCACAACATGACAAATATGGAAATATAGTTAAAAGAATAGTACATATTTAACCTGTATAAGATTGTTTGATGTCTTGGGGAAGAGGGAAGTAAAGGAAAGAGGGAAAAAAGTTTGAAACACAAAGTTTTGCAAAAATTCGATTATTGAAAAGTATCTTTACATGTACTTTGAAAAATAAAATACTATTGAGAAAAAATAGCATTTGATTTTTTGCAATTACATGTAAAGATGATTTTTAACATTCAGTTTTTAAAATTTTGAGTTCCAAATTATCTCCTTCTTACTTCTCCATAAGATGGTAAGCAATTTGATATAGGTTACGTATGAGCAATCATGAAATGCATATTTCCACATAAGTCATGTTGTGAAAGAAGAAACAGGCTAAAAGAAAAAACCTTGAAAAAATAAAGTATGCTTTTATCTGCATTCAGGCTCTGAAATTCTTTCTTTGGATATTTATAGCATTTTTCATCATGGGGCCTTTGGAATTGTTTTTGGATCATTGTATTACTGAAAAGAGTTAAGTCATCCATAGTTGATCATTGTGCAATGTTCCTGATACTGTGTACAATATTCTCCTGATTCTGCTCACTTCACTTTGCATTAATTCATATAAGCTTTCCAAGTTTTTCTGAAATCTGCTTCCTGGTCATTTCTTATAGCACAATAGCATTCCATTACATTCACATATCATAACTTGTATAGCCATTCCCCAATTGATGCTACCTCAAAAAGAGCTGTTACAAATATTTTTGTACACATAGGATTCTTTTTCCCTTTATGTTTCCTTTTTAAAAAGCTTAGTTCTTCCAAGTTCTTCTTGGTCATCAAAGGAAACCATCAATAATGATTTGTTATTTTCTACGTGTAAGAGGACATGTATGGATTTTTTTTTTAATTTTGTAAATAAAAGAAATTATGTTTAAAGTCAGGAGACCTAAATTCTCATCTCTGCTCTGCTGCGTCTTTATGATATTAGTCAAATCACTCCATCTTTTTGGGTCTCAGTTTCCTCATCTATTAAATGAGAGGATTAGATTAGATGATCTCCAAAATCTCGGTGAGAACTTGGAAGGATATAAAACCTAGCTGAAGAAAGCATCTCTGGAAGCATTACATCAGAACCTTTCTTGATGCAGGCAAACCTAAGTAATATACCAAAAAATGATACCAGTAGAAAGCAAGAGCAGAATTGGTAAATATTTCAGAGATCAAAAGCCAAGCTAAAGATTGAGAGGTTAAATGTAGAATCTGCCTTGATTATGAAAATAATGAAAATTCTGATTCAAAATGTTCTAATAATGATCATAATGATCTTGATTTGTCTCAAATAAAGAAACAGACTTAATATAATGGATTTGAAGTCAGAAGACCTGAATTCAAATCCCAGCTTTTGCTTCTACTTCCTATCTATGGGGCTTAGGTCAAATGGTTAACCTTCGTGATTTTCAGCTTCTTTATCTGTTAAAATGAAAAACTTAACTTCCATTTCATCTCAAAAATTCTATGCAGATCATATAGTATGTCTTCACAATTCTTATTTACCTTTTAAATTATTCAGGAACATCCTGCTATACTTCCATTCTGTCTTGAGAATCTTTGCATTCCTCAGCCTCATTGAGTGTTGATTCATTTTTCCTTGTCTTGAAAAATTTATTCATGGATGCCTGAACTCTTTAAGCTAATCAGCAGGATATATTCTTTTCTGCTATTAATATTTTTCTGTTGCTTTGTCCTTAATGTTAAAACTCAATGACGGAGTTTTCTTCCTTCTGAGATCTTTGGGAATTTCATACTTTCCTCCTTATTTTCCAGTGTTGCCCACTTTCTGACTCTTTCCCATTTGATGGAGGTTTCCCTGGACTATAGACTTTAAACCTATTTAAGCTTCCTCTCATGCTGAGTAATTTGCATTTTATTATTGGCCTTAGTATCTACATCAAAGGAGGGATATCTGGAGGGATAATACTGTGTTCCCAACTGGATTTTCATCTCTTCTCTCAGAATTAAGTGGAGTGTTTCACAGCAACACACACCTATCCTGCTCCAGTTTTCTCTGTTCCTGTAATTAGGCTAAGTTCTTTTAAAACAAAGAGTTCTGTCATACTTTTGCCATCCAGAGCAAATTTCTGTCCTTTGATTTTCCTCAGTTCTGGGTAGAGGGAGAGATAGAGTTGTGTTCTCTTGCAAATCTGTAGGTTGGCTTGTAAATCCCTGCAAATAATGAGAGGAAGACTGTTGAGTGAGTGAGTGAGAGGTTAGGAATTAGCCTTCTCTGTTGTTAGTTCATTGCATTATAGTCTTTAAGGAGACAAGTAGCTTGGGTGTGATGATTTGCTAAGCCATAGTCAGGATTGCTTATCTGTCTTTGATGTCTACCTGACACTTACTTCTCACCTATGGTTCCAAGAAGCTATACCAATAGTCATATTCTGGTAAATTGTCTTGGCAGATGGGCTAAATCAGGTTGAGAGTAACTGACAGACCTCAAACCTATTAATGAGTTAGGACAGTATTTATCCCAAGAATGGGAAGGCTTCCCCTCAGCAGAATTGGTGGATAAGAACCATTTCCCAACAATAATAAAGGTGGCTGAAACAAGCATGTGGAACTCTTAGAACTTAGTCAGACAATGAAGACACAAAGGTCATCCACTACATCCTGGGACATTTTATCTTGACTTTTGTCTTGCCATTGGACTTCAATTTTGTTGGAAGACAGAGTGAGGCTAAGGACTTTGTACAACTGTGCCTCACTTAAATCCAATTCACCCATGAGTCAAGACATTACTCCATGATGTAATTGATCTTCTAAGAAAGCAAAGGACGAACAATCACAATAACAGCAACAATGACAACAGTCTCATTAGGGTTCTTGATGTCCTAAACTGTGGAGAGACATGAAATAGTTCTATCTCTTGTACATAATTCTTATTTTGGAGAGGTTTGAGAAATTGTGAAGTTTGAAGAAAAATGTCTTTCCCCCCATCTTTATTTGACCCAGAAGTCAGCTTTAAAAATCCCAAATATAACAGAGGAGAGTTAAATAGATTGGAGATACCTGATCTATACCTGGAGGCAAAGAGTGAGAATGCCTCATATATATACTAATTTAGGGCAGCACTAGCAAATAAGAGTTCATAAAAGATGTCATATATAATTTTATTAGGAATAATCTGTGTAGATTAGTTAGTGTGACTTAATAGACAGAGTTTAAACTTTGGAGTCAAGGAAACTTAGTTTTAAATCCTCAGCTTCCTGAAAGATTTCTTCATTTAGAAAGTCTTTTTTCCCTACAAACTATTCCCTTTTGGAACAAATATAAAATTTTACGTTTGGCTTTTATGGTCCTTCCCAACCCAGTCTCTTCCTACTTTTCCACTTTTTTTTTCTCACTTAAGAGAGGATAGTGAAGATATAGAGTGTGTCAGTGGAAGATAGAAGAGAAATGGAAGAGTACCTGCATGAGTAGAAAAATCAAGGAGAAAGAGAAAAACATTAATTTGTTTTTTATGTAGATGAAGATGAAGAGATTAAAGTAACATGTAAAAGGGGATTACTGCAAGATTTCTAGGAGAAGAGAAGTATAATTGAGGATGACAGTAGAGGAAGAGATGACCCTTGGCAATGACCTCTTCTTTTGAGCAAAAAAAGAAGGAGGAAATGAATAAATAGGTGATGAGGTTGAGAAATTTTGAGGAACTGCAGGAGCTGGCTTTGGATGATCTGTCAGGGAATTCCTCAAACTGGACATCCTAAAATCCTCCTGGAGAGTAATTCCTCCCATTCTGGTTTCTTTGACTGGAGGTCAATAAATCTAGAGGCGAAACTCCAGAGACCTTACCTCACTTTGCCTCATACACCACTCTCTCTTTCCTGCCCCCATCTTCTTTCTTCTTTTTCTTTCTGCTCCTTATATTTTCCTCTCCCCCCCCCCCCCGAGGCAATTGGGGTTAAGTGACTTGCCCAGGATCACACAGTTAGGAATTTTTAAGTGTCTGAGATCAGATTTGAAATCAGGTCCTCCTGATTTCAGGGCTGGTGCTTTATCCTCTGCGTCACCTAGCTGCCCCCATCCTTATTTCATTACAGGTCACTTATCAATATGTTTCCCTAGTTTAAGTTGGACATTTAGCTTTTATTTGGGTGTACATGCCTTGCAAGCATAGTTGAACCAGGAGATTTTTCCACTTTCCTTGTTATCTATATCCATACCCATGAATAATCACACATGAATAGTGAATATAAATAGAACTGCATCTTAAACAACAAAACATTTACTATATGAAATAGAGAAAAGGGAACATGTCAAATTGGCTTTTTTTGATGAGTATATCTTTAAATGAAGTCTGGTTAACTGGACTGCCCTATTTTTAAAACAATAGAGGCCACACCTTCCTTCCCATTAAATTTATGTAAGTAATAAGAATTTAAATTTAATTTATGTAATAAGAATTTAAATTTAACTTATGCAAGAATAGGAATTTAAATTTAAATTTGATTTATGTAATAAGAATTTAAATTTAAATTAAATTTATTTAATCTAGATGACTTGTATGTGTAGAGACTGGTGATTGGCAAGACTCTTTAAATATATTAGCACCTTTGATCTCTTTGACTAGTTCTCATGAGGCAGCACAAGTCTTTATATCTTCAATTATTACAATTGAGGAAAGGAACTCAAGAGAATTAAAAGGATCTATTTATCAGTACATAGCTAGAAAGTGACTCAAGCCCAAGTCCTCTAACTTCCGATCCAGTGCTCTTTTCATGACAACCCATCATCTCTGGAGGCAGTCAGAAATGACAGCTGGAAGTTTATTTAAGAATTCATTTCCAAGGGATCTCATGACTGCAAAAGCACTGGGATGCTTCAGAGCATCTGTAGAGTTCCATAGCTCTTTCAGTGACCATGAACCTGATTTAGTGCAGCCCCAAGGAGAAGCAGGATGGAGGGAAGACTGTGAGCCTGCGTTCAGGGTCAAACCGATTAAGTCACAGGTCAGTGTCCTCTCTCTTAGGACTTTTATCTGAATAACAGCTGTCCATGAAGCACGTGGTGCTTCTTGACATGAGTGTCATGTTATTCTCATTAAGCAGAGGAACGTATAACATTTATGTAAAGGTACGGGTGTGTGGGAAAATTCAACACATTTCGCAGGGGAATGAATATATACAAAGCCAGCTTTGAACCTGCAAGCCTAGCCTAGCCAACAAGCCACAGGTGAGAAAGTGTTAGTGAGAAGGGTGATGACAGTTCCCTAACCATTAATTCATTTATCCTCAGATACACTCAGGCAATTGTTTTGTATTTCCGGTGCCTGGTGTTTTTTTTTTTTTTTTTTTTTTTTTTTTCTACCTTCACTGGTGAGCTTCAGTAATGTCAGCCAGCGAACATCTCCTCACCTCCTCTCTCTAACCCTATCCTCTTCTTCCCTCCTCTCCCCTCCCCCCCCACGCCATCTTAAATGTCTCTTTCTAATGCATCCTGTCTATTTACTCCTCTGCCTTCCTTCACTTGCTTTACTTCTCTGTCTCTCTCCAAAACAATTCCTATCATAAAAGAGGGATGCAAAATGAAAATACCTGTAGAACCAATAGCCACTAATACAGCAAATGGGAAAGAAGTACTCTATTCAGCAACATTTGGGCTATTTACTTTTTCATTTCTTTCCAAATTACATGGGAAAGAGAAAAGTAGAGAAAGATATTTTCTTTTTGTGCTGTCTTAGAAATGGAGTTTAAATCCTGACAGGTCCTCTTACTAATGGTGGCAGAAACATAGGCTCAACTGGGATGTGTCCACTCAATATGTGTCTATGATTTTTTTGTCTTTGTTTTCCAGTAAAAATAAAATCTGGCTGGGGGGAAAATCAAATGTCTTTGGGAGGATGTGGCCAATGGTAGCACAGAAATTAGAAGTGATGGCAAGATGTAAGGCTGGAATGAACACAAATAGATATATTAATCATGGAAATTTTTTAAGAGGTCACATAGTGTCTCAGAATATTTTATTGATACCTTTTCCCTTTTCATATACCATTTTTACATCCTAATGAATCTCCCTTCTTCCTACCTGTCTTCTCTTGGAACAAAAAATATGGTTAAGAAAAATAAATTAACACATTTGAAATACCTAAAAATCTTTGCCATATTCTGCACTTTGGCTCCCTGCCAAAACAGAGCTTCACCATTAGTTGTTTGAAGTTACAAGTAGTCATTTCATTAATTAGAGTTATAAAGTCTTTCAGTGTTATTTTCCTTTATATTGCTGTGATCCCTAAATTATTTTCTAAGTTCTGCTCACTTTACCCTGCATCATTTTAAACAAATCTTCCTAAGGTTCTCTATTCTAGTTGATATTTCTTAGTAACATTCCATTCCATTCATATGCTTTCCTTGGTTATGTACATTCCCCAATTGTTGGGGATTTACTTCTAGTTCTGGGCTACTCTAAAAGTTCTTTAACAACCATTTTTTTTTTTTTTTTTTTTTTTTTTGTTATGTGGAGGTCTCTGTCAATGACTTTCTTGATTCAGCAAATTTCTTTCACTTTCTTTCACTCTTTCAATTCTTTGTAATTTAAGAATAATTTAAATTAAAATTTTTTTTAATAATTAAGAAAAAATACTTCCCCCCAAATTTTAAAGGTCTCAATACTAATTATTGGAACAAATATTAAATTTTGAGTCAGAAGAGATCTGGATTCATATCTCTGTCCCTTGCTAGATAGCTATGAACTTAGCTGAACATCAATTTCCTCATCTGTGAAATGGAGTCCACAATACCTAAAGTACTTACTTAATATTGCCTTTATGAAATCCCATGAATTAATGTGCATAAAGTAATGAATAAATATTAAAATGCTCTTTATATGTCAGTTATCATTGTTATTGGTAATAATTATTTCATCTTATTTTGAAGCTTTCCTTGAAAAATATAAATTGTGGGAGGTGGTGGTGGTGAGAAAAATATTCAAGGATTTCTAAATGTGCTAGATAAACAGGTCAGCATGTTTAGAAGGCAAGATTTCCCTTTTGGAACAGTCATTACACACAGAACTTGCAAAGGAAGGTCTTCTTCTCAGTACCCACTTGTCTTCTGTTCATGGCAGTGATGAGGAAAAACCAACAATCTCAATAATGTGCTAATAAACAAGTAATTGAGATTCCCCTCCATTGGCCCCTCCACTGGAGTGCCCATGAATGGGTAGTATATTTAAAGAATTACTATAGTCATTATATTTTATGAGCATGAGTCACTTTTCTGTTTTTACAGAAGCACTTCACTCTGCCCATCTCTTTGAGTACATTTCCATTTGGTGTGGTTTGGCTGCTTAGTGCAATGTGGCAGCTGGTTAGTTGAAACTATTTCACAAAAAGTCAGATTCCTTAGGGCCTGGCATACCTGGCATATAACCACATATATGGTTACAATTGCAAACATCTGTCCACCCACCCATGTAACAGTTGAGAGGTCATTTAAAAAAATTAAAAATAGTATGTCCTAGGAGAATGACAGTTCCCTTGTTTATTCATAAAAGTTTGCCATTAGGAAGAGCCTCTGGGAATACATACCCCAATTACTTTTTTTTAAAAGTTCCTTCAGTTATCCTTATGTATAGGCAGAGAAGTAAACAGACACCTACAAGGTATTGGGAAGGTCTTCTTGCCTGTTTAATCAATTAACAAATATTAAGTGTATAGTAGATACCAGGCATTGTGATATTTCCTACTCCTCACTAGGTGTTAGAATATGTTCTGTTTTCTCTAAAATTATACTGTTTGAGAGTAATTCTTTTATGTGACTTCTCTGGGCGATCCTGTTTGAAAATACAAACTCTATGGGTATGGGGGAGAATTAACACACTGTCACTAATTTCATGAATTAGTTCATGAAAATGTTTTCCTCTTTTAGAGGGGGAAACCTGGGACAACATTATGAGAATGTTGACTTATAATGAAAAGAGCTCTGGGCTTAGGGTCATAAGGCGTGGTAGGTGTCCTGTCTCTGATATTCACTCAGTGAATGAGCATGAGCAAATGACTTCCCCTTTAGGAGTTTCTTCATCTTCAGTTTTTTCATCTCTAAAATAAGTGTAATAGACTAGATTATTTCTAACGCCCATTGTGATATTCTCTGATTCTATTAAGACATTCATTCCTTTATTCAAGAAGTTTTTATTGAAAGCCTACTACAGACTACTTTTTGTGGATATTTGAAAATGAATAAGAATTGTCTCTGCTCTTGAACAGGCCATCATATAATAAAAGTAGGGCATTGGATTTGTGGAGAGAGGAAGGTAGCAAGATGACAGAGAAAGGGGAGGTAAGGGCATTTCAACCTGATTTCAATGGCTTCATGGTGCTTTTTCATTAAACTTTTTTTATAATATATAACAATGCAAAAATTAACACATGGTAAAGAAACAAAGGATATTAAGTCTGAGTTATTTTATTTTCAAATATTTTTGACTTTTAATTTTTAAAAAATGTACTCTGAGTACATCCTAATCTTCATAAACATGTACAAATAAGTAATTGTGACCCAATTAAATAGCATTAATTTGCAATATCCAAGAAAAAACTGATTTGCAAATCACTTCTAGTTACTGATAAGCTACATTGAAAAGCTGGTGATGATGATGATGATATGGTAGTGACAATAAATGCTTTGTTCTCATATGATTATTCCTTCTAATAAATGGAAAGTACTTTTATATTTTGTCTCATTCCCATAATGCTTTAGAGTTTGAAGTTGGTTAGGGATAAAGGAGTGGTTCCTCTTTGACTAGTAAGTTATCATAAAGCTATCTGTAATATGAGCTACTTAAGAGAGAACCTGCACTTTGTTAAAAGGAGTGTTGGAAAATCAACTTATACAAGTATTTATTTTGTGGTGTGACTTATAGCTTTTCCTACTACATTTGGCTAGTGCCAAAAAACTGTTTTTTGTCATATGCTATACACATAAATATTATATAATGGGAACAAGGTGTCAGCTGGAGGCATGTAGACGATGTCTGCTTTACTCCTACTTCTTGAGGTATGATGCTGTATTTTTACTAAGGCCTATTTATTTGATGAGGTTCTTCATCTCTTGATGAGTATGGCCAACTTCAGACTAATTTTATGCCTATATATAAATATATATGTATGTGTCTCTATAGATAAATGTACATCTACATGTATATATTTGTATATGTTTTAAAAACTATATTTATATATGCACACACACATATGTATGTGTGTGTGTGTTAACAAAGTTTCATCCATGCAATGTGTGTGTGTGTGTGTGTGTGTGTGTGTGTGTGTGCGTTTAAAGATTTCACTTTCAGGGAAATCATTATATTTTAATGGGAAGACAAAACACATACAGACTTTTCTCTTTATAAAGTATTTATTTAATTAAAAAATTTTTATTTACTATAAATAAATTGTATTAATTTACTGTTCTATTAATTGATTAAATTAATGACTTTTTTTTAATTAAAAGAGGCAAAAATATCCTGGGATCGCCTTGATAAACTGTTCCTCAGGGATCTTGGTTATAAAACTGAAGCACCTTTTCTCTTTCAGGGAAATCATTATGCTTTAATAAGATGATAAAAAAAAAAATGAGTGATTTAGCCTCTGGCATGATGTTCTAACATAGAGGTGTGTCTCTCTGTACAGAAAAAAATGTACTTCTCTTTTCAGTTGCCTCTGCTTAGGGCTCAGAGGTGGAGTTTCAACACTGCAATAATAAATGTTTAAAGAGAAAATGTTACTGTATCTCCCACCCTCCTAGATAACACAAAAAAACCCAGAAATCCAGAAGCAAACAAAACTCTCCAGTTTGGCTGACACTGCTTACCTAAATCACAGGCACTAAGACTGATTTTTCTTAAAGACCAAGGACTATCTGTTCCCAGAAATGAGTAAGGGAGTGGTTTTTAAAATTTTTTTTTAATTCTTTTTTAAAAAATGCTTCCATATCAACATCTTCTTTTAGTTAAAGATTAATTTGAGAGCAAAAGGAAAATCAAAACATGCTTGGGGTAGAAAGTGTGGAAAAGTAAATAGAGAATGGGCCTCAGACTCAAGATTCCTGTCTTTGACACATACTCATTGTGTGATCCTGGGTCAGTCATTTAGCCCCTTATTTCTCCAGGCAACTCTCTAAGGCTGTAAGTTGCAGAGAAGGTGTCTATTTGTATTAGTAGAAGTTCCTCAGTAGGAATTTTTACATGAAATTTCAAGTCCATTTCAAAGAAAGAGAAAGCACAACATTTGAAATAAGTATAAAGTTAAACAGTACTTTCTTTTAGGAGGGAATGCAGGAACAAATAGTCCACAAGGCAAATTCTCAATATGGGTTGTAGAAGCAATATGGTTTAAGGAAAGGATCTGGACTGGGGGTTAGGGGTTTACATACTAATTCTGATCCTTATTACCTTGTGGGAGCTCTCTCCAGGTCTTGGTTTCCTTATCTGTAAAATGAGAAGGTTTGAGCAAATGGTCTCTAACGTGTCTTTACCTAGTTTTAAATCCTCACCTATAGAGTGCCTACCTTCAGATCCTAGAAAAAACAAAAGTTCCTTATAAATATTCTATTAATATGTTGAAATATAACTGTATGCATTCTATAATATATATGCTTTTTGTATTTTTTTAATAAAATGAATATGATAGGCAGACTCTTATTTTCATGGTTCCCTCTGATGATGATGCCTATAAACATGTCTAGATTTCACTTAACCTATTTTACCTGTCCATCTGTTAATTTCCCAGCACAGCTGCTTCTGAAAACAAGTATTGTAAAACCCAGCCAGTATTTCATTTTAACAACACATGATTGACATCTAGTGTTGAAAAGGGGTAACTGTAAGACTTTCTTGAATCAAACAATACTTTAGGTAAATAACATTCCATTTTCTGTTTGTTCTGTTAATTATTCTATCCAACTTCATGTCATATGTAAATTTAATAAGAATGCTGTATAAATCTTTGGTTAAAAGGCTTAGGCCAAGAATAAAATTCTGGAGATTTCACTAGAGACTTCTTCCCAGATTGACAATAAACTATTGATAACTCCCTTTTAGGTGTGGTCATTGAACTATTTCAATCCATCTGTTATTATTTAACTAACACTTTTCAACCCTGTCCTCTAGTATATAACAAATCACTTTGTCAAATGCCTTAAGACCAGATAGTCTGTGATTATAATATCCCTTTAACGTATCAAAATAAAAAAAAAGAAAGAAAATGAAATTAGAGTGATCTTTTCCTGATAAGGTTGTAATATTCTGTATTTTAGGCAGGAATTGAAGTCAAACCAACCTGCAGTTTAAAGAATATGTCTTCTTCTTTGTTTTGAAATTGGAATATTGGTTCATTTTACTGGAAGAAAAACCATTTTTATGGATGTTATGTGACAGCTAGAGAATTTCTATATAGAAAATGTAAATAAAAGAGATATTTGAATTAAAGAGTTCTAACTACAAAAAGCCTCAACTTATATTTATGTATATGTGAGAAAATGGACATCTGAAAGGCTGTGTAAAGTAGCAGCCTTCTTATATATATTGCAAATAAGTTTGCAAAACTAACTACAAGCTAAGTAAACTCTGTCTTTGTTCCACTCACCAATTACAATATCTAAAACTCCTACAACACAGATTTAGAAGCATGGACAAGTGATATCACCTTTTCCCCTCATTACCTAAAATTCCATAAAGTTGGCATTTCTCAAATTATTCTAATTTAAAAAAATATCAGCGATTGCTTCAACAATTTCTTTTAAAAATCACTTGATGTGCTTAACTTTTCAGATCATCAGTGAACTCATTGAGAGAATCTAGGTGCTTTACTAATATCTTTTTACCTATCTGGGGCTTGGAATTCTATTGTTAACCATGGGAATTTAAGAAGTCACACAGAGGGATTGGACTTGGTATATCATGAGACACAATGTGGTTATTATTTGGAATCAGAAGACCTACATTTTAAACCTGACTTTAACCTTACTAGTTGTATGATCAAATTCCTTAGTCTCCCACTTGCCTCATTTTGAACTTCAGTTTATTCAGTCAGATGAGGATGATAAAAGCTGGAAGTGATGGCTCCTTGGTTTGGCTGTGCATTAAACACTAAATAACCTTCCTTTATCAGGAAGTCTTTCTGGTTACCAAATCTTAGCAGATAGGAGTCAAGTAACTAGCTGATGGCCCAAAAGAGCTGAAAGGAACCATTGGGAACACTGGCAATAATAAGGGTAGCAAAGATACATTATCCATCAGAGAGCAGTGGACATTGTAGCATTTTAGATGTGAATTACTTTGGCAATAACTATTCCTGGACACATAGGTTCCTTACTTATGTGCTTTTAATATTTGTGCCTTGACCACATATTTGAACAACATGCAAGTTACCTTACCATATTTTTTTCTGCCTGAGTTCCCTCATCAATGGTGATTTAGTAACCTGTATGAAAGTATACCTTATGTGAACTTGGAGGATTTTCCTATTTTTTTTTTTTGCTAAATTTATCTTTTCTTTCAAATTGATATGCTCTCTGATTGTTGACAAAAATGAATATGTTATGAGAGCTCATGAGCTGTGGTTTTGAATAGGTGTTGGTATATGAGGTTTTATAAACTGAGGGTTCCTTTTGGTACCTCAAGTGCTATAGCTGGCAAAAAAAGAGAGCCCTACAGAACTAACTGCTATGCTCTCTCATCAGCTCAGTCTCCAATTATTTCCTTTGTCACTTCCCCAGATGTATTGTACCTAAATTACTTGTACTCTGAGATTATTTTTGTGAGCTCAAATTATTTACTATTTTTCTCCCTTCTTTAAGCAGCACTTGTATTGTAGCAGGTTTAGCCAATAATATCATTTTAGCCAGTAAGAGAACTGGACAATTTACAATGAAGGCAGAGGGACATTTAAGATGAGCAAACCAGATGGTTTTAATTTAAGCTCTATGTCTAGTAGGATGTGTTCTTTTTAAAAAAAAAAAAAGGAACTAAAGAAGGTAAAACCTCAGAATTTGGATACCTAAAATGATAAACTTGTGGTTAAAATATGATTATTGTCTTTAACTTTGTAAATGATCATGAAGATGAAATTTTGACAAGATGATTTGGGGGGTGGGGTGAAATAAACAAAATTGTTCAACTTCTCTCTGGATAGAAGGAAAAAAAAATGTTGCTCCCAATTTTGTGAAAAAAAAAAAAAAAAGGTCTCAGACAATAATAACATTTCAAAAGTGTATATAAATCCTAAACAAAGGACATTTTTCAATTTAATTGTTTGGAAGTTTTCAGCAAGTCTCAAATTGCTCTAGGAAGGTTTTTTTTTTTTTCAAATTGAAACAAAAGTTCAAATTAAGTTTATGAAATGAAGGATTCTTTGCTAAATCTTTGTGATTTTCCAAAGCAGGTCAACAGTGTCTAATCCTTGCTGCTAAGAAGAGTGACCTAATTGACTGAGAAAAATAGGCAGAACCTAATCATTACTGAGGAAATTGTGTCTGCAATAATCAATCTTCAGTTTTGACAGCAAATTCTTGTATAAGGCTACAGGCTCTTTGCCAGCTCTTCTACCCTATGTTTTACCTTCAGAATGGAACTAAAAATTCTCTGAAGGAGTAAATTTCATTGAAATTAACCAGGCAAAAAAAATTCTGCAACTACAATCTAATCAGTGTGCAGAATATCACTTTATGCTAAAATCTGAAGTTTAAAAGGTTCCAACTTACATAAATTAAGAAAGAAGTGAAGTATTGAATATCATAATGTAAATAAAAACACTCTTGGGTTATGTCTCTTTAGAAATGTCTTATTTCAGGGCTATTTCAAGTGCCAGAAAAATGAAGATCATTTGAATGGGCCAGGACCTGAGCCAGGAATGGGCAGACAAAGGAGAAGCAAACAAAACCAGTAACTTCAGCCCCTGGTTCAGGACTCTAACTTGAACCCAAGTCATTTCTCCCAAATCCTGACTTTTAGATAAGGAAAGAGAAACTTTTAACACAGTTTCTCAATTGGTCCTTGGAATCCCAAGTCCTAAATGGTTATCACAATAAGTTCCCATTGGCTATCCAGAGTTGTTTGGGGAATGGACAATTGAAACTTTTCTATAGGTTCCTCTCTCTTCCACCATATAGCATTTCCAGAAACTGTAGGATGCATAACATGAATGATACCAATTAGCAGTGTGAATGACAGCTGTGCTGTAAAACAGAATCTTTGCTTACTCATGGAGATAATGAATATAGAACTTGGAAAAGATGATTGAGGGCAAATAACATGATACATGATACATTTTTCCTGATGTAGACAAAGCATGAATGATATAAATAGAAGAGTGGAAAATAACTCAAGTATTCTTCTGATGTGAATTTTCTACATTTTGAAAATTTGGCTAGAGTGAGTTTTCTAGATCTGAATTGTCAATATACAAGGTAAATATTTCAACCAAATACCTAATTCTACCCTAAGTTTGAGAGTCCATGTGAAACTTTTGTACAAATTGTTTTCATTGAGATTTTATGGAAGAAAATTCCTTTCATTCTGTGAAATTTATTTGACATGAAAAGGAAAAAGTTGATATTTATGAAAATTAATCTTTTTTTCTGCTTATTTGTATCTTTTGGTTTTATATCATCATTATTTCCCAATATGCTTGCTATGTTGATATCTGAGGAACTGAATTTCTTTAGGCCAAAGAGTTCACCAGTGCTTTCTTGGCTGTTGATGCTTTTAGCTAGATCACTTATTTGGACAATTTTTGTGGTAGGCTTTTTTGGTGGAATCCAATCTACACTCACAGAATCAGAGGTCAGAGTTGAAAGGGACTTCAGAGTCCTTTAAGGCTAATCCACATATGAACAGCAACAATAACAAGAGGCCCCTTTACAATAACCTATTGATAATCTGTACTGAATGTTTATTTTTATAAAATACTGACTCTCTCTATGTAGTATATGTGGAGTATAAAGACATATACATACATACACACACACATATACACACACATTGGTTACTGAAAGAGGAAGGACTAATACATTTGTATAAGGAAAATGGAAAAAAAAATCATTTTGAGCAGAAACAATCTCTTGGATCACATGTTGAGAAGAGACAGACTGAGAACCAGATAGAGAATTGCCTTTACAAGAATATACTTAGAGGATTCATTTGAAAGCAAAGGTACAATGGTTGCCAGGTATTATGAGTCATCAGCTCATTTGCACATAATGATTTTTAGAGTTTTAAAAGTTAGAATTAACAAATTTGGAAATTAAATAATGGGAGATTATGTGATTGTAGGTTTCATATCTGATAAGTAGGTAGATTTATTGCATTTTATCTCATAAGATGAGTCACTGGCCAGGAACTTCTGATTTCAGGCATTAGAAAGCATAAGAATCCAGAGAAGATACAATGGGAGACAAAATAAATAGGAGCATAGAAATCATAACAAGACAAGAAGGCATTGAAGCTTCCAATTGAGTTAACTGACTCTTCAGATGCTTTGCTAAGCATTTTATTACTGGAACAAAGACATAGCTTTATTGATTGACTATAGAGAGACTGAAGCAGCTGTTGAAAGCTCATTGGAAGAGAGGCAAATTCTAACTTGTAATGATTTATCAGGGATTATTGCTTTTGAGAGCCACTTAAAATCTGGGAGCAAGGAAAACTCTCAGAAATCCCTGTGTTGTCCTTTATTGCCTTTTCTGGTTTGAAAGGGAGAAAAATGATCTTTGCATTGTTTGATTTTTCAATAACTCTTGAATGCCCCTTCTCTTTTCTGGCATTGCTATCATTTTCATCACCTCACACCTGAACCATTCCAAAAATCTGCTAATAGATCTGCCTGCCTCCGATCTTTCCCCACTTCACTTCATCTCCATTCAATTACAAAGTTATTTTCCTAAAACACAAATCTGATCATATCATACCCCAATCCCCCTCAATAAATTGCTCCAGGATCAAATACAAAATCTTCTGCATGGTATTCAAAGACCTTCATCACTTTGCTCCCTCCTACTTGCTTATCTTACCCTTCCCAATGTGCTCTTCATTCCAGTGACTTCTCTTGTCTGTCCCCAGACCTGGAGGGTTCTTTTCCTCCACTACTCCTGCTGACCATAACTTCCTATAGTTATAGTTATAGAATACTTCCTGGCTTCCTATAACTACCAACTAAAATCTCATCTTTTACAGAAAGACCTTTCTTAATTTCTCTTCTAGTTCTTTTCCTGGTTAATTATTTCCTATTTATCCTGGATATATATTGCTTTGTATATATTTCATGTTGTTTCCTTTATTAAATTGTAAGCTATTTGAGGGCAGGAGTTGTTTTTTGACTCCTTCCATTACTGCATTTAGCCACTGGATCAGTTCCAAATCTACCTAATTGTACTATCATCTAACCAACTTAAATCCAGAGTTGTAGAAAGAAATGGCCAATCACTCCAGTATTTTTGCCAAGAAAACCCCAAATGGGGTCATGAGAAGTCAGACACAATTAAAAAATGAATCATTCAAATATCACCGATAGTGACTCAGCAATATTACCAGTTATCCTGACCTTACGGTATAATACATCTAGGTCTGGAACTGATAGGAGGTAGTAGATCCTTTCTTGCTATCTCCTGATCTGGATAACAACTTTTTGAAAATGACATTTGTCATTTTCAATACAAAATCCTTCTTGGCAGAGAAAGTAAAAGCAAAAAAATAAAACTAGCACCTCTTCTCTTTGTTGTCTGTTATTACACTTCCTCCATTCTCCAAATATCTCTTCGTTAATCCTTCTCCCATCCCCATTCTAATAGTTTTATAAAAAATCATTTTTGTTATCTTTAACTTTCTTTGTCAGCCTCAGTTCATTCTCAGCTTTAGCCTTCCTGATAATAGTTTTATAAGACACTGTAATATTTTTTATTCATCCTCAACTACTGTGCTTGTATCCATATTCTGTACAATCTTTGAGCATTCCAAATTTATCTACAAGTTCCCTATGCATCTACACTGGTGTCTTTAGAATACTACTCTTTTTCTTCATCTAGATTGTTTCTTTTTGTGTCTTCATAATTTTATTCTTGAGAGCTTCCCCTTCCTTCTTAGGAATTTCACTTGGGGAATGGGATTGGAAATGGGACTCTACTTATCATTTTTCTGATTCCATTATATATGTTTTTCTAAAACATAGGGTACATGTCAGTCTGCCTTCCTTAATTTTCTCTATCACAAATTCTAAGATGGAGTTGTCACTTTCTTACAGAATTGACATAATTTTTACTCTAGCAACCAATTCCTCCTTGTGGTAATTATCAGATCAAAGATAGTTCTGTGAATTTATTACTTCACATTTTGAAGGATGACATTTATCATTAAGGCAATAAAAAAAACTGATCTGATTTTGACAGAGAGAGAATATCAGTAGATATCTTCAAAATTGATTTCCTACATTATCACTCAAGCCAGGCTTGTGTTGTCTCCTATCCATCCTTGAATTATTTTAGAAGAGATTTTCCACATAAATAACATATATGTAAATATATATATATGTGTGTGTGTATATATATATATATATGATACACACATACATAAACGTATACACACATATATATAAATATACAGTATAAAGGAGTTTGCAAGCTTGAGTTATATTAGCTATAAGTATAAAGAACAATCAATCTTGATTCCTTAGTTTACTTTTTGCTCTGGCTCAGAATAATTTGCATTCTAATTTAGGACAGAGAGAACTTTGTAAAAAAAAATCTAACCATAAGATAGTTATTTGTAAGAGAGTTTGGATCTACTTCCAGAGATAGGGGTAGAAGAGAAAAGATTTCATTTTATCCTCTGGGTACCCTGTGTGGCTTTTGTTAGTCAGGTGTGGTAAATGTGAAGAAAGAGATATGTCAGCTTTTATGAGAGAGAGGTTTGAGGGGCTTACTGTTGCAGATTGGAACTAAAGTTCTATAGGGAAAAACCTAAAGAGATGAATGTAAAAGCAAGAAGCTTTACCTAAAGCCATCTGGGATCTGAACAGAAATCTCTAATCGTTGCCAATTGAGTAGTGCCCAATTGGTTGAGACTACATGCACCTTGGAGCCAAAGTGGTAGAGAAAAGGCAGGGTCTCACCTGAGCTCTCCCCCAAATCCCTCCATATAACTTTAAATAATGATACATAACGAATTCTGGAGCCACGGAACCTACAAAAGAACAGGGTGAAACAATTTTCCAGCCCAACAACTTAAAAGAGTGGCAGAAAAAGTCTAGAGTAAGAGTGGAGCCAGTCCAGTGTATCCCCACCCCAGAAAATCCTCATAAGCAAGCCTTAGGGGTAACTGAATCAGTGACCACAGACCTTTCAACCCAGAGATACTATAGGAGATAAGAAAACTATTTAGAAGAATATTAAAGGCTCCCTTTGCTGGCACCGGCACCATTGACCCTGTTGTATTGCCATACTTGGATCTGGATCTCAGTCTTCTGTTTTCCTGGCAGGCGGATGGTATCATGGATAGAATTCTGGACTTAAAGTTCATAAGGCCTGAACTAATGGTTGCAGTGAGAATTGAAAGGAAGAGACAGTTTTGAGAGAAAATGTGGAGGTATAAACAGGATTTGACAACTAAGTGTAGGGGGTGAGGGAAAGAAAACTGCCAAGTCTGTTCTTAATGGATATTTACTATATGAAATATCAGACATTTTTAAGTAGCCTTTGACTGTGACTTCATTTATCCAAAAAGATCTTCTAAAACCATTTGTGAAAAACAATTCTATTATTTATAGCCCATGTCTATTCAGGCAAAGCATAAATGTTAAAATAAATATATCTCCTTTACCCCAGTTATCTCTATAATTGGAGAATTCTTTATTTATTTTAAGGTATCTAGGTAGTCTCTAATTATATTGTGTATAGACAAAAGAGATTCGGAAATGTGACATATGCTAATGGGATCTAAGGCTGTGTCCACATTACACAAAATGAAGAGCTAAAAAATATTCAGTAAAGGGTGCCCATCTGATAGTTCAGACCTTCCTCAAAGTGGATTGGCTATATAGTTGACCAAATTAAATAGACAATTACCAATTTTCCTGCTTCCTTTGTGCCATGTAGATACAGCCTTTGACCATGTTGACATATGTATTCTATTTGTATGCATGTCTAAGCCCATGTCTTCATGCACAAAGTGAACTAGAGTGAATGAGACACAGTCTAATTCAATTATGTATGCATCCTCTGCTGGCGTTCCTCCAGTGAAGTGTTTCTATTTCTTTGCAATTTTAGCCAAAGACATTGTAAACTCCCAGGAAAAAGAGTTGTTTTTTTTTTTGTTTTTTTTTTTTTTTTAAGGACTGACAGGTCAGTCTTATAACAGCCTCTTTTTTAAAAGGTTGCAATGTGAATAGAGGCTGCAGTTGCACATAATTAATGCTCCATTAAGCTATTTAGAACAATCAGAGAACACTGACTTCTCATACGGTTGTGATATGCTAATTACAAGTATATTCTTAACACAGTTAAAAATCTTATCAAATGTGTCATGACTCATGTTTAAAGTAGCATTTGGAAAACGGTGCCCTTAGGGTAGAGGCTGTCTGATTTGTTTACAGTTTTACTATTGGGTACAGAACCTATAAAATGCATTTTTAAAACCCACCACATATGGCTATGAAACCACATGTATTTCTTGTGATAAATAATAGATTTTATGTATTTTATAGGTTTGACAATTGACAGCAATAACTGTAAACAACTGATGTAACCTCTATTAGTTAGAGAAAGGGGTAGTAAAATGTTGCCCAGGGGACTGGAAAGTAACTTTAAATGATGATATCCAGCTTTGGGAATTATTTCACAATTAAGGTAACTTCTATCAAGAGGGCAATAATTTCCAGCTGTTGCCTGAAACAGTTACTATATATTCTATGGATTTTAAAAAAGTCAATAATGGAAGTAAATTTATTTGATTTGTTCTAGTTTATTTCTGAATTTAGCATCGGGTTTTTATGAACTGATTTTTTTTAAGGGAGTAGAGCAGGCAATAAATGCTATTTAATGAAAAAGAACAGGGAATTTAAAACTATATTATTACATTCTAAATATAAATAAACATATTGAAAGAATTAGATTTTTTGATAATTAAAACAACAAATTATATAGGAAGCATCAAAATTATGTGGTAGAGTGGAAAGAATAATGAACTTGTAGTAAAATCATTTTTGATTTTTAGACTAATCACTTCTCTGAGGCTCATTTTCTTCATCTGTAAAATAATTGGATAACTTTTAAAGTCTCTTCCAGTTCTAAATCTAGGATCTCATAAATACAAATAATCCAAAGAGTAAAATAAACATACAGAGTAGTCAATAAAATTCAGCATGTTACCAACAATGGCCTATGGGAAAAGTAACTCATTATCAAAGGCATATTATGACAATACAAGCTCAGTCAAGAATTGTAAATCAGAGAGACAATAGATAGATGACACTAGTGGTACAGTGATTATCCCAATCTGGTTAAAGAACCAGAGGAAGCTCTCTATCAGGTTTGGTAAGTCTTTTTTGGAAAACATATGGAAAGACAAAGATAAAAATCACATAGTATGAGAAGACATGGACTGTGCTTTGCAAGGATATAAGGAGTATTCTTCCACATGAAACAATGATTTTATCAAAATCTTATTTGTAATTAATACTTGTACTACTTCATTTTGTTTTACAAAAATTTTATCTTTTGGTCAATTAACAAATATTAATTTTCTTTCCTCCCCCATTAGAAAAATAGAATTAATTGCTGTAATAAATATGTTAAGAAAAAAAAATTCCTGTATTAATCATGTTCAAAAATATGTGTCTCTTTCTACATTTTGAGTCTATCACTTTGAAGTGATAGGAGGTGGGAATTCTTTACCATCAGTTCTCTGGAATAATGATTAGTGATTATATTAATAAGAGTTTTTAAGTTTTTAGAGTTGTTTGTCTTTACATCATTGTTGTAATGATATAAATTGTTCTTTTGATTATGTTCACTTCACTCTGAATTAGTTCATACAGGTCTTGTCAGTTTTTCTCTGAAACTGTTCTCTTTGTCATTTCCTATGGCATAGTATGGCCAGATTAGTGGTGCGATGTATAGAATATTGGGGCTTGAAGTCAGGAAGATGAGTTCAAATTCAGCCTTAGACATTTCCTAACTGTGTGACCCTGAGCAAGTCACTTAACCCTGTTGCTTCAGTTTCCTCATCAATAAAATGAGCTGGAGAAAAACATAGCAAATCATGCCAGTATTTTTGACAAGAAAATCCCAAATAAGGAACCGAAATGGTTGGACATGATTGTACAACTGCAACAAAATGGCACTATAGTATTCCATAGAATTCATATATAATATTTTGTCACTTTGTTTACAATATCATACCTGTCTCATTAATGACTATTTATTGAAAAAATTGTAAGATTTTTAAAAAGTAAAATATCTTTCAACATGCAAACTGAATTAAAAAATTATTTAAGTTGGCTTTTCATGTCAAAATAGACTTTTGCCTTAAAAATTCAGAAAACAAAGTCAGAATAATTTTAGTTTGATCTTTCTGGAAAATTTCATTAATCTTTTTATCTTTATTATTATTATTATTATTATTTGTGTATGATAGAAACAACTAATCTCAATGAAAAAAAATAGAGTAACAATGCCACTGAATACATATGAGGCATAGAAGTTCAAGAACATTTCTGACCCAGCAGATACAAGAAAGATGCTAGAAGTTTCACTGAATGAGAACAACCATCTGGGTTCTACATTCCCAAGAGCGTGAAGAAATAGTCTCAGATGGCAAAAGAAGTACTGCGCAATGATTTTTTTTTTTTTTAAATTAAAGCAGGTCATTTCTCTCTGTCTAATTTTGGCCTAGTGGTGGAATTATACCTAACCTGAGGCAATAAAGCACTATTAATTTTACAGCTCTGACTCATATAACTGTCATTGAAATGAAGAAAAATAAAAATGTACAAATTAAGAGTGACGTTCACTGAATTCAAATGCAAAATATTTCTATTCTTTAACTCTAGAAATTTGAACTAGTGTTTACCTAAACATTTTCACAGATAACTTTACTATTGGAAACTTCTTTCTTTCTTCCTTTTTCTCTGTCTTAGTCTCTTCTGTTCTGCTTTCTTTGACTCTTTCCTTTTCCTTTTCTTCCTCCCTGTTTCCCTTTCTTTCTCTTTCTTCTTCCTGTTACCCCCTTGCCTCCCCCACAATTCTCTCTTTCTCCTTCTTTGCTTTCCTGTAGGTAGGTCAACATGGTCAACATTACTAATGTTCCACTAAAAGCAAATTTATATCCTGACCAATCTGGGATATGAAGAAAATAAAGTTTTTTTTTTTTTTTTGGCCCTTCAAATTTTGGAAGTCTTAACAGGGAGAAGAAAAAAACACACCTCATTTTTAAAAAGCACACACATCAAATTACCTTCATTTTTTTTTTCATTCCTTTCAGCTTTGAGGAATTGAAGATTAAAGAAATGGGATACACATTTAAGAATTTATTTTCCACAGGCGTGCCTTATATGACAGACTGTGTCCCTGGAACACCTTGGCCTCTGCTGTTGGAGCTATGGGTGTGGTGACTATTTCCTGGCACAAAGAAAGATTTCAAGAAAGCATTGGCTCTTTCTGGGCTCAGACAGGTTCCTGACCCCTGCCTGCTCACAAGTGACAGAGTATCTGTGTGTGTGTGTGTGTGTGTGTGTGTGTGTGTGTGTGTGTGTGTGCATGCAAGGGCACATAAGTCCTGTGAGGGTCTGAGGGGAAAAGTACTTACAATATTTTTATTGTGCGACTGTCCTTAAAATATAAACGAATACATTGCCTGAGGGTCCGTACATTTGAATTATAGAGTGTCTTGAATTTTGGCATCTGGTTTGATGATCATCATTTTAAAAATATAGCCTTTCATGGGCCTGTGACCCCAAATGCTAGGGTACAACAAATACTGGTAACTTACAACTCTTCTAAGCAGCTATAGTAACATACCATGTAGGAAGAAAAAAAAAGATTAAAATGACATACTTGGGACAGTTTAAAGTAATTTAATCTACAGATGGAAGCTGAATGTCAGTTATATTTATCAACCACATGTTAACATAGGATTGTAGAATTACAAATGGAGGGAAAATTGGAAAGCTAGTCCAACTTCATTTTAAACATGAGGAAACTGAGGCTCATAGATAACTAAAGTTACAGAGGTTGTCATAATCACAATCATAAATCTAGAGTTGGAAACTACCTTATAGGTTATTTAGTTGATCCTCATTTTACACGTATGGGCCAGAGGGGTAATGTGATTTACCTAAGGTCATGCAAATAATAAACGGGAGAACTAAGTCCCAAACATATATCCTCTGATTTCTGATCCAGCATTCTTTGCACTATATCTTCAGGCTTCCCACTCTGTTGCTTCATTTAACCCTGTCCTGTAAATCTAAGTTTTATGTCCAAATCTTAAAACTCCATTTTCTCTAACAAGGATCTTTGGATTAAGTCAATGAGTGATGTTTTCTCAACCTTATCTGATTTAAAAATGTAACTGACCCCATCTGTTCTCCATTATCTTGGTCTTCGCCATTGTTTGTGCACAATGCAAAAAAATACCAGTCTATTTATTTCTTCTTCAGTAAGAATTATTTTATTGATGGTTTCACCTGTTGTTTAGTTACTTATTGTCTTTCATTCTCAAGAGGGCCAAAGTGACTTCACTATGTTGAAATCAAGGTACAGTGTATCTGAATGTGACTAGTCAGACCAACATGAGCTCAGAAGGCTCTATCACAGGTAGGGCACAAAGAGCCAATATGAACATTTGGTTTGGAGATGCCTCTAAACTTGAGCATCTGGTATTTATTTTGAACTATTTCGATTTTACTTTATCACAGCATCTTCTTTGATGAGGGTCTGTCATGCTGGATGGTCCTTTGCCAGTATTTCCCATGTCATGCAATCCATTCTAAAGTTTTTCAGAAAGAACTTGGAGAGTCGTTGTATCTCTTTTTCTACCACCATGTGACTTGCCTTGTGTGAGTTCTTTCTGAAATTGTCTTTGTGGACAATGTATTCGAGTTGCACTCTCTACAGTAGAGCTTAAATGTTTGGCAGTTTAGCTTGGGAAAAGATATGGGTGTTGGTACCTTATCTAGCCAGGTGGATTTCAGAATCCTAAGACAATTTAAGTGAAAGTGATTCAGTTTTCTGGCATGGCTTTGGTACTGTCCAGATTTCATAGCCATACAAAGAAGTCAGCACAATAGCTCCATAGACCTTCAGTTTGTTAGGCAGTCTAATAGCTCCTATACTTTTCTTTGGAACCTCCCAAACACTGAGCTAGCTCTAGCTAGCTCATGCATCTCATGATCCCTGTGGATATCCCTGGAAAATATATTGCCTGAGTAAGGAAACTCATTCTGTTTATCTATCTATAGCTATATAGATATATAACTATATCCTGGCTTCTCAAACTATGGGCCACAACCTCATACAGGATCTTGTAATTGAATGTAGGGGTTATGGAATTATAATTATCAATAAATGTTTGATTTGTATGTCTATTTTATATATCTATATATTTGGGTCATATAAAAATTTCTCTGGTAAAAAGGGGTTTTGAGTAGAGAGTTTACGATGCCTTGGTCTATATCAGATGGGGGCTGGCAGGGGGTAGATTTTGCTAACTACCACCACTTTTTGAGGTATCATCAGGGAATGAAGCATAAGTGCCTTTTTTTTGATGATAATTTCCAGATGCATCCTTCTTGACTTAATTTTTTTTTTTAAATTGAGCCTGGAAATAGGTAAGGAGAATAAAATTAAAGGGGGCCTTCAGTAAAATGAATGTTATGAGCAAGCAAGTATATATGAGAGAACATTTTAGGAAGCAACACTCTGCACCGAAACTTTGACTAGACTGTTTATTGTCAATGTCCTGAGATGTAAAATTGAAGTATCTTCTGTTTACTGGTTAACTTTTGCCTCATCTCTTTCCCTCAGCCAAAATGATTCATGGTGTCACTCACATGTCCACATCTTCTGGAATAATACTCTTTTCCTAGGAATGAAGTTGTAGTTTTCTCCAACCATGACTTCCTACCACGGGGACATCCTTTCCAAATCTGTGCTTTTCCACAGAATTTTCTTCTGGGTATATTCTGACATTGTGCAACTCTCAGACTCACTCTCAATCTAGTGTTTAGTACTGGAACCTTTTTGCAATGCTAGCTAAATGTCTCCAAAGGAGTCTTCCAGATCCAGGAAAAGTATTTCTTACCATCTCTTTCAAGAACTCTGCTCCAAGATACTCTTGAAGAGGATAAAACCAAAGCCTTCTTTAAAATATATCCTTTCCCGCCCCCCTCCCCACAAAGTTTTATAGAAAAGGAATAATATAAACCAGCTCCTCCCAGAGGTAGCTAAGTGGCACAGGAGATAAAGTACTGGGTCTGCAGTCTGGAACACAGACACTGAACTAGTTATCTAATACTGGCAAGTCACTTTTTCTCATGTTCTTCAAATGTAAAATGTGCATCATAATAGAACCTAGCTCCCAGACTTGTTATTGGAATCAAATGAAATAATAATTGTAAGGCATTTAGCATATTTCCTGGCAATAGCAAGTGCTATGTACTATTTTTGTTGATTACTTCTATCCCTCTCTGCAGTGAGAGTCAGAAGTCAAAAGACATTTTGCAGGACATACAATTTTTACAATATATGACCTTGAGAGATGGAGACATAGCTTTTAAAAAAAATCTGTATATTACATTACCATATGTGATCTAAGTGAGCTCATATTCATGCCTTTTTGGTCATGATCAAATATGGCTCCTTCAGTTTAATTTTGGAGAAAAGTAAGTAAGTGTGACTATTCTCTATTTATGAGGACCTGTTTTTAAATTATCATTGGGCCATATTTTTGAGATTATGGCATGCAAAAATTTTTAGTTTAGAGGTTTTTGTGAAAGAAAATTATTAACTTTGTGTGTTTTTCCATTGTCATTTAAATGTCAAAGGACCCGGTTGATCTTGGATGAAATTGTGAAGCAGATAAATTTGTTTACTTGAGTTACACTTTTTTGTTTTTTTAAAGGACTTTAAGAGTGAAATCTCTAAATCTCTGAAAAGAGTGAATTTCTAATGGTGAAATTTAAGTGGAGATTAGGCTATTTCAATCATGCCTTTCAATAACAATGAGATAGAATTTTCCCTGATTTTGACTGAGATATATAATAGTAGTGGTGCAGTCAAAACTGAGCTATCTGGGAGAGAAGGGGTGTTCACAATAGTCAAATCTCAGTTTATGTAGGACTAAAAATAAGAGATGGAGATCCTATGGAATATAAAAGTCAGTTACCAGATTAGTCAGCACAAAATATAAGCAAATGGGTATCTAAAGCAAGAGACATTAGGTACTTAAGGATAGGTTAGTAAAGAAATCCAAAATGCAAACAGGAAGCATAGTCTAATGATTATAAGAGGAAGTGGTCCCAGATGAAAGTGAACTTCTAACTTCTTATCAAAGGAATAGATAGGAGACCTAAACTGTGCAATGAAAAGGGTAAGTGGGGGAGTGGCGCTGGCAGAAACAGGAATGTGATGAGATGAATTATCAAGTAGCTTATTTATTTATCAAGGGGCTTACACTTCTCAATCAATATATTTTTTTAAAAAATGGAATAAAACAAGCATTTCTGTAGCAGAGAACAATAAAAATGATTGTACATTAAACTGCAAATCTGCTATGCACAATTTGCTATTCCTTTCAAATATACAACAAATTTATCATTAGACTCTTCTTTTTTATTTTTTCCCTTCCCCCCACCATAAAGTTGGCTACTATTAGATACAAATATGTATGTGTATCTAGCTATACATATATGTAAAATTATTCTATATATATTTCTATTAGTTCTTTCTCTGGAAGCAGATAGTTACTGTTAATTTGGGCATTTATAATAGATAAAATAACATTTGCTTTGAGTCATTCTTAAAACAATATTGCTGTTACTAAATACAACATATTTTTAGTTCTGCTTATTTCACTCTTTGTTTCATTTTATTTCGTTCATGCAAGTATTTTCATGTTTTTTCTAAAAATACTGAGCTCATTTCTTACTGCACAGTAATATTACATCACAATCATATACCACAACTTGTTCAACCATTCCTTAATTGATGGACATCCCTTCAATTTCCAGTGTTTTGGGTATACTATGGAATAAGGTGACCTGGTAAAAAAGGAGGAATATTGAGGATAAAGAGAAGTGTTTAATAGTCTGTAAGGCTAAGATGTTCAAAGATTCTATTTGAAATGTTTCTGGGATGAGGCTTCCATAATTTGATTCCCTCAATTAAAATTCACCCTTTGTTTTCCTAGATGGTTAACCCACACTTGGCAGACATGGGCATTGGAGAAAGCAGTGTGTGAATAGTGATAGTTGAGGGGAAATATGACTAATGTCTTCCCAATTAATCCAAGTAGGTGATTGTGCACTCATGCTTATGTATAAGGTTGGTTGCATCAAGGAAAATCAGTGGCAGAGATTCATGTAGTTAAAACTATAACAATTTATGCATATGGTTGTATCACTTCCGGACAAAAAGGAAAGAGAAGAAATGGAAGCAATATCAGATTTTATATTTTGGGCTCAAAGATCACTGAAGATGGTAACTACAAGCCATGAAATTAAAAGAGATTTGTTCTTTGAAAAGAAAACTGTGGCAAATCTGTACAACATATATAAAAGTAGAAACATTGTCTTGCAAACAATGGTCTGTATAGTCAAAACTATTTTTCTAGTGGCAACTGTGAGATTCTAGTGGCAACTGGATTATGAAAAAAGCTGAGCACTACAAAATCAATGCTTTTGAATTGTGGTGCTAAAGAAGACTTTTGAGAGTCCCTTGGACAGCAAGGAGATCAAATCAGTAAATATTTAAATTAATTCAGGCTGTTCAGTGGAAAGTCAAATATTGAAGCTGAAGCTTAAATACTTTGGCTACTTAATGAAAAAAATGGGATCATTGGAAAAGCTCCTGATACTGGAAAAGATTGAAGGCAAAAGGGGATGGCAGAGGATGAGATGGATAGATAGTGTCATGGAAACAATGAACTTGGACAGACTTTAAGAGATAATGAAGAATAGAAGGGCCTGGTATGCTATGATTCATAGGGTCATGAAGAGTTGGACATTACTAAATGACAGAACAACAACAAATAAAAGGAGTATAAATAAAAGAACAAGACATATGGCATTTAGTAAGACTAGTTTGTTTTTATACAAATTTATGTATTTTCAATGAATATCTTTATAGCATAACTATAGCATAGATATGTGTGGATAGGAATTTTTTTTTTTTACTAATTTTAGGAAATATGAATATGGCAAGGACATTACCCAAAAGTAAGAGAAAGACAAGGAAAAAAGACCAAATAGACCCATTTTGACACCGTACCTAGTTAGTCCAAATGATATGAGCTTTAGATATTGAAAGGACTTAATGGCCTGGTGATTCCCTAATTAAGGCCTACCACTGTAGGAAGGCTTCATGCATGTGACTATTTTTGCCAAGGCCACTTATATCCTACATTCCAACTTTCTCTTCAGGTGCCTCTTCCACTGAAATTATTTTGTTTGTATTGTTAGCACTTAGGACAGTGCTTTGTACACAGTGGGAATGCAATAAATATGCAGAATTTAATTCTTTAAGAATAATTTGATTCTTTTGGGGGGCAGAGCTTGAAAAGAGAGAATTTAGGGTTATTATATTGTAATGATTGTTGCTGTAAATCATTCAGTTGTTTTGGGGTAAAATAAAAGTAATTCTAAATTTAAATCTTTCTCTCTTTTTTGAACATTATATTGATTTTATACTAGACAGAATAATTTACCTTTGTGAGCTATAGCAATTTTCACTGACTCAATTAGGGCTTCCTGTATCAGTTTTTTATGTGTAAAATGGGGACACATTGGAGAAGAAAATGTCAAACCCCTCCAGTATCTTTGTCATGTAGAGCTGACTGTGACTGAATGATTGAATAATAATAGCAGTATGTAAGGAATTATGTAAGAATTGGGGATATACAAGTAAAGAACACTCACAGTCCTCAAGGAGATTACAATCTAATGTGGGAGATAATATATAAAAATATATGCAAAATAAGCCATATACAGGATAAAGAGGAAATAATTAATTGAAGGAAATTATCAGAACTAAGATGAGTTGGGAAAGGTTTACTGTAAAAGGTGGGTTTTTAATTGGGACTTACGGAAGCTAAGGAAGAAAGTAGGTGAAATTGAGAAGGGAGAGTGTCGCAGGCATGGGTGATAGAGAAAACACCAGAAATGGAGAAATGCAGTGTCTTGTTTGAGGAACAACTAATAGGCTTTTCTTACTAGATCAAAGAATGTTATGGAGTAGTTGGTTGGTTGGTTGCTGTACTTCATTCTCAAAGAAAACCAAAACAACATCACCATATTAGAATTGAGTTACAATGTGTCCAACTGTGGTTGATCAGATCAATATGAACTTGGAATAATCTGACAGAAGTTGGATACAAATAGCCCATATGAACATTTGAGGTAGCTTTTTAAATTTTGCATATTTTGTGTGATCCTGGGCAAGTTGTTTAAACTTAAATTTGCTTCAGTTTCTTTAGGTATAAAAAAAAAAGGGATAATAACCTAGCTCCCAAAGTTGTTATGAGGACCAAATGAAATAAAATTTATTTTTTTAAAAATGTGCTTAAAACAGTATAGCACAGAATAAATATTATTTAATGATTATCTTTTCCTTTAATCCTTCTCTAACAATCACTTCTCTAGAGCCTTTTGGGAATGAAGAAAACTGATGAAAAACCACTGATTAGTTTTTTAATTGAGTTCCAAATTTTCTTGTTCCAGTTCCTTCTTTATCCACTGAAAAGCAATATAATATCAGTTATACATGGGAAATAATGCAAAACATATTTCCATATTAGCCATGTTGCAAAAAAAAAAAAAAAAAGGCAAGAAAAAGTGATAAAATTAAACTTCAATCTGCATTCAGAATTTTCTCTCTCTGGAAATAGATAATCCTTTCCAATTGAATTGCAATTCCTTATCAGAAATGAGACCTTTCTTTTATAAAAGAGAGAGGCTAGCTTCCCTTCAGCCCCATAAATTGTTCTGACACCTGTGGCAAATCTTCAGCTAGTTAACTGAGAACCATTTTGAGAGAGAGTCTTAAAAATTTCCAGCATAGGCTATCTCCAACTGTCCAAAACTCTCAGTAAGATGCAAACAATATCTTTCAGTAAATCTCATTCATATACATAAGTTTTGTATTTAGGCTTTCTTTTCTTCTTCTTCTTCTTCTTCTTCTTCTTCTTCTTCTTCTTCTTCTTCTTCTTCTTCTTCTTCTTCTACTTCTTCTTCTTCTTCTTCTACTTCTTCTTCTTCTTCTTCTTCTTCTTCTTCTTCTTCTTCTTCTTCTTCTTCTTCTTCTTCTTCTTCTTCTTCTTCTTCTTCTTCTTTTTCTTCTTCTTCTTTTTTTTTAATGTAGCTCCTAATTTATCACAAGATTATAACAAGTAGCTCACTTAGAGGCATTTGCTCCTAAACAAGTGATTTGCCTCAGTATGTGTCAAGGCAGGACTTATACCCAGGTCTTCCTGATGGTTCCTCTATCTACTATCCCTCATTAATTCCCTATTGCTTTTACTTCTTACAAAGGAAATGTTGACCAAACTTCTATGTATTGACTATGTTTCCATTGGTCATACTGCCTCCCTCATCTCTGCCCCTCCCATTTTCCTCCTTTTGTTTGTGTGTCTCTCCAGAATAGAGCAAACTGCTCAAGAGTCTTCTCTCCACACTCTAACTTCATAGACTTTCCATGAATTTCAATAAACTAGATGTGGCTTCTTTTTAATACCCATGGGTGGCTGTATCCTGGAAAGCTTTTAAAGGTACCTAGCTTTGCCAGCAGACGAAAACAAGAAAACCTGAGCCATAGGAGACAGGACAAAGGGGGCAAAGTCACGGGTTTGGCAGCAAAGAGAAAGAAATGGTGTGTGACCAGGGTTGGAGCTGACTGCTTTGGCTTTGGATGAGAGTACTCTCTCACTCCAAGGACTTTAATTGGCTGATAGAGTGATTGCTTTGGCCAAGGGGCCAATTAATGCCCACTATTTTGGGGTTGGTTTTCCAGCCCCAGTTGGATGTGTTTTCTGGCACGAAGATCCTCACTGTAAATGTAATTCACTTCCTCTGCTCCACACCCACTCTATAATTTCGGCTATCACTCTTAACTGGATAACTCCAGTCAAGACTCACTGAGCAGATGGAGATTTAGGATTTTCAGATTTGAAAAGAAAACTGAAATGAATTGTGAGATTCTTGTAGCCACATATGTGCCTTTTTCATCCCTACTCCCCAAAAAAGAAAGACCCGAATTCAGAGGTAAAATTGAAGGAATGATATAGTGGGAAATAAATACCAAAAAACTCATATAATATGATAGTAGTTATACAGGAAATTGATAAAAATAAGGGACTGATTGAATCAATAGTAACCTGTAATCATCTGTGAATCCACTGACATTACCATTCAGCTAAAAATTAAGAGTTCTCATTAGTTCTGGGAGCTAAGCTTTATGTAAATGGAAAATTTTGAATTATTCATTTTTGCCAAATAAAAAGAAATAAAAACCCAAGCAATATGATGCTTTGAAATCTATGAAGTCAATGAAAGGAGCCCCTTCTGTTTTCTTTTCCTTCTCTCATCAATTTGGTGGTCTTTTTTTTTTGGTGAAAAATTAATTTTTTTGGAAAAATTTTAATGCTTTTTCAATTACACATAAAAACAACTTTTAGTATTCATTTAAAAAAATATTGAGTTTCAATTTTTCTCTCTCCTTTTTTCCTTTTCCCTCCACAAGCAATTGAGAAGGCAAGTAATTTACCTATAAATAGATATATCATTGAACTTCCCTAGTGATTAGAAGCCAGCCAAGCAATGTATTTCAGCTGTAATCTTTTATTCTAGTACTTTATACATTCTAATAACAGATAGCATTGTTTCATCATTTCTTCTGACTTCCACTTTGTGGCCAGTTGATAAAAACATACAATTAAATAATAATGTCTAAGCCTTGTTTGTATGTAGTTGTTTCCATTATTTATATCTCATTAGGAGTATAAGCTCCCTGAGGGCAGGGAATGTCTTGCCTTTGTATGCTCAGAACAGGTTCCCACAGCAGAGAGCAACTTGACAGAGTAAACAATTAATAAATGCTTATTGACTGACTGGCATGTATGGATTTAATTCTTTCCCCTGGCCCCCTATTCCCCATTTATAACTTCAACAAATAAGCAATTAAATTGTCTAGTTAAGGCATCACTAACCCCAAGTTGCCTTGCATTGCACACAAACAAGTGTTTCTCCTTGTGCAGATCTGTATCTTCTTTCCCCCTTTCTCTTGTTGACCAGATGGAATGAGGTCTGTTTATCAAAACATCTTATTCTTTTTGTTTATTTTGACCTGATTTTGAAAGCTAGCAATTCACTCCAGGCTGCTGAAGAGAACACTAAAACAGATGTTGATGGGACAGGGGTTTCTGAAAGACATTCTTCTTATTTTCTCAATCCAAAAAGATCCTTGATGCATGGAGTAGGAGTGCCTGGCACTGAGCCATGTTCCTGTATTGCAGCAAGTTTGCTCACTCATGTAATTGACCTAATGTTCCCCATCTTTGTCCAGACTAGTAGCTAGGATTCTATCTGCCCGCTAATCATTCCTTTGTGTGCATTGGAACACAACTTCTGATTGTGTTCGAGTGTGGGTAATGTAGTAGCAGAAACCAGGAGCTACCTACCCTTCACTAGACACACTGCATAGAACTGGAGTTTGTCAAACTGCTTAAGCCAGGATGGTGTCATTTTGTTTTTGAAAAGGCAACTCATCAGAGACTCATTATGCCTTTTTTTTCTTGCTCTCTTGAAATATCAGTTCATTCAGACATTGTGAGCAGGGAATTCTGTTAGAGCCATTATGAAACCTGCCAGTGTGCTCATGGCAAACACTCCCTAATTCAAGATTATTGTCAGTCACAGGCCACCATCTTTACATCCTGCTTGGTACGATTGAATAACTGCAAAAGATGGCTGCTGGGGTTGATTTTTCACTTCTGCCATTCCTTGGCTCTGTCTACATAGTAATTCACAAACCAGAGTTGGCTGTTTTTGGAGGGGCCAAATGCTTTCTGTTAGGGAGGAAACATCTTGATGGTCACTGAGAATGAAAGGAAGATAAGAATACAGAGGGATTGTTTTTCATCCGTGAGTCATTATGGGGTCATGAAATGACCAAAAGACAAGAAAAGAAGCAGAGATGTGAGGACTCAAGTTCTGTTTACTTATTAAATGATTACATAAGTGAGTGATTCCTATTAAAGGTAGTAATTTCTGGTTCTTTATTTGGGTCCCAACTTCCAGGGAGGTATTGAATCTTATACAGATGAGAAAATGTTATACAAATGAGCCTTTTACAGATGCAGAAATTGCTAGGTAAAACTTTGATTACTAGTAGATTCACTTGGAAAACATTGAGTAAAAAACAAATATGGGGACATTATTAAGCGAAATATGTTGTAAAACTTCTACTTGCAGTCTCTCAGTCAATACCAATAAGTCTCAGGTTTTATGCATGCTCATTGCTGGGAATAAAAAGAAAGGCAAAAGGCAGAGCTCTCAAGGAACTCACAATCACAAGGCTATTGCAATATTCTGGGCACAAGGAAATGGGCACCTGCATTCAGGGTGTTGACACTGTCAGAGGAAAAAGGGGATGAGTACAATAGATGTTTTCTCAGAGCCCTTCAGCATTTTATCATTTTCTTCTTTTATAACTTTGCTGGTCTGAGAAGTGTGATCTGGAAACTCAGAATTATTTTAATGTCCATTTCCCTAATTATGACTGAATTATAACATTTTTAAAATTTAGTTATCAGTAGCTTAGATTTCTTTAATTTTCCTTTAGAAATTTGGATACTATGCCATTTGGTATATATATGTTCAGTATTGATATTACTTCATTGTCTACAATTCCTTTTGGTAAGATGTAGTTTCTCTGTTTCTTGTAATTAGATCTATTCTTGCTTTTGCTCTGTTTGAGAGCATGATTGCTGCCTCTGCCTTTTTTTTTTTACTTCAGCTGAACCATAATGCATTTGACTTCAATATCTTATTTTAACTCTGTGTATGTCTCTCTCAAGTGTGCTTTTTGTAAGCAACATATTTTTGGATTCTGTTTTCTAATTTATTCTTCAATCTACTTCCCTTTTAGGGATATGTGTAAACCATTTACACTCACTGTTATGATCGCTAACTATATATTTTTCTCTGTTCTATTTTCTTCTATTTATTCTTCTCTCTCTTTTTATCCTATTCCTCCTCTAAAATCTATTCTACTTCTGATCACTGCCTTCATTTATCTGCTCTCCCTTTTATCATTTCCCCTTTTATCATTCTCATCCCCTCCTACTTCCCTATTGAGTATGAAAGATTTCTATAATGAGATGAATATGTATATATACATATCTATATATGTTTGTCTATCTATCTATATTCTCTTTTGAAACAAATTTAGATGTGAATAAAGTTCAAGCATTGCTTTATTTCCCCACCATTTCTTCTTTCACTATATAAGCTCTTCCTTGCACACATCATTTTGTTTTTTTTTTAAACTTTTTATTTTCAAAATATAAACATAGATAGTTTTTTTTAACATTTGCCCTTGCAAAACCTTGTGTTCCAAATTTTTTTCTCCTTCCTTTCCCACTCCTTCCTTAGAGGACAAGCAATCCAATATGTTAAACATGTTTAATTCTTCTATACATATTTCCACAATTATCATGCTGCACAAGAAAAATAAAATCAAAAAGAGAAAAAATGAGAAAAAACAAAAAGTAAGCAAACAGCAACAAAAAGGGAAAATACTATGTTGTGATTCATATCTACTTCCCACAATTGTTGTTGCTGTGTGCAATGTTCTCTTGGTTCTACTGGCTTCACTTAGCATCAGTCTATGTAAGTGTCTCCAAGCCTTTCTGAAATCATCCTGCTGATCATTTCTTAGAGAACAATAATATTCCATTACATTCATATACCATAACTTATTCAGCCATTCTCCAACTGATGGACATCCACTAAGTTTCCAGTTCCTTGCCATTACAAAAAGGGCTGCTACAAACATGTGTGCACATGTGGGTTCTTTTTCCTTTTTTGTGATCTCTTTGGGATACAGGCCCAGTAGAGAATCTGGATCAAAGGGTATGTATGGTTTGGCAGCCATTGGGCATAATTCCATATTGCTCTCCAGAATGGTTGGATCAGTTCACAACTCCATCAACAATGTATTAGTATCCCAGTTTTCCCACAATTCCTCCAACATTTATCTATATCTTTTCCTGTCATCTTAGCCAATATGAGAGGTGTGTAGTGGTATTTCAGAATTGTCTTAATTTTCATTTCTCTAATCAATAGTGATTTAGATAATTTTTTCATATGACTAGAAATGGTTTCAAATTCTTCATCATTTCTTCGTCTGTTCATATGCTTTGACCATTTATCAGTTAAAGAATGGCTTGTATTCTTATAAATTTGAGTAATTTCTCTATATAGTTTAGTTTTTTAATAAGCTTTTTTATTATAGTTTTTTATATACAAAACATATGCATGGGTAATTTTTCAACACTGACCCTTACAAAAACTTCTGTTTCAACTTTTCCCCTCCTTCCCTAGATAGCAGGTAGTCCCATACATGTTAAATATATTAAATACAATATACGTATACATATTTATACAGTTATCTTGTTGCACAAGAAAGATCGGATTTAGAAAGAAAGGAAAAATAACCTGAGAAGAAATAACAAAAATGCAAGCAAACAATAACAGAAAGAGTGGAAATGTTATGTTGTGGTCCATACTCATTTCCCAGTGTTCTTTCTCTGGGTGTAGCTGCTTGTGTTCATTACAAATCAATTGAAATTGATTTCGATCTTCTCATTGTTGAAGAGAGCCACGTCCATAAAAATTGATTATCATGTAATATTGTTGTTGAAGTGTATAATGTTTTCCTGATTCTGCTCATTTCACTTAACATCAGTTCATGTAAGTCTCTCCAAGCCTCTCTATATTCACTCTGCTGGTCATTTCTTATAGAACAATGATATTCCATAACATTCATATACCACAATTTATTCAGCCATTCTCCTGTGGGCATCCATTCAATTTCCAGTTTCTAGCCACTACGAAAAGGACTACTACAACATTTTTGCATATGCGGGTTCCTTTCCCTTCTTTAATATCTCTTGGGGATATAAGCCCAGTAGTAACACTCCTGGATCAAAGGGTATTCACAATTGGATAACTTTTTGAGCATAGTTCCAAATTGTTCTTCACAATGGTTGGATCTGTTCACAACTCACAATGCATCAGTGTGCCATTTTTCCTACATCCCCTCCAACATTCATCATTATTTTTTCCTGTCATCTTAGCCAGTCGACAGGTATGTAGCTGAATCTCAGAGTTGTCTTAATTTACATTTCTCTGATCAACAATGATTTGGAACACCTTTTCATATGACTAGAAATAGTTTCAATTTCTTTATCTGGAAATTGTCTGTTCATATCCTTTGACCATTTATCAAGTGGAGAATGGCTTGATTTTTTATAAATTAGAGTCAATTCTCTATATATTTTGGAGATGAGACTTTTATCAGAACCTTTATAAGCTTTTTTTTTAAGTTCCAGAGGAACTTAGTCATTCAGTTTTAGCACTTTTTTGTCTTTTTTATTGTTGAGGCAATTGAGGTTTAAGTGACTTGCCCAGGGTCACACATCTAGGAAGTGTTACATGTCTGAGGTCAGATTTGAACTCAGGTCCTCCTGACTTCAGGGCTGGTGCTTTTTTCATACCTAGATGCCCTTCTATATAGTTCAGAAATGAGGTCTTTATCAAAATTCTTGTATGCAAAATTTTTTTCTGAGTTTTCTGCTTCCCTTCTAATCTTGGTTTAGTTTGTACAAAAACTTTTTAACTTAATAGAATAAAAAATTATCCTTTTTGCATTCCATAATGTACTCTTTGAGCATAAATTCCTTCTTTTGTCATAGATCTGAGAGATAAACTATCCTTTGTTCTTCTAATTTGCTTATAGTATCACTCTTAATGTCTAAATCATGAACCCATTTCGACCTTATCTTGGTAGTTTGATGTGGATCAGTGCCTAGTTTCTGCCATACTAATTTTCAGATTTCCCAAAATTTTTGTCATACTGTGAGTTCTTATTCCAGAACCTGGGGTCTTTGGGTTTATCAAACAGTATCTTACTATAGTCTTTGACTATTATCAATTTGTGAGATTATTTCCCCTATTCTTCTCCTTTCCTCTTTTCCAGGACATTCATTTTTCTTGCCAATCTATTTTTATATTATTCTAACATAATTGATTCATCCCTATACCCTTTTTTCTAGTAGTATCTTACTAACTAAAGTTCTTAGAAGATACAAATGTCATCTTCCCAACTAAAAATATAAACAGACCATTGAGATCATAAGAAAGACACCCAATCCAGGGTTTAATTGACATGACATATAAACACAAACCTCAAGTGGGAGCCCTGGGGCCAGCTGGCTTCCAAAGTAGGCTCAGTAACAACCACAAGAACTTTCACTTATGGGGTTGCATGATTTGTCAAGGGTCTGAGTCCAGGAAGACTGAAGAAACCTGATAAGGAATGCCAGGCTCAGCTATGTTGTAGAGATGTGGCTTTGTGTGAGAAGGAAGCAGCAACCTAGTGAATACAGAAACAATGGGGTAAGGAAGCTGCTGGCTGTGGGTAGGAGGGTAGAGTTTTTGGCCTGGGGTTCGAGATCAGAGGGGACAGCTGAAGTGAAGTCAGAGGCACCATACTTCTCTCTCTCCCCCAGGATTAGAGGTGTTTACATTAATAGTTCTCTCTCTCTCTTTTTTTTTTAAAGAGCAGGCAAAGGAAAAAAGAATCCAACTACAGAAACTTATGTGAATAAGGGAAGAACTGCATTCATATTTAGAGTGAAGTAAAAAAAAAAAAAAAAGTTTCTTCTACTCCAAAGAGTAACATTAAATGACTACCTACCCTGAAAGAACTTATAAAAGAACTAAACAAATTGTTAAAATTAGAGATTTTTATTAAAAAAAAAACCTAAAAAAAGAACTATCCAAGAAAAACAAGATTATCAAGTGAGGGGGAAATTAACCAACTAGAAAAGGAGATGCAGAATTTTAAAGACAAAATTAATTCTTTGAAAATTAAAATTGGGCAAGGGGAAGCCAGTGAAGTTTTAAAAGCCCAAGAAATAACAAAACAATAGAAAAAATGAAAAATTAGAGAATGTGAAACATCTTATAATAAAAACAACAGATCTGGAGAACAGATCAAGAAAAGAAAATGCAAGAATAATTGGAGTACCTGAAAACTGTTACCAAAAAAAAAAAAAAAAAAGAACCTTGATACAACAATATAAAAAATAATCAAAGAAAATTGTTTTGGAGTGATTGAACACAAGGGAAAATAGAAAGAGAAGAAAATCTATCAATCACCATCTCAAAGAGATCCTCCAAGAAAAGTGCATGGGAATATCATTGCTAAATTTTGAAACCACCAAATCAAAGATAAAAATCTATAAGAAACAAATAAAAAACAATTCAAATATTCTGGAGCCACAATTATAATTGCACAGAATTTATTAGTAGCTACAGTAAAAGACTATAGGTCCTGGAATAATACATATATATTGACAATCAAAATACCTAGGCCTTTGGCTCAAAACATCATATCCAACAAAATTAACTGTACTACTGAACTGAAAAAAAAAAGTCATTTAACAAACTCATTGATTTTCAGGACTTTATCTCAACCAAACCTGAATTCAATAGAAAACTCAACATATAAAAGTCAATATCAAAGATTAATTTTATACATATCATGAAAAGTATAGCACCCTTCAAAATCTATAAAGAAATAAGGGCAGGGAATAAGATAAGGTGGGGTATAGAAGGATGTATAGATTTATGGCATGGGATAAGTTATATAGTTTAATGGGAAAAAGGTAAAGAGAAAGGGAAAAAGTGACATTGGATAAGATAGTAGTGGGATAAAGTATGTAGTTAATGAGAATGGAAAAAAAATTAAAAATAGATTTTTTTTCTTGATGATCAAAGTATTGTCTTTTTGACTTGGGATCTCTTGAATTTGGAGTTTTCATTTTGGGATCTCTTTTAGGTGATTGATAGATAATTTCAGTTTCTATTTTATCTACTTTTCCTAGGCTATCAGATCAGTTTTCCTTGATAATTTCTTGAAATATGATATTTAGACTCTTTGATTAGGCTTTCTTAAATGATTTCTCCTGAATCTATTTTCCAGGTCAGTTGTTTTCCAATAAGGTATTTCACATTTTCTTCTATTTTTCATTCTTTAGATTTTGTTTTATTGTCTGTTAAGGTCTTATGTAGTCATTAGCTTCCACTTGCTGAATTATAATTATTTTCTTCAGTAAACTTTTATATCTCTTTTTCTATGTTCTTTTCATCAGTGAATTTTTGAACCTCTTTTTTCATTAGGTTAATTTTTAAGGTGTTATTTCTTCAGTATTTTTGGGGTCTCTTTTATCAAACTTGTTTTTGTTTTATCACAATTTTCTTCTTTTGCTTTCATTTCTTTATTTAATTTTTCCTCTGCTGCTTTTGTTTGATTTTTAAAATAAAATTTTAGCTCTCCTAAGAATTCTTATTGACCTTTTGTTCACTTTTTTTTTTCTGAGATGTTGACTTCATTTTCTTTTGAGTTTGTGTTTTGATCTTTTCTGTTATCAGAGTAGTTTTTTTATGGTCCAGTTCTTTTGCTGTTTGCTCATTTTCCCACAGTATTTTTTGATTTGGAACTTTATGTTAATGTTGGGCTCTATACCCCATATGGCAGTGGAAGAGTTTTCTTAAACTTTAGACATTTTTGCATTACTGTTTTCAGAGCTAGTTGTGAGGATTTGGATATTTTTGGTGGTTCCAAGATGATATGATCTGGATATAGGTGTGATCATTGCTCTTTTTGATCTGGGCCTTACTCAGGAAGAGTAGTGAATATTTTAGGATTACACTTAGTACTACTTCTCAGAGTCCCTTTACTCTTGGAATTGGAAACAATATTGTCCTTCAGAGTTCTTGATCCTTGTGTTACTACCCCTCAGGGTTTCTACTGTCTCTTAAGTGAAAATACTCCTTTCTCCCCTGGAACTCCTTAGGCAATGAAGTTGGCAAATATCATCTGGTTTTACATCTAATTCTAGCATAGGATATCCTATAATCTCTTTCTGACTAGTTGCCAGGTCCTCTTACTATCTTTGGCTTGAAAGTTCCTGAAGTTGCTGTTGTTTCTGTCACCACCATCTAGTCCTATCAATAGTGTTTTATCCATGTATGGTCTGGGTCAGCCTTCTTGCTCATGTCCCAAATATCTTTTTCTGACTTTCTGTGTTTCTTGGTCTGGAAGGCTGTCTCACTTTGAATTTTTGTTGGCTCTACCATTCCAGAATTTGATTTGAGGTATTATTTTAAAGTTGTTTGAAAGGGAATGTTGAGTACTTTTTTTGCTCTGTTATCTTGGCTCTGCTCCCCGAAGTCCCATGGCATTTTTAGCTTTGCAAGGAGAATGATTGTATACTGGATAAAATGTTGATTTTGGATCCAAGAATACCTGGGTTCAAGTCCAGCATCAGACACATATTGATTCCCACTGCCATACCCCTTTGTCCTCCAGGCCCTCTTAGTCCTCCACACAACTCTCCTATAACACATACAAGAATTGTTTATTTGCATTGAGAGAAAGAGTTTTCACAATGGAAATTTTCCACACCAATGAAATAAAATATGTTTTTTTTAACTAAAGTTTTTGCAAATTACTTTTCATAGATTTTCTCATTTGATCCTTATAATAACATTCTTAGAAACTATACACGCATTAAATCATTATTGTCCCTATTCCACAAATTTTGAAACTAAGTTTAAAGAGAGTTATTTATTATCAAAAGTATTAGAGGATATCAGCATTGGAAGGAAACTCAGAGGCCATGTATTCCAGGCCATAACTAGAAAGGAATCTCTGCAATAAGATGGGCTCATTCAATTAATTTTTGGAGACCTTCTATGAATAAAAATACCATTTTCATGATATATATCTTTTATCTAAATCATGAATTTTTTTAAAAAAGCTAAACAGCACAAAATTTAAGTACAAATTTCTGGGTATATTTACTGTGGAATTTCTTCAAACTTGACAAAATAGTACATTGAGACAGCTTGGTGATGCAGTGGAGAAAGCATTGGACCTAAAGTCAGGAAAACCTGAATTCAGATATAGCCTCAGTCTAGTATGACTTTGAACACTTGATCATTATCTGCCTAGTATTCTCAATTGTAAAATGCAAATTGTAGTACCTACCCCACTATGGTTGTTCTGAGAATCAAATTAAATTAATATTTATAAAGTACTTAAGATGGTTCCTGGCACTTAGCAGGTACTTAATAAATGCTTCCTCCCACTCTTCTGGAATAGAATAAGTGCTTAGCAAATGCTTTTTGTAGCTATCTACTATATTATTGATGGAATTGTGAATTGGTCACTCCAGCCACTGGAGACAATAATTTAGATTTATGCCCAAATTTTGCACAGCTGTTGACTCTACTATACCATTAGTAAGCTACCTATATACTAAAGAAATAAAAAAAAAAAAAAAAGGAAAAAGACACATATGTACAAAAATATTTGTAGCAACTTTTTCTTTTTTTTTTCTTTTAGGATATAGTTAAATTGTATTATGAAGGTAATGTAATATTGAATCATAAGAATTGACAAAAGGGATAGTTGTAAAAGAAACTGGAAAGAGCTCTATGAATTGATATAAAGTACAGTGAGCAGAATTAGAGCAGTTTATAAAATGATAACATCATTATAGAGAAAAACAATTTTGAAAGAATGGAGAACTCTGATCAAAGCAATGACAAAATACAAATTCAAAAGAGTGAAGATGAAACATGCCAATCATCTTCTGCCAGAGAGATGATTAAAGAAAAAAAGCAAATTTTTGAGCATGACCAATGTGGGAATTTATTTTGCTGAATTATGTAGTATACATTGAAGAATTTATTTTATTTTATTTTTGCTTAGTAGAACTCAATAGAGAGAAGGGTTGGAATAGTGGCTGGGATAGATTAATGGAAGAAAAAAAATTAGAGACAAACAGTCGAAAAAGAATTGAATAGCAATTCATCAGATATTATTTTTTTAAAAAAAATCATGTTAGTTTATTTTTCCAAATACATGTAAAGATAGTTTTCAACATTCACGTTGGTAAAACCTTGCATTCCATATTTTTATCTTTTACTCCCTCCTCCCCAAGACAGCAGGCAATTCAATATACATTAAACATGTGGAATTTTTCTAAACATATTTCCATATTTCTCACATTGTGCAAGAAAAATCTAATCAAAAGTGGGAAAAAAAAAACATGAGAAAGAAAGAAAAAAGCAAGCAAACAACAGCAACAACAAAAGGTGAAAATACTATCCTTTGATGCATATTCAGTCTCCATAGTTCTCTTTCTGGATGAGCACCTTCCTTCACATATATATTAGAATTGTCTTGAATCATTTCATTGTTAAAAAGAGCCAAGTCCATCACAGCTGATCATCACATATTCTTGTTGTTACCATGTACACTGTTCTCTTGGTACTGCTTACTTCCCTTAGCATCTTCCTAGGCTTTTCTGAAATTAGCCTGCTCATCATTTCTCATAGAATAATAATGTTCAATTACATTCATATATCATAACTTATTCAGCCATTCTCTAACTGATGGGTACCCACTAAATTTCCAGTACTTTGCTGTTACAAAAAGGGCTGCCACAAATATTTTTGCACATGTGGGGCCATTTCCCTCTTTTATGATCTCTTTGGGATATAGATCCAGTAGAAACACTTCTATCAAAGTATATGCACAGTTTTATAGCCCTTTGGGCATAGATTAAAATTGTTCTACAGAATGGATAGTTCACAAACCCAACAGTGCATTAGTATCACAGTTTTCCCTGCATGTCTTCCAAAATTTATTATTATCTTTTCCTGTCATTTTAGTCAATCTGAGAAGTGTGGAATGGTATTTCAGAGTTGTCTTACTTTTCATTTCTCCAAAGGATAGTGATTTACAGCATTTTTTGTATCACTAGAACTAGTTTTAACTTTTTCACCTGAAAATTGTCTGCTCACAAAAGACCATATTTTGAGGAATTTTGCATCAAAACACAGCTTTACCCAACACATTCTTCTTCTTATTGTTGTTATTTTTCTTACAAATGTTTGTCATATTCCTTTTATTTTAGTTGTATGCTGATAAAATGGTGATAAATTATTGTTTGAAAAGAAAATGCTTGTTGAATGATTAATTGATTGAGCAATACTGCCTGCTGTTTAAATAGGTTTGAATCCATTTCATCATCTACCTCACTTCTCTAATCTTTTCCTATAAGAACAACATGAGAGCTCTTGTCAAATGAGTTAATAAAATCTATGTCAACTCTATAGCATTATCTGAATCAAAAGTCTGGAATTCCTGTCAAAAAAGGAAATTAGGCTATTCATGATACTTTGCTTCTGAATAACTTCTTTCTTTTCTATTCTTTTACTATCTCTTTTATAAATTACTGCACTGTTTCGGTCTTTCATGCAGAGATAAGAGATAAAAAGCCTTTTTATCATTGCTTTTTATCCTTCTACTTAACTCAGTTCTATCTCCTTTTCTAAGACTTTCCTTTTACCAATGTAGCCATTCAGTTTGCCACATCTAGTTATACCAGAGATAAAATTTGAATTCAGGGCTCTACTAACTCCACGTTTGAGATTCTATGTACTAAATATCACTGCCTTAAATTGGACTAGGTGCACACATTAGTGTATATATACTCTATGTCCTTCTAGTTTTATTATAAGACTGGCATTAAGCAATAGAAGATTTTAAGGGAAATGGACAGAAATATAAAAGGAAATGGGATGCATATAAATTGTAACATGGTTTTACTTTCTTTGCAAAATTAACAGCATATATCAGTGAAAAGATAATTTGAGTTTCTTTGACCAGCATTCTTTTCTTTCTCATTTTCTAATAAAGTTTTTTAAGTAGGTCAGACAAGTTTGGCAACAATCCACACATCAACATCAAAACATTTGTTAAGATGATGTAAGACAATTACGCACCATAATTTTTTTTTTTTTTTTTTTGCTACAACCTAAACATAAGCTACTTTTTCAACAATAAGATGTAAATTCTTCCATAGGGCCTATTTTCCTTTCTAGCCTGAGGAACTCACATTTTCCTCTTCTGTCCACTAGAGATGTTTGCTACATTATTTTCCCTATTTAAGAAAAATTGTATTTCAAATTCATTAAAGTTTCTCATGTCCTTTTCTATTAAATACCACAGAATTCAGTTATATGAATGAATGAAAAAAATATTTATTCAATACTTACTATGTTCAAAACATTGTGCTAAAATGCTGAGAATGTAAATAGAAAAGAATGAGTCATTTTCCCTTGCAGTTTATGTTCTAATAGGAAGAGATTACACATAAGAGGTTTTAGCTGCCAATCTACTTGAAAAAAGCCAGTGGGTCTTAGGACATAGAAGCAAAGCAGATGCTGTTAATGTATCTTCTTTAATGTCATTCCATATTTTAAAATCCATTTTAGTGCTCATACTCATCCATTTTTAAGAAAAAATTTTTTATGACATTCTTCATGTTCAACTCACCAATCTCTGAGTTTATAATGAATAAAGGGTTTAGGCAAGATGATTTGAAAGGCTCAATCTACTTTAAAATTTTATGATCCCATTATTTAGGCATTGGGTGGGTTCCATATAAAATTCAAATCATAATTTCTTTCACAATGGATGAAATTGCTATATAGGTGTGAATTTAATGCTTGGTCTACCTCATTTCTCTTTCATGTGTATTTTTTTACACACATATATATTTTGTGGTGGAGATGATTAAAGGTCATGTATTATTATTCAGTTATTCATACATTAATCATGTCTGCAGATCATTGATGAGTAGTGGGCAGAATATCTGAATTCTCTCAACTAGATTCTCAACTAGACACATAAGCCTGAAGATGAATTTCCTGAAAGATTGCAGACCTGAAGACCTTGAATCTGGACAGGCTGTAAGATAAGGCCTTGTCATACATGCTCATGCTATTCCTGATTTTGTTTTTTTTAATCCTTATTAAGCTTCCCTCTCAGGGCCAACATTCCTTTGAAGTCAATGGGATTTGCTCATAGGATATCTGTATGCCTAGGAAATAACATGTGAAATTGGTCATAAATATGACTAGAGTCTAAGTGTCACTTATTGACTGACTTAATGAATTTTAAATTGCTGCATTTAATTCTACACATTCCTCCAGTTACAAAACTCAGCCAACTCAGCACTCTTCCTCTTCCACCTCCTCCTCCTCCTCCTTTTCATTTCAAGCAGGTCTCTTCTACAAACTACCTCCTCTCTGCCTCCTTTATCTCTATTATCTTTAGGTGAACTATCCTGATAGTTTCTCCCATATTTCTGTCTTCATACAGCTCAATCCCAGTTTTCCCCTGGCCTTTTTCCCTCCCTCATGGCAACTTCTCTAATAGCCCTTGCACAGTGTCTTTTGGATACCTATTATATCAAAAGCAAATAACTGTTTCATTTTCAACTTACTATGCTAAGATCTTTTTTAAAATATTTTATTTCCCTCTTAATTACACATAAAAACAATTTTTAATATCTTAAAAATTATATTCCAAATTCTATCTCTCCCTCCTCTGCTTCCTCTCTCTCTGCAATGTAAGCAATCTGATATAGGCTATACATGGTCAATCATATAAAATGTTTCCATATTTGTCATTTTGTGCAAGAAAACTTGAACCAAAAAAAGAAAAAAGGAAAGAGAGGAAGCAATGAAGAAAGAAAGAAAGAAAAAATAAGGAAAGAAAGATGTAAAGAAGGATAGAAAAAAGAAAGAAGGAAAGAAAAAGATATGAAGGAAAGGAAAGTGAAAAAGAAGGAAGGATGGAAAGAAGAGGAAAATAGTATGCTAGAGTCTGTATTCAGACAATATCAGTTGTTAATAGGTTATTTGCCTATTAAGGCAAATAGCATTTTTTCATCATAAGTACTTTTGTATTATCTAGCATCACTGCATTGCTGAGAATATGTAAGTCTTTCACATTTGAACTTCTTACAATGTTGCTGTTACTGTGCACAATGTTCTGCTAGTTCTGCTCACTGCATTTTGCATTAGTTCATATATTTTTCCAAGTTTCTCTAAGAACATCCTACTAGTCATTTCTTGTATCTGGTAACATCCTTTTACTTTCCCTTCTTAAGGAAAACTTGGCTCTCCAGGTGTGGTAGTACTATTACAAATCTCTACAATAAAGGACTGCTTGCCATCTGGGGGAGGGGGTGGAGGGAGAGAGGGGAAAAATCGGAACAGAAGTGAGTGCAAAGGATAATGATGTAAAAAATTACCCTGGCATGGGTTTTATCAATAAAAAGTTATTTAAAAAAAATCTCTACAATGATGATAGCAAGGAAGCAAATTTCTTTAGTACTGACAAAGTTTGCAAAATACTTAACCCAACAACAATCCTTTTGAGGTAAGTGGTATAAGTATTCTCCCAATTTTATAGATAAAGAAATTTAGTCCTATTTGTTTTGCATACCCCACATCTTACAACTTCTTTGTCATAAGGAGACCAGAGTTTATCTAGAATAGGTGACTATTTGTCCTGCAGTTGGCCATTTTTCCTACTTCCCGATAATCTTCTTAAGCTGGACCACTAGAGATTCAATGTCCCCTCCCCAGGGAGATTTAATCCATTCAGTTTTGTGAATCATACTGGAATCATAAGATTCCCAGATTGAAGGTCATCTATCAGTATACTCAATTAATTAATTAATCCTTGTGAGGTTCAGTTAGCTTTAATTTGTTTTTAAGGTATCATTTTGGGATCAAAGTGGTCTTGTTGTAGTCCATCCTACACATTGCTACCAGATTAACTGTCCTAAAACATAGTTCTAATTATGTAGCTTGTCCACTCAAAAACCTTGAATGATTCCACATTTCCTAGAAAATAAGATCCCTGATTCTTCCATGATTTGGTCCTAATATACTTTTCTCTCATTACTCTTCTTTATTCACCCTAGATTATAGCCAAACTAAACTAGTTACCATTTCTCAGACATGCTTTTTGGTTTCCTGCCTTCCCTACTTTATTTTGTTCTATTACAATAAACAAAGTGAAGTTTATTTACCCACCCAGGGATCAAATCAATGACCAGGGCCATATTCATTCAGTACTCTATATTAAAGTAGGCTACAGTATTAAGGTCAATGTAAGAGACTGGGCTTTGTAAGGATCACTCAGCAAAAAAAGGAATGATAGTGTGACCACCTAGTGGAGCTAAAATTATTTGAACATCATGCTATCATGTCTTTTCTGTTATCAAGTCATGAGATCTCAAGGGTCATTCCTCTTTTTAAAAAAATTATTATAGCTTTTTATTTACAAGATATATGCATGGGTAATTTTTCAGCATTGACAATTACAAATCCTTTTGTTCCAATTTTTCCCCTCCTTCTCCCCACCCCCTCCCCCAGATGGCAGGTTGACCAATACATGATAAATATGTTAAAGCATAAGTTAAATGCAATATATTTACACATGTCCATACAGTTATTTTCTGTACAAAAAGAATCAGACTCTGAAATAGTGTACAATTAACTTGTGAAGGAAATCAAAAATGCAGGTGGACAAAAATAGAGGGATTGGGAATTCTGTGTAGTGGTTCATAGTCATCTCCCAGAGTTCTTTCGCTGGGTGTAGCTGGTTCAATTTATTACTGCTCTATTGGGACTGATTTGGTTCATCTCATTGCTGGAGATGGCCACGTCCATCAGAATTGATCATAATATAGTATTGTTGTTGAAGTATATAATGATCTCCTGGCCCTGCTCATTTCACTCAGCATCAGTTCATGTAAGTCTCTCCAGGCCTTTCGGCCACTCCTTTTTATACTATACAACATAGAGGTAAGGCCCCATCTTTCATAGAAAACAAGATTGATTCCATATCAGATACTGAAAATCTGGATAAAGGAGATTGCAGCTGTGTATAGCTCTGAGCTTATTAATGAAATATGGGTCTATCCCCTTGATTTTGTTGCTCCGGTAGGGTAAAAGAAACTAGTCCCTGCATGTGAGGGAGAATGAGTCAGTATGAGTCTTGGGGGAAAAGTGAGTGGGCAGTGACTGGGGAATAGGTGGAGTGAGTATGAAAAATAGTTGAGTAGAGAGAAAGGGGGGAAGTAAGTTGAGATGAGAAGTGTTTAGAAGAGTCTTGAGAAAAGTAGAATGGATTCACTCATACTTCCAGTCCCAATAAGTGAGTGATGAGTGAATGCCCTAAAGGATTGTATCATGTTCTATGTCCTAGTTCTCCTTCTGCATGTAGAAACCTTATTACATCCCTTACATCTTAACAGAAAATTTTTGTAGTCTTCATTTCAGGAAATCAGTGACTTTGTTTCAGGAGAGAGGAAGCAAGACAAGGAAACTTAAAGCATGAGTATGAAGGACAGTAATGTGATTATGCATGAAATGGTCTTAGACCCCGGACAAACTTTAAAAGAGATTAATTTTCTTTCTATCCCTCCCTTATCTATCTTTCTGTTTTCTTCCTTGAGTTCCCACTTACTTCCCAAGTTCTTGGTGACATTATATTACTAGACTCCAAATTCCTACATTAAAAGCTCCTTAAAGGCACAGGTCATGTCTTATGATTCCCATAGTGCCTACCACCATCCATTGTGCATAAGTAAATTAAATTTAATAAATGAATGTTTTTTCTTTTCCTGACTGCCTTATCATTCCTTAGTTTCCTTTATAGGGTTATCCTCTATGTTTGGTTCCTAAAAATGGGTCTCTCTCAAAAGTCTATTGCAGATACTCTTTTCTTCTTTATGCCATCTCCTTTAAAGAGACTCCTCTAGGTTCAACTATTATCTCTATACAGAAAATTCTGAGAGCTATATTATCCCTACTTGTCCCATCCTATATCCATCCTCAAATCATCCCTTATCCAACTGTCCTTATTTTTTGGAGGGCACTTCACTACCTGAATCCCTTATTTTTAAACAGACTGTCCTGAATGCCAAGAATGTTTCTTTTCATCTCTGCCTTTTAGAATCCTCAGTTTCTTTCAAATCTCAATTCAGCTGTGACTTCCAATGGGAAAACTTTTGTTATCTTTATCCTAATTGTTGATATTCTTTCCCTTCATGAATTGTATTTATTTATCTAAATATTGCTTTACCCTTGTAGAAGGTAAACTTCTTGAAGGCAGTTTTTACTATGTGCTTGTATCCCAGCACCTATTATATTGCCTTAGTATATGTTAGGGTATGACTCAATTCTTCTTTCTGTCTCGAAGATTGAATTAATTCTAAATTACACTCAGATCTGAGACAGGAATGTTGTCTTTTTTAACTAGAACCCTTAGGATGCCAGTCAGTTCTCAAAGCTCTCTATTACACATTAGTAAGCTATGAGTCTGGAATTGAGTCAAAAGTTGTGGTAAGAACAATATCTTCCACGTGGACCAGTCTAGTTTTTCCTTAAAAGGTATTGAAACTGTCCTTGAGACTTAACACTAAGGTCTGGACTACTGATGGACCTTCCTGGTGGCTTTAATACAAAGGCCAGCCCACAAGGAGGTCAGAATTTCTCTTTTCCCTCAGTTTCTGGCATGAGACCAGAAGGACAAGCACCAGAAGCAAGAAAGCAGCATCTAACTGAATGAAATCATCAATTCTGCCGAATATTCTTTCCATGCTGTAGCTTTGGTGAATTGTCAGAGCTGTTAGACCTCTTTTGAACATCTCATTCCATTGTAAAACAAACCTAAAGCCCAATCTACAATAAAAACGTTTCAGTAGTTATTAAAGGTGATATTCAGTCAACTTGTTCAACAATTACTGAATCAAGAATTAGTTGTTTTTTACAGCTATGGATCTTTTTGCATTTTAAAATTGAATTAATTTTTTTAATTAACAAGATTTTATAACCTCACTTCCTTTTACCCTCTTCCCCAAATCAGCAACAATAAAGAACAACAAAAGAAAATTAAAACCTTAATAACAAATATACATAGTCAAATGAAGAAAATTCCTGCATTGGTCCTCTCCCCAAAAAATGTTGCATTCTATAATCTGAATATATTAGTTCAAAAGGTGGATGGCAAGCTTCAATTTTCCTTATGAATTATGTTTTGTTATTGCATCAATAGAGTTTTTAAGCCTTTTTTTTGTTGTTTTTTGTTACAATGTGATGACTATGTAAATAGTTATCTATTTTCCTGGAGCTTCTTGCTTCATTTTATATCAGTTCATACAAATCTGATCAGTTTTCTCTCTGAAAATATACATTTCATCATTTCTTGTGACATAATAGTATCATTTTATATTCATATACAGTCATTTGTTTAGCTACTCTCAAAATGATGGACACTTCTTTATTCCACTTTTTTTTCTCTTTTAAAAAGTATTGTTCAAATAATTTTGTGTATGAGGTCTAATCCATTGCAGTATAGTCCTACTAATAGTATCATTGGATTAAAAGTAAGAGTGTGCTGGTAGATATTTAATAACTGTCTCCCTGGAGGGGGTGTTATGGATGGTATTTACAGAGAAAATTTTAATAATTGGCTCTCAAGAAACATGTTATCCAGTTCTATGGTCAAAGAGTATAATCAATAACATTAGAAGCACAATTCTAGAATTTTTTTCTTTCTAGAATGGCTAGACCAATTCATAGATTCATACATGCAGTACATTAGGGTGCCTATTTTTCAATAATCTCTACAATTTTCATTTTTCTTGTTATCATCTTTTCGTATATGATTGTTATGTGGTAGGATCCCAGAATTGCTAAAATTTGCATTTCTCTAATTATTAATGACTTAAACATTTCTCCCCCTCATGACTGTTAATAGTTTGGATTTGGAAAACTTCCTGTTGTATCTTTTGACCAGTTAGTGATTAAAAAAATAGTGCTTGTTATGGATGCCCATCAATTGGAGAATGGCTGGGTAAATTGTGGTATATGAATGTTATGGAATATTATTGTTCTGACCAGCAGGATGAATACAGAGAGGCTTGGAGAGACTTACATGAACTGATGCTAAGTGAAATGAGCAGAACCAGGAGATCACTTTACACTTCGACAACGATATTGTATGAGGATGTATTTTGATGGAAGTGGATTTCTTTGACAAAGACTCAGTTTCAATTGATAAATGATGGACAGAAGCAGCTACACCCAAAGAAAGAACACTGGGAAAAGAATGTGAACTATTTGCATTTTTGTTTTTCTTTCCGAGTTGTTTTTACCTTCTGAATCCAATTCTTCCTGTGCAACAAGAGAACTGCTCGGTTCTGCAAACATATATTGTATCTAGGATATACTGCAACATATCTAACATATATAGGACTGCTTGCCATCTAGGGGAGGGGGTGGAGGGAGGGAGGGGAAAAATTGGAACAGAAGCGAGTGCAAGGGATAATGTTGTAAAAAAAATTACCCTGGCATGGATTCTGTTAATATAAAGTTATTATAAAATAAAATAAAATATTAAAAAAATAGTGCTTGTTTTCTAAATTTGAACTTATTGCTTATATATTCTGAATGTGAGAACTTTATCAGAGAAATGATTTTCCCTGGAATATCCCTCTTTTTTTTTTAATCTTTAGCCATTGTGCTGTTCTTCTTATTAACCATGTTTTTTTCATCTTGTTCAATGGAGTTCAGAGAGAAACTGTCCTAATACAAATCATTTTGTTGTTCAGTTGTATTCAACTCTTTGTTACCCTGTGGACCAAATCATTTTTCTTGGCAAAGATATTGAAGTGATTTGCCATTTCATTCTCCAGTGGATTAAGGCAGACTTGAGCACAGCTAGTGGGTGTCTGAGCCCAAATTTGCCCAGACTCATATCTTCCTGACTTCATGCTCAGTGCTCTCTCCACTGAATCACCTAGAATCTAGAGAAATCATTACCTTGTTATTATTATTATTTACATTTAATATAAATAATATAACTAAATAATAAATGGGGTAAATCATTGTTAAGGAGGATTAAAAAACCGGCTTTTTGTAATTGAATAAAAAATCTCGGGACATATAAGGTCCTTATTACATACAATTTTTTTAATAATATGACTAATGTGGGAAATTGTTTAACATGTATATACATGTATAAACTATATTAAATTGCTTGCTGTCTTGGGGAGGAAGGATAGATGTAGAGAGAAAAAATTTGGAACTAAAACTCTTATAAAAATAAAATTTAAAATTGTCTTTACAAGTATTCTTATAAATTTGACACAGTTCTATATATATTTTAAAAATGAGACCTTAATCAGAAATACTGTCTGTAAAGATTTTTTTCCCAGCTTTGTACTTCCCTTTTAATCTTGTTTCTATTAGTTTTTTTGTGCAAAACCTTTTTGTAATCAAAGTTGTCCATTTTGCCTTTCATAATGTTCCCTAGTGTTCTTGATCATAAATTCCTCCATTCTCCAAATTTCTGATAGGTAAATTACCCCTTGTTCTTTTCATTTGTTTATGGTATCATCCTTTATGCCCAAATCATTTATTTTGACCTTATTTTGATATGGGATGTAAGATGTAAGTCTATGCTGAGTTTTTGACATTATTTTCCAATTTTTCCAGTAATTTTTGTCAACTAGTGAATTCTTATTTCAGAAGCTGGAATTTGGGAGTTTATCAAATACTAGATTGCTATAGGCCTTGATTATTGTGTCATGTGTATCTAATCTATTCCACTGATCCGCCACTCTATTTCTTAGCCAGTACCAAATGATTTTCATTACTTGTACTTTATAATATAATTTTATGTTTGGTACTGCTAAGCCACCATCCTTTGTACTTTTTTTCATTAGTTCCCTTGATATTTTTGACCTTTTGTTCTTCCAGGTGAATTTTGTTATTTTTTTTTTTCTAGTTCTAGTTCAGTTTCATTAGTATGGCACTAAACAATGATCAATGATAGACAAAATTGTCATTTTTATTATATTAGCTTGGCCTAGCCACGAACAATTGATATGTTTCCAATTATTTAGATCTGATTTTATTTGTGGTTGTGTTCATATAGTTCTTAAATTTGTCTAAGCTTTAATAACTTAAAATATTTGTTTTTAATAGCTTAAAACTGCATTAAGACTTTTGGGACACCCAGGATAAATATATGCAAACTCTATTTAAAATATAATTTTTAATACAGACTGAAGCATTTTCATTTTCATTCATTTTCTTTTATTTGAATCTTCTTATACAAAATGATTAATATAGAAATGTTTGTCATTATTGCACATGTATAACATGTATCTGCTTACTATCTCACATGAGGGAGAGAGGGAAGGAAGGATAGAATTTGGAACTCAAAACTCAACCCCCCCTCAATGTTAAAAATTGTTTTAACATGTAGTTGGGGAAAATAAAATAAAATATCTATATCTACATATCTATCTATATCTACAGAAAAAAATTGTTGTTTTGTTTTGCTTTCCCACAGAGAGTAATAGCAACTGGGGGTAATCAGAAAAAACCTGATGGAAGAGATGGTGCTTGAGTTGAGAGAAGTTAAGATTCAGAGATGAGGAGAAAGTACATTTCAAGACTGAGGACAAATGCATGAAGTCTGAGGTTTGAATGTTGTATGTGAGGGGCAGCAAGAAAGTTAGTTTAGCTGAACTAAGTTGAGAAGAGGAGAAATGTGTAATAAAATGGGAAATGTAGGGTGAAGCCAAGTTCTGAGGCAGGACTTTTACATGACAAATGGAGGAATTTGGGTTTTATCCTAAAAGTTAAAATCCTAGCTTTTTTTTTCTTAAATTTTTTTGGGGGTTAATCTTTTATGTAAGTCCATTATCTTATCCATTAGTGAGCCATTGAATTTACATAATAGTTTCTGGAAACTGTCAGGCAGAGGTGGAAACTAATAACTCATAGCCGGGTACTAAAGATGACAAATCAATGGCAATTCTCTGGTTCTCCTTTCCTCCTTCTCTCTGCCTTTCCTCTTTCCCTCCTCCCATTTCGCATCAGTTCCCTTCCTTCATTTCATCCCTCCCCACTCTCACTTTCTTTTTTGGACACAGAAGATTTATGGCCTTTCAGTACTTACAGATGATGTTTTCATAGTCGCTAATGAGGTCCCAGCAGTTTTTAACAATAACAGGACATTACTGTTCCCAAGATATATGATGTGTTTTCCCTCATCTTTCTACTTTTTGGTGAAAAGTTTCGAAGTGTGTTAGTCCCCAATTCCCTTCGCTCTACTATGATAGATGGTCCAGTCACGACACAAGACTGAGCGCTTTGCTGTAATTTTTAAACTGGTCATTGGAAGAGACCCCAAGACTCAGCCCACACACCTTCCCAGCACTTTTTTAGAGACGTCCCTAAACTCAATAAATGGCTTGCACTTCTACCTGGGGGGCTTCTTGGCTCTGAGTTAGCATGTGTTGGAAGAACGATCATTACGTTGGCAACGTGGCCTAGATGCCACATTAGGGATTTTCAGGGCTGATGCTCCCGCTTATCCTGCGAATCAGCCCCCTGTCCCGGCCCCTGGCCCAGTGACACACGCGGCTTTGAACAAGCGCCCACTTCCTTTCTTTGCTTGTCTGGAACGATCAGACCACCTCTAGCCGCTTTGGTGTCACTGATGACTGAGGAGAGATATTTTAAAAAGAAAACGATTTTGCAATGAAAAACAACCACCTCAGCGTTGCATGACTTAATCCAGGGCACTCCCTGCACTTATTCTTCTGCGGTGGCAGCGGCGGGAGCCAGCTCGGGAGGTATTTTTCTCTTTAAAGGTCAGGCAGATTAAATTTAAGCAACAAAGAAAGGAACCTGGCGGTGTCCTATGATTTAACACATGGGGATTTCAATAAAAGAAGACATTTGTCTTTGGGTAAGCACAAGCTGTGGGAGATGTTTTTGAGCCAAACCGGGATTTTTAGTGGGGGGACTCCTCAGAGGTACTGGTATTAGCTTTATTATTGGGCTGTTCTTTTCTATTTCGGCTCTGAGTTCTCTGTCTGGGACGCAGGACTTAAGCTTTGGTCTGAAATTAACATGTAAACGGATGTCTCAAAGGTCCAGCAATGACCCAGCCTGAAAAACCATTCTGGGAAATGGACTGAATCATATGTTCCAGGCACAAAAAATCTTGCCTTGAGAAACAGGCAATCAGCAAAGTGTTTGAAGCAAGTGCCCTCCTATTTTCTTTCTAACAATGATATCCTTTAAAAACAAAAACAACAAAAATTCATCAAAATTTTAGGCAGTCATTCTTTCAGCTATCATTTCCCTTTTGAGAGTACTACAGTAGTTAGAATTTGATTGTCATTAATAAGTTTCTTTTTGGAGGCTATTCTGATTTTTAAGAGCTATGCATTTCCCAATTCCAGTGGAGTAGAAACCACTAGCCACTTCTTTCAGTCTGAGATAACCTTCATTTTCCATCCTCTGTTCTCTGGGCAACTAGTTTTGTACTTCACATACAAAAACAGAAAATGAGTTCCTGTAAAAGAACCAAAATTCTAATAATAATAGTATACATAATACATATAATTACAATCATTAACTCCTTTGATTCTCATAAAACCCTGAAAGGTAGGTGCTATTATTACTCTCATTTTATTTAGGCAGATAGTCATTAAATGATTTTTCCAGGGTTACACAGCTTTATAAGTGTATGAGACTGGATTTGTATTTAGGTCTTCCTAAATTAAGGGACAGCTAGTTTGTGCAGGGAATAGAGCTTCAGTTTTTGAGACAAGAGGACCCTGAACAAGTCACTTAACCTTGATTGCCTCCCCAAAAAAGTAAATAAAAGATCCTAATTTAAAGCCCTCCCCACAAAAAATATAATAGAATTGATGCCCTCTTTCACAAAGAAAGGAAAGAAAGAAGGAAGGAAAGAAGGAAGAAAAGAAAATCATGATTCTTTACAATACTAGTCAAACTAATTCTGTTTCTGTTCATTTTTAGGAAGGCAGGACAATAGTGTTAACAGAAAGGAAAAACTAAAACCACTTCAGTTCTAAGAATTAGGTTATGGATTCTTCACTCTGGCAAATTCTTTCATTTTTTCCTCATCTTGAACAGGCAATTCATCTAAAATGTACCAAATAAGACATTTATAAATACTTCAAATGCTGGAAACAGGAAGATGAATAAAAATATTATAGCTATTCACAGACAATATGCTGTCATTCCTTTTCTTCTTCACTCCCCCCGCTCCCCCTTCAGTTAAATACATACTATTTCAGTTTGAAAGGAGCCCTATCTCATGGGGGGAAAATGCACTGGCTTTCTGAATTCCAAAAAAGTAGAGAGAGATAAGAAAATAGGTAACAAATTGATTTAGTACTTGGAATACTGGACTTGGAGTCAGGAAGATCTGGGTTTTGTCTCAGACATGTAGATACTTTTTAGCTGTGAGATCCTAGACAAGCCAATTAACCTTTCCCAGCCTCAGTTTCCTTTTCTGTAAAGAGGAGATAATGATAACTATAGCACAAATCTCACAAGGTTACTGTGAGAATCAAATGAGATAATGTTTATAAACCTTATAAATTTTTTAAACCTTAAATCACTATGAAAATGTTAATTATGATTTGAACTCGTATTGACTATGTCTGTGAGAAGAGAAAACTGGTTCAAGTACTGGCTATGTTTATGCTACTAACTTTGTCAACTTTGGCAAGTCACATAATTTCCTGGTCTCAGTTTCCTTATCTTTTAAATGGTGATACTAACAATCCCACTATTTCTCAGGGTTGTTGTGAAGATTAAATGAGACTGTTCACATTTAGATCCCATGTATTTATTTAGCAATTATATGTGAGTCATTATACTAAGCACTAGGTTATGAAAAAAAATTTATAAAAGAAATTATATAGTCCTTGACCTCAAAGAGCTTACATTTTACAAGGAAGGAAAAGATTTATATATATATGTATATGTGTATATGCATATATGGTTATATATATACAAACACACATAAGTGTATACATACACATACACATGTATATATACACATATTCATACACATATACACATATATATTATACACACACATTTACATATATATATGTATACGTATACATATATATATATATATATATATATATAGAGAGAGAGAGAGAGAGAGAGAGAGAGAGAGAAAACACTTTCAATTCAGAAATCAGGCTTCATAGGTGAGTCTTGAAAGAAGATTCTTATGGGTAGAGATCAAAATGGAGAGTGTTCCAGTCAGTTTATCAGGCAATAAACAATTATTAAGCATTAACTAAGTGCCAGGTATTATACTAAGTGCTGAGGGTATAAAGAAAGGAAAAAAGATACTCTCTGCTCTTGAAGAACATTGAGTGGAGAAGACAACATGCAAGCAATTATATATATATACAAGTTATAGACAAGATAAATAGGAAATAATCAATAGACAGAAGACACTGAAATTAAGAAGAATTGGGAAAGATTTCTGGTAGAAAGTGGGATTTTAGTTGTTACTTGAAAGAAACTTGAGAAACCAGGAGGTGGAGTAGGGAGAACACGAGGCAGGTGGACAGAGAAAATGCCTGGAAATAAGAGATGAAATATTTTGTTCAAGCAACAGTTGGAAGACCATTGTTGCTGGATTAAAGAGTATAGGTCAGAGAGTAAGAAATACTTATATGTTATAAGGGGATTTGATTGACAAAGGGTATTGTATTTGATCCTGGATGTAACAGAGAACCATTGGAGTTTACTGAATATGAAGATGACATGGACTCTTTAGGAAAATCACTTTGCTGAGTGAAGGATGGACTAGAGTAGAGAGAGACCTGTGGCAAGTAAAATAACCAAGAGGCCTTTATAATAATCCAGGGGTGAATTGACAAGGACCTAAACCAGTGTGTCAGAGGAAGAAAGGGAGCATATATGGGAACTGTTGAAAAAGATGAAATTTATAGACCTTAGAAACAAGTTGAATATGAAAGTAAGAGTATGAGGAAGCATAGACAACTCCTAGGTTATGATCCTGGGAGACTGGGAGGATGGTGTTGCCCTCCATGGTAATTGAGAAGTTTGAAAGGTAAAAGGGTTTTGGGGGAAGATAATGAATTTAGTTTTGAACACATTGAGTTTAAGATGTCTACTGGACATTTCAGGAATAAAAATAGTACAGGGGTGGAAGATGGCATATAGTTCTCTTGGAACATAAAGTAATTGAAGGATAGTAATATCATATAAGGCTGGAAAATGTAGGTTGGAACGAGATTGTGGGAAGCTTTAAATGCTAGCGTAGGAGGATGTAGCTTCAAGGGCAAGGGGGAAGCACTGGAGATTTTTGGGTGGGAAAGTAGTACTGAGAGGCCTGTGCTTCAATGAGATTATTTTTTCATTTTTGAGCCTGTAGCCATTAAATGGTTACTGGTGATCTTTAAGAGCAATTTCCTTAAGGCAAATAATTTAGAAACCAGATCTCAAAAGAGATGAGGAATGGAGAATAGGAAGATGAAGTAAATATAGACTTCTTTTTGTAAAAATGGCACCAAACACAAAGGGTTAGCCTTGACAAAAATTATCCCTTCAGTTTCTCACACTTAAGCAAAGAAATATCAGTGACTGAAAACATATATAAGTTTTAAGGGGCAGAGAAGGAGAAATGAAGGACCTCCCAACAAATGTCTTTGGTGTGGGGAACAATGACTTCCTAGACTGATTCAGCATGGAGTCAAGACTATGGGATGATTCCGTCATATTTAATCTCTTCTTATCTTTTAAAAAATTCTTATCCTAATTTTCTTATCTTTCTTGGGTGGTAGAGCAGTGAAGAGAGTGGCAGGCCTGGAGTCAGGAAGACATCTTCCTGAGTTCAAATCAAACCCTTTTCCCCCCTCAGTTTCTTCATCTATGAAATGAGTCAGACAAGGAAACAGCAAACCACTCCCATGTCTTTGCCAAAAAAACCTCAAATGGGGTCACACAGAGTTGGAAAATGACTCAACAAAACCAACTACATTTCTTGTTGTGTATATGGTGTCTAGTTCTCTACCATGGTTAAAAAATCTTCACTTGATTACACAAGATATCATATTATACCTTTTCACCCTGGAAAGATCATCTAAATTTGCATTTTTCTCACCTTCTATTCACTTTTTAGGTATTTGCAGACTAGCTTCTGACTCCAACACTGCATTGAAAGTGCTGCCTCCCACTTTTCTAATGATTTCTTTAATTCCTAAATCTAATGACTTTTATCAGTTTTTCATCCTTCTTAATTTCTCTGCAATTTATGACATGATGGAACACTTCTTTCTCCTGGATATTCTTTGTTGCCTTAACCCCTAATTTACTTGACTTTCTTTTGATTCACATACTACATGTTAGATTATTCCCTCTCATTCTCTTTTGCAGTATCACCATTCTGCTTTCACTAGTTGCACTATTCTCTAAGGTTCTTTTCTTGGTTTTATACTTTTTCTCATGGTGATCTCATCAGCTCCATTGTAATGACCTGTGACTGCGACTTCTACATTTATGAATTCAGTCTTAAATTTTCAAATCTATTATTATAATATAACTTGCCTACTAGATATTTCCATCTAGGTTTCCTGTATTTACCTCAAACTCAAAATGTATAAATTAGAACTCATTATATCATACCTTCCTCCTCTTGCAACAAACTCTATTCTTTCTCCAGTTTCTACTAAGATTACTCCCATCCTGCTAGTTAACAACATTAACAATCTGGTAGTTGGTCCATTTTTAGTTTTACTTCTCTCTCACTCTTTATATGTTGTCAGTGGCCACAGCTAGACAATTCTGCTTCTATAAACTCTCATTTCCATGATTTCTCTACTAGTAAAGTTTCTACTGTACTCATTCCCCAATCACTCTTTCCTTTACTATTGTATTTCCTATTTGGGTCCTTTGTTGTCAGTTTTTTCTTCTCCAATCCTTCTTCTACATAGTTGCCAAATACATATTGCTGAAACACAGATCTGACCACACCACTTTCTTACTCAACTATCTTGACTGATTCCCCATTACCTATAAGAAAGAATATAAAACATTTTGCCTAAGACTTAAAACTCTTCACCTTTCCAGTTTTATTTCATATTACTCTTCTTCATGAACTCCATATTCTAGTCAAACTTTTAAAAGCTTTTCTCTGGATATGATATTCATCTCTTGTTTTCATGCAGAAAATAATGGAGATATGAATTGGACCCAGAATAAAAAAAATGAAAAAGTTATGTCTTTATTTCAATGAGATGACCCCAAGCTTGGAGTCATTAACACCAGTATACTCTCTGTGATGTTTTATGGGAACAAGTCATGGAACACTAGTGTTTAAAAAGTTGAAGTTGTAGATCAATCAAAGGGCAATGAACAGATGTGTCAGGAATGATCAGGCTGCAACCATTCCTCTTACAAATGAGGAATTACTTAGGAAAATAGCTATAAATGATGTCATTAAAATTATAAGATTTAAAATTGTGATTTGTGAGAGTGAGGAAGAGAAAGCATGTTTACTCTGGTTGTATCCCTATGCCAAGGGAGCATAAGGATGACCCGGAGCATGTTGAAGGGACCTAATTAGGTAGAATTATAGGAGGATGTGATAAAAACTCAAAGAGTTTGGGGTAAGCATGGATGAGTTGTGATAATAATAATTTAGTGAAAATGCATTATCTATATAATGTGCCAAACAATGTGCTAAGTGTATTACAAATCTATCATTTGATCATGAGCTATAGGAATGTTCATAGTAAAGTAATCCCAGATTCATTGGGTTATTGAGGGCGGTGATGATTATTAAATGACCTGGATAAAAATTTCACACTTGGTTTGCAGATTATGCTGAGAAAAGCACTATAAACTTCAAGGGAATATAATAAGAGATGTTCTTCAAGGAGCTTGTCTTGGGCCAATTGTTTCACTTTTTTTATGACGTGTATGGATGAAATTGAAGATTAATAGCTATCAGCAAGCAAAGGTGAGAGAGATTGTTTTCAGGGAAGAAGAGACCATATTTTGGAGACTTTCTATAGAATTCTAGAATTTTTCATTTGAAGTTAAACACACACACACACACACACACACACACACACACACAGAGCAGAATTCACCATGACAGCAAGAACCAGCCAAGAGACTGAATTAGAAAAATAGGAGCAAGTATCGGGATGAGGGTTAAAAAGGGGAATTTCATTTTTGTTCTTCAAGGACTCTTACTGTTTGCTTCTCCATGCTCAATTACAGAATTTTAGAGCTGGAAAAAACAGCTAAAGCCAATACCAGAACCTGGTATTCTTGCTTTCCTGCCCAGAGCATACTCCCTTGTTCTGATGACTACATGGATTGGCCCACACTTACTCTCACCCTGTATCACTGTATCTCTTCTGGAAAATTAGATAATATGCAAGAACAGCACACAGATCATTTAATAGTATGTAATTAGATGGGGAATAGTGTCTATCATTCTGCTTCATTCACTTTATAACTTCTCCTAATGGTCTCCTCTCTTTTCCTCACCTCCTTTTCCCAAACTACCTCTTGTTCATCTCCTTCTGAAAGATTAAAAACTAAGACATCAGGTATTGTAAAGGTCAGATATCTTCTGAAGGACATGACATGGTTTCCTTCACAAAGAATTTTCCACAAATCTGTCCATTTCACCATCAAAAGCAAAAGTGCAAATTTATATGAGATAATTCAACAGAATAGTTATTTGACCTTCAATCCTTTGTTACTTCTGGTCTTAAAAAATTGAAGGCCCTAGCCATTTAAAAACAGGTATGATTATTTTAACTTGTTTATCATAAAAGAACTTAGAACTTTGGTTTTTTTCTCCTCATAAACATTGCACTCACATCAGTCAAATTTCATTGAAATCAATGAGACTTCTTCCACCAAAGACTTTATGAGATCTGGAACTTCTTGAATTCAATGTTGCAGTAACTATTTTTGCTATTTTTACTTGTTACTTTTCATTTGTGCTTGTGTTATTTGGTTATATACTTTAAAAATGATTCTGGGATGTGCAAAAAGAACTACAACAGCAGGGAATACGGTAATCTTTTTTATATTGTAAACTGGAATGAGTTGGGCACCATCACAAAACATCTTGGATATTGTTCAGAACTAAGAGCTGAAAAGATGAGTAAAGGATTGGAGGGCAAAACGTTTGAGAAAAGATTGAAGAAAGTAGAAATAAAAGGAGGAAAAAAAGAAAACAGAAGAGACAAGAAAAAAGGAGGAGCAGATTGTATGGGGAAGAGGAAGGGAGAGGAAGTGAAGAAAGTAAAGAAGGAGGGGATAGGACTGGAGAGAAAATGTTGGGGAAAGCCTAACTATCCTTTTCTATTAAAAAAGAAAGCTTCAAAACAAGAGAAAATGAGCCTAAAGCTGGAGTGTAAATTAGATATAAGGGAAATATACTGCCAATATTCTAATAATGAGTGGCTTTATTATCTTTCCCAAACCCTCTTAATTGTGGTATTATTTATTTCCTATTTATCCTGTATATAACTTGTTTGCATCTTGTTTCCCCCATTAGATTATAAGCTATAAGGTAGGCATTCTTTTGCTTTTTTATTTGTGTATCCCCAGTTTTTAGCACCCTGCCTGGCCTATAATAAATACTTAATAAATGTTTTTGATTAATTGATTGATTGATCTGATTAAAGAGTAATTCTCTCTACTGACACACATCACAGCCCATTTATGCTTGTCCATTCTATAAAATTCTTATCTGTGGTTACTTCTAAATTTACTACTGGAGATTTACCCAGTATTTTAGATGACTTTCCTGTTTTCTTGTCTTCCCAAGAATATTGTTCTCACTCTATTGTTATGGGCAGAACTCTGTACTTAAAACAAGGATTCTTAACAAGATGCTAACTCAGTGAAATTGATAAAGACAATGGTTATCTAGTTTAGCATGGTGATTAACTAGAGAACTATTATTAGTTCTCTATTATCTCTCTATAGTATTATTCTCTACATATCTCTATATATTAGTACTTAATATAGTTCTACAAGATTCACTCCTATGATGATGTAATTAAAATAGAGCGTATAAAACTGGGACAAACTCAGCCAGAGTCAGAGACTCGGAGAAGACAAGAGAACTGGAGGCAGGAGCTCAAGCTCTCAGAGTCCAGGAGAATCAGATTCATTCACTTTATTTCATACCACTGTGATGGCTGGCTTCCTGCACTTCCCCCACTGAGATCAAGGTCGGTCTGACAGGCTCTCCAGAAAGCTGGCCAGCCCCAGGCAAGGAAACTAGATTGTGAAGGAGATAATAAAGGATTTGGACTTTAACACCTCGCTATTCTCGTTATGATTACTCTACTGAAATGAAGGCTGTGCCATGACCTGCAGAAAACCAACAAGAACACTACACTCTTATGATCAGTTCCTGTCTTTTTCACCCATATATTTTTGATGATACTTTTATATTACTGCCACATAATTCATTATTCATAATATGAAATACCCTGTCCATGATCATCATGCATCTATTCATTGTCTTTAATTGATTTTCAACTTAAATCTTTCGAAGACAATAGTGTTTTATGAATTGTAGTCATATCCTGGTTTGGTGGATAGAGCACTAACTTTAGAGGATCTGGGTTCAAATCCCAATTGAATTATCATGAATATGTCACTTAACTTCCTTGGGCTTCTGTTTCCATAAAATTGAAGGCATTGGATTGGATGGTTCCTGAACTGACTTCTAGCTCTACATCTATAATTTTATGGACATCAATAGAAGAATTCTGGTGTTAAGAAGATAAACCTTTGTTTTAGGGATAAGTTTGGGATCATTAAATAAACTTTGTTATTTCTCAACAGTTAATGAGTCTGCTTTCTTCTTTTTGCTTCATTCTGTACCCAACTCTTACTCATTTGCAGCCTTTGTGCAAGATAGATATAATGACTGATAAATACTATAGCTTGTCCTTCTATATGAATACCATATTTTAGATGATGGGCATTATTTTTTTTCTGGGTGGTTAGTTAAACCAACTCTTCTGAGTAATTATGGGTTCTCATTTGTGAGAATCTTTGATGTTTTGAGGTTTGATGCATTAATGTCATCTACAAATAGGAGCATCTGGAGAATGTTACCATTAAAGAAGGAATCTCTCTTTGACTGATACTCTGTACTGTTCCAGTTTTATATTGTGTTTCATCTTTAGATCAGAAAGTCTCAAAGTTATACCTGTTATTAGATCTTTCAAAAATTGTATATAATTTTGTCATGTGCATAGAAGATCTAATAAAGAAGAATTGTGAAGACAATATTTATTTCTACTGAATCAAATGCTTTTTATAGTCAGCAAACATTGCATGACATAATCTTATATTCTATGCATTTTTCAGTCACTTGAGTGATGGTAATGATGTGGACTTGATTGCAGAAGGCTGCCTGATCCTTTCTAATACATTGATCAAGAATGCTTTAAATGTATTTGTATATTATTCCTATAATATTTTATATGGTTTGGAAAGTAGACATATGGGTTGATAGAGTTTGATGTTCTATCAGTTGCCAATTTATGGCAATAATATTTAAAACAATTTATTTTGACTTCTAGGTAGTATTGCTTTTTCAGTTTCTTAGAGAGTTAATCCTTTAGTGAGCTCAAAATTATTTTGCTCCTAGCATAGATCTCTTGATATATTTGATTTAATCCAACCACATTTTCTACCTTTGTTTTTTTTCCCCCAGTGGCTCCACTGCCTCTGTAACCACATCAGAGAATATGAATCAAAATGTGATGATTCTATTGTTTTGATAGTATAGAAATTTTATTATAAAAATGAGTGGATCTTTTCCCTCTTTTATCAAGTATTTGCTAATTTAAGGAGTTGTTTCTTTTGATGTTCCTATTATGAAAACTGATTTTCATTAGTTAAACTTTTATTTAAAATGTTATAACAAGTATCCTTATCTTTTCATTGATTAATTTCAAACATTTTGCTATTAACTACTTATTAAAAAGGTTAAACTGGAGTTGGTTTAGTTGTGCATCTTTTTGTCACCTGTATCATTTCTTTATTTTATTTTTCAATCTATTAATTTTTCTTTTGTTTGAACAACTCAGTGCTCTTACTGTACACAGACAGCTGGTTCAGGAATGACTCTTATATGAGTATTTAATAATTTACTATCTGTTAAAATAAAGTATATTGCATTCTGAGATGCTATTTAATATTCACCATGCTCAATGTGTTCTGATTCTCAAGGAGTTCATTATGCTTAAATGTGAGACTTCTCTGTAATCAATCAATCAGCACCTTTGCCAAGAAAATTCCAAATGTGATCACAAAGACATTACTGAAACAACTGAAGAACAAAAATAAAAACAACAAACGTGTATATAGATATACATACACATTTATGCATATATATTCATTTTTGTGGATAAATGGATACACATAGATAGATCTAGACATATAAATAAAATTACAAATATGGTATATGTGTGTTTCCATTTATCTATCTATCTATCTATCTATCTATCTATCTATCTATCTATCTATATTATCTACAAAAGGAATCTAAGAAAAATTGTGATAGTGAATTGGTACCTGGGAATAGCAGGAAAATCTTCATGACTCTTGAAGAAAACAGATTCCCAAAGGTGGTAAGGAGGGCATTCCCGGTACAGGGCACAGGCAATGCAAGTTATGGAGGCAAGATGGAGAGTATGTGTGTGGAACAGCTAGTTGGCCAGTATGGCTGAATTACAGAATGTATAAGGGAGAGTAAATAGTGAGAAAACTGAAAAGTTTAAAAAAAGGTTCTGTTTCTGAAGAGATTTATTGCCCAAAGAGAGGAGTTTATATTTGATTGTAAATATAAAAGAAAACGTGAAGGGAATTTATTTTATATGGAGGTAAATTGCTCCAACATGAACTTTAAGAAAGTCATGCAGGGCATGATGTAGTGATAGAGCACCAGCCCTGAAATCAAGAGGATCTGAGTTCAAATCTGGTCTCAGACACTTGATACTTCCTAGCTGTGTGACCCTGGGCAAGTCACTTAACCCCAATTGCCTCAGCCAAGGGGCGGGGGGGGGGGGGAGGGGGAGAAAGTCATATGGAAGAATAGCTAGGCACAAGAGATATAGAGTACTGGCTCTAGAGTCAGGAGGATCTGAGTCCAAATCTGATTTCAAACACTTGACAAGTGATCTTGAACAAGTCACTTAATCCCCATTGCTTTCACGTTCCTCACCCCCTAAAAAAAACCTCCAAACAAGAAACAACAATACAACAGCAATGGAATGGAAGATGGATTAGAGTGGGGAATGAAAGATGGATTAGTGTGGGGAGAGAGGCCTAAGGCAGGTATCAAATAGGAGGCTATTGCAATTGTGCAGTGGGACTTCATAAGGACCAGAACTAGGGTAGTGGCTACATGAATAGTGAGGAACAAAGATATATAAGGGATGTTGCAGAAATAAAAGCAATATAATTTGGCAAGTGATTGAATATGTGGGATGAGTGAGATGACAATCCTTAGTGGGCTTTAAAGGTTTTAAAGCTGATGCAAGAAGAAATAGACAACAAAACTATACTAGTGGAGGATCTAAACCTTCCTCTCTCAGACCTAGATAAATCTAACTGCAAAATAAATAAGAAAAAAGTTAAGGCAGTAAACAGAATTTTAGAAAAGTTAGGTATAATAGAACTTTGGAGAAAATTGATTGGAGACAGAAAGGAGTATACTTTTTTTTCTCAGCAATTCATGGAACCTGCACAAAAATTGACCATGTATTAGGACATTAAAAACCTCAAAATCAAATGCAGAAAGGCAGAAATAGTAAATGCATTTTTTTCAAATCATGATGCAATGAAAATCAGATGCAATAAAAGGCCAGGGGAAAATAGACGAAAAATTAATTGGAAATTAAATAATCTAATCTTAAAGAATGAATGGGTGAAACAACAAATCATAGGCACAATCAATAACTGCATCCCAGAGAATGATTATAATGAGACAACATACCAGAATTTGTGGGATGCGGCCAAAGTGGTAATAAGGGGAAGTTTTATATCACTAGAATGATTTAGACTTACAACAAAAAAAACCTAGAAAAACAACAAATTAAAAACCCTCAGTTAAATACCAAATTTGAAATTCTGAAAATAAAAGGGGAGATTAATAAAATTGAAAGTAAGAAAACTATTGAATTAATAAATAAAATTAAGAGTTAGTTTTATGAAAAAAAAAACAAACTAGACAAACCTTTAGTTAATTTAATTTAAAAAAGGAAAAAAAGAAAATCAAATTGTTAGTCTCAAAAATGAAAAGGGAGAACTTTCCACCAATGAAGAGGAAATTAGAGCAATAATTAAGAGTTATTTTGCCCAACTATTTGTCAATAAATTTGATAATCTAAGTGAAATGGAGGAATATCTACAAAAATATAGTTTGCCCAGGTTATAGAAAAAGAAATAAATTATTTAAATAGTCTTCTTTTTAAAAAAAGGTTTTAAAGCTGAATGATTGTTAAGATAGTAGTATCTTTAACAGTAAAAGAGAAGTTCAGAAGAGATGTAAATTTGTTTGAAAAGATGAGCTCTGTTCAGTTTGGGTTGAATTTGACACATTTCCAAGTGACATATAATTCAAAATTTCTAATAGGCAGTTGGTGATGTGAGGTGGGAACACAGAGGAGAGACTAGTCTTGTATATATAGAACTGAGTCTTTAGTGTAGAGAAGATGTAACCATTAGAACTGATAAAGTCATCAAGTTAAAGGATGTTGGCAGAAAAGATAAAAATCCAAAGGTCTCTTCTACAGAGAGTGAGCATGACATGGATGATGAATGAGTGAAGCAGACTTAGAAAGTAAAATCTGAATAAGAGAAGAACCAGGAGAGAACAATGTCATGAAAATCCAGAGCATAGGGCATCCAGAAGAAATAATCATATCAGACACTGGAGAGATGTCAAGAGGGATAAGATTTGAGAAAAGATTATTAGATTTGGTGATTGATAACTCTGGAGAGAGCAGTTTTGATTAATTAAAGAAACTAGTTAATAGAAGGTTTGAAAGAGATTGAGAAGAAACGAAGTGGTAGTACTCAATATAGATGGCTTCATCAAGCAGTTGAGATGAATAATAATAATTGTTACTAACAAATAGCACCTTGAAATTCAGAAAGCACTTTCAACATACTTTTTTTGATCCTCATAATTATCTTTTGAAATAGGTGCTATAGTTATTACATATTTTATAGATTAGGGAACTATGGCTAAGATATTTGAGGGATTTGTCCAAGGTAGCATAATTTATAGGTAACTGAGGCAAAGTCTGAATTTAAGACTTTCTGATCAACACTTTATTCATTATTGCACCTAGAGTGAAAGATAGTAGAAATAGTGGGATCTAGGGCTTTTATTTATTATTTTATTATTATGAGAGAGTTTAAGGCATTTTCATAAACAACAGAGCAGGAAACAATAGGTAAGGAAATATTGAAGTTTGGAAAAATGAAGGGATGATAATGAACATCATTTCCTAGAGAAGACAGAAAAAAATGGAATCAGGGGCTTATGTAAATGGATCGATCTTTTTGAGAAGTACTTCTCAGAGATTGTACAAAGGGATTTGTTCTCCTATTTCTTAGAAGAGTAGCTCATGAGAGGTGGTGTCAAGTATTGTGAGATGAGGAGGAAAGAAGAACATTCAGCAAATGAACTCAATTCTTTTGGTAATGTATAAGGTGAGGACCTCAGCTGAAATAGTGCAAAGAGGGAGTGCTATTGTAGATTTGATGAGAGAAGAGAAGGTTTGAAACAGATATTGTAAAAATTTAATTAGGAAGGAGTAAAAGAATTGACTTTTTGCAGTGAGGACCCAGTTAATCTTTGGCATATTCATTCTTTATTCTCAAATCACATTCCAGTAGATATTCACCATGCTTGATCATGCTCTCATTTGGACTGAAATCATTACTAGTAAAATGTTGATTTAATTTCCATGGTGTTATTTTAGTTCTTTAGAGAATTTCTTTACCTCTTCAACTTTTGCAGCAAGTGTTGACACATAAGCTATAATTATTTTCATTGTGGCCCTTTCGCAAACATTTATTATGAGTGCTCTAAAGACCTAATGTCCCATGAAATGATGTTTGCTGTAACTTTTGGGAACCTGGATAGTACAGTTGATAGAGGGCTGAGCCTTGAATCAGGAAGATCTAAATTCATATCAAGTCTCAGACATTGTGTGACTCTCAATTAGTCATTTAACCACTGTCTGCCTCAGTTTCCTCATGTGTTTAATGTGAACAATTCTTGCACCTGCTTCCCTATTGTGAGGATCAAATGTGGTAATATTTGTAATATGCCTGACACATGATTGCTGCTTAATAAATGCTTGTTTTCCCCCTTTCATATGCTAATTCAGTAAGAACCTGCAAGCCATTCTTGCATTTATTGAAAATTTCTTTTTCTTCCAATTTATTTTTTTTTTAACAAATGTGATAATTTAATCAATACAATTAAATACAATTGTTACAATTTAGTTCCTTCAGTAGACTACCATTATTGCTCAGTGGACAAAGATATCACTTTTAGAGTACCAGTAACTATTAAATAGAATCCTCAAAGAGAGTATGTAATTTTCTTCTTTAGATATCTAAAAGTAATGGAGATTGGGATGGAATGATTTAAATTTGATGAAGCCTAAAACTATAGGATTGGATTAAATTTTGAATCCCCCAGGAAACTTACTGAAATATCTTATAATTCAATCCTCAAAATGTACAAATAAAGAAACTGAAGGTCTTTAGCTGTTTTCTTCTTTTCTATTTATTTTTCTATTTTATTTAAGTGTCTCTTAAAGGTTTTACCATCCAACCCCTTAATAATAATAATAATAACAACAACAACAGCATATATTGGTTAAAAGAAGTTACATTTGATGGCTCATTAAATATAATATTAGTTAAAATGCTAAAAACCTGAGAAATAAAAAATGGTTCTTAGAACCAACATATGCTATAGTAAACACTCTAAAATTAACTTTAAAAAAAAATGCATTATATTGTCTTTCTGTGATTAGTTTGTGATAGTATATCATGAAATTTCAAACACACTGAAATATCTCTTCAGGATAAGTTTTATTTAAGCATAGTGGATAAAGCTCTGGGCCTGGTATCAAGAACAGTTGAGTTCAAATGCAATTTTAGACATATACTATATTACTCTGGCCAAGACACTTAACTTCTCTCTATCCGTTTCTTCAAAAGTAAAATGGGGATAATGGTAGCACCTATCTCCTAGGATAATCTTGAAGATCAAGTGTGTTTACAGTACCTGGCACAAAGTGAGTGCTTAATAAATGTTTGTTTCCTTCCTGGCACTCTGTCCACTATACCTCTAGCTGCCCTAAGTGTTACGTGGTGATATTCCTTAACTTTAGGAAAACTATACACAACACAAACATGTACCTAGTTTTAAAAGTACTTTTGTTCGGATTTCAGGATTGAAATGACACAAGTTTTCAGATACTGTGCCCACATTCTAGGGGAGGACAAGTATAAATCCTGCTCCATATGCAGACCTTTAAACATTTGAAGACAGTTATTGTGCCTTCTCAGGACTCAAATTCTTCCTGTCTTCAGTTTAAACATTCCTACTTTCTGCAACTGATTCTCTTGAGATATGATACTGTTACCCCTTTCCAGTATGCTCCTCTTAGTATCAATATCATTATTAAAATGTAGTTCCCAGAGCTGAACCCAATTCTAAAGCTCTAATAGGAATAAAGCAGAGTACAATGGGAATATTGCCTACCATTTCCTGAACAGAATGTCTTAATGTAGTCTAAGGTTATGTAAGGTTTTTTGGGAGGGATGAAGAGATTGTAGGGGCAACTATATCCCACTGTCAACTTATACTGAACTTGCCATTAAAAAACAAACAAACAAAAAAAAACTTCCTTACCTATTTCACATAAACTTTAACCTAACCATGATTTTCCTGTTCCATATAGTGAATAAAAAAAAAAAAAACTGAATATAGGATTTTATTTTTTCTTATTTAAAAATCAGTCATTAGCTTTGGTCAAACATTATAGTTCATTGAGATTTTTAGATAAGATTATATCATCCTATAGTGCTTCTTTAGTGAATTTAATGAATGTGAGCTTGGACCAAGTTGCAAATTTGATAAGTATACCATCTATGCCTTTATCCATGTCACTAGGAGGAAAAAAAGTTAAACAGTACAGAATCAAAGGAACTCCACTAAATATCTGCCTCCGTGTTCAATCTGCTCTGAATTCACTTAGCTGAATGATTATCTGCTTCTCTCCATCTTGTTCCATGAAAGATTGTAAACTTTGCTAAAATCTAGGCAACCTATATCTATGTCTTTTCCTAATCGAACATGCTAGTAACCCTTTCAAAAAAAGGAAATGGAACTATTTTTATATAACCTAGCCTACTTATTTCATAGGATTATTTTTATTTTATAAACTTTAAAGTACTATATAAAAGTGAAATCATCAACACTATCATCATCATCATTAATTATTATTGAAGTCATCATGTCTCTTTGTGACCATTACTTTCTTTTCTAGATATTCAGTAACTATCCCTTTAAGAATATGGTCTAACATTTTTTTTTTTCCAGGAAACGAAGTCAAATTCATGGGTATATAGTTTACATATCACATCTCTTCCTGTTTTTAAATTTGAAAAAATATTGATCATATCCAATTTTGCTACTTCTGTCTTGCAAGATTTTTCCAACATCACTAAGATTTTGAAAATCCTATAAAATGAGGATTTGTAGAGATGGAACCTATAATGTATATAGTAGACATATACATTTTTTCGTTTGGGGCAGGGCTGTCTCTTTCTTTTGAGTCACAGACAGATACACTGGAAACATTCACTGGACCCTTTAAGAAGAGTTCTACCATGACTTTTTTTTTACCATCTCTGGAGAATTTTTGAAGATCTCTTTATATTATTTCTCATAATCTGGCCTAGTTGGCTGAAGAGAAAGACAAGGAATAGGAAGTTAAAGTTAAATGAGACAGAGAAAAAACCAGTTCCACCATTTGCCACCTACCTGTTAAATGTTGACCCAGTAGGAGGAACATGGCCAAGAAATAAGGAGATGGAGGAAATTAGCAAGATGGATACAGTTGGAACAGATCAGCAATGCAAAGAATAGCCATCTTGGAGAATACAAGTAAAATCCAATTCCTGTGACCTCCAGAAGAGGCTTTTTGTATGGAGAAGTAGGAAGGGCTGGATGAAAATGGACTAAATTTTTAAAAGTTCATAGATATCTTCATTCTGAGTTTGAAAGAGCTGGAAAGTTTCAGATATTTAAGTCCAGAATTGTGAAAGAACTGTAATTCTCCTGGCACCACCTACAGGAGAAAAGATACAACTGCCAGAGAGTATAGCCAAAAAGCTAGTCTCGGAGAGTCAACAAGCATTTATTGAGTGTGTAATGTGTGCCAGATATACTATGCTAAGTAAGTGCTGGACACACACACACACACACGCAAACAGTAGAGTCATCCAGAGACAGAGCTGAGCAGTAGAATTTCTGAAGAGTGCCAAGATATATCACTATACCTGCTGGGAATGGATTACAGTGGAAGCAGAAGGATGAAGGATCAATGGGAGGAGCTTCAAATGATTGAGGAATTAAAGTTGATATAAGGGAAGGTAGTAACTACTAGGAAGTAGTCATCAGGAGGAGAGGACCTGCCAGAAATTGCAAGGCTCAGTGTGGAGGAGCAATCACTAAGACCTTCTCCCATGAGGCAGGGATGGTCTTATTAAGAGTACCACTAGTGATGTGGACAGTCCCTGGGAGAAGGTTGTCCCATCAAACATGAGGACTGCTTGATTCTTTAGTGATAGCTTAATGATATTTTCCTCCCTTGCTGGGGATCTCACCCAGAGAAATATCATTAAGTACTATGTCTCTAGAAAAGGCACTTAATGCTGTTTGCCTCAGTTTCCCCATCTGTAAAAAGAAATGGCAAAATATTCCAGAAAAATATTCCAGTATTCTTTGCCAAGAAAACCCCAAATGGAATCAGGAAGGGTAGGGTGTGACTGAAACTACTGAATAATAACAATACTATCATCTAAGGATAGGTGGAAGTCCATTAAGAAGGGAGGGGGAGGGAGAAACTTATTATCTTCTTTGGATTTGGGTGGTGTTTTTTTTTTTTTTTTTGTCCTTTGCTGCATAAATAAAATCTCTGATGTTTTTTGAACCTGAATGTTTGTGGAGAATATTTGGGGGTCCTGTTGGGGGATTGCCATCCAGGCAGAATGCAGAAGCTGGAGCTAAGAAGACCTGAATTCAAATCCAACCTTAGACACATATTATCTATGTGTCCTGGTGGTATCATTTAACCTTTCTTTGGCTTTAGGTTTCTCAATTATAAAATGATGATAAGAATAGCACTTGCCTTTCAGAGCTAATATGAGATATTATTTAAAAAGTGCTTACTTGGGTAGTACCTTGAACAGAGTAGTTGCTTTATGCTTGTTCTTTTTCTGTTTCCTATTGATATCCCCAAGTTCTTCTAGAAGAAAAAAATGAACCTGATTAGTGAGATTCACAAGCTAATTTACCCCCCTTCCACTTCCTGTCACTGGGGGTGAGGTGGTAGGAGTCACTGACTTCCAAGCTTCATCTAGGTGAGGGCAATTCTGAGAAGTCTAGTATCTCAAGATATTTCTAGCCTTTTTATGTGGATAAATTTCAATTTACCCATACAGTGTATGTGAGTGAGTGTGTGTGTGTGTGTATAAAAATTAGGGAACATGAAGATACTGGGCCCTGAATACCTTGAGGACAATATAGAATTTCCTCATCAGGGTGGAATTTAATGAAGTCTGGGGACTAGGAAGAGATTAGGAAATGAAATAAGGGAGGGAGAGGAGAGGGAGAGAGAAGGAAAAAATGAAGAAAGAGAGGGAGGAAGGGAGGATAGAGTGGGAAGGAAGGAGGAAGGGAGGGAGAGAGAAAAAAAGGGAGATAGGAAAAAGGAGAAAGGGAGAAGGAAGGGGGAAAGGAAAGAAGAAGAGGGAGGGATGGAAGAAGAGAAGGAGAAGGAAAGGGAGAAGGAAGGAGGAAGGAGAAAGAGAAAAGGGAGAAAGGAAGGGAGGGAGAAGAAGAAAGGGGGAAAAAAGAAGAGGAAGGAAGGGAGAGAGAGGAGGGGAAAGGGGGAAAGAGAAGGAATTCAATAAGGAGATAAAACTGTTGTGGTAAATTGTCTGGGAAAAGTTTTATTCTTTTCATCTTAACATCTTTATTCTTCATTTCCTTCTCATTCTCCTTTCTCCATCATTATTTTTCTTGCCCTCCTAGTTTAAAAATAACCATCCTGGAATTATACCATTCCTGGTATAAAATGTACTAAATTAAAGGGATATTTAACCTCATAAAAATGGGATGTCAGAGGAGGTCAAAGTGGAAGAAGAGCCAAAAGAACAAACATGAAGCACGGAAACAGAGAAAAAGGGAAAGGAAAGAAGTCGAAAAAAAGGGGCAGGGGAAGGGAGGAAGCCACAGGTGTGGGTGTGTCTGGGGGAGGCAGTAAAATATTTGTTGATACTACAACATATAATTCTACAAAAATGTTGAAAAACTTACAGAAATGACTTTATCCGAGCAGGGCACTAGGAGGGAAGGGCGAGAATAGAGGCAGGAAAAGAAATACATCAACTTGTTGTTTATGACAAAACATATCAGAAAAAAATATCAGGTAGAATAATAATAGCTAGCATTTAGATAGTGCTCTAAGCTTTGCAAAGCATTTTATAAATATTATTTCATTTGATCCTCATCACAGTTCTGGGAGATAGGGGACCTTCATTTTGCAGTTGAGTAAACTGAGATTAGATGGGGTTAAGTAATTTGCTTAGCATCACACAGCTAGTAAGTGCCTCTGTTCTTCCTATCTCCAGGTCCAGAGCTTTATCCATGGCATTATCTAGCTCCCTCTAATAAAAAATAACAAATTTTCTGAAAGAAGGAAGGAAAGAAATAGGAATTGATGGAACTTATCAAAATGCTATAATCTTATACTGACAAGTTTGACACCTCATTGTGTCCTCATTAATTTCTAGCTAAAGTTTCAAATTTATGTTGACTGTCCTTCCCCTTGCTATTTACAATCTGTTCTTATTTTAGATGAAAAAAAATTATGACAATATAAGGGCAAAGAAAGAAGTAAGGCAGACTGAGTACTAATATATCCATTTGTCATGGGAAAAAAATTTATGGTTTACTGTTATGGTATTACCAGTATTCTATAATTGTAGCATCCCAGTCTCGGACCATTCTGTCATTCCCAGGCCAGAACCAACCTGCTCCCTAGTTCTCAAGACTATTTTTAGCCCATAAGTCAGTCAGGTTCCAGAGATTTCTTTCTCTGCTTCATTTTTTACTGTTTCCAAGTCTGGTAAGCTTTCCTGCTGAGATCCCTGGGGCAGGCTATTAAAGGATAAGAGGGGAGGCTGAGAGAAGGGTGTGCTTGGACAGTCTTGAGGGTGACCCAAAAATACCATGCTCATTTCTAATTACTCCCAGTCATCTGGTTCATCTCTAGTACCTCCAAATAAGATTGATCTGATAGCAGAGATAAAGGAGTCAAGGTGTCTATTATAATGGAGGTAATGTGGTTTGAAAGAGATTGGGAAGGTCTTGGTTCTACTTGCAAACGGTTTTTGACCAACTCAGTCTTTCTCATGATGTCTTAGACTCATTTGTAAAACAAAGCTTTTAGACAAGTGTTTGAAGCTTGTTAGATAACTAATGTGACCATGGATAATGTCTTGTTAAATCTGAACTTATTAATGGTGTACTTATGAAGGAAATTTCAATCAGAGTGAAATTAAGAATAGGAATCCTATGAATAGTCCTGTATCATCATGTAGCTTCAACTTTCTCTTTCCTTTTTTTTTTTTTTTTTTTTCCTCTCTCTAACTCAATTTCCTCATCTATAAAATGATGGGCTGGACATGATGATTGACCTCTAAGGTGTCATCTAGTAGTAAATTTATGAACTTATGATCTTCACATAGAAAAGATCTCTACTCTCCTTTCCCCCACCCTCTCCCTTCACTCCTGCCAAGTCCATTTCAAGGACAAATTGGTGTTGAAAAAAGGCAGTAGAAAAGGAGAACGTATCATTTTTTCCTCAATAATATTTTATTTTTCCAAATACATGTGAAGATGATTTTCAACATCCATTTCTGTAAGATTTTGTATTCCAAATTTTTTCTCCATCCCTCCCTTACCTTCCTCTCCCCAAGACTGCAAGCAATCCAATATAGATTAAATATTTACAATTCTTCTCAACATATTCCATATTCATCATGTTGTCCAAGAAAAATCAGATCAAAAGGGGGAAACAAAACAAGAAAGAAAAACAAACAAAAAATCACCCCCCCAAAAAAGGTGAAAATATTAAGCTTTGATCCATACTTGTTGTGCCACAGTTCTTTAATTGTTCTGCCCGAGTTTCCCTAATTGTTCTGCCTCAGTTTCCCTAAATTGGTTCTGCCTCAATTTCCCTAATTGTTCTGCCTCAATCCCCTTAGTTGCAATTCCCCCTCTCGCTCCTCCCGCTGATTCACTAAGATTGGTATAACTCAAAGGTTATAAATTGTCAATGTGTAAACTCAAAAAGGGGAAGTCCAGACTTTCTGGCTCTTGCCAGACACTTTCTTAACTCCCAGTTTGTTAGAATTTATGGTCTTAACCCCTAACCAGTCAGAACCAGATTCATGGCTACTACCTGGAGATTTCTGCTCACCAGTAAACCTTCCAAGGATATGTAAGCACTGCCCCCCCACCCTCTTTTGTTTTGCTACTGTGTATAAATATGTCACAGAAGAACTCACATTCTCTGCTGGATGCTAGATTTTTGGAGATCGTAGTCTCATTCAGCCCTGGGACCAAACCATGGATCCATTTGGTCCCAGTAAATCTCTCCCTTTCAAATAAAATATTAAAAAAAAAACTCTCTAATCTCTATCTTGCCTCAGTTTCTCTAACATCACAACTCAGGCTCCATAATTTTCTCTCTGGATGTGGTTCTTTTCATTACAAGTCTATTGGAATTGCCTTGAATCATCTCATTGTTAAAGAGTCAACTCTATCACAATTGATCATCACAATCTCGTTGTTGCTTTGTACAATATTCTTCTGGTTCTCCTCATTTGGCTGAGCATCAGTTCATTTAAGTCTTTCCACACTTTTTTGAAATTAGTCTGTTTGTCATTTCTTATAGAGGAATAATAGAGAATTTATAATTTTCAATACTTCTTGGCATGGAACTGTCCCCTGGATTCTCAAAGTCAATGAAAGCAAAGTGCAAATGTTGGCAAGTTCTTCCAAGTCTAAATATGGATGTGATGAAGGCTGGAATATAGATTGTCGGAGAGCCAGCTTAGATAAGTTTGCAGAGACTATCAAATGGATTTGTTGAAAAATGATGAATTTTTCAGCCAAAGCAACTGCCAAAGAGGGAGAGATTTGATCTGTTTCAAGAGCGGGAGTTCCCACAATGATATCACAAATCCTTAAAGCCAGAAATCATTTGAGTAGGGCTCTTCCTCTTAGGCCACAGCAAGATCAAGGATATTCTGTTTTTTTTCTGTGATCACATCATTAGGTGGTGAGAATATGACTTTTAGAGACAGACCCAATGACAAATAAAGTCCCTTTAAAGTCTTCAAATCTTAAACTTATATAACGTCCTGTAAATGTTTTTGATGTGTCTATGAATTAAATTAAAGATAAAGCCAAAGATCTGAGTGTACTTCATTCAAAGGAATAAAATATGCCAAAAAAGTTTGATTTATTTTAATGAAAAGTTTGAAACTTGGAATTTTTAGTGGCAAATGAGCATTGTCTTTGAGGTTGTTGCTCTTGGGGGAGGGGTGAAACTGTGCTTAGATGATGAAGTGGTTACTACATGATATCTATATACCAAACAGATGAAGTTTTAAGGATGAATTCTTCAATTCATACTAAGTCTTAGCCCAATTTTTAAAGGTAGCAGTTAATAATAATAATTTGCCTTTTTGGTCACATATGTTGTTATCTTTCAAGACTTTGTATTTTTTTTTAAAATTATGTAATTCATGAATGCTTTATATAAAGTACCATCGGATATATTGGGAAGATACATCATTGAATAATGTTTGGAAGGGTCACTGGTATTCTCTTATCTTTTGGTGATAGTATGACATTAAAAAAGTTTGAGAGACATAGTTTCTGGGCAAGTGACTATTTATTAATAATATTAGAAAATTATTGATAAAAGGCTCAATGACACTCTTAACTGCTAAAGACCCCTCATGGAACCTATTCAGTGCTTACATATCCTTGGAAGGTTTACTATTCCTGAGAATGGCAACTGATTTTGATTTAAAAGTAATGAGGGAGAATGAATATTATAATGAGAGATGGAAATATTCTAATGAGGGACTAGGAGACATATCTTGATTATATCATTTATTTTCGAATCACCCCAGTCCTATGCAGTTTAGACAAAGGATTTATATCTCCCACACTTGCCTGAGTTTAATTCCTTATAAGGTTGAGAAGGGGTAGCAACTGGGAAGAATGTTAAACCTATTATCATCAGTCCTGTTCTTTAGAGACTGAGCTTTGAAATCAAGCCTTTAGGAAAGGGAGGAAAACTTTGAATCTTTTCAAATCATTGATTATCAATAATCATTTCTCTCATTAGCTATTTGATGCCAGATGGTAGGCTTATGTATAGAGGAACTGGTGAAGTGCTTTACTGATAAATCATGCACTATTTTGAAGTGTTTGAAACAATCATTATGGATCTGATCTGGTCACTACTCTGAACATAACTGTTCTTTCATTGTTGTTGTTGGGTAGCTGGGTGGTACAGTGGACAAAGTACTAGACCTGGAGTTAGGAAGAACTGTTCCTGACAATTTGACAGTTCAAATTTGGTCTTAGATACTTACTAGCTTTGTGACCCTAGGTAAATCACTTATAATCCTATTTGCCTCGGTTTCCTCATCTGTGAAATGAGCTAGAGAAGGAAATGGCAGGATTCCAGTATCTTTTCCAAGAAAACATGAAATGGGATCATGAAGAGTTAGACACAACTTAGCAACAACATAAATTTTCTGTTTCTTGTTGGATGCAAATTGCATTTTTGTGGTATTGGACTTTTTTTTGGGGGGTGGTCTCTCATTTCTCTAATTTCAAATAAATTATATGTTGTCTCTCCTATGTAATGTAAGATCCACAAGGGCAAAGGCCGTTTCATTTTTCTTTGTGGTTGTCAATGGTTGTCCTTTGTTCTGGAAGAGGACCAAAATGATATCACTTTGTTAGAGTCAAGACTGTGACTGATCAGACCCATATAAGCTTAGAATGCTCTGACACAGATCGGACACAAATAGTCCCTATGAACATTTGGGGTGGCTTCTCTAACCTGCACATCTCATGTTTCTTCTGAGCTAATTCAATCCTGCTTTGCTCACAGAGCACAGCACCTTGATGAGGGCACACCATGCTGGGCAGTCCTGTGCCAGTATCTTCCATATCATTCAATTAATTCTGAAATTCTTGAGAGTGATCTTTTGTATCACCTTTTCTGACCACCTAGTGCACTTGCCCTGTGTTAGTTCTCTATAAAAATAGTCTTTTTTTGGCAAATGTACATTTAGTATTCAAACAATGTGGTGAGCTAAATGGAATTGCACTCTCTGCAGTAGAGCTTGAATGCTTGGCAGTTTACTTCAAGAAAAGATCTCAGTGTCTGGTCTTATCCTGCCAGATGATCTTCAGAATCTTGCTAAGACAATTCAAATAGAAGCAAGCTAGTTTGCTGCCATAGCATGGTATATTGTCCAGGTTTCATAGGTATACAACAATGAAGTGAGCACAATGACTCTGTAGACCTTCAGTTAGGTAATCAGTCTAAAATCTCACCTCTCCCACATTTTCCAAGCTAGATCAAGCAATGCATGTGTCAATCTCATTATCCACATATACTGCCTGGTGTATGTCACATGTTACAGTCACAAATTTACTGATAGGTCTTTTTCTGAGGACTGCCTCAGTTTGCTCAGTCCTAAAAGGTATATTATGCTCGTTGTGATAAATTACTCAGTATTGATCCCATGTAGTCATTGTGGCTAGAGTAGTTGTCATAAGCAAGTCCCTTCCCTAAGGATGAGTGCTTGTTAATTATCAGGCACATGATCCACCAGAAGTGGTGATTGTAGCAACCAACAGTGGTTGGTCCCCCTGACCAACCCAGGGGAAGATTAGGGAAAAAAAGGAACTAGAACAGGGACCTGTGACAGTGATCATTTCCACTGAACTCCCCCAGTTTGGTAGGACCTAGCTCCTGAGTAGAATGTCTTGTTTTCTGTCCTGCACTTGCGCGCACATACACACACACACATACATATCCATTAAGTATTAAATGGAATTTTAGCTTTACAAAAATATCAGGACTTGAATTTGCAAATACATTTAATCCAAAGTAATTACTTAGCTATTAGCTTAGCTAGAAATATTGCTTTTGAACTTATCTTATTGAGATTTGCCTGTGAGGTGCCTCTGATTGATTACATTGCTGGAACTTAACTAAATTGATAATCAAATGCCTAAATTTTAAAAAAAATATTTAATTAGTATTTTCCTATTGTCTACTGGAGGACTACACACACACACACACACACTCACACACACCAGAGCTGGCAACTCTTGACACAAGAGAAGGAACCAGGCCCTTCCTGAGCATCCCCACTGAACACTGATCCCATAGACCTCTGCCCCAGAGGTGAAAACAACACTTTATTTCTTTGTTCCTTAGAGTTTTCCTTTGGGGCTGTTTTCCTCTCATATTTTATTAACATGTGAGACCACTAGGTAAATGAGCTGGTGAGGCAGGCTTTGTGCCTAACCTGTGACTGAATAAGAGGTATTGGGTGTTAAAAGTGAGATAGATTAGTTTGTTCCCTCCAGGTCAGATTCAGAGGTAAGAGGCCTATCCTTCCTTTGTATTTGCTTTTTTACATTTGTTCTTATCAGTGCTTGCCAGAGACAGAATTGTAGAGGTTTTTAGTTCCCTGAACCAGAAGGTTTTACCTAAATTATTTATCTAATCACTTTGTATTGATATTTTAAACTGCATAAACAAGAAGTTTTTTGTTTTCCCTGGGTGGGGAGGCTGGGAAATGGGAAAAGGGTGATAAAACAACAATAAACCCATTTGACTTTAAGTTAGGAAACACATGGATTAGGCTATGTGTGTACTTCTCCCAAATTAGATATAATATTTTATCATAGTTCTAATCATCCTTTTCCCAAAATGGCTTTTTTTTTTAAAATTCAGAACCAGCTTAAGGTAAACCTCTGATGATCATCTGACAGAGAATTACTGGTAGGAATAATCTTGAACCTCAATACTTTCTATGCAGGACACACCAGAAATGAGAGGCTAATTTCTCATGTTTTCTTAGCCTTCTAATATTTTCTTCTAGCCAGCTACAGTGGGACCAAATACATAGGAGTAATAACAAAAATATTCTGATGGATAAAACTTCTTTTCTTCTGTGATTTCTGTGGGATAAGCAGTGAAGCCCTGAGCCTGCCCAGTTGTTTCCCCTGCTAACAATTATCAGATTGAAGATCTGGGTCTAAGCCATTTAAAATGTGATTGTGCTGTCCTAGAACTCATTTGTGGACTTTTCCCTGAGATGTCTCAGAACACACAGCTCTTGTTTTGTACTTTCTAAAACCTGATCTTTTCCAGGATTATCTGTTACTCTAGTCATTGTTCAGTGTTGATTTTGAATTCTATGAAGATGGGCCTCCTACCTGGTCTATGATTGGTTGCCTCCTTGTCCATTGCCAAACCCCGATAATATAAAACAATTTACTCAGAAAATTGTCCAAAAATGTTTGTGGTTGAAAGCCAAATAAAAATATGTAAATTTGTTTAGATTTATCACTCCGAACAACTTAAAAGTGTGGCTTATAGGATTTTTTTTTTTAATGTAGTAGGACTTTGAAGCATGCCTAATTTGTCTCCTTCTGATGTGTTTGAGGTGCAGCATCAAATAATGGGACTGACATTCAGGCATCAAATAATGAGATTTAGGAGAGCAATTGGCTCAAATGTTGGTTCAGCCATGTGGTGAATTCATAATGTCTGTTATCTTTAGCAAAAGGTAGGCTTATTTAGAAGAAGTAACATAGAATTCAAAATCAACACTGAACATATTGGTTTTGGAGTCAAAGAGTCTTGAAATCTCTGTTAGTGATAAATACACATTAAAATAATATTTTTTATTGTCTATCCCTGATATGGCCTATTTGGATCTGAGATAATGAGACACAATAGGTTAATAAGGTTTCACAGGGTGGATGCTGTGGAGAAGGGATACCTGACTGAAATTCAGGGTTCATTACCACATATATGAAAGAGATTGATGGAATTAGATCTTTCCTGGACAATTTTCAGAATTTGGGGACTGGGATTTAAGAGTCTGATTTTGTCCAAATTTCAAAAGCCTTCTAACCCCTAAGTCCCAGGGGGAAAATTCCTAGAATGCAGAAAAGAAAGCCTATCTTAAACCCTTCAATTTTTGTTTTTTAACTTTTAAGTGCTTCCTTCCCTTCTATAGTTACCTTTTATTTATTCTGTATGTTCCTATTTACATACATATTATCTCACCCATATAAGCTTTCTAAGGACAGGAAGTATTTTTGCACATAGCACAATGCCTAGCACATAGTTAAGTACTTAATTGCATTAGTTAAGCATATGCCTTTTAATTTAACACAAATTACTCTGGCCCCCTTACTTAAAGATCTAGTATATTACTTTTTATCAATTTCCTAACATTCTTTAGAACCCTTAAGGGGTATTGGGGCACAACTAGATTTCCTGTTACTGTTGCCATTCCCCCACTCATGGCAATGAGTTCCCTGCACCCCAGACCCACTAGACACTAACAGTTGTATTAGTTCTTATAAAGAAACATTTCCTTCAAAGGTTTTTATAAAGAAACATTTCCTTCTACATCATATGATTTGAAAAATTTGCATTAAATGTTTTGGCATTCCCTTCATACCAGAGAAGTTTGAATATTTTCTTTTTTATCTTGGGGAGTCTTTATAGGACCTTATTGTAAAATTTGGGTTAAATAGTTGGCCACAGGATCTGTGTCAGCTGCTAGCCTTTGCATGTCACCTTCTATAAAACCCCCAAATTCCAGATTTATTTTCTTATGCCAACTTATGCTATATCAAAACTGCAATGGGGAAAGTCAAAATGTGAAAGAGATAACTGTAATCACAAATATATAAACACTCCCCACCAAAATAACCTAACGCTCTACCACTAAACTTTGAGGTATCTAGAAGATAAAATAGTTGAGCCTGGAGTAAGGAACCTGAGTTTAAATAGAGCCTCAGAAACTTAGTATCTTTCTGATCAACCTTGTGTAAATCACTTAAACTGAGATGGCCTTAGTTTCCTCAACTACAACATGGGATAAAAATAATACCTCTCTCATAGGATTGTTGTGAGGATCGAATGAGATAGTAATCATAAAGTACTTAGTACAGTGTCTGGCATGTATTAAAAGTCATATAAATGCTTATTCCCTTCCCCTTTATGCTACCTCAGCCTCTGGGAACATTCAGCTCTTGTCTTTGAATTGACTATCCCCCATATTTACAATATTTTCCTTCCTGGTTTCCATCAAGACTCAGTTTATATCCCACCTTCAGTAACAGACCTTTCCTAGTTTCCCCAGCAGGTAGAGCCTTCCTTTTGAAATTACCTTCCATTTATACTGCAGAGATCTTGTATATAGCCAATTATTTATGTTGTTTCATCCGTTAGAATATAAAGCTCCCATATTGATCCACATTTAAACAAATTTTATTTTCAGTGTTGAATACTATTCCTGACACCCACCAAGCACTTAAAATGCTTGTTGAACTCTTAATAGAGAGAAGATAGACCCAAGAGATAGAATGAGAAATACTTTTTTGGACATGACCAGTGTAGAAATTTGTTTTATTTGATTATATGTATTTGCTATGTGGGCTCTATTTATCTTCTTCTTCTTCTTCTTCTTCTTCTTTTTTTTTTTCATTTCTTTTTTAAATTGGGCACAACGGGAATGAGAAAAAATAAATGTTAATTGATTGATACTTCTTTCTCATGTTAGGACTTGCTCAGTAAGCACTTGAAGGCAGACTTTTCAAAGATATTAACACTGTTTCTTAGTAAGGAATAGCTTTGGACTAAGTATGATGCATGCCATTTGTGACCTAGTTATTTTCCTAATTCTCAGAAGTGATTATGTCTCATTTTCCCTTCAGAATCTTCAGTGTTAAGCACTATACATCTTCCCTCCCCGGCCCTCCTTTCTAATATGTACCTCAAACTTCTTAAATTTGACCCTTAAAGCCTTCTACAGATTGCATCTGCTCTCTTTTTCCTATCTTTTCTCACACTACTGTCTCAGTATGTTCTGTACTCTAAACAAATAGGACTCCTCCTCCTACCTTGAACCAAGATTTTCTTATCTTTGCCCATAATGTTCCCTAAGCCTTTCAATCTAAATAGCCTCACACTATAATAATAGCTGGTGAATCAATAGTTCATTTACCAATGAATAGAATAGGAAAAAAAAAAAGCCCAGGAATATGAAAGTAGGGATAATATTGAAAATAAACTTTTATTTGACAAGGGTCACCAGTTACTTTTTACCTGTCATGTCCTCTGGGCATGTTTAATACAATAATGTGTGTGTGTGTGTGTGTGTGTGTGTGTGGCCAAACTGGCCTTTACAGAAAAAGAAGGTGCCTTTGCTATTAAGTAGGCAGATGGCCAGGGACAATGCAATAATTTTTTGGTAACTTCCATGGTGGATTTCCCCAACATTGACAATTTCATAAATAATAAGGAAAAATATCCAGGATCTTGTGGAAATGGAGTCAATGTAGCAGAAAACAAAGAAATGATAATGGGCAGTGGAACAGGGGAAAAAATTGGGCTGGAAGTAAAGAAACCTGATTTTATCACTCACTGGCTGTGTGGCTTTGGACAAATCACTAAATATGCCTTAAATTTTTGATAAAATGAAGGGATTGACTTTGATAGTTAAAGTCTCCTCCAGCTCAAAGTTCTGTGGTCTGATAGGATTTCTAATGTCTTTTCTAATTTTGAATTTTACCTTTCTTTAAAGTTCATGTCAACTGTCACTTCCTATTAGAACATAAGCTTCTTGTGAATAGGGATTGTTTCATTTATTGTAATTTCCAGTGCCTAGTACAATGCTTGGCACAAGGATTCCAACAACTTAATATTAAATGTTTGTTGATTCATTCCTTATAGGTTCCACTGTTAGCATCTACTCCTCTTATTTCTCCAAATATGTCTTATATTTACAATGTATCTATTTTTCCATTTACTTTATGTTTGCATATTATTTTCCTAGGTAGAATTTAAGCTTCTTGAAGGCAAGGGCTATTTTGCTTTTGTCTTTGTATTTTTAGTGCCTAGTACAGTGCCTACCACTTAATAGATGCATAATAAATACTTGTTGATTGATGGAAGGAAAAATAACCTATGAGAGGAAACATTAATCCTGTATTGTGGGATACTTTTGATAGAAATAACCATAAACTGTTTTAGATACCAAGTAATTTATTACTAATATGTTTCCGGTAGTGAGGGTGGAGGGTGTTGGTTTCTCTCTCTCCTACTGATTCAACTTGTGCTGTTACCTAGAATCAAAATCAACTTCATGCAAAGTTGCTGAAAGTTTTATGTGGTCTTAGCACATACCACACCTAAACTCAGTGGGACACTGTTTCCTTGTTCTAAGAGACATACAGAAAGTTCCAAATAATAGCTCAGTTGTCCAATGTATATTTAATGGATTAGCAAAGTTAACAAATGATATCTTATTTCTGGCTCCTTCTGCTGTAATGTAATACTTTCAAAGGCATATAAGTTGTTCCCACTTTGTGACCTTCCTTCTTTCATGGAATGAACATATTTGCTTCCCTTGACATAGCCTTTTCTTGCCCCACAGAATAAAACAAAACATCTGGAGATTCTGCGGGGTTCCTTTCAAGCAGATTACATGCTCTGTTCTGATTTTACTTTTTGGTGAGATGAATTTTGACAACTTAAAATCAGAAAAATGGTGTTATTGCAACATGCAAAGCAGTGAACATCTCCAAATAAAATTTGTCCACTTTCCTCTTTCTTCTATTCTCCTCAGTTTCTTCTTTTTTTTTCCTGTTTCATTCATTTTCTGCCTTTTATTTTTTCTTCCTCTTCCCCCCTCCTTCCTTCATTTCATCCCTTTCTCCTTCTCACTTCCTTCCTCCCTTCCTTGCTCCCTATCTCCCTCTGCCCTTCCCTCTTTCCCTTCCTCCTCACTTCCTTCCTTCCTTCCTTCCTTTCTTCCTCCCTTCCTTCCTTCCTTCCTTCCTTCCTTCCTTCCTTCCTTCCTTCCTTCCTTCCTTCCTTCCTTCCTTCCTTCCTTCCTTCCTTCTTTCCTTCCTTCCTTTCTTCCTTTCTTTTTCATCCCTCTAGTTCTTTCCCTTTCTATTTCTTTCTTTCTTTCCTTCCTTCTCTTTTCTTCTTTTCATTCTTTGGATTTCACTGAATTTTAGGGCTGAAGGAAAGGGAGGGATATTTGAAACAAATCATGACTCTATATGATCATAGAATAATTCTTTACTCTTTTGAATTCTTTATTCTATCTCATCTTGATTTTTTCCTTGATTAGAACATTAGTTACATTGGTAGTTTGTACTGTGAGGGCACTTGTTCAGTGGATATCATATCAAGGACACCAATTTATTACATTTAGGTCACCAAGAAGCCTCTGAAGTAATATAATGTATAATTTGAAGATCTTTTAAAGTCACTGGTTGCCTCATTATCTTCTGTAATTATCCATTTTTGAAACAACAATGTTATCCATATTTGAATATTCAAGTGAATCTGTGATTTCATTAATTTGGATTAATTTGCCTTTCTATGTAATTTTTGTCCATGTTGTCCCATAAATTTGCCACTGGGAATCTAGCCAACATATCAGGGCCTTCCTCAATTTCTCCTGAAATTGGGAGAATACCAGTGCACTCAAGTGCCCCCAAGTATTTCATTTACAATCTTTTGTACTTTTATATGACCCTACTATCTTCTTTTCTGTCAAAAATTTCCTGATGACATCTATTAATCCTATTCTTCAAAGTTTTTTATTTGTTATATGTTGCAATTTGCCCAAATTTTCCATGCATATCTCCACTGATATCTGGGTGATACTCATATTAAAATCTTCAGAGGCTGTTATATTTTATGTCTCACAGTCATATAACACCACCACTAGAATATTAGTATTAGGAGAGGGAGTAAACATTTATATAATATTTAGTATATGTCAGGTACTATGCCAAGTGCTTCTTACAAATATTATCTCATCTGATCTTCACAGTGACTCTGAGATGTAAAAGCTATTATCGTCCTCATTTTGTAATTGAGAAAACTGAGGCAAATGGAGACTGCTTGACGAGAGTCAGTTAATAATTGTTTGAGGCTGGATTTGAACTCAGGTTTTCATTACTCCAGGCCTAGCTTCTATCCACTGTGCTACCTTACTGCTTTAAAATAGGGTTTTTGTGCCTGGGAAAAGTTGGGGTTTTAAAAACAAAACAACAAACAAATACTTTCACAATTTCCTCAGAGGCAAATCAGTATATTTTCCATCTTCTGTTAAATTCTTAATGTAAATCATGTCATCTATCACATATTTATTTTCTCTGTAAGAAGAAATTTCTTTCTTTAATCTACTAAAGAAGCTTCTAATCAATCAGTTTGATTAGATAATAATAAGAAATTGAGATCCTGGTGATTTTGCCTTTATGTTGTCATCACTACCATCATCTCTCCCACCTCCACCACCATCACCATCATATCATTGTTACATCATATCATTATTCTTGCAGAGGCAATCATGCTATATTGAATAGAAAACTGTCCTTGCAATCAGGAAAACCTGGATTCAAGTCCACACTGACAGTATAACTCTGAGCAAGCCAGTTGACCCCTTACTGAATCAGACATCCCTCTAAGACTATAAGTCATTGACACTTTGCTGACCTGCATTGGCAAAACAGATTTCCTCATCTGTGAATTTCCTATATCAATAAAATCATAGACCTAGATTCTTATCTAGATTTTATCTGTAGTAATAGTCTTGATTCCATCTCCTCTGACTTCCTTTTGGTCTTTGTTCCTTTTTATTTATTTATGTAACTCCTAATCTTCATTCCTTTATCTCATAGACTCTATGAGCTGGAAGGGAACTTGGAGATCATTTAATTCAACCACTTTTATAGAAGAATAAAGTGGAACAAAAGGTTAAGTGACTTGCCCAAAGTCTAAATGTTGGAAGTGGAATTTGAAGTTTGACTTCAAATCCAGAGTTTTAGTTACCATCCTGACATAATGTTATTTTCTTCTTCCGTTAATAGCTAACTTCTTAGGGGAAAAGCTGTCTACATTGATTGCCTTCACTTCCTCATGCTTCTACCTACCTCTCAACTCCTTTCAATCTATCTTCATACCCCACACCCCCCAAAAACTGAATTTGCTCTTTCCTAGAATGTTATAAGCATTCCCTTTCCCACAGGCATCACACCACAGATGTCAAGAAGTGGTTATTAAGTGCTTTTATGTGATAGGCATTATACTAAGTGCAGGTGATATAAATAGAAGTAAAAGGGAAGAGTACTTGCTTTCAAGGAGCTTCCATTCTAATAGGAGAAGACAATACATAAAAGGAAACTGAAAAGTGGTGAGTGGGATATAGTGGTAAAATCTGGACAATCAAGGGTAGTCGGAGAACCTGTCCATCCTGAAGATCTCCATAGGCCTGAAATGCATAACTCTTAAGTATCTAATGCCCTTGATGCTCTCTTCCTCTGATTGCTATGTGAAGAATTCCTCTCAGAATTTCCAAGTCAGTCCATCTCTTCCTTTTTCAACAGACTATACTCCTTTAGATTTCTCCATCATACTTTCCGGTCCCCCCATTACTATTCTTCTTCTTCTTCTTCTTCTTCTTCTTCTTCTTCTTCTTCTTCTTCTTCTTCTTCTTCTTCTTCTTCTTCTTCTTCTTCTTCTTCTTCTTCTTCCTTCTTTCCTTCTCCTCCTTCTCCTCTATTCTCCTCCTCTTCTTCATCCTTCTCTTTCTTCTCCTTCCTTCTTCTTGTTCTTATTTTTCTTCTTCTTCTTCCTCTTCTTTTCTCTCTTTTTTTCAACTTCCCTTTATGTTATCTTCCCCATTTAAATGTTCTGGAGGGCAAGACTTATCTTTCTTGTCTGTATTTCTTGTGCTTAGCACAATGTCTGGCACATAATAAGCACTTAATAAATTCTTATTGACTGACTGGCCTGCATCATTTCTTAAAATGAAGATTCTGGGAAAAGATTCATTAGTGATTCTTTAACACCTTGGGATGCTCTATCCAGTGATTTCCAAATATGGAGATCAAAGAATTGTTACAAAGGGACTGTAATGATGATGATGATGATTTGATGTTGATAGGACTTCAAGGTTTGGAAAACATTTTGCACACAAAAATGTCTTTGCTCCTTACCACAACTCTGAGAGGTTGGTGCTGCTACCCCTGTTTTAAGTTCAATTGCCCCATTTTATGGATTAAAAAACAAAGTCTGAGAGATTTAAATAATTTATCCAAGATTTACATCGCAGTAAGAAGAAGCAGGTTTTCAGTCCTAGTCTTCTAACTCTGTCTGATCCAGTATTCTTTTTCTACATTGAGGCTGAAGTTGAGGAGCAAAGATCCTCTGTGAGCACTTTGGCAGATGCTGCAGCAGGTGGAATGTGAAATGTTTATCTAGTTCATATTTCTATACACTAAGAAAAACAAGAATCTGGACTCCAGGATGTTATTGAGCTCTTCTCTTCTTCAACCTCAGTGCACTTCTTTAAAGTCTACCTTTAAATCTTGGATGAAGCTGTTTTCCGCTGGACCTCTTGGTGCTGGGGCAGTGCACTGTGCCACCAGCTGAGAAAACAAACTTGAGAAAGAGAGAGTGTGCTTGTGTTAACGGGCCCTAGGCAAGAAAACCTCCTCTCCCTCCCCTTGCTGCTCTCACCTCCCCATTCCCCAGGGCCTCTGCAGCAGTGTGCTTTGGTGGTAGAGGCTGTTAGGTAAGGTATGGAGGACTGCTCGCCTTGGAATAGCATGTAAAAGAAAAAGATTTACAATGTTCTAGTTCTGGCTTTTATTTAATGAAAACCAGAGGTATAAAATGAGGCAGCAAATAACACTATAACAGGAAATAAAAGAGAAGAGGAAAAAAAAAAGCCCCACTTTGAACATAGAGTGCACATTTGCTGCACACATATACACACACATTTCACCATTTTTATTAGCCACACTTAAATAAAGGTAACATGAAGGCAGGATGCATAAAATTGGGTGGGCAAGACTGCCTGCAGCATAGGGTCACTGCCTTTAGACCTCATTTTTAAACATTAAGGCTTCAACAAATGCTAAATGTGGCTGGTCAAGAGTTTTATGTCTTTAGCTTTAAAATCTTTGTTTATTTTAAGAGAAACATGATCCAAATATTTCTGATTCATTTGCACTTAGCTTTTCTCTATCTTAGCTAGTAAGAGCGGTCTGATGCCAGAGGAGCCTTTTAGAATTCCCCTCCTCCATACTGCCAGAGTTGGAACTAAACCTGAAATTCCAAGTCTAAATCCCTGGTTTCTGATTAGCTACTCCATTTGGCACAGGGTGATTATCCATCTCACTCTTTCCAATTTTTATGAACTGATGTGGAGTGAAGTAAAGAGAACCAGGAGAACAACATAAGCACATAGAAAAAGAATAAAATGGATTGTAGAGGTCACCCAAGCTAACCTCCTAATTTTACAGTTTAGGATTCTGAGATTCAGAGAGGGTAAATGCATTGACCAAGACTACATAAGTAGTAAGTAGCTGAACTAGAATTCAAAATTAGTTCCTATGACTCCAAATTTTACAACTCTTTCTAATGAACCACACTGTCCAACTCAACCATAATATAAATAAAAAATAAAGCACTAAAAGGCCTTAGAACTCAGATCAATTTCTCTAATAAGTCTTGGACTGAGGGAACAGAAAAAGCAGGACACCTCTAGACTCAGTTGAGAGGTGGGGGCCCATGGGAGGAGGATATGTGATATATTCTGTGATAGAGAAATGCAAATTAAGACAACTCTAAGATACCACTACACACCTGTCAGATTGGGTAGAATGACAGGGAAAGATAATGCGGAATGTTGGAGGGGATGTGGGAAAACAGGGACACTGATACATTGTTGGTGGAATTGTGAACATATTCAGCCATTCGAGAGAGCAATTTGGAACTATGCTCAAAAAGTTATCAAATTGTGCATATCCTTTGATCCAGCAGTGTTTCTACAGGCTTATACCCCAAAGAGATACTAAAGAAGGGAAAGGGACCTATATGTGCCAAAATGTTTGTGGCAGCCCTGTTTGTAGTGGCTAGAAACTGGAAAATGAATGGATGCCCATCAATTGGAGAATGGTTGAGTAAATTGTGGTATATGAATGTTATGGAATATTATTGTTCTGTAAGGAATGACCAGCAGGATGAATACAGAGAGGACTGGTGAGACTTACATGAACTGATGCTAAGTGAAATGGGCAGAACCAGGAGATCATTATATACCTCAACAATGATACTGTTTGAGGATGTATTCTGATAGAAGTGGATCTCTTCGATAAAGAGAGCTAATTCAGTTTCAATTGATCAAAGATGGGCAGAAGCAGCTATACCCAAAGAAAGAACACTGGGAAATGAATATAAACTGCTTGCATTTTTGTTTTTCTTCCCGGGTTATTTATACCTTCTGAATTCAATTCTTCCTGTGCAACAAGAGAACTGTTCGGTTCTGCACACATATATTGTATCTAGGATATACTGTAACCTATTTAACATGTATTAGGACTGCTTGCCATCTGGGGGAGGGGGTGGAGGGAGGGAGAGGAAAAATCAGAACAGAAGTGAGTGCAAGGGATAATGCTGTAAAAAATTACCCTGGCATGGGTTCTGTCAATAAAAAGTTATTAAATATATATATATATATATACACATACATATACATATATGCATATATATGATGCTGTGATATAAAGTTGTTCTGTAGTTTGGTTTTTGCTGTGATATAAAGTCATTTTGTAGTTTGGTTTTGCTTAAGTATATTTCTTTACGCTAAAGGGATGCTCATTGAGGACAGGGATATATTTTAGGAAATAACTAAAGTGTAAAAAAACAGAAAACATTATAAAAATAAATTTTAGAAAAGAGAGAAATTCCCAGCCTCTGAGCTATCATTTAATAGGCAACCTCCTTTCTGATAGAGTTGTCTATTGAAACATTGAACCTGATTTTTTGGAGTCATAGGTAAAATGCCATTCCCATTCTTGGACCATGATTTACTGATTGAATTCAAATGGTAGGGGAAAAGTTCTTGTAAACTTCCAAAGTCAAGCATATCCTCCAAAGAAGGGAATAGATGTAAGGTCTAGATGTTTCATTAAATATTTATCACTTTTGGGGAAAGAAACTTAATTTCTTTCCTCTGGGAATTATCCCCAGAGAAATAAAAGCTAATTTTAGAGGTGAATATTCCAGTTTACACCTTATGGAAGGAAGCAAAATAAATTTAAATTTTAAAAATATGGACCAAGACTAATACATATACATACACATACATATACATACATATAATCAATACATATATGTGTGTTTGCATATATATGACATGTATATATTACATATATACATTACATACACACATATTGTGTGTGTGTATTTAGTTAGCCTTTTTCATTATGATTCTGCATGATTCCTGTCATTGTGTTTCTTCAAAATAAAGTAATGGTAATGGGATATTATCTTCACTTCAAAAATAAGAAGAAAACTGAAATGTTGAGAAGGATCCCTTAGGACAGATAAGTTTCTGGAACTGGATCCTTGAAATATTCTTGAGGTTCACAAACTTGGCTATTCCTTTTCTCTTCAGGGATTTTACCTTTTTTTTTTTTTTTTTCTTACCCAAAACTTTTTTTCATTTTGGTTAATTATCAGTCTGTCCCAGTGGATTTTTATTTTTTCTTCTTCAAATGCCTTTTTCTCATTTCTTTCCATATGTGTTTTTCTCTTCTTCTCTAATTTCCAAATCTAATTTCTTTCCTTCAGAGTCCAAAGTTTTTCCATCTCTAGATAGGATCCTGTCTTGATTACTCTATTGTCAGGTAGCAGAAATCCTGAACTCCTTGGTAAAGTATCTTATCACCATCAAGAAGCAGGTGTTGATTGTACATTGTGTATTGAGCCATTTTCTTTTTCTCCTTTATTTTTTTCTTTCTTTATTACTTCTTATTCTCATATCTCTTCTGCTCTCTGTAGTAATTCCCATATCCAGCTGAGACAATGTTGCACAGGGAGTAGAGTGCTTGATTTGCAATAAAAAAGAAATACTAACTATGTGATTGTAGCAAGTCATCTAATATATTTAAGCATCAATTTTCTCATCTATAAATTGGAGAAGATGATTTTTGCAGTATTAATCTTGTTGCCGAGAGGCTGTGATGAGATATTGTTTTGAATCAATTTGAAAATCTTAAAGGAATAAGGTATAGGAAAGTAAATAGTGATTTCTTTGGCATAAGGAACTTCTCTGGTGAAGAAAACTCTTCTGGTAAAGGTGATCTAGACCTTCTCTGCCACTTACAATCGAAAAGAGTTTCTGAGAGCAATGCAAGATTAAATGTTTTGTTCAAAGTCACACAAACTGTATGTATTAGTAGGAGGACTTGAATCCAGGTCTTATAACTTTCATGGATAGCTTTCAAAGCACCACTGCTTCTCTGAAAATATTATAAGAGTCAGCTACTTTTTTTTCCCTGAGGCAATCGGAGGCGGGGGGGGGGGGGGGAGGAGGGGGGAGGAGGGGAGGGAGATTTGAACTCTGGTTCTCCTGACTTCAGGCTAGTGCTCTATCCACTGCCCCATCTAGCTACCCCTCAGATACTATTGTTTATCAAATATATACATCTCATTTTCCTTCTAGAAATTCTGTAAGACTATATTCAATAATAGGTCTGTGGTGAGAAATTATAAGAAACTTTAAAAATTATTTAATCATATCAATTACATTTCACTCCTTTCCTCTTTATATTCACTTTTCTTCAGGTTTTGTTTTTCCTTTGTGATTCATCTGTTTGTTTTTTTCCTACTTTACTCTGGAATCAATTCTACATTTTTCTTTGTGTCTTTCTTCATCTTTTTCAACTTTTTTCTGAGAGATTTTCTTTCTCTCTCTTTTCCTTTTCTCTTTGTGTATCTCTTTACATTCTCCTTTTTATCCTCTAATTATTAATGGTGACAAGTGACACTTGAATTTTTTGTCTACAAGACTTATCTCTATCCCCTACCATGGAGGATAATTTCTTTATTTTCTTTACTATATGTGTAGAGGGCTAGAACTCTGAAAAGGTGTACTTGAATTCAAAACACAGAGTACTTAAGGCTAAGTACTTACTCAATGTGAGATAATGGTTCTATCACATATGCTTAGATGTGATGGCTTTCCTCATGATTGGCACCTGCTGAATATGGTATGGTGAGGTAATCTTAGGGAAGGATTGGGGGGCTGAGGGAGAGAGTCAGAGTCTCTCTGCCTCAGCATACTTATAGGGAAGACTTCAGGCTCCAGACTCCAGAGTCCAGGATCCATCTTCTTCTTTTATTTTTTTATTATAGCTTTTTATATACAAAACATATGCATGGGTAATTTTTCAACATTGACCCTTGCAAAAACTTCTATTTCAACTTTTCCCCTTCTTCCCCCCACCCTCTCCCCTAGATGGCAGGTAGTCCCATACATATTAAATATGTTAAAGTATATGTTAAATACAATATATGTATACATATTTATACAGTTATCTTGTTGCACAAGAAAGATCAGATTTAAAAAGAAGGGAAAAATAACCTGAGAAGAAAAAACAAAAGTGCAAGCAAACAATAACAAAAAGAGTGGAAATGTTATGTTGTGGTCCATACTCATTTCCCAGTATTCTTTCTCTGGGTAGCTGGTTCTGTTCATTACAGATCATTTGGAACTGATTTGGATCCTCTCATTGTTGAAGAGAACCACATCCATCAGAATAGATCATTATTATTACTTATTATATTACTTAATTATAGAATATATTATTACTTTAAGTATACTTTAATTAATTTAAAAATATATTTAATTATATTACTTAATAATTATTGTAATTATTATTACTATATGTATTGTTGTTGAAATGTACAATGATCTCCTGGTTCTGCTCATTTCACTTAGCATCAGTTCATGTAAGTCTCTCCAAGACTCTCTGTCTTCATCCTGCTGGTCATTTCTTATAGAACAATAATATTCCATAACGTTCATATACCACAATTTATTCAACCATTCTCCAATTGGTGGGCATCCATTCAATTTCCAGGCTCCATCTTTGACAAACCACGTGGCAGCTTATCTGCCTCCTTCACTTCTCCTCCTAAAGACCAAAGACTTTGAATGATCCTGACTCTGACTGATCCTGAGGCCCTCCAGAGAGCTAGCCCTGACATTACAATGTGGTCCAAAATTTTCCTTACATAACACGAATAACTGGTTGGACAGATAGAATTCAGGATGAGCCTGTGAAGTACATTCAAAGAAGTAACCAATTTGGAACTAGGAACCTTGGTTTGAATCTCAGCTTTGTTAGTTACTCCCCATAAATGTTGCATGAGTTATTCAACTTCTCTGAGTCCTAATTTCCTTATCTATAAAGTGACAAGGTTGGGCTAGATAGTCTCTAAAGTCCTTTCTAAGTCTAAATCTATGATCCTATAATTGTTACTCTCCTCTGTTTCTTCTCTCATTGGCAATTACAGTATCATACTTCATTAAGACATGAAGTTGATATGATCTTAAACCTACATTTTCCAGAATTTTCAATGGACTAAATATTTTTTATGGTACCTTATGTTTTATCTGCCTCTCTTACAGTTATACTTGAAGAATAAAAGAGTTGGCAACTAGGTTAACTTCTTTAATGGAATCTAAAAATGCCAGGAGGGGGCTTAAGGAGATAGCACATATCAAACTGGAGAGACAGCTTATGGGAAAACAAAGAAATGGGAAATAAATGACAGATTTCAGATCAAAAGCTAAATTTAGCTAGATTGTAGTTTGTGAATGAAAGTAATGCTAAATAAGTCTGGAAAGGTAAACTGGAACCAGATTGTGGAGGATTTCAAAGACCAAGTTGAGGAGTTTATATTTTATTATAGAAGGATTAGGAATCTCCTAAATTTTGAGTGGGGAAGTGACATAATTAAATATACTTCAGGAAGATTAGCTGTATGGAAGATGGATTGGAGAGATGAAATACTGGACACACGGAGACTAACTATGAAGTGATTGCAGTAGTTCAGGCAAGATACAATATAAGCCTACACTGATCAAGGCTGTCTATCCCACTTTTGGACAGCTTTAATTTTTAGAAAGTTTGTTCCTGTGATCAAGTTTTATTTTTCACCACATTCACCATTACTACTGGCTCTTCTTCTTGGAACCAAATAGAATAAATCTAATCCTTTCTTCTTATGACAGCTATATGATAATTCAGATGCCTAATGACAGCTATCATATTGCCTGAGTCTTCTTTCTACGCTAAACTTGCCTAATCCTTTCCAATTATCTTCGTATGACAAGAGGTTGAAATTGGCAAGCCATAGGGCAGAGGAAGAATCATTGTCTAAGGATCTAGTCTTTAGTGGTGTCATAATGATAAAGAGTGATATCAGTTTGTTTTTTTCTTTAATGCCAAGAAAACTGTGGTTGAGCTTGAAGATTGGATTAGGCTGCTGGTTGGTCAATATTTGGTGAAGAATAACCAGAGGTTTGATTGAATTGAAATTCAGTACTAGTTCTTTTGGCTAATGCCAAGATTGTAGTGGATGATGCCCCATCATCAAAAATCTCCTACACTAGGTTTGTGTATACAGTGCTTCTGATTAGCCTTGTTTTCTACTAGTAGTTTACAGATTAGTCTTACTCCTGGATAAGGGCCAGGAGGCAATAAGATTGTTGGGTCAAATGGAAATGTAGACTACAGGATGGAAGCTCCTTACAAGTCTTAAGATTCTATAATCCTTTTGATTATTTGTATTTCTTAATAAAAGCTTTTTATTTTTCAAAATACATGCTAAAATAGTTTTACATTTATCAAAACCTTGTGTTCCAAATTTTTCTCCCTCTCTTCCCTCCTCCCCTCTCCTAGACAGCAAGTAATCCAATATATGTTAAAGTTCAATTCTTCTACATATATTTCCACATTTGTCATGTTGTACAAGAAAAATCAGATTAAAAGGTGGAAAAAGCACAAAAAAGAAAAAAAAAAGTAAGCAAACAAGGAACAACAAAGGTGAAAATACTATGCTTTGATCCACATTCATTGACTATCTGTATTTTAATAGGCCAAATAAAGCTGTTTATTAGAAAAAGGATATCAACTGTATTAGCTTCACAGTCATCCTTGAGTTCTGGTATTCCCAAACTCTGGAATATAAAATAATCCAATTTTTGAGTTTTTTTCCCTTCCCTCATCTTCCAACCATAATCATCAATAATTCCACATTCACATTATTTCTTTAACTCTAATTACTCCTCTCTCTTCTTTCCCTCTTTTTTAAAAATTTCCATTCTTTTCCTCTAACTATTGCTATAGACAGTGGCCAAAATTTTTATTTTTATCAAGTAAAGCAAGTAAAAAAATATCAGAGAGAACTTCTTCCTTTTTGTTAACTGGGAAATACAGGCATTTCTGTTGGAGAAGGACCTTCCCCTTTTGTACCTTTTCTGGCATAGGTTGTAGTACTGGCTTTGAGAACTATGGCTCTATCTTGAGCAAAGGAGGCAAATAACTATGTGCTTCAAATTTTCTTTGTCCTCTAAGTTTCTCTATTTTTTCTTTTTGCTGAGGCAACTGGGGTTAAGTGATTTGCCCAGGGTCACACAGTGTCCTCTAAGTTTCATTAAGACAGGCAATGTGTCTTTTTTTTAAATGAAAGCTTTTTATTTTTCAAAATACATGCAAAATATAGTTTTCAACATCCATCTTTACAAAACTTTGTGTTTCAAATTTTTCTCCCTTTCTCTCCCTCTATCTCCTCCCTTACATAGCAAATAATCCAATATAGGTTAAACACATGCAATTCTTCTAATTTTATTTCCACATTTGACATGTTGTACAAGAAAAATTAGATCAAAAGGGAAAAAAAAACTTGAGAAAGGAAAAAAAAATAAACTACCACCACAACAAAAAAGTGAAAATATTATGCTTTGAGTCACAATTAGTCTCCATAGTCCTCTCTCTGGATACAGATAGCCATTTCCATCACAAAGTCTATTAGTTTATTGGTATGCCTTGAATCATTTTTCAGTGTGTCTTATTTGAACTTTGATAGTGCCTCTTGGAATTTCCAGAGGAATACTGATGTTGAAAAAGAATGCTTACAGATCTAGCAGAAATCCATCTCTATTGGTAGCCCTAAAGATACTACTACTACTACTTTTGAATTTTTCCCACATGCTAGAAGCACACAGTGAGTAGCCTGGATTTGAAGGTGGTATTAGGGTTATGAATATTTAATAAATACTTGTTAAATGAATTTAATTTCCTCTAAATATCCTTGTCTTCTCTTCTGTTAATTGTATCACTTTCTATTTCTGAAGGCCTCCTTTTAAATCCTGGCATGGTAGAGACCTGGAACATTGCTGTTTATTAGTTTTTTTTGGTACACAAGAATGGACATTAGAGTAACTTGAGATTTAAAACTCATCTAGCCTACTTCCTCAATTTACAAATGAGCAAAATGAAATTCAAAGTGATTCCATCATTTGGGAGAGGGAGGAGGGAGGGAGAGAGAGAGAGAGAGAAAGAGAGAAAGAAGAGAGAGAGAGACGGAAGGAGGGAGGGAGGAAGAAAGAAAAAAGAAAGCAAGAAAGAAAAAGAAAGGAAGGGAGAAAGAAAGGAAGGTAGAAAGGGAATGAGGGAGAGAGGGAGGGAGGGAGGGAGGGAAGGAGGAAGGAAGGAAGGAAGAACCATTTATTAGATAAGTACCTACTGTGTGCCAGTACTATACTAAAGAAAAATTCAGAATTCAAACGAAGGTATGTGACTCCAAATCCAGTCTTCTTTTATTCCATCATCCTGTCATTGGCTCCATTTACACCACTCTCCAAGTCTGTCACCTCTGTACTCCACCTGCCTAAAACAGGATGCTGTGTATAGTAGCAGCAACCTATGCCAGTCAGTAAAAGTGCAATTAAGTAGGCAATTTAGGTTGGGATAGTTTTCTTTCCATCTCCTGGATAGCTAGAGACCACAGACACTCTAACTTACGATCCATGGATCTTATTTGGGAAAAGCAATTTTACTTATTCATAAGATTTTAGAAGATGTTTATGTGAAAGAAAAAAAAAACACCAAACTGTGAACTTGGCTCCACTGTAAATTCTTATTTGCACACAACTGTTTTACCTGTTCAGATGATTTTACTGAGGAAAAGTTTGCCTCTCATGGAGTGAAAACCTCTTAGAATGCTGCCAGCATTATGGAAATAAATGGTGTGTGAGTGCAAAGCTGCTTTTTAGTGAATCGTGTCTTTGCCAAAGCTGCAAATGCTTCCACTACATCCTGATCATTAACATGGACTAAAGTAAATGGTGTCTAAGGCTAAAAAGAGGTTGGCAGAAAAACAAACCCAGGACACAGGTACAAAAAGGAACCGCAATTTGGAACCAAAATTTTCACTTAAAAGCACTGAAATACTTAATTAAGTTCAATTCAATCAGAAGCCTAACACTGTATAAAGAATCTTTATCCTTATATCTAAAGGGTCTTTATTTTCTAAATAGAAAGTTTTCTTTTAATTCTCTGGCAAATATTGCTTTAAGATGGATCTTGTTAGCATGCTGACATAAGGCCAGATTGGGACTCTTGGTATACTTGTCTCAGTCCCATTCAGAAGAATGGAAATTTCAAATACACATTAGCCTAGAAAATGGGCCATAGTTCTTCATTACTGACATATGATAGCACACATTTGCCTTTCTGCCTATATTAATTTTTTTCAGATCTAAAACGATATTTTCAGGGCACCCAGACCATGTCATCTACGTTTGATTTGTCACTTCCATAGGCAAAGGCTCCATCATTGGTTGAGGAAATTTAAGTGGTGCATATAGCCAGGTCCAAACCCCATGATCTTATGGCTTTCATGATATATAAATATAGAGACGAGTGCTTTTGATGAATGTTTTATGTTGACCAGAACAAGATTGAGTTTAAAGTTAGATCACAGTTATTGGGAATTTGTATTGTTCATACTTGTTGGAATATTATAATTGTTTTGAGGATATTTATTATATAAAAATGTGCTACATTCTATCAAAAAATCTTTATCAAGTCAGTGTCTATGGTTTCTGCTTAGTACTACTTAAGAGGGCCAGAAGAGTCCAGAGAAGCAAAGCATTTAAATATTTTACCATAATGCATCTTCAAAAGAAAATAAACAGAACCAGAAGAACATTGTACATAGTAGCATAATACTGTATGATGATCTATAATGGATGACTTAGTTATTTTCAGCAACATAATGACCCAAGACAGTGCTTTCATCTCCAGAGAAAGAAAGAAAAGTGGAGCCTGAATGCATCTTGAAGACACTTTTCCTCTACTTTCTTTATTTTTCTTAGTTTTTTTTTTTTTGTCTGTGTTTTCTTTCACAGCATGACTTGCATGTATAACCTGTGTCAAATTGCTTATCTTCTCATTGTGGGGGTGAAGGGAGGGAGGAGAATTTGCAACTCAAAATTTGATAAAAAAGAATGATTAAAATTGTTTTTCATGTAATTGGATAAAAAAATAAAAATTAGATTATAAAGAAGTTATAATGTATCTGGTCCCCAGAATTAAAGGAGTCTTTGAGGGAGTATATCTTGAAGATGCAAAGGGAAGTATAGTTTGTATCCATCAAAAAGATCATAGAATCCTTGTCAAGGAAGTCTTCCACAACCAGTTTTCCTTATGACTATTTAAGTTGCATGCATTCCTGATCATTTTCTGGCTTCCTAATTACTGGCTTATAGCTTTGAGTCTTTTGTTGTCCATTTTACCTATATTTCTTTTCTCTTGTCCCTCTTTTTTTTTTTTTAAATCAGACCTATATTCTGGTTTCCATTCCTGTTTGGTTCCATGGCTTCAGTGCTTCCCAACTTTCTCTTCATCAGTGGATCTCTTGCCACCAGCTCAACCTGTACTGATGTCCAATTGTATTTTTACTCTCACTCCAGGATTCCTTGTCTTAGCTGCCTCCTTCTTATTATAACTGATTAAATAATCACTTGTTAATTAGTTAATTTAATTAATAATTAGATAATAAAACTCTGAACTGAAAAAATTGACAAAAAGTCTCCTTGCAAAGATTGTTCTTAGGAAGAATCTTATTCTTCAAGAATCATGTTGTAGTTCTTAGATATAACATATTTTATTATATATAACTGTATACCAACTGTTAGATTTTTTTATACTAAAGTGCCGTGACATATTTGTTTCTACTAATTCTCAAAATATGTATTCCAAAATATATTAAAATGGTAATTTTGGAAGTCTATATATATCAGAGAACTTTATCATATAATGAGATGTCTTAGAGTAACTCTTTTTTGTTCATCTGACTTCAATTTTTTTCCCTTTGGCCTGGACCTATAATTTTATTTTTGTTTATGTTTTCACACATAGGGATTTTTAAGCTTGGAAGGTACTTTTATTGTAGTAGACTAAAAAATCAGTTTCAGTTGGAGTTTTTGTCCTAGGACACTGATAAATTAAGTGACTTGTCCATAGTTACACAACTGGTGTTGATCAGAGGCAAGTCTTCCCAGCTAAAAGGTCTGCCCCCTTGTCCACTGTGCTATGCTGCCTTTCACAATTTTTCATCAATTCACTTTAAAACAAAAACATATTTTTTCAGTTTATTTACTTTTTTGTTTAAATTTTTAAAGTTACATGTACATTCATTTTTTACATATTTCCATATGAGTCATGTTGAAAGAGAAAAATCAGAACAAAAAGGAAAAACCTCAAGGAAGAAAAAAAACAAGAAAAAAGGTAAAAACAGTATTCTTTGATCTGCATTCAGTTTCCACAGTTCTCTTTCTGAATGCCAAAGGCATTTTCCATTCAAAGTTTATTGGAATTACCTTGGATCACTAAATTTCTGAGAAGGGCTAAGTCTATCATAGTTGATCATCACACAATAATAAGACCATTTTTCTAAAGATGTAAGTCTGACCATATCATTTCTCCACTCAACAAGCTATAGTGGCTCACTATTATCTCTTAAATAAAATATAAACTCTGGCATTTAAAGCTCTTTACAGCCTGGCCCTTTTTTATTTTTCTAGTATTCTTACATGTTATTCCCTTCCAGACACACTTTGGTCAGCAAAAATGGCCTATTTGCTATTCCTCACACTCAATGCTCCATTGTGCCTTTGTGCTGGCTATCCCCCAAGCTTTTACTGTTCACCTCTGCCTCTTTGAATCCTTGGATTCCTTCAAGATTCAGTTCAAATGTCACTCTCTAAAGATCTTTTTTGTTGTTGTTTTAGCTGTTAGTGCCTTAATCTTTAAGATTACCTGATATCTATTCTGCATCTATCTTGCATTATATATCCATATCTATATATCTACATTTATATCTATATCTATAAAGAGGTGTGGGGTATGTGTGTGGGGGGGGAGGAGACAGAGAAAGAGGAAGAGAGGAAGGGATGGTGGGAGAAAGAGAAAGAGAGAAAAAAGAGAGAGAGAAAAAAGAGAGAGAGAGAGACGAGAGAGAGAGAGAGAGAGAGAAAGCCTTGATAGTTCACTTATTCTCATTTCTGTCTCCTGGATTCCCTGTCAATAAGGAGTCTGTCTCAACACATTTTAATGCTAGTGCTTTCTCTTTGTTGATTATTTCTAGTTGATCTTATGGGTAGTTTGTTTGCACATAATTGTTTTCTTTTTGTCTCCCCCATTAGATTATTAGCTCTTTGAGAGTAGGTACTCTTTTTTATCTGTCTTTGAATCCTCAATGCTAAGCACAGTGCCTGGCACATGATAGGCACTTAAAATGTTTATTGGCATGTTGATTGCTTTATGTTTGTGGAATGTGACTTAGCAATGGAAAGTGAGAATTTGATTATTTACATTAAGATGAGGCTTCTCACAGAGAGGGTCTTTGATGGTGGGGGGAAAAAAACTATTGAAGTAAAAGTGCTAACTTCAGAGCTGTGTCAAAAAGAATGCATAACTATGCATTGTTACTTATTGCTGAACAGCTTGAATTGGCTATAGAGAAATTAGATTTCTTTCTCTACCTTTATAAACTGATGGGAAGAAGTTCTTTATTCTCTTTATTCTCTATTACTATCAACCGATGACAAAAAGGAGTAGAGGATATTCTTTTTGTTCCCTACTAGTACCTCCTTTTGAGAAGAAAAGGAAGAAGAATATGATGATGATGTAGAAGAGGAACAAGAAGGAAAAGGAGGAGGGAGATAACAACTATGAGGAGGAAGAGGAGAAAAAAGAAGTCAGAAGGTCCTTCTCTGTATTGCCTGTTATTGCTTTGAGGTGGAAAAATACACGAGAAAGAATCCTCTCAAGTTTGAATAAATATAGCTGCTTTTTCCTAATAGAGCATAACATTACTTCAGTTAGGGCATCAGCTAATCAATCTTGAAGTTTGTAGTGTTGGAAACATTAGTTGTTGAGGAATAAATCAAACTGAATAAGAAGAGTTTCTGAGTATTCTTGTGTCAAAAGTGGAATGTTAGAAAAGCAGTTTACTATTATTAATCTAATGCTGTACCAATAAGTTCTTAGTCTAGCACAGCACCGATCATCTCAGCTTCACAGTGAGAGGATTTTCTTACACAGAATCTGTAAATAAAAACTTTTATGGGCAATTGCTGAGATAGAACGAGAATATCAAAGTCTAACATACTTGAGTTGTCATTATTGTTTGACTATTGATTATTAATTATTACTCTAGCTACATATATTCAACATTGTTGTTCCTAACTAACCTATATATGTGTGTTCACTTTCACCATAGACACCATGTACATTGATGGGAGAATGTGATCCAAGTTTCTGAATGTAAATTTACATAATTATTACAATAATTACATAAATATATATGAATATCTTTGCTCTGGGGAAATCCTGATTTGCCAACATAGAAAGAAAGGAAAATAGGGAGAGACCCTAAGGTATAAGCTTCTCTGAAGGGAACTGGGGATGAAGAGTAAAAGAGGTACTACATAAATTTTATGAACTACTATTGAGCCCATTCGAATGAAAGCTCCTTGACATCGGGACTTTTTTCAATTATCCCAGGGCCCATATATGGTATATGTATGTGATTTGCTGAGATTAACATACACAGTTAAATGGATGCATTTGTATTTTGTTTTATGTATGCAAGTATAATGTGTACTCGTATGCTTCAGTGTGATATGGAAGTGACCTTGACATCTTGAAGAATATGCCAGTGGAGCATGAGCTCTGGCACATTTTGTCACACTGAGAAAACTTTTGGTTTTGTCACTAACTTATTTTTTATTTTTGGTCATGATGATGCATGAAAACTACTTACTAAGGCATAGAAGAACTGGTAGAAGGGGAGGGAAAACACCTGCCTTGATGAAATCTTAGATTTTTGGAACTATTTGTGCTTATGTACAGATTCACATATATTAATTACATATTTGAGAGCAGTAGGGTGTAGTGGATAAAGAGCCAACATTAGAGGCAGAAGAGCTTGGGTTCATAGTGGTCATGCATTCTTGTTATGTGGCCTGTGGCAAGTTATTTTACCTCTTTGGTGCCCCCAAACAACTCTCTAGGACTATAAGTCACAGAATAATTATGTGTTGTAATTGGTAGATGGAGCCACTCCCTACACTAATAAAAACTTAGAGTGGGACAAAAACATTGAGCCTATTAATATATTAAATTTCTTTAAATTTTCTAATCACACACATAATGTCACAAAGTGTATTTGGATAGAGAGGCAGAATTAGTCTTGAAATGAACATTTGCCTTGGATGCTGAGATTAACTCATTCTCTCTCCCTCTCCCAAAAGACAATCATTTATCCAAATGTATATATCTCAAGGGCATCTAAGTGGCACAGTGGATGAAGTACTGGACTTGGAGTCAGGAAGACATCTCCCTGAGGTCAAATCTTGCCTTAGACATTTACTAGAAATATAATCTTGGAAAAGTCACTTTACCCCATTTGCCTCAGTTTCCTCATCTATAAAATGATCTGGAAAAGGAAATGGCCAACCATTCCAGTATCTTTGCCAAGAAAATCCCAAAGAGGGTCACAAAGAGTTGGACACGACTGAAAAAAAACTAAACAACAACATATCCCTCCTGCTACTTTTACTGTGGTAGACTGGCAATTTATTCTAAGTTTATAGGCTTAGAGAATTGTCTGGGACTCTGATAAGTTATGTATATTATATGTAGAATTAATTATAAATCAAAGGCTATTGTAACAACTTTCATGCAAGAAAAAGATCTGCAAACTCCAGTCAATAGCAAATTTGCTTAAGTAATATGATATAAGATAAATCATTATGATAGGATTTGATCAGTGAACAGTTGAAGTCATCTTTTTTCCTCTATTCCTGTTTTAGTATAAGCTCATGTTTAAGTGCCCACTTAATCTTTGTACCCTTTTAGACAAATCTTTTGCTGCTTAATAAGAGTTAATAAGAGTCTCCCCTTGAAAGTTTGCAGAGATGACTATCCTTTTTTTATATTATGCCACTATCCAAATTCAGTTCTTCCTGTTTTCCAAAAAGAATTGTTTGAAGAGACCCAAAGAAAACAAAAATCTCTCACTAAAACAAAACATAACTTGTACATTGGAAATGGGCACTTTTCTAGGAAAGTGAAAATGATTGTCTTACTCATTTTGGAGAGGAATGATCCTTAGCTGACCTAACTGAAATTTTCAAAATTGTGATTTAGTTTCACAAAAAGGCCAGATTATAAAAAAGATCTTGACAAAAATGAGTATCCTGGGCTAAGAGAAACAAGTTGAAACAAAAAAATAGAGACAAATGTACAGTCTTATACTTCAGTTCCGAAAAAACAATTTAACAAATACAAGATGGGGAAAATTGTGGCTAGATAGCAATTAATCTGAAAAGAACTCTGTGGCTTCTGGTGGATTGTCAGTCTGATAAATCAACAATCCGATATGCCAATTTAAATTGTTATAGAGAGATATAGTGTTATATCTGGTCAGAACACATCTGGAGTGTTCTATTCAGTTTTGAATACGAAAATTATCCTAATATGACTAAAAGTCACATTTTTAGATAGATAATACTTTCAGATCCAAACTTTCTACCAACTGTGTATTATCATATTGATGCTGTGATACACGAATTAAATTAAATTCAATGCCACATTTAAACTTTATCTATAAATAAAGTCCTGGATTAGGCTCTAGAGATACAGAGACAAAAATAAAAAACAATCTCTTTTCTCAAGGATTTTGCCTTCTACTTGGGGATAGATGGATAAGGTAAGGAAATATAATTAGAAATGGAAGAGAACTCTTACACTTAAGGAGGTCAAGGAAGAGTTTTCTCATGAGTTGACACTTGATTTAATCTTGGAAGGAATCTAAGAAATCTTGTTTGTCCTTTGTTCTTGAAGAGTATCATGTCATCAAGAAGATGATGCCATGATGTGTAAATGAGTTGGATTTAAGTGAGGGAGGGCTGTGCAAGGTCACCTGCCTCACTTTCTCCTCCAGAGACATCTGGAGTGGTCAAAGATAGATCAAGATGACTAGAGATGGCCCTGGATGCAGTGGGAGACCTTGGATTTTTTAAGCTAAGGTCTTCACCAGGTCTCAGTTTGATTAAGGCCAAACCTATCCAGTAATTAAGGCTAGATAGCAATTGAGGCAAAGAATCTCCTCTTTCACAGAGATTGTCTAAGAGGCAGAGGGAATTACAGCATGAATATAACATATGGGGAACAGTCTGTACAAAAGCGTTGGCATAAGGGTCATGCTATTTATTCAAAGTACATTAAAAAGTCTAGTGTGGTAGAAACAGACAGAATTTAAATGGAAAAAATAGGGGATAATTTAGAAAGTTTGGCTACAAACAGATAATGAAGGACTCAATATAATCAAAGTGAGGAGGTTTTATTTTATCCTAGAAGAAATGGGAGATATTGAAGATTCTTGAGCAGTTCAAAAAGTTATCAAACTGTACATACCCTTTGATCCAGCATTGTTACTATTGAACTTATATCCCAAAGAGATTTTAAAGAAGGGAAAGGGACCTGTATGTGCAAGAATGTTTGTGGCAGCCCTCTTTATAGTGGCCAGAAGCTGGAAACTGAATGGATGCCCATCAATTGGAGAATGGCTGAATAAATTGTGGAATATGAATATTATGGAATATTATTGTTCAGTAAGAAATGACCAACAGGATGATTTCAGAAAGGCCTGGAGAGACTTACACGAACTGATGCTGAGTGAAATGAGCAGGACCAGGAGATCATTATATACTTCAACAACAATTCTGATGGACCTGGCTATCTCCAGCAATGAGAGGATTCAAATCATTTCCAATGGAGCAGTAATGAACTGAACCAGCTACACCCAGTGAAAGAACTCTGGGAGATGACTAGGAACCACTACATAGAATTCCCAATCCCTCTATTTTTGTCCGCCTGCATTTTTGATTTCCTTCACAGGCTAATAATACACTATTTCAGAGTCCAATTCTTTTTGTACAGCAAAAGAATGGTTTGGACATGTATACTTATTTTGTATTTAATTTATACTTTAACATATTTAACTTGTATTGGTCATCTTGCCATCTAGGGGAGGGGGTGGGGGGAAGGAGGGGAAAAACTGGACAAAAGGTTTGGCAATTGTCATTGCTGTAAAATTATCCATCCATATAACTTGTAAATAAAAGGCTATTAAAAAAAAAGATTCTTGAGCAGTAGAGTGACTTGCAGTTCTGTGCTTTAGGAAGATTACTTTGACATCAGCATGAATGTTAGAAGAGAGACTTGCATTTGGGAGGACAATAGAGACTGGAATGCCAGGTAGGACTTCTTTTTCTTTTTTTCTTTTCTTTTTTTTTTTTTTTTTTTTTTTTTGCATCCCTAGCATTTAGCACAGTGCTTGGCAATAGTAGGTGCTTAATAAATACTTATTGACTGGCTGATTAGGGAGAAAATGATATATGACAAAGATATTATTTGGCACAATGCAACAAGAGGATAAAAGCAAGTATAAAATTGGAATTAAAGTTAACTTGGGTGGTTGGTAGGAATGGAGTGAAGCCTGGCACAGTTATTAAGTGAAATAAATGAAAATGATCTTCAGCTGTCACAGCTCAGTTTAAAAAAGCTTTATTCAATTCTTTTCTACCAGACTCACACACTATGGAACCCTGTGAGGGAATATAGTCCACAAGTCTAGAATGATTGTGGCCAGATGTTAATCCTGCTGTTCACTACTCTTTACTAAAGTTCCATTATCCTTGTTCAGTTGCACAGTGGAATGTAAGGAAACCCTTAATATACAGTAGTCAAAATCCTAAGATTGGGAAACTCATGTTCAACTTGTCATTATTTCCACCCTTCTCTAAGCCATTCATCAATGAAGGGGCAGGGCTACATGTTCTCAGAGGTCCCTTCCTTTCATTTCTAAATTCTATGATTCTAATCCAAATGTCATATACCCAGAGTGCTCTATGTTCCCACACTCCAGAATGTAAACCTCCCTCAGCTTATGCGCCATATGATCTCAATACCACTTCACATTTTTCTTTCTTCCAGCAGGCTCTTATATTGAATTCCTGCTTCAAGCTACAGGGGAAGACAAAATCAAAGAGCTTGATTTTTTCCTATTCTCCAGCAGTTTGCCATATAATTGAAGAAACAAGCCTGGATTTGGATTCTGATTTGAATCTGTTTACTCTCTCTGAGTAGGAGTATCTTAGATGAGGTCATTTACCCTCTCAGTGACATTTTTTTTCCTTGTCTGTAAAATGGGATAATAATGTCATCTCAGAGGGTTGTCATGAGCAAAATGTCTTCCAAAACTTGAAGGGTTATTTAAATGAAGATGATGATTATGTTGTTGTTGATGATGAAGTATCTAGGAATAATTACAATGCAACATATGAACATTTCTAAAGTATCAAAATAACTTATCTTTTTAAGTAAGGCAATTTAGTTGCCTTTTCAATAAAGCATAATTTAAAACTGCAAGAGGTCCAAACTTCACATCGTGCTCTCTCTGCCCTCTAGACTCCAATTAGATCCAGGACTCTGCCAGACTCTCTTGGATTTCTCTGCTAAATGGTAAACTTTCACCATTTCTAGCCTTATCCAAACTTCTATATTACTGCTCCAGTTGCATCTTCATAACTTATAGCCTATCTTCCATATCCCTCCCCATCCAGTTTCCTACCTCTACCTTTGGGAACTATAATCATATAGGTGCTGTTATTCCTGGGAAAAGTACAGGTCTACCAATTATCCAATGACTTCATTCATCATCTCTGTGACTTCCCTGAGCAAAACACTTCTTATTGGCTGTCACTCCTTTATATGTATTAATCTTCTCCTATTAGAATGTAAATTCTTTGAGGGACAGGAATGTTTTGCTCTTTTTATTTGCAATGCCAGTGTTTAGCACAGTACCTGGCACATAATAAGTGTTTAATGATCAGTTATTAATAAGCATTTATTAAGTACTTATTTTATTCTAGGCACTGTGCTAAACACAGGGGATACAAAAAAAAAGATAGAAAAGGCAGTCCGTGTCTTCAGGGGTCTCACTATTTAATAGATAATTTATTATTTATGCTTTTTTGTTCATTCATGAGGAAACTGAGCCCACAGGGAAAGCGACTTACTTAAGGTCATAAAGAGAGGAAGAAGCAGAGCTGTGTCTTCTTTCTGCAATCTCCATCATTATCCCCACTGTACTATTTTGTACCATACTGCCTTCATGGAGGAGGTGGGAATAGGAGACTAAAATAAGTAATCCAATGTGCTATGATCAGAGGGCAAAGGAAAAGGACATTTCTAAATTTTATGGTATTTATAAGCACATTAAATGCAATAGCACCCTCCACTGTTCATTACAGGTAAAAAAGAGAAAAAAACCCCACAACAACCAAGTTTGCTCTGTTAAGATTGTTGGACAGGATGACAAAGTCCAGCTAAAGGAGATCATTCTAATTACAGCAGATTACTTTGTTGTTTGAAGCTCAAGCATTAATGTATCAGAACATAAGTAAGTGTCTGGAAGAGGGCCATTTATTTGAAAAATAGCAAGAATGACATAAAATGTCAGCTGGCTGTGGAGTATAATTAAGAACGAAAGCTTAATTTGTCTAAAGTGAGTATTTTATTATGATGTCATTCTCCCAAAATGTAAAAGCCTTTACAATGATTATTTCCTCTCTTTCTATTGCCATTGGAAAGATCTTGATAGACAAAGGAAAATGAAAATCAGATGCAAATCCTTGGAGGATTTGCCTTGAGGATCAAGAGATGAAGCAAGTTTTGTTTGCTTTTGTGATTTAGGGTTTTCTTGTAGTTGAAGGATAGAATCTGGCACCTTAAAGTCCAGCTTCTGTGTATTAGGAAGCAGCAACTTCCCACCTCAGAGAACTATCTTTTGAGCTGAGCAATCTTCTTCAAGAGGTGATTCAACACTATATAACCTTTATATTGACTTTGTGTTCATGCAAAGGGATTCTAGGACACTTTCAAGCTAAGAGGAATTTTACCTCTATAACAGAGGTCTGAGTATATTACATGTTTCTTTTTGACATTTGTAAATTGTGGGAAAAAGTAGCTAGCTTTTACATTGTACTTTAATATTTGTGTTAAGACTTTATATATCTTTTTTCATTTGAACCTCACAGCCTTGTTGTGAGATGGCTGATTTTGTTATTTTCATTTTACAGATAAGAAATTGAGGATGAGAGAGTAAGTGACTTGCCCAGGATGACACTATTAATAAGTATCTGAGGTCAAATTTGAACTTTGGTTTTCTTGATTGCAGATCTAATCCCTATGTACTCCTTCTTTAATATATATATATATACTTATTCAGCACCATTAGATTCACACTGGAGAAAAGCCTTACCATTGTAATGAAGGTAGGAAAATGTTCCATCAAAATTCATACCTAACTGTCCATCAGAGCATTCACAAGGAAAAGAAGCCTTATAAATGTGAAGAATGTGGGCAAGAGTTCTGAATCTCTTCACAGCTTATTGTACACCAGAGAATTCACACTGGAGAGGAGCCTTTTAAATGCAATGAATGGGGAAAGTCTTCACTCAAAGATCAAGACTTACTCTGCACAATATGATTCACAATGGAGAGAAGCCTTGTGAATATAATGAGTGTAGGAAAATCTTCTCCAACACATCAAACTTTATTAAACATCAGAAGATTCATACTGGGGAAAAATGTGATAAATGTGGTAATTGTGGGAAAGTAGTCAGTGAAGGTTCAAACCATGTGTATTAATACATGATTCATGCCATAGATAAGCCTTATAACATGTCAAGAATGTGATAAATTATCTCAGATTTTCAGCCTTACTGCACTTTAGAGTATTCATATTATAAACTGTATATATGTATAGATAGATAGATGGATAGATAGTTGGATAAGGTTTCCTACCTCTTCAGACCTTCTTCTATTTTAGAATATTCCTATTGAAGAATAATCTTAAACTTGTAACAAATGTGACATAATATTTGGACAATACGGAATCCTCGTCAAACATCACAAAATTCATATCAGATGGAATTCACAGAAAGTCAGTAAATAAGGGGAAAATGTAGAGGGCCACAGACAGTGGGGGAACTTCAGCCCAGAAGGAACCTGCTGCCAATGTCTGGTTCAGCTCTCATCTTCCCTTGGGGACTTCTCAATCTTCCTGAGAAATCAGGGGGGCATGACAACATGTTCTACTTGAAGCAGAGATACTTACAGTAAAGAGGCATTTACATAATAATAGCAGGGTGCTTATAGTTAGCCCATGTTCAATGTGCTATGTGATGTAATGGTTCTTAGCACATGCTCAGTGAGCTATAGTGATGTAATTGTGTTTAGTATGTGATGTAAGGTATTTAAGGCTGAGAGAAGTTAAGTCACCCATCCAATTAGGGTTAGAGGCAAGATTTCTGTCTGTCCTTTCTGATTCCATTTAGTCACAGGTGGGACAACAAATCTGAAGGAAATAAGCAGCAGCAGCAGCCAGGTATAATGGGAGGGGGTGTTTGGCTATAATTTAATTTCAAATTATAGATTGTTAGAGTTCAAATGTTGGAGTTTGTTCTTCTCAGAGCACAGCCGGTTTAGAGGCTTAGAGCCCTTCGGATGTCTCCAAATCCAAAGGTTCTGTCCTTCAGCCTCTGCCTCTGCTGTCTTCTGCCTCCAACCAAGACAGAGATGGAAGGTCTCTCTTATCTCCTTCTGGGGAGCCCAGCCACCAACTTGCCGCGGAGAGAGGGCTTCTGGCGTAGCTCCACTGAAATCCGTCAAAAGTGTTCTCTGCACCAGAGTCGTTCCTCTCGAGTCCAGCGCGATCAGCCAGCCAAGAGGAAAAAATGTATTCTGCCATAAATCCCTCATCGCTGGCTTTTTATCTGCCTCTTCTGAGAGAATGGGATTATGGGTTTTCTCCCATAGTGCTCTCTGGCCCAATGACTTTAAGGGAGGTGTGAACTCCCTTGAAGTTAGAAAGTGTACTTTGTGAAGCTAGCATACTTGTGGACTCCAATGAGTAAAGGTGTGAACACAAGCCTTGTCTTAATTAGTTCTACTTAGTACCTTGTTTCAGGTTCTGGCCAAAACATCTTCTTGTAAGATTAGATCAACTCTAATTACTTAGCAATTAGTAAGGATTCCAACATATATCCTGCTTCACAGTTTGAGAGGGGAACATTTAAAAACTTTAAAATGTCAGAGAAGTATGAATTTTTTTAACAGAAATGATACATGAAAATAAATTAATATGATAATGATGATGATAATGAAAGTTATATGGGCAAAATTCTCTGAGTTCCTTGAACACCCCGAGGAAATTTGTCAGTGAATCTTTCTTTTAAAAATATAATATCAAATTTAAGACAAGTTGAAAAAGTGACACTTTTAGGTTCTTTTGAGACTATTCGAGATAAAGCAAGCTGTCTTTTAAAAACAAAAATTTTAACCTATATATATTTCTCAACACTTATTCACCCCTGTCCCTAATATCCAAGAATAAAAATAGTTCAGCAACATGCACTAACATATCAAAAGTGTCTGAAGTTTTGAGTGCCACACTCATAGTCCCCCACCTCTGAAAAGAAGTGGAGAGGGATGCTGTTTCCTATCTCTTCTATGGGGACAAGTTTAATTATTTTAATTTTGCAGTAGTCAGTGTTGACTTATTTGTTGTTGTTCTTTCCATTACTTTGTTCTAGATTACTTAACAAGATGCAAAGACTTTTTATATAGGCCCAGGAATACACTGTGTTTGTTGTGAAGATTAGCAAAATCTGGAGAGGCAAATCACCAGAAAGTTGGACACCATTTGATAACTCTTACTGGTCAAGGAAATTTCAGAGGATCTAATGTGCTAATAACTATTAAGTACTTAATACAGTTCCCAGTATATAAGTGCTATATAAGTGTGAGTAGCTAGCTAAGATCCTTTCTAGCTCCAAAATTCTGTGTTTCTATGGCTCATCCAATGTTAGAGTAGGGACTCCTAGTCTACATGTTCACCCCTCCATCCCCTTTATTATATTCAGTAAGAGGCTGTGCTTATCCTTCTTACCCTGTGATTATAAGTAAAACTGGTGTTTGTATGTGGATGGATCAGCCTAATTTGGAAAGCAGAAAATCCATGTAGAAGTATTTGATGAGGGTGGTAAGAAAAATGACATTGCATTAATATTAAAAAAAAAGATCAAAAAGAATATTCTCAGAAATCATCTCCCTCCCCTTAAACCAGGAAAGTACTAACTCTCTGTAACCTATAAAACCAAAAAGTTGTCAACAAGCTATTGGGCTACTCTTCAGCTTTCTTCTTAAGTTTATATCAATTCTTCTCATTGAGACAAAGAGTAAAGGTCCCAATATATTTGAAACGTGAATTTATCAAATAAAATCTTTCAATCCAAGGAAGAATTCAGTTGTTTTTAACAGGGGACTGGAACCTAAGATAACTAACTGGCTTCTAGTCTTGGCACTATTATTAACTATCTGTGTGATTTTGAACAAATTATCTTCTCTAACTCTGTCTGAGTCTCAGTTTGTTTATCTATAGATGAACTGAAAAAACTCATCTGTAGGTGACAGAAAGGTAGACTAAATGGTCTCTAAGATCCCTAAAAATTCTAAAATATGCTATACTATCACTTCCAGTTTTTTCCAAACTTGCCTTTGAGCTTAGCTTGCTAATTTACACCAAACTTTAAGAACTGATATGTTTTCTAATAGATTAAAAAAATTTCATTTGGTTGGTTAAATTTTGTTTAAATTCAGACTCCAGGCATCTTTTTATCTGTATATTCTTACTTAAAAACTATTTTGGAACCTAAATGTAATTGGTTGAGAAATAATTAGCTATGCTAAGCCCTGTATATATCATAGCTATAAAAAGTGAGCTAAAAAAGTTTGACTGTTCATGAATCAAATGAATCATTATCAACTTTGTTATCTACTAGAAAAAAATAATTAGTCAAATGCACTGGTTCATTCATGTTTTCTTAAATAAATAAACAGAAAATAGCTTTAAGGTTTTTAAATTAATTTATTTATTAACAAAGCATATGCATGGGTAATTTTTTCAGCATTGACCCTTGCAAAACCTTTTGTTCCAAATTTTCCCCTCCTTCTTCCCACTCCCTCCGCTAGCTGGCAGGTAGTCCAATACATGTTAAATATGTTGAAATACATGTTAAATCCAATATGTATACATATCTATACAGTTATCTTGCTGCACAAGAAAAATCAGATCAAGAAGGAAGGAAAAGAAAAACTGAGAAAGAAAACAAAATGTGAGCAAATAACAACAGAGAGGGTGAGAACGCTATGTTGTGTTCCACACTGTTTCCATGATTCGCTCTCTGAGTGTATATGGTTCTCTTCATCACTGAACAGGTGGAACTGAAAACAGCTTTAAGTTTACTGAATATCCAAAAAAAGACATAAATGGCAACACAATAATGGTGGCAGATCTTAGTGTTCCTATCTCGGAACTGGAGAAATCTAATAGAAAACTAAACAAAAAGAAATGTATAGAATTGGAAAATTTAAGGGGTTTGGAGATAATTTATGGCAATTTCTGAATGACAACACTAAGAATATACTAATTTATTAGCATCAAATATACCTTTATAAAAAAGATCATGTCCAAATCACAAATTGCAAAAAATGTTAAAAGCAGCAATATTAAATATTCATTTTATGTGGCATATTTTAATAACAGTGATAATATAGGAAGAATAAGAAAAAGATTTGTGTTTGGTTGGAGACATAATAATGAAATTCTGAGCAAGTGAGCAAAAATATCATAGAAGCAATTGATGATTATATGACAGACAATAATAGTGATAAGACCACATATTAAAAATATGGATTGCAGCTAAAGTAGCCTTCAGAGAAAAAATTATATATCCCCAAAACAGACATCAAAAAAGAAAGGACTAATAAGCCAACTAAACAATTTAAAAATAAGAAAGCCAACGACACAAATAAGGCATATTTAAGTTAAATCAGTATACAATAATAACTGGGAAAATATTGTACTAACAGTATGCAACAAACTAGAAAAATATAAATGACATTGGAACAAATGTAATATATGACAAAAATTGCTAAGAAAACTAGAAAGTAGTCTAGAAGAAATTTGTTTGAGAGTCTTTATCATATACCATAATAATGGTATATGACCTGAGTTTTAAACATATCACCATAAAAAAGTACTTTTTACAAGGTTTAATTCTTAAGCAAATGAGGAAAAAGACAATTACAAAATATGAAATACCTGTTTTTTTGTTTACATTCATTCAATCAAAAATATTTATTAAGCTCTTACCCTAGATGTAGTCTTTGAGAATCTAGACATCAGATTAGGTTTTTAACAGTGATGATTCATTCTACTACTGAACAAGCAGACGGATGGAATGATACAATATGATTGATCCCTATGGCTGGGGTATTTATAATTCTCTCTTTGAATTATAAACACTCAAAATAGATATTTTTATAATTTTAGCTACACAAATGGAAAATTTCTCATAAGAACTTGTGACCCCCATAACTTAAAGCCCAAACCTGGGCATAGTTAGTATTTTCAGTTGAGTATCTAAATTGAGTAGTTTTTTAAACTATTCATTTTTATTTTATTTTCATGAAGATCCACATTTTCTTTCTTCCTACCTCTTCTCCTCAACCCCTAGGGAGTCAAGAAAAACACCCCCTCCCCCCGTTAAAAATGCATATAGTAAGCACAACAAATCCCCACTTTGGTCATTTTAAAAAAAGTCTCAGTCTACATTGAGTCCATCATTTCTCTATCAAGGGGTGAATGGGGCACCATGTTTCATCATAAGCCCTCTGAAACTGTGGGTGATCATTGTATTGATCAGTCTGCATTTTTTTTATATCAATAATGTAGATGGTTTACAATGTCCTACTACTAAAGCATACATCCTTCTCTTGGTCAACTTGTGCACTCTCCAAGCTGTGTAACTATGAGCAAGTGACTGTACTTCTCTGAGTATTGGTTTCCTTCATTTTATATATATATATATGTATGTATATATGTATTTGAATTACTCATCTATCAAATTTTTTTGAGATTTTTAAAAAATAGAAACTTAAAGCACGGAGAGATTTTGCCCCTACCTTTTGATACTCAATTCCTTAGTATTGTTCTGTAAGAAATGATTAGCAGGATGAATACAGAGAGGACTGGTGAGACTTACATGAACTGATGCTAAGTGAAATGAGCAGAACCAGGAGATCATTATATACCTCAACAACGATACTGTTTAAGGATGTATTCTGATGGAAGTGGATCTTTTCGATAAAGAGAGCTAATTCAGTTTCAATTGATCAAGGATGGACAGAAGCAGCTACACCCAAAGAAAGAACACTGGGAAATGAATATAAACTGCTTGCATTTTTGTTTTTCTTCCCGGGTTATTTATACCTTCTGAATCCAATTCTCCCTGTGCAACAAGAGAACTGTTCGGTTCTGCACACATATATTGTATCTAGGATATACTATAACATATTTAACATGTATAAGACTGCTTGCCATCTGGGGGAGGGGATGGAGGGAGGGAGGGGAAAAATTGGAACAGAAGTGAGTGCAAGGGATAATGCTGTAAAAAATTACCCTGGCATGGGTTCTGTCAATAAAAAGTTATTTAAAAAAAAAAGATACTCAATTCCTATTTCCATGACAAGTAAGTCACTTAAACAAGTTGAATCTCAATCTTCTCACCTTTAAACTAAGAGTACTGACATGGTTGTCCTTTGAGAAAGGTTTTTTGGGGGACTTATCTCATAGGAGTGTTATCTGCAAAATAACCTTGATATTTATTTGGAGGCATGGAGAAGGTAAATAATTGTCCTGGATACATTGACAATCCACAGTATGTCAGTTTTTCATTTTAGTTTGTTTGACTGATTCTTGGTGTCTCAAAGTCATTAGCCTCCATTTCTCCCATTCTAGTTTGTAATGTGTTATTTTACAACTGAGGAAACTTAAGTCATAAGGGGTTAAAATTCTCAAATGACAGTCATACAGACATATCACAGCCTCTAGAAATTTTTCAGTGCCAGTATACTGCATGCATACTTTTCCATGTCATTTAGCATCATACAATAACAATGTATATCATACAATAACAATGATCAAAGCCATAATTAGATATTTGGCAAGTGATGCAAAATACCAAATATTTAAATCATATGCTATTGAGTAATTGAGAAGACACTATAGATAACCACTGCACAATGGTAGATAGACAGAGTGTGAAACACTGTGAAGTTGATACACTGAGGGATGAGAGAGAAGAAAGAAGAAAAGAAATATAGGAGCACCAGAGCAGAGTTTGGGAAGAAGCTCATTTGAAGTGCTATCTCTAGGGGAAGTAAGGTTTCATCTGATATCATCTAGTTACCTAAGTGATTCAGTGGATAGAAGTGTGAGCTGAGAGTCAAGAAGACCCAACTTCAATCCAGCAACAGGTACTTAAGTGGCTATGTGATCCTGGATACATCCTTTAATTTTGGTCTCCTTATAGATAAAATGGGCATAATAATAGCATCCACCTCCCAAGGTTGTCACAGGGATCAAAGGAGCTAATTATTCCAAAGTATTTAGCACAATGCCTGGTATATAATAAGTGCTATAAAAATGCTAGCAATTATTATTTATCTATCATTTATTTATCTCTCCATTCATTTGTTTATTTTTTGCTAACTAGAAATTAAGCAACTCTGTTTCTGTATTGAAGTATTGTAATTATTGTCAATGACCTTTACATTTCAGCACCCTGGGACAAAACTTTGAATGGCCCACCTTACTTATGGTTTTGATGTTATACAGACACTTCTTCTAGTAATGTGCCAACAAAGGAGACTCCAAAACAACTTTTATAAAGAAATTACCTTATTTTGAACAATTGAGATTCCAGGAATACATGCAAATAGCTATAAATCTGTTTATTTGTTTATTTTTTTTATTGATGTGATTACCCAACCATAGAGGGTAGAATGCATGTATGCATTTTCCTCTGCAATGCATCTTCATTTGTGTTTTCCCAGCAAAGCAGCCTAGATGCTTTTGTGAAAGAGAAAAAGGGATGCAAACGTGCCTGGACACATAATGAGATATTTTCAATTTGGCTTCTCCAAGAGGCCCTTCCCTTCCTGAGTATATCACCCTGTGGAATATAAAATTCCTCATGGTGAATTAATCATTTCCCTAATACATAGCTACTTTTCAAAGTGAAAAATTCCAACTCTCACCTCACTTCTGGGCAAAGTCCTAAATCCTTCTTAGTAGCATCTGCTTCCCAAATCACATGTGTCAGGCAGCCCACATTTCCTTAGTGCAATCATGAGGAAATGCTTCTTTTTGGACCTTCAGATTTTTGCTCTTTAGTGTGCCAATGATGGCTGGGAGATATTGCCAGTATTTTGATTAAGGCAGGGTGTGGGAACCTAGTCTTGCAATAAAATGACAGGAACTTCCAAGTAGGGTCATAGAAAAAGGGGCTATTCGCTTTTCCCACCCATGTAGCCAATCTGAAATTTGGTTCTCCAAAGAGTCAAGGAAAGCTAATCTGCCTCAAATGCAGTGTCAAGAATCTTTAATCTCTTGAAGATTATCTTTAATTAATATTGTTCTAATAATGTACAATAGTGACAGTGCTGTGTGTCTTCCACAGTCAGCATTTCCTTACTGAAAGAGGATGAAGCATTTCCTTGGAACTGTGTTGTGGAAGACTTAATAAATGCTTTTGGATGCATGTAATACCACAGAGACAGCATAATATTTTGGAAAGAACTTTGACTTTGGAGGGAATGCACATGTGTTCAAGTACTAGATTGCTAAGTTTCTGATGTTGGGTAAAATCACTTAAACTCTGTGTAACTCAGTTTTCTCATCTAATGGACTTCTAAAATCCTTTCCAATTCCAAGTGTGTGATGCTGAAAACTTAAATGTGTATGGGGTTATATCCTTTTCAATGGATACATACATTATCATATTTAATTCTTGGAACAACTTTGTAGGCAAAGACAAATATTATAGTCTCCACTTGGAAACCAAATCTGAAAGAAGTCCAAGTTTATGCAGCTAGTAAATGGCAAGGACTGAGACCAGGACTTCTGCCTTCAAGTCCCATAATCTTTTCCTATATAATATGGTCTTATCTTCAGTGAAGACAGAATAATTCAGGTATGGCTGATGGAGATAACAATTTTAAGGAAGAGAGGCTGGAAGCTTGGCGTATGCTAGCTACATAGATAGGAATACAGTTGCAGACCTAAGATATAATTTAAAAAAAAACATTCAAATAAAAGGAGAAACAAGAAAATAAAATATTATACCAATATTTATAAAGTATTCTGTAATTATCACTGCCAACTAATATTTATTATGGTTGTTTTCTCTTTTATTAGAGGCACCAAATGATATGCAGATACCCTAATTGTCCTTCTCTGCTTATTAATGAATCTTCTTTCCAGACAAAGTGTTGTGCTTCCTAATCAATGTTGTGTTTTCTGGCCTTATACTTCCCTTCCTCAGTGTCTTTTGTGCTAGTTCTTCTAACCTGCAATTCTCATTCTCTACTTCTCCATTTATGCCAGTTACCTTTTTTTTTTTTTTTTTTTTTTTTTGTGGAAGCTTAAATCTTCCTTTCCTATTAAAGTCTTCCTTAACCTCCAGAGTTTGAAAAGATCTCTTCCTTTCCTGAATATCAATGGCAATTCTCTCCTAGGCAACTCATTTAGTAATTACTCAGATCAATTCAAATCCCAGAGAGAAAAAAATGATTGGTCTAACACAACACAAGTTACTAGAAGAAATGAAAAGTCAGTTCTCTTAACTCCCAATCCAGGAGATTTATCTGTCCAAACAGATTAGAACTGCTGGCTTTGTCTTATACTTCTTTGTGTCCCTCAGAGTACCTAACACAGTGTCTTTTATAAATTGTTTAGATTTTATTTCATTTGCCATAGTGCATGAAAATAGATGATTTGCTGAGTTATTCTCTCCAGGTATCCAGGTATATGAATCTGGGTTAGAGAGATGGATGTAGAGACGACAGGTTTAGGCAAATCCATAGGCCCTTTAAACTTGAAGAGGACACTTAGCTTCATCTTCCCAAGCTCAAAAAGGAAAATTTTTTGAAGAGAGGATGGATAGTGAAGAAGCAGAGGTCCTAAGTATGGACAACCTTTTCAAGAAATTTAGTAGTGCAAAAAAAGTTCAGAACTAATCTGAAAGATGATAGGATATCTAGACTGTAGTTGGATGGGGCTAAGGGATCAAGGGAAAGACTGAGAACCCCTCAGTATGTTAATACATGTTTGTGGGCAATTGGGAGAGAGAAGGATTGAAGGTACAAGTAAGAAAAGGGATAGCTGGTGCCAAAAGATTCTGTAGGGATAAAGACAGCAGATGGGGATGGAGAATAAATGAGAAAAGAAAATATTTTGTAAACCTTAAAGTGCTATACAAACATGGATTATTGTTACTAATATAAACAAATCCTTATTGATTGCTTTCTAAATGCAAAGTAAGATAGATTTGTTAAATTCAGAGTAGATATAAGGAAAATTAGTAAGTTCTCTGATTGCAATGATATGTGATTTGGTTGGGAACACTGGACATAGCCCTAAGTGCTGATAAACCACAATAGAAGTATAAATTCCTTTGTCCAGGAGAATAAACTTCAAATTATAGCAAGGACTCTGAATATGATGTAAAAAACTGGGGAAAAAAGGGCTTTAGTAGCATAAAATATGGTACTCTTATTTTGAATGTTGTGGACATTAAGATTCCAAGCCTAATGGGTTTTTGCTTCCATAAACTATTTGATTCATAGTTATTCAGGTGATTGCTTCTATAGTAAGAGAGAAAGAGAGGATGCTAAGCTTGAGAAACCAGGTACTCTAAATTCTCCATAGAATTGTTTGGAATGCTGTTATTCCATCAGGACATGTCCTATCTTTACCAATAGGAGAAATGTGGCCCCATTTCTTTTTTATATACATAGAAGGTTGTAGTTCAATATTACATAAAGGTTTATTCAGAAGCAAAGCCCTAACAGCTCTAGATTTTTTTTCTTCATAGAAATTAATAAGCCTATAAACCATGATTTGGAAACATTTCTTGGAAATATTAAAACGAAACTCAAAACCATTTCAAATGCAACTTAAGGGAAGAAAAGAATCCTAAAATCCACCTTCATAATTCAATCCATGCACATTTCTCTTCTATGAACCTGAAAGAAATAGATTTGAGGTAAAACCTTGATGTATTTGTGAGAAATGTCTTTTCTATTGGGTTGTTACTTCCACTATCCATAATCCTTAATGTAAAGAATCTAGAAATGATATAAATACATTCTTATTCTTCCTTTAAATTTAATGTATTCCTTATTTTCAGTACAGAAATTCTAGAGTTAATTTTTTATTTGTTCAACCATTCAGTGTTCTTAGTTTCATGGGTTGCTCAATGAATAAAACTTGTCTATTAGCATGCATTTCTTAGTCAGATTATACAAATAGGCAATAACTTGGGTCCAGAATGGAACAAAAGAAGGAAAGCAGCCTAGATTGTCTTTGGGAAGTTGCAAAACTCCTTTAATGACCCCAAGATTTTAATGGAAATAAATTCTCATAATTTTAATATTAATATTTTACCAGTGTTGCTATATGACAGCAAGATATGAAATACCAAATGTTTAAAATTTTAAAAATCAATATCATATACAGGACAATGAAGTGCCTCATAATGGGTATGAGAAAGTTACAACATATAAGTAATTAGGAACTTTGAAGAAAAACAAGAATAAGAAATAATATTAAGGAATTATATAATAGGAGGAAAAGATGGTCAGTCCATATGGTGAGAGAAGAAATTTATAATGAACAACTTGAGTGTTCCTGTAGTATTCTGATGTTAGAAGAAAGTTAACTCCTTTAAAATGTGGAACAACCTTCCTTTGATGAACTTTTGGGAGAACATGAATAAGAGTTGTATGGAATGAACAGACGTAGATGGATTATAATCTATATTATTGGACAAAACTCTCAAATGAATCAGATTACAGATTCATTTGATTATATGAGTTCTTGGTTTGCTCCATATAAAGACTAGAAGCTTATTCATCTATTTCTAAAAGAAAGCAGATCATTCAATCAATTAATATTTATTGAAAACAGAGGACAAAAAAAGCAATTAAACATGATCTGTCTCTAAAGAAACTTACATTCTACATAGAGATAAGACACACAATTGATAACACAAAGAAGCATATGGTAATGACAATCTATGCTGATGCACAGATAATCAGTGCTGTAAGAATTCAGAGGAAAATGAGTTGATCCATGAACAAAGGTAGTCAGGGAAGATTCTGGTATGGGCCTTGGAGGATAAGCAAGAACAGGATATTTGTATTGTTAATTGTTTAATTGAATGGAGGAGTATTTGGTCTGGTTAATCATGAAAAAGAAAAATGGAAAATACCATTTATTTGCATTTAAGTGGTGATGGGTAGTGAAACATAGGGGAAGGAATTCATGACAATTTCACTATAAGTTGTTTGTGTAAAGTTGTCTCAGTCAAAGCAGTCCAGAGTAGTACAATGTTCTTTTCTCCAAGATTTTAGAAACAGGTTGCTAATTTGTATAGACTGACTTCAGCTATTTATTTGAGTTTTATAATTGCATCCTCTCTGATTAAGTCATCTTAGGGCATAAGTACAAAGTAATAGTAAGTAATTAATTGAAATACAAAACCAGTATAAAATTACCAGTATAAAAATCAGTAAGATCACTTAAAAGATCTGTCTTACATAATAAGCAAACCAAATCTGAAAGGTTATATTATCTTGGCCAAAGGCATGGTTACAGCAGTAGAGCAGGGGAATTCAATCTAATATAACTCTCGATCTATGTTGCAATTATGAGGGCCCACTGAATCTATTTTAATTTTGACATAGAATGGTTAGCTTAAGTACAAATGTTTGATAATAGCAGTACATATGGTGTGGTTGGGAATATTAGCCTAGTTCACTATCTTAGAATCTAACATACATCATACTGTGGTGACAAAGAATATCTTGGCCTAAACTGTTCAATCACAGCCGACTTCCATTAAAACATTGCATGAATCAACTCAGAAAAGCTTTATCAGTATCTGACATAGTGTCCAGATGTTCAGCTTTTGTCAATTCCTAATGAACTTTCTTGGTGTTTTTGTCACTTGACATTTGTGAGTTTTGCTCAAGGGCTATAGCGTGTAATATCCCCACTATCTGATGTCGATTCTTCAAAGAAGGCCCCCTCCTCACCATTGAATATTGTGTCCCAGTTGGAAAGGCTTCAAATTGGATCAGGCTGGGAGAAACCACAGGCCAGCCTGGAAGCAATATTCTTGTACTCACACCAATACACAGAGTAAGAAAGAATTCTTGGGATTCTTTTACTGATTTGACAACACTGAAGTAGTATAGACAGAGTGTGGCTTCCATGTTCTCCAGGATTTAATTTTTTACCAAGTCTGTTTTTGGAAGCAAGAATGGAATAGAAACTTAATTCATTTGCATCTATCTCTCACAGAGTACATGTTTCTTAGTGAAAGATCTCTTGCATGAACTACATTTGTCTCTCATTATTGGGTAATTTTTTCAAAAAAATCCACTGATTACTCTATCCTGCATGATTAATAGGAGACAGTAATGAAGAAGATTTTATAGCTAAAATTTTGAGTAAGTTGCTAAAATGTGTAGAAAGAATAAGAAGTAAAGCTAGGAAAAGAACTCAGATCAAGGAGCTGAGAATAAGGTATCTTAATAAAGGAATCATTCATTCTTTACCATTTCTTGGTGACTACCACGTGAAAATCACTGACTGTATTAGGTGTTGGAGGAGTTCCAACAATAATCCTTTAAACAAGATTTCCTTTCTCCTGGATCTTACAGAAAAGGATCTAGTTTGCAGATGGTATCAAAATATTCATATTTCAATGGGCAAAGAAGGACTGAAACTGAAAAATTATAAGAATAATCATATAATCCTTTTCTCATTATAATAGATAGGAGACACTGTGACTAGCAGGTACTTTGTTCTTCCACTGTACTTTTAAAATGTCAGAGATATTATCCAGTGTCTAAGGGGAACTCTGGGATATCTAATTACTTTGTGTTTGTATTTATTTATTAATACTATATGTACCTAATACTATCTATGCGATTCATTATATTTATCTTGGTACTTGTTCTTCCACTCATCCATCCATTATAACTTAAGCTCTTTGTAAGTAGGGATTGCTGCATTTATTGTATTTGTATCCCTAGCACCATGCCTAGTGTCTGACACATAATTAAGTGTTTAATACATACTTGTTAATGGATTAATATCTATCCTAGTACTAAGGGCTTTTTTTTGGAGATTCTATGGTATTGGCTGTGACTAGCTTTTGGACCCTGCTATTTGTGGGTGCAGTCCCAGGACATTAATATAGGATTTAATAAGTGAATCATCTCTTCAGATCCTGACTTGCTTCCATCCTTCCATCTTACTTTAAGAAACTTCTTTTATTTGTTTTTCTGTCTTCTCCAGTTCTTTACCTCTCCTCCTTTATCTCTCAGAAACCAGTGTTGAACTAGTGCTTAAACAGGAAAGTTACATCTAATTTCATGTACTTTTAGAGCTATGGCAGAGATCATTTCATCCAGGCCTTTGGTTTTTGTTTGTCCTTGGTCCTTGAAGAGGACCCAGGACATTATGAAAGTGATTCCTTTACTTGTAAGTGAATTGAAATTAAGTGAAAAAAAGCTGCATAACGTCATCAGTCTTATTCTGTCCTCTAGTCTTTGGAGTCCAATGGCAAGACATAAGTCAAGATGACTGGTGATGGCCTACATCCAGCCTTTTTATTTAATAATTGAAGGAATTGAGGTTCATTGAGATTAAGAGATTCTCTCTAGTTAATACAGCCAGTTAGTTACAGAGTTGGATCTAGAATCCAAGTTTCCTGATTCCCAGTTCTATGTTTTTTATATTTATCTTTTGCCAGAGCCCTAGGCACTGTCCTCCAACAGAATTCCATTCAATTTATCACTGTAATGGATTGTCTGATTGGCCTAGCTGGAAGAGAGGAGCCTACAGTTTAATGGAAGTGACAAACAGATGAAAATGGGATCAAGCAATCTATACTCAACTGCAGAGTATCAGATATGGGTTGAATGAGGTGTTGTGATTCCAATTGTATTTAATAGTTACTGGGGAAAAGTTTCTTGGAGGGAGGACTTGATCTGGGACCTTGAAAATGAAAGGGATGTGGTTTGGCATATGGGGAGAATAGAAATTTCTATGCAAGAGTGGCTGTCAATTAGTCACACTCTATCAAAAATCCTGGTTCCAATCCTGGCTTATCTTTAACACCCTGTCTGAGCTTAGTACAAATAATAGAAAGGGAAAGAAAACTTTTGGTTTGGAAATATTTAGCTCCCAATTTAAATAGACAAGGGTGGCCTCGTTAGTCATCAATAAGGCAGGCCAATTCAATTCAATTAGAAAAAAATCTTTATTAAGTACTTGGAGCCAAGCACTGGAACAAGTAAAAAGATAAACAAGAATAATTCTCTAACCTCAAAGAGCTTAGTATCTAGTAAGGTAGATTAGACATATATACAAATAAACAAGGTACTAAGAGAAAAAAAGGAGAAATCACTTCCAACTGGCTAGGAAGACTGAGAATTAAACTGTATTTTTCCTACTATAATTCTGCAAGCTCTAACTTTGTCTGCTCTCTCTTTCTTCTCAGTAAAAAGTTCTTTTGCTACTACTTTCCTGGAGTTGAAAATTGAAAGTCAGATTTTAAAATCTTCATGCTGAACATTTTTAACTCTCTTTCTTGAAATTCATGAACATTATGAAAAGAGGCCCTCTGAACTTCAGTTTCTAAATAGAGATTGTAAACTTTTAAGGATGAGAGTAGAAAATTCTCCATTATGGAATGGTCTAATTAACAGGTGGATTTTTTATTATCATTTTTAATAACTTTTTTCTTTTGCATCATCTTTGTTTCTCTATCCTTCCCCCCTCCTCCCCGCCTCCTCCCCCTCCCCCGACCAGGGAGTTATTCCCTATTATGAGTAAAAGAGAAAGGGGAGGGGGGCGGAATCAAGCTTGAAAAATTAACCAATATAACTCAAATGCAATATTATAAGGTATGTCCATAATTTTTACTCTACAAAGAAGGGAGGGAGATACTTTCTCAGATCTCTTTTTCTGAAGTAAAACTTGGTCATCATAATTTACCCAGCATCCAATTTTGAATTTTGTCGTGGCTGTCCTTTCCATTTACATTGTTTTAGGGCAAGCTCTTCATTGGGCCACAAAGTATTTTTAACTACACAAAGAATTTGTAGAGAGAATTCCAACACCCAGAGGCAAATTGGACTGAAGGTTCCTTCTCACTGTAACTTTGAATGTAATGCAGAAGAATAGAAACTATGATTCTGAGTTCTAAAAATGCTAGCATCCCAAATAATTCAAAATTTGAATGCTAGAATCTGAAAGAATAAATTATGAGATCAGAATACCAAAACTTAAAAATGATTCTGTTCTCCAAGCTGTCTTTTTCAATTCGTTTCACATGTAGGCATAAGGAGGGGGGCTAACAATCTATTCAGGAAAAGACAGGGAGGGTGGGAGTAATGAAATATCACTTTTGATTTGCTTCCATTTTCCCTCCCTTTTCCTTTTGGGTTTCTAGGGGGACAGGAAAGGGATATAATCAGTTGAGTCCCTGTACCTGTGGGCAGGGCTTGAGACTTTGTCTCTCCTTTTCTCAACGTATCAGTATTAGGATGCATAAATATGTGATAAGATTAATCAAAAATCCTAATAAAATAGAGCCTATGAATGCAGTCTGGCTAGAAAAAAATACATGATTTTTGAAAGCCCAGCTGCTTCCTCACCCCAAGAAACTATCAAGTACTTTGTCTTCTCAAGGTGAAGCTTTGCTCTATGGAGATTTGACTTTTTAACTTATTACTCTTTATGTTTTTAAGCATTTTTATATACAGTTTATTTAGCAAAGGCTTTTTGCCAAGAAGTTTCCATTCACTCCATTGCCATTTGGTGCCATGCTTGCTGTAGGGTTTATTCCTTCCATTTTTCTCTCCATTTCTCTAAAATATACAGTTAATTGATGCTGAATTAGGCCACAAAAGCCTATTATTGGACGTGATGGAATACAGAAGGATTTATGAGCCGGATTTTTCTTCTTCAAGAGTTACAAACTAACCCCAAATTATAGTAAGAATTCTTAAGGTTCAATAATTAAAAGCAAAAGTCAGTCCTTATGGAAAGAAAGAGCAAGGTCTGGAAGATATCTCTCAAATTGAAACCGACTGTGTAACTCCCAAATATTATGGATACAAATTAGCTACATTTGATCACTGGGTCTTGTTTATCCTAATTGTGTTCATTTCTGTGGCTTTCTCCTCCATTTTGTTTAGAGCACACTTAGTTAGCAGTACTGGACTTAAGATCCGGTTGCAGTGGCACAGTAATAAGGTTTCAGATTACATTTGAGAAGAAAAAAAAAGGATGCCTTTTGTCGTGAGATATGTGGTTTCCCTCAGAGAACATTGACAGAAATCTTATAACTTTGGACAAAAAAAAATCCAACAAATTATGTTATGGAAAATATGTTACTTGCTTTTTAGGGATAGATAGGAACCTCAGAAAGATTTCTTTTGGATTGTAAAGCATCCAGGAATTAAGGTCTTATCTAAAACTTATGCAAACTTTCCAGACCACTCTAGTTGAGAAATTGGGTAGGAAATCTCCTGAGAAGTCACTTTCCCACAAGATTCCTGAAACTTCTTGGTTCTGAATGGGTGAGAAATATGGCAAGAATGTATCATATCCCCAAGTCTCTTTTGTCCTTTTTGTCTAGTTGTGGGTAAAAGGGGGAAACAGAAGGGTGCTAAAACATGAACAAACAACTATCCCCAAAGGGAATCACTTTTGAGTTTTAAGCCTGTGTTGGTCTGTATTGTGGGGGACCATTTAAGTTCAGCTCTTCTTTTCTCCAAATTCTCTTGCCTGTTCCCAGAACTTCTGCCTGCAATGAATATGGCACATATTATTACAGTGGACATTTTGGCACACTTTCCTCTCTGGAGACCTGGACTCAAATTTTGGCTTAGGTCAGAAGGAAAAATGAGGTTGGTGGTCTTGACCTAGTCTCTTGTGGGCATCTGTCCACCTCCTTCTCTCTCTCTCTCTCTCTCTCTCTCTCTCTTTCTCTCTCTCTCTCTCTCTCTCTCTCTCTCTCTCTTTCTCTCTCTCCTTTGTCTCTCTCTGTCTCTCTGTCTCTGTCTCTCTCTTCTTTCTCTCTCTCTCTCTCCCCTCTCTCTGTCTGTCTTTCTCCTCTCTCTCTCTCTCTCTCTCTTCTCTCTCTCTCTCTCTCTTCTCTCTCTCTCTCTCTTTCTCTCTCTCCTTTATCTCTCTCTGCCTCTCTGTCTCTGTCTCTCTCTTCTTTCTCTCTCTCTCTCCCCTCTCTCTGTCTGTCTTTCTCCTCTCTTTCTCTCTCTCTCTCTCTCTCTCTCTGTCTTTCACACCACACACATACACACACACACACAGAGAGAGAGAGAGAGAGAGAGAGAGAGAGAGCATAGCCCACACTGTTATTGTATATTATTGGCAGGCTTTTACCAAGAAAGCCCTGGTGCGGAAATGGAAGAGATGCTGTGGGTCACAGCTCTCATTTGCAATAGCAGAACTGCATGTGGGAGGCTGGCCATGTCTCTGCCTTCTGTAGGGTTGACTTTGGCCAACTGTTCATCTTTTGTTCACCAAGAGCTCTGCATTTCAGCTTCTCCATCTCACCTAGCCCACCCTCTAAAAGCTTGGCAAGAGGGCTGTGGGATAAGAGTTTTCTATATAGAATCACACTCTCCCAGCCCAAGTAGCATGGAAACTAAATAATGTATACAGTATCAAGTATGTGTTTGGTTAATGAATGTATGTGGTATGTGTGTTGGGGCATTGGGGGGGGGGATTGCTAATGCATAGGTGAGGAGCTGCTGCCCTGTTGCAAGCTGAGAATTCCTGCACCATTCTATTCCTGCGACAAATCAGATTTACTCCCAAGTGGTCATTTCCCAGGGAAACACATTTCATTTCCTCGTCCATTATGCAAATGATAAAGTAAACACAGCCCTTAATGTGTCTAGCCCCAAAGGCCAACAGTGGCAGCCTGAGTGCCCCAGACACAGTTCCTGTTATGGCCCAGGCTGTGCGACTGGTATGTTAGCTTTTGAATGCCAGAACTGAGGGAGCCGGGTTTTATTCTGCTGGCCTTGCCTGAGGTGAGGCCCAGATACTTTCACTCTAGGACTTCTTCCATTTATGGGATGCTTTTAATTCCATCTGATTTCCTATCATTGGAGGCATTGGGGGCCAAGGTTTGGGGGTGGTGGTGGAAGGGTCTTTGATGGAAAGTCATTAGTTTTTCAAGGCAAGATTCCAAAACTGTAGATTCAAGGAATAGATTTTCTGCTCATCTAACTTAGCTCCATCTCAAAGGCTCCCCTTACTGGGCCATGAGGCAAATCCTGTGGAGTCTAATAATATTTATATTGTTGTCTATTCCAAGAGAGGGAAGGGGTTGGCTTGGCGTGGGTAAAGGAATAACTAGTTAAGAAAATTTCCACTCAAAATGTTGGCTCTCCCATGAGAGGGGGCAGAGAGAAATGCAGGCATGGAAGTTTGCACAAGTTTTTAATCTCTTCATGTGGGCAATTTGTTTAAAATTCTCCTAACTTAATATTATGTGGCTTCAAAATGGGACTTCTTTTAAATGATGATCATATACCTACTCTTATATTTCCAACTTTAAAGAATATAATTTGTAATGTCAGAGACTCCCTGCTGGATTTCTCATAGTGATTTGTTTATCACTGCATTTTGGGTCATTCAAGGTAAATTCAGTTTAAGCAGATAGACAAAAAGCTTCTGATATAAAACTTGAAATTTTCTGTGGACTTGTCATTTTATTATATCTACAATGTAGAAGTGAACTAGTATAAACTAAGAAAAAAGAAAAATAGATACTAATAATAAATTGACCCTCCAAATGGGATCTATTTGCTACAGAATTTAAGGCTAAAAAAAATCCTAGAATCTTATAAAGATCCTCAAAGATCATCCAATCCAATCTATACCTAATAATTTAGAGTCATCTAGCTCAAGTTCCCTCATATAACTCAGAAGACAATGAATTGATCACATTTTAAAAATAAATCTTAAGTAAAAACTTCTATAATTAATACCTAATAATAACCACCTCTGCATATCATAATGTCAATTAACAATTAGCAATTATTTGAATTGCCACCAATTTTGGCTGTATTCTTATCTAAAACCTGATATCTCATCTTGGAATGAGAATAATTTTGAATTCTATACTAATAGAATGAGAAATACCATGTAAATGGATAGAGTCCCAGATCTGGATTTACAAAGAGAGAAGTTCACATTTCACCTCTGATATTTAGTAGTAATATAATTATATACAAGTAATTTTATCTTTTAAAGTTGTGTTTAAGTAACTTGTAAAGAAAAAGTGTCAAATGCATGCCTTCCAAACTCCCCAAGGGATGAGCAAATCAGATTAAAATATAATTGGGAAATATTTAATAAAATAAATAAAAATACAGTAAAACATATAATATCTATATGTAGCCTAAAGTGATCCTTATGTACAGTTTAATGGCCTCCATTTCTTTTTTTTTAAAGGTTTCTTGCCCAATCATTTATTTTTAAATATTGCTGACAGGTAGTTCTTTCATAGGTGCATGTGTGCATGTGCAGATATACACACACGCCCCTGTGCACACACATAGACACAATTTTAATTGTCAAAATGTCATTCTTACAATTAGAAAAAAAGAAATAAAATGTGGGGAAAAAAACCCTAAGTAGTTGGATATACATACTTTAAAAATCCTATCTTCTACAATTAATTACCTTTCAGTTCAGCAATGAATAGATGCTACATTGCCATTTAAACTTAGGTCTAATAGATGCATGTTTAAACCTATTACACAGAAGCAGAAATCATTCTCTTCATCCATATAAACAGAAACACGCAAATCAAAAGAATTCAAGGCAAAAAGAAGTTTGTAAAACATCTCACGATTTCATTTTATATGAATGGCCTATGTTTCTGTTTGAGTTTGACATCAGTTCTGTAAAACATAGACAATTTGTGATCAACCTTGGTGGAAGGAAACTAACTTTAAGGTTGGTAAGGGCCTTAGTAAACTGTTCCAACCAACAAAATCATTAGCTTTCAGTGTATGATTTTTGTTAGAAGATGTGGGCCTGATGATGGAATTTACATCTATCTTCCAAGGACCAATCTTGGATATTTGAATAAACAGCCTAACCAAGTTTGGATAAATTCATTGAGAGAAGATTGGTCACCAAGTGGTGAGAGATTAGGAATGATATTGGTAAAGAAGGCACCTACATCAATGAAAACATTAATCATCCAAAACATCAAAGTATATTGGACCTTGTAAAAACACATGTTTGAATCATATATGTTGATTAGGATTCTTGGAATTCATTCTTTAACCACTGTATATCAATTGTTAAATCCTAGACTTTCCAATTCTCTTTGGGTTTTGTTAAATAGACTTTACACATGAGAGCAATAGTTATTATGCTTATAGCTGTGTTATATAAGTTATATAATACTTAGTTATGTGACTCCAGAATCACACTTGCAGTTTCCATTAACACAAAGAGACACATGATAACTGAATACTCAAGAGTATGATATATAAACTAGTTCAATATAGTATGCTACTATGAAGATAATTCCTGAAAAGACCAACCTATATCTTATAAGCTTCAATATGGCACCACAGGTCAAGGGTCTTTTATATTGAGGTATCTCACATTGCTTTAATTTAGAACCATTTTTTTCCTATTCCTCCACAGAAAGAAGCAATGGCTAGTCAGCTGGCTTCATGCAAACTTTTTACTTCCTTGAGGTTCTTCTTCTTCTTTTAAAAGTAAATCTCACACATTTAACTACCATCTTAAACACTGGTCTTAATATAATTCCTCTTGGCTATATTCCTCTACATATAGAGAAAATTATGTGTCAAGTTATATCTTTAAGAACTGTTACAATGCTTAGGAGAAAAATTCTAGATAATTTTCAAAACTAACTTCATAGTGAAGGGGAAGGGAAATTGTACCCTTTACTGAAACTGTTCCCTTTAAAATTATCACTCTGAAATTGTGTCCCCTTTTTGATCTGAGAGATCAGGATCTCCCAGGCTCCAAGGAGTCTAGAGAGAGGGCCCATCCTCCTAGGATGAGAAAAGCAACACTATTCAAGGGGGAAATCAACTCCCATTGATTTTTTTGAAATCCTAAATTCTCATTCAATTGAGAAATCCTGGTCTGATCAGCTCAGGCTATCCTAGTCCCCCATCAAGAGCTACCCATATCTTAAACTCACTCCTTGCAGAAGGTCCAAAGCAGCTTGCTAGGATTCTGCTCACTGAAAACGCATTCTCTTCTCAGTGCCAGACTCTATTTCCCTAATAGAACTTTGCCACTAAAGAAGTCAGTTTCTTATCAGAACTGGCTTCCTCTCCAACAATAAACTCTCATTTTTGCCAATAAATATTTTGGGTTTCATGAATTCTTTCATGAAAACCCTGTGTGCTGACTATAAGGAGATTTTAACAACTCACTGACTGCCACTAACCTCATCAATAATATATGGTTTTTAGTATATTTAGTATATTCCTACCTAATACTTGATTTTCCCAGTTCTCTTATCTCTTGGCACCAGATACTAAGTCAAAGGTCTATGGAAGGAATATTGGTCTGTTAGGTCAGGGACTGCCTTTTGTCTCTTTTGTATCTTCAGAATCAGAACACTATCTGGCAATTTAATAGATGTTTATTGAATTGAATTGAATTTTGTCTGTAATTAGTAACCAGTTACTCTGAGAAGCAGTTTGTTTTATTTGGTAGTTCTAACTAAACTTAAAATGAGATTTGGGTATGATGATAATTTCAATAGTGGAACAACATGATGTGGTAGATAAGAGGGTTGAAATTAGGAAGACCCAGGTTCAAATTCCACCTCAAACACATTCTCGTTGGTGAATGTGGACATACCACTTTAACTCTTTGAGTCTTAGTTTACACATATATCAATTGTATTATCTTATTTCAGCAGAGAATTGTGAGGCTCAAATGAAATAATAAATGGGAAGCAAACTTTAAGGCATTACAAGTAATTGAAAAACAGCTCTGTGTACATGTAAACAATTGCTTAGATTTTGTTTTCTTTTTTAATTGCTCAGATTTTTATACTGGTCTTAAGACTACAAAGTGTTTTTATGAATGGTATTTCATTTAATCTTAGCAATCCTATGAGGTAGATAGTTACAATATTATTTATCTCATTTTACCAATAAGGAAACAGAGATATATAGGAATTTTCTCAAGGCCACATAGTAGCTTTAAATGCCTGAGGTGGAATTCTAATTCACATCATCAGCTAACTATATCAGGGCAAAGAATTAAATGATTTTTTTTTTTTTGGTTTAAACTCATTTAAGGTTCCTGGAAGGTCTGATAATATTTCCTTGGCTCAATGATTCCAAGGTAGCTATGCATTCTTCCTCAACTGATAATATGTTACTTTATATTTCTTTTATACATTTAACTATATTCTAAATTTATATTGTATTTACCTGTTAATTTCATGTAGTAGATTTTAATAAATGTTCACTGGGCTAATAGATGGCTGGATGGAGAAATGGATAAATGTCCCCTAATATAGAGTTTTTAGGAGCTAATTTGTTTTTTAGACAGATGGAGCAATTCTTTCTCTGAAGTAAGATATATCTAACCTAAAATTTAGCAGTCAGTCAGATCCTTAAGAGGAACTCTCAGAATTAAACTATTTATTCAACAAAATATGTAGGCACAGGTTGACAGGAAGAATAAAGTCAGTGTCAAAAGTTGTTTTGTTTTGTTTTGTTTTGTTTTGTTTTGTTTTGTTTTTCTGCTGTTAAGGATTAGCATGGAGAAAAATGAGTGTCCTGGGAAAATGCAGAGGAGAGACTTATGATAAGGGAGAGAGGCCAAAGGAAGTAAAATAGGGAGAAAAACAATAGGGACTTTTGTCAAGAAGAGGCAAATATATCTAATTCCTAAGATCTCTGGAATAATAAATTGTCCAGCATCTGACAGAAACAGACTTGTGACTGGAATAGAGTGACTTTTTCATTCATTGAATTAAAGTCTTACAAGTGGTTAATCCAGGGTATTCAGATGCCACCCATATTACTTTATCTTCTGGATGAGTCTTGCTAAACTAGGCTGATCAAATGATGGGCTGGTCCGTGTGTGTGTGTGTGTGTGTGTGTGTGTGTGTGTGTGTGTGTGTGTTTTAATTGAAATGCTGAGGTTTTGTTGGATTTGGAATTGGAAGAAATTTTAGAGCTAATCCAGATCAACATTTAACCTCGTAGGGACTCAGTTTTCTACTCTGTAAAATGAGGGAGTTGGCCTCTGAGATCTGTTAGAGCTCCAGGGATAGGATCCTGAAAGAGTCAAATGAGCAAACATTTTAGTAACCACTAAACCAGCAGAAGCTTTACAGGTTATGAAGTCCTATTTAAGAGTACTGAAGAAAATCACAAAGCTTTCCTTCTTTCTTGCCCTAAGCTCTATAAATTTTGGAATTCAAGGAAACCAGACAGATTCTCCAAGTCAGGATCAATTTATCAATCAACAACACATTTATTAAGCACCAACTATGTGTCAGATACTGTGTGCTAAGTGCTAGGAAGAGAAAGACAAAGTTGAAATCATTTTGCCATTAAGGAGCTTATATTCTAACTTAATTGGACAGAACTCTCTATTGTAAGAAAAACTGTGATTCCATTGAGATCAAGATATGTTGTGATTGTGGTAAATTAACAAGTCATACAAAGTTTTAAATAGCTGATGAGTCTGTATTTAATTAGTGATGTGACCAAGGGGACAAGTAAAGAAGCCAAAAGATTGAAACAACTCTTTGAGCAGTTGCTAAATCTCTTTTCCTAGACATCTGCTGAACACAGCTATGGTAAAGTCTAAAGCCTATAATATAAGGTAGAAGTTATGGGATTACTGAATTTAAGGAACCAAAAGTAAGAATTGTTATATCCAGATGGCCTGCATCTGAGGATTCTTATATGAAGTCTAGGCTAGATTGGAAGGTTGAACATTTGTTTTGAGAACATTAAATCCTGGTCATTTTAATAGATCATTATTGCATAGTGGTTGAAATGTCCTAAAGCACATTAGAAGTATTCATTCATTCATTCATGAAAGAAATACTGTGAGTGTGTAGTATGTGACCAGCACTATGCTAGGTATTGAGGAGAGAATTTGGGGGAAAAAAGACATTGTGTCCCTGACTGTGATAATTGTAAACCTTATATTGTTTGATGTTATAGTGATAGGAGTTCAATGTGGAATCATTTAAGCTAAGTGGTTCTAATGCCTATAAAGCACATAGGCAAAAACAGACATAGTTTGTACTTTCCCACTATTCTGATCTAGTTAACTCTGTTATAGGCAGGTAATACTTGTAGATTTTGATTGAATGGAACTTTTAACTAGATACATTCTCCTTCTCTGCCTTAGATACTTAACTTAGATCCTGTCCCAATTTGTGAAAACTAACCCTACCTGAGCTTCATCCAAACCTGGTATGGTTAAATGACCCTAAGAACTTCCCCACTGCATCTGGATCTGATTAGGAATGCCCCCTCTCACATCTGGCATCTATTACTTGCTCTCAACCAAGTCCATTCTTAGGGTATACAATTTCACCACCTGAACCCCAACTTTGAGCTAGTTTCTTCCCTGACGTGATTCCTTTACCCTTGTCCTGGAGGATGCTTCATGGAGACAAATTTCCCTTTGTATTGCCTAGCATGTGTACGTATGCTTTTGTTTGCCTGCTTATTGGGTCACATAATAATAAAGCTCTTGTTCATATCAGCTTCCCAAATGCCAACTGATTTGTGCTTTAACCTAGTAGTGATGTTGAGGGGTAAGGATACCCTAACAGTGATGGGGGTCCCTAGACCAGTGCCACAGATTTTGCAAAAGAATTCGCAGTCCTAGCCTGCAAGTGAGATTTTTGGTAAAATGGCTTTATTTTCATGGAGAAACTCTTTCTCTCACAGGGCCACTTTCTGATTAGGAAGATTGTGAAGTTTGGGATACAGAATCTTGAATTTCATTTAGCCTTCCATGGTTTGGGGCTAGAGAGCCTTTAGGGGCTAATTTCTAAATCAATAAGGGCGGTGATTGTTTTCTAGACCAAAGTGACTCCCAGATCAATTGGAGGTGGGAGTTTCCCATAGGAATCAGGTAGCTTTCACAGAACCTGGATGGATTGAGATTTAGGTCCACCTCCCCAAAAGATCAGGGGGACACAGTTCTATCACATCAGTGAGACCATACAAAATGCTGACCTTCAAGGCTTTTACAATCTAGTTAAAAAGACAAGGCAGTCACATATGTTTAAAACAAAACTTCATAAAGCAACAGTACAAGAGAATATCATGAAACAAGCTATGATTAGGTGTCCAATAATAGGTGCAAAGTGGTAGTTTAGAGGTGGGAAATCACTCTAATGGGCTTCAGGAGAGAGTACAAGAAGGAGATGGGAATTAATGGTGAAGAGGGGACTCCGAAACTCTAAAAATCCTTTACCCTCACCTATTTCCTAACCAGATTTTATGCCTCTGTCAGGATTTCTAACCTTACTTCCAATCCCCATAATAAACCTCTTTTATCAATCTAGATTTTTGGGTCTGTAAATTCTTTTACAGAGAACCTCTGTGATGGCAGAAGGGAGTTCCCCAAAACTCCCTATCCTTGCGCCGAATGCAAAGGGGCTGCAGGGGAGCCAAACCTCTCCATTTGGTTCCCTGAATCCCAAACCTGCCACTAGACCTTATCATTTACCTCCTTGACCACCATAAACCCTAATCTCATTTTGGTTCCCTAAATTTAAACTTTATCAATGGGATTGTGAATTTATAACTAAAAGGAAACATAAACATTACCTAATCCATCCCAGTCATTTTTTTTTTAAAGTGAGGAAAAGTCATTTTGAATCCTGGTGTTATGCCACAGTTCTCTTTAACTGTCCTGACTCAGTTTCCCTGTACGAGTTTCCCTTGTCTCAGTTTCCTTAACTGTTCTGTCTCAATCTCTTTAGTTGTAAATCCCCCTCTGACCCAGTAAGACTGAGGACTATTTGTTCAAAGGTTACAAATTAGTAAGATAAACAAGAGAATAGACCTCCTGACTCTTTTCTATCTTCAAGGATTTACAATATCCCTCTAAAATATTCCAAGATACCCCCACAATATCTTTACTTCTTTGTATTCAGACATCCTGTCTCTGGGTTTTCTAGGATTTATGGCCTCCCTATCCTGATAGAGATTTTCCCTCACTTCTTACCCCTTCCTTTGTTTAGAAAAAAGGTATTTAAGAAGTTGGGGTTCCTCCATTCATGGCTGGAGGATGGCGGCTGGTGGCTGCACAGTCTCCTCCAGCCCTGGGACCAACATGGATTCCTTGGTCCCAGTATATCTTTAATCTCTGTCTGACTGGATAATTTGAGATGAGAGTCCTGTCCAGTCAATTTTACTCTCCCATTAATAAAATATTAAAAACTCTCTAATCTCTCTCTCCTGCCTCAGTTTCTCCGGCATTACACTGGCAGTTAGTGACTTACCCAAGATCACATAGGTATATAGGAGAACTGAAAATTTGAACACAGATCCTTTATGCTATTTCCACTGCACCATATTTCCTCTTTCAGAGGCAGCATGGCATAAGCAATCTGTTTCTGTAGCCAGGAATACCTGGGTTCAAGTTCTGTCTCTGACAGCCTGGTTATGTGACTTTTGGCAGTTATTTGATCTCTTAATTTTCTAAGTATCTCTCTAAACAGAAAAGATGCTGCTAAAAAGAATTTTCTCATCCCAGACTTCCTCATCCCAGTGAAACCACAGGTCTAGTACTAGTTCTATCCAAATTTTATTCAACATCGTTGTACCTTGAAGGAGTAGAATAGATGAAGAAGAGGACTACAAACTGCAAAAATATAATTCTTTACTTTTGGTCACATTTATCATTAAGTAATACTTTTTAAATAAAGCCTACACTGCAGTTTTCTATTCTTCTCTCTGCACTTGTCAAGGAGCAATGTTTATTGATTCCACCTCCTCATCCTGCAGACTTGTTTGTTAACTTCTCCCTTGTTACCTTCTTCCTGTCCAAAGTTGCATTTCTCATTCCTTTTTATTAAAATGGGGGAAGGATTTTGTAGTTAAAACTTCCTTCCCTATAGTTTAAAAATCTGATTGTTGTCTTTAGGAAGGATGGATGTGGAAATTGGAAGCTAAAGGTCATCAAAATGTCATCCTTCCCTCCCTCCACCCTCACAGTCATTAAATGACAAAGCTTGGGAACAATTATTCTAAAATCATTGTAGCCATTGGTGTCCTCAATTGTCGTGGGAATCAAGAATGCTTTTGAATATATGAAATTATCAGGAAATGAGCATCCTTTATTCTATAGATAGAATCTTATTGTGATTTGATTAAGTTTAACTATAATCAATCTGGAAATTTTATTGGGAATGTTATAGTTCAGAGATGTCAAACAATGCTCTAGGAATAGGGCCAGAATCAGATTAAAATGTAATTGGGAAATTTTTAACAAAATAAATAAAGATACAGTATAACAGATAAAATTTGCTTTCTTCTAAGTTGGTCTGTAGTCCATAGGAATCTGTTTGCATTTGAGTTTGACACCACTGCCATAGACAACTTGGAAATAACCAATAGAAAGTTATTTACTTCAAAGTGTAGAGGGCCACAGATAGTGGAGGAACTCTGGGTGAGGTATAAGATCCTTCATCCTAGAGGGAACCTGCTAACAATGTCTGGTTCGGCTCCCCATCTCCCCTAAGGGTTCTCAGCCTTTCTGAGAAGTTGTGAGCAGTGACAATCTGTGTTGTAATTACAGCAGAGTGATACCAAGTAGAAGAGTCATCTATATACAGTAGCAAGTTGTTTATGTAGTCTAGCATGCGCAGTATATTAGCACATGTGCAGTGTTGCTTTGGTTATATAAGGGTATTAGAGTATATAAGGGAGAGAGAATTTGGAATAAATGGACTCCATGTTTTGACCATCCACGTGAGTCTCACCTCATCATTCCTCCACTAAGACCAAGGACTTGGACTGGTCCCGAGATCCTCCAGAGAGCTAGTCCAGTTTGGTATATTTTGGCATCCCAGTGTGGGGATTCTAGAAAGCATAGTACACTTTGGCACCCCAACTTGGGAGCTTTAGAAAGCACATTACATTAGGCTAAAGATCAAAACATTTTTTCCCATAAATACATAAACATTAGAATTAAACACATATATAAGGGCAACATATACTTGGATATGACAGTAGGAATGAATATATAATCCAGTGATTTGCTTCCTTCCTTTTCTAATGGCTTCTTGAAGCATCTTGGAACTCAAGTCCATTTGCTTTGAATGGAATAAGTTATCAGGGTCATGTCTTGAGATGGAAAGATAAATGTAAGGGGATTTAGATATTTATAGACTCAAAAAAGATCATCATATAATCTTGCTGTTGCTTTGTATAATGATCTCCTGACTCTATTCACTTCACGTAGCATCAGTTTATATAAGTCTCTCCAGGCCTCTCTGAAATAATCCTGCTGATCGTTTCTTATAGAACAATAATATTCTAACATTCACATACCACAACTTAGTTGGCTATTCTCCAATTGATGTACATTCACTTAGTTTCCAGTTTCTTGTCACTACAAAAAGGGTTGCCACAAACATTTTTGCACACGTGGGTCCTTTTCTCTTCTTTATGATCTCTTAGGGATACAGGCCCAGTAGAGACACTGCTGGTCAAAGGGTATGAACAGTTTGATAGTCCTTTGGGCATAGTTCCAAATTGCTTTCCAGAATGGTTGAATCAGTTCATAACTCCACAAGCAATAGAACATGAATATTTTGAGGGATTTGCTTGGGGAAGAGATACTGAACCATTTCCCACTATCATATGAGTCTGTTAAATATTATATGCATTCACTCATGAAGGGTTAAGAATAAGTCTATTGCTTGACTATCCTTGATTATTTGTGTTATTATTTTGTCCAAATAAACCATTTTGTTTTAGTTTCTGTCTGCCATTTTGGCACTGGGTAGGGATTTATGTCATATCTCTTCTCCAATGAACTAAGTGTATCACACATATAAAACCTAGTGGAAAAAAAGCAACTTTTTTGATCATAGAATACTAAGAGATGAGATCTCAGAGATAACAATATATTATTATATCAGAGAAATGAAATGTCATTGGCTGAGCTAGAACTGTCATCCAAATCTGGATTATTGTTTCCCTGGAGAGGCTACCTTTTTCAGAATATTTCTTTACATATTGTACATATGTACATATACAATCTCTCCATATGTAGTATATAGACCATGCTATATATTTAGAATATATGTGTATGTATGTATATATGTATGGATTTATATATATTTTATATATATTTCATGCTCTAGGTTAAAAAAAAATCCTAACATCCCAATGATAGCAAGAGGATTGTTCATTTCTTTTCTTTCCATTTGTCCTAGATTTATAGAGTTGAAAATCCATGGGACAAAACTTCCCCCCCAAAAAACAAAAAACTTTGAACACATTAAACTTTAATAGCCTCAGGAGTTTATGAATATATATAGATGGTCCAGAATCAAATTAGGCAACAGATGATGTCATTAACAATGAAGATGAGGTGACAATGGCTCAAACAGACCGAATTCCTTATTTCTGTTGTTCTCTGAAAATGATGAATTCTCTGAGGAAGAAAAAAATCACATAGAATGCTTTTTCAGGGGGCTAAAAATGAAAGAAAGAGAACTTAGTCAAGTGGGAGAAAGAAGTGAGATTATCTAGAAAGTCCTGCTCTGCATTTTATTATCTTGTTGTCTCATTTAAATTTTTTAGTTTTTTATTTCTGTCTTAAACTATTTACTTTTCTGCTATCTGTTAAGTTTATACAATGAACATCTTGCTTGTCCCTTTTGTTCTTTTGAAGAAATAATTTTAATCTTCTATTTTAATGATTATCTACTTATTTTCCTTGCTAGTTAGACTGACTTTTGCAGAATATGTTATTTTGGGATGTCAGTTGATCTTTTTTGCTCTTCTGAATACCATATTCCATTTCCTCCTTTAATTTCTTATAACTTCTATGTAATCCTGCTTTGTTCTCCATGTAACTTTAAGGAAATTTTTGTTTGTTGCACTGCATTTTATGAAATAATGGCACATCTTCATTTTGTCCAACCATCATTACTTATCTAAAGATAGAGAAAGGAGACTATTAAGAATGTCAAGAACAAAAAAATGGTTAGTCATTAGGACAAGACATCTTAGCTGAGATAATAAAACTTGGCATGTTTTATTACAGAAAAGACATGTGTTAAAAGGAACTTAAATGAGATCATTAGAATTAAGGTAGGGAAAAAATGTACAGTTCCCTGCCCCCTATTCTCCACCCCTTTAAAAAACGTTTGCTTGTCATCTGAAAATAAATGGAGGGAGAAGGAGTCAGAATGTAGTCTGAGGCCAAACCATCAAACTGTCACAACATATCTCTGAGTTAATTGTGTCTACTATGCTTTCTCAACTCTAGATTTCATTTGGTCCACTAATAATATTTAAGGGACATATTAACTGCAAATGAAGTGATGGTGGTGACACAGAGAACAATGAACTTTCACGTCTTGAGGACTTAACTAGCTTTCTGCTGGTGTTTGCTTCTATATAGAATTACATAATTGGCTAGTGAATGAATAATGCTTTGAATATTCTAATGGCCTGATCTAACTTCCTAACAGTTTTTCATTTTCTGAAAATGAGACTCATCCAAAACCTTACAAACTGCATAAATATCTGTCAAGTTATTACAGCATTCCAGTTGTCATCTGGCTTGTAATGATTAGTTTTTGCCTTCTTGTTTAGTGATGGCTCAAACATAAAAATAAGGCTTCTCTTGATCCACTGTGTCAGCATAGGCATTAAAGGTCATAAACCATCCTCTCCCAAATCTGTAAGTTTCTACTGCTTCAGAGTATTAGCTAATACAAACCTGTTTCACTGACCCATGTAATCACTATACAGACATTTTATGGTTGGTTTCCCCATTCCAGATGAAAATGATTATGAACTACAAGGGCTCTTTTTATATGACCTATTAATAGTCTTTTTTTTTTTTTTTTGGCTTAGTAGGGGGAGACAGGGAAGGATAGGGAGGAGTGGGGAAGAGGTGGGCAATAAATGCTGAGCTTCCAGGGCTGAGTGCCTAACAGTGGCTGGCGTCAGAAGTCGCTGTGATACACATTCCAGTCCCACCACCCTTCACCCCCCTCAACCAGGGGTCCATAGTAACTAAATTGATGGTCGTCTCTCTGGCTGCCATCTCCCACACTGCTCTTGTGCTGCCCTGTTTTCATTGTAAAAGAATGCAGGACATTCAAGCAAATCCAAGCCCCATCCTTGAAGTCTGGGCTTCATGGGAACGTTTCACACCATCGTGATTGCTAACTGTTAACTTTCATACCTTGAACTGTTTGTCTTGGCAGCTCCTCCTGTTTTGCTAGCCGGACAGAAACAGGCAAAGGCAGTCTCCCCTTCGCACATGAGAATCGTCACATCTATCATGAGTTTGCCAGCACGAACACTGAGCTGATGACTCTCTGAAGGGCCAAATGTCCTCCATTAACCCCACCCCCATGTCTGAACTTTGAGGTGAATGTCAAAAAAAGGATTTTCTCTAAATCTCTTGAACCAACTTGAAAAACCAAGATATTTGGGATAATCAAGGGGAGTTTGAGTTACAGTATGAAAATGTGTGGGTGGGTTAAGAGCAAATGATGACTGAATCTGAAGAGATAGCTCAGCAGCATTGCCTTGGTATTTGCTCTTTTGGTCATCTCTCATGTGCAAGAGAGTCTTGCATATTGTTCAAAGCATGAAAAATACCTGTGTGGGAGGCTGTGTTTTTCCATTTGTACATCTGGTGTGCCACTAAGACACTAAGTCAAGAGGTCAGAAGCATAAGCCCTAGCAGGCCATTTTTCATCGTTTAAGATCTGGCAGTTCATCAAAATTGGCTCAATGCCATTCAACACTAGAGGGAAGTGGAGACTGAACACAGGAGTCTCCTTGCCCTTGGGGATAAAATTGATACCAGACTCTAGGGTTTGAATGATGGGGCACAGTAAGAATATAGATGAACTGTTAGAACTTTGGACAGGGAGTCGACAGATATATTAGTGAAACATCAGACAGGATTCACCCAAAGGTTGCCTTATTTGAGAAAAGGAGAGACATTTTAAATATATTCAAGCTAAGGCTGACCATTACATTTCAGTGACATAGAAAGTCAGAATATAGCCTGGGTGTTCTATTAAAATTAGCGTTTCTGATTTTGACTTTGTCATTGAGGATAGAATGTGAATTGAATACAATACAATAATATCCGTGGATAAAAAATCATCTCATCCAAGAGGCATCATTGGTAGCATGATGAAGCCAAGAAGATGGGTTCTAATTCCACTTGAAATACTTACTAGCTGTATGATTCAATCATTTGCCTTCTCTACACTCACTTTCTTCATTTGGAAAATGAGGGGAATGGACCCTATGACCTTTGGAACTCAAGATATAATCCTTTGAGATTGAATTTTGTTCTATTGAATAAAATAGTTAAGAGTAGAGGGAGAGAGATAAGCATGTTAGAGTAGTAGATTTAGGAAGTCTTAGAATTATTATCTTAATATCAGCATTGCTTATAACTCTTTCAATTGAATTAATAACTTTGGCAAAAAGTTTTTGGTTAGAAATCTATAGGATTTTAGGATCATGGTTTAGAACTGGCAGGAACATTGGAGGTCATCTAGTCCCTTCATTTTATAGACAAGGAAACCAAAGCTGAGAGAGTTGAAGTAGTTTTCTCAGTGTTATACAGGTAGGTAAGTGTTAGAAGCAGGTTATCAACCTAAGTCCCCTGGCTTCAATATTTCCACTATAGCAAGGTGCCTCAAAAGAAAGTCAAATTAACAATATATAAAACTGTACAGTGGTGGTTGAGAAAGAATAGGACATGATCCATTCTTTTTCTTCACTGATTGTCTTTCACAATCCAGCCTCATCTTGTCTTTCCAACTTTATTTCTCTTTTTCTAGCACCAGAATCCAGCCAAACAGCCTTTCTTTCTGTTCTTCACAATGCTACACAATCTCATTTCTTTGTGTAGCTGAGTTATACAGTACATACACCACTGGGCCTCAAATTTCTTGGCTGTATGATCCTGGACTAATCACTAAACTAACTCTGCCTTACTTCCCTGAATTGTAACCTTGGGATAATCATTGTATATACCTCATAGGGTTGTTGTGAAAATCAAATGAGATAACATTTATAAAGCACCTAGCACATAGTAGGCATGTTAAAAGTGATTATTCCCCCTTCCCTTCCCTCTATTTTTCTGGTCACCTCCATGTCTATAATGTTCTCCTTATTCACTTTTGTCTCATAGAAGCATTTCTATCAAGACTCAATTCAAACACTACCTACCACACAGAACCTTTTCTGACATCCCCCCTCCCCAGTTGCTAGTTCCATATCTCTCTACTTTTTATATATTTTATATTTGTTCTGTATCTATTCATTCTGTGTATACTTGTATATGAACACTGCCTTTCCCAAAATAGTGGGCAGCAGGGAATGTTTTACTCTTTGTCATATATACACATGTGTGTTCATATATAATATATAGACACATAAATGTATATGTGTGTGCATATAACATGCATGTGTGTATATATACAAATATACTTATGCATATACATTTACATATACACACATATATTTTAACTCCATGGTTTTGCTTATGATATCTTCTTTGCATCTCACAAACGGATTTGTAAGATGCAAAGAAAATATCATAAAGAATACCATAGAGACGAAAAGTGCCCCCCAAAGGCACCAGGTATCACATTTAGTATTGAGTAACCACAATAGGATGGGTCTAAATTCATTTGAGGATCATTTTGAAGGAACTAAGGACATTATAAACTGTCATGAAGAAGAGATATTGGACACTCTTTTCTTGATCCCATAGTGGTGAGCTAGGGGAGCTATATGGAGGCTGCCTCTGCAATATAAGTTTAAGCTACATTTAAGGAAAAATAATTTTTACAATAGTATTATAGGATCTCAGACTGGGAAAGGACTATAGAGGCCATTAGGAGGTGATCTTTTAGTCAAAAAAGAATCCATTCTAATGTTAACCAGAAGAGAAATAGGCTGCCTCATGAGATAGTAGGCTGGGATCTTTAAATGACATGTAGATAGGATTCCTACTTATCCTTGAGCTGGTCTAGATAATCTCTAAGAACCTTTCCACAGATTCTTGAGTCTGAATGCTAAGATACAGAATTTAGATAGTAATGGATAGCTATTAAAGGATTCTAAACATAGATCATAAGAATTGTGCAAATATTTAAGGTTTTAATTATTAAATTCTGTGAATCATAGAATAATATTAGGGATATTATTTTTGTTAGATAACTATTGTCAGAGATGATGATAATAATAATAACTGACATTTACATAGCATTTGAGGATTTAGATAGCTTTCCTTATAACACCTCTATGAGTTTTTCAGCTCCAACATGATTAACCCCTTTTCTTGTTTTACTTCATCCTTTTGGGTAATCTTACACTAAAATTTATTTAGAGTCATTATTAAAGGAATTTGGAACAGTTTGAGGGAGGGGTTTGGCAAGTGCCTTTACTTCTGCCCTCCTGTCATCTTGGCTCACCCTCACCCCCTTTTCTTTGTAGATGGAGAAACTGAGGCTCAGTGAATTTAGGTAATTTGTTACTCAGTTATTCTTTCAGATCCAGTGTTCTTTGGCAGATGAGATTCACAAATGACTTTAACAGAAGGTAGAGTTAAAATGAAACAAAACTATTATAGAGATTCATAAGAGATGGTAACAATAACAAAAACTTGCATTTATACAGTGCTTTAAGGTTTATAAAGTTTGTTTGTTTTTTACAACTTTTATCTCATTTTATCTCCAAACAACCCTGTAGGTGAATACTAATTTTCTCAATTCTGAAGATGAGAAAATTAATCCAAGGAAGAATGAAGTGATAACTGTAGCCACACAGCTAATAAGTATCTAAGGGGGAGAAATGTACTGAATTAAAGTTGTCCTGATTCTATATCCACTGCTCTATCCACTGTCCCACATCCATGTAGTTACCTCATAGGCATCAGGCTCTTCTCATCTGGGAGGCTCAGGAAAAGATGAAACAAGTCCTTCCAATAAATAGGGAATGGCTTTTCCCCCAATTCAGGCAAGACAATTGGGTATCCTGTCATCAAGGCAAGACACAAACTTTTTTTGGGTTAAATTACCTTGTCCTTTCTCAAGTAAGGCAAGCAGTGTTTCCCTCCCACTTCTCTAAGCCACCACTTTCAAATGATGAACTTTAATTGGTGCATCACTCTGTTTTTCTATAAAGAGGAAAACTTTACAACTGTGGCAGTATGGTAATTAGCAACAAGAAAAATGGGATGTTCCCTTTGCTTCCTCATCTGAACTTATAGGAGCCTGGAGTGCTCTGTTCACCCTACTATTTTACTGGTATTACTTGGTGATATTTAATAGCTCCAACTTAAAGTTTTACAAAGACAATCATCCCTTTATTTACATCTTAGCCCCAATAGCCAAAAACAATGTTTTAAATACTTTTGAGGGTAGCATGTGTGTGTGTGTGTGCACGTGTACTGAAAGAAAAAAAAATTGACAATGAATCAGGAAATTGGTAATTTCTATGCTATCACAACAACACACCATCTTTTAATGACACTACTTGAGAAGTAAGAGATTAGGTGGCACAACTTTAAACAATGTGAGGGTGGCCTGAGCTGGAAGGATAAGAAAGTTTTATGTCACAGCCAGGTCTGGCTCTAGGCACTAGAAGCCCTAAGTGAGATGCAGTTTCTTTGAACGTCTTGGGATACTGTCTCACTTCATCAAAAAGAATTAAAAAGTTGTCCAATCTATTCACTCAGCAACCCATCTTGGCAATGAGTAACCTTTGTAGTAGTTCTCATCTAGTTCTTCTGTGGCGTTGACCGGGTCAGTCTTTGATTCCTTCTCACCCTCTTGTCTGTCCCATTTGGCTTACTCATTTTGATTGTCTTGGCTCAAAATATTTTTCAAAGTGTGCTTCTGTCATCCCTTTAGCTCTTATTTCTTAGATCCTCTTTGTCTTTCCTATACTCAGAAAGAATTCTCAGCAATAACATTAGTGAGCTGGTAAATATCTTCAGAGACAATATTAACCAATAGGTCTGCATGGCCCACACTGACAGCTTATGATAAATCCTACTCACTCTGAACTTAGCTGCCTTCTGTTCTCATTTCAACTGTCAGATCTTTCCTCTCTCTTTCTTCTGGCTGAGCCCCAATTTGGGATAATGGTGAGAGCATAAAGTCTGCCTTTGATCCATCTCTTTTTTAAAATAGTATTTTATTTTTCTATATATATGCAATAATAGTTTTCAACATTCATCTTTGCAAAACAATTTTTCCCCTCCTTCCCTGAACCTACCTCCCCAAGACAGCAAGCAATGTGACATAAGTTAAACATGTGCAATTCTTCTAAACATATTTCCGTATTTGCCATGCTGAGCAAGAAAAATCATATCAAAAAGAAAAAAAACACAAGAAAGAAAAAAGCAAACAAAAAAATAACAAAAAAGTGAAAATAGTATGCTTTGATCCACATTTAGTCTCCATGGTTCTCTGTCTGAATGCATCACAAATCTGTTGGAATTGTCTTAAATCACCTCACTATTGAAAAGAGTCAAGCCCATCACAGTTGATTATCATAAAATCTTGTTGTTATAGTATATAATGTTCTCTTGTAAACCATCTCTTCATTCCTTGGGCAGCCATTGCCTTCATGATGTCCCTTGTCCTTAGGAATTGCCATTGTGGTGAGGCCATCACTATACAGGTTACCTAGGCCCTATGGTCAGTATTGTTTTTCTTTCAGTCACTCCATATGGTGTCTAGCAGTCCTCACCTCTTGCATAGGAGTAATGTTACTCGTAGTACAAATGTGCTTTTTTGAGTCATGAAGACAATGTTCCTCCAATTAATCTGTTACCCCTAGAATGACAGTAACCAGTCTAGATAAACCAAGGGTCACCTGATTTTAAATACCTGTCATTTGAGTGACCTAGCTCAGTGTGAGAGAAAATAATTTTTATCTTGGAAGGTGATTGTAGATGCTGCATTTTATGCTATATGTCTGCTATGTTTTAATTAGTAGTATTAAAAAAAACTTTCTCCTCTAAGTTGTTTGCTTTACTTTGATACAATAAATTAATACTAATGGATAGATCTTAGAGGAGAGAATTTCCCATGACATGAGAAACCTATCAGTGTAGATTGCCTTGAATATGAGGCCCAAGCTAAGTCTCAGGGAGTAATAGAAAAAAGAGAGAATCCCGGCAAATTCCTAAAGAACACTAGTTTTATATATGTTTATAACTTGTGGCCCTGACAAAGTTGAAGAATGTCAGTAGAGTTCAGGAAAAACTCATTTTCTACAAAATCTATTCCTGATAAATTCAATTTAATTTAATTCAGTAATCATTTCTTATGTGCCTATTATAGGATACCCTTGAGGAGATTATAGTCTAGTGATGGAAATACAGCACACACATAATAATATCTAACATTTATAGAGTACCATAAAGTTTGCAAAGTGCTTTATTATCATCATTCTTTAATCTTTACAGTCAGTCTGTGAGCTAAGTATTTTAAGTATTACTATCTTCAATTTACAGATTAAAAAACTGAAATTAAGAGATTTTAATTTCTCTGTGTTCTATCTAATAACTTTCACAGGTCAATTTGAACACAGTTATCTCCTGATTCTAGATTCATCACTCTTACTACTATTGCTACTCTTCACCACTCATTGCTACTCTTCAATATATAGTACAAGAAAAGATGTATACTGTGTAATCTGTATCAAATTGTTTGCAGTGTTGGTTAAGAAGGGAGAAAATTTGCAACTTAAAATATTATAAGTGAATGTTAGAAATTATCTTTATGTGTAGATAAAAAATACTATTAAGTGTAGGGGGTGACAAATGATGTAAAGAGAAGATATCGAATACCAAAGCAAAATACCATAGGAAAATTTTCAGAAGAAAAATGACCTTTAGTTGAAGGGGAATGAAATGTTTCTAATCATATCAGATTTGAAAAGGACCTTGGAGCCTCTTACCTTGGCCCCTACTTCACCCAGAATCTCATCTACAACTTCATCAAGAAGTGTCAAGAAGTCTCTATTTGAAGACTTTTAGTGAGGGGGAACTAATTATCTCCCAAAGCATCCCATATCACTTTTGGATAATTCTAATTGTGATTTCCTTATATCATATCTAAATTAGTCTTTTGTCAACTTCTAATTCTGCCTTCTGGTATCAAAAAGAACAATTTTTCTACAATAATCTTTTAATTTGAAGAGAGCTATCATGTGCCCTCTTTTTCTTCAGGCTAAACTTGATCATACTCTCTCTTAAATTAAGATAGAGCTCAAGCTTAAATATTTCTTGCATGAAGCCTTCCCCAATTCCTTCTAACCAGATGACAGCTAAGTGTTTTCTGCCTATATCGCTTCCTATCTTAGATTCCATTTTCTATTAGCTACTACTGTTCTGCATTTAATGGCTTAATAATCATTTCCTTTGGCAGAGAAAGCAGATGGAAAATAAGAGGTCAACTATTCTGTCATCTCTCTGTAATCCTGAATCAGAATCTAACAATGCATCAGAGTTTCTATGGAGATGAAGACAAGTTCCATTAGCCACCATGAAACTGGAGATATGAAAGATTTTTTTTTTCATTTGGCAAGGAATTTGGGAAAAGAAGGAGAAATTGGGTCAGGAATGAAGAGTCATGATTTCCTCCATTTTGATTTCACATGAACTTTGGAGAGTTTGGAGTTTGTGTTTTTCCCACAAAGATTCTGACAGTTGTCGAAATAGTGGATGGGGTCCTTACTGTACAGGGAACTGGTTGAAAAGTGAACAATGATTGGATGAAATTTTAAAAAATTTCTTTCCTTGCCTCAGAGTTAGTTGGCAAGGATGCTCTCTTTCTACTTGAAATCTAACTTCAGAATTTTTTTGTTTTGTACCTAATGAGGCAGAAAGAGACTGAACACTGGAAGTCTCTCCTCTTGCTACAGCCAGAAGCATTCACATCAGTTGTTATTACAAATGATAGATACTGATCAGCTCCTTTGTGCTTTCTTCCACACACCTTGTCATTGTGATACCTATTTCCTTCTATTTTAAAGAAATTAGCAGTAGCTATCCTTGTCTCATGTTTGATGCCAACTGTGGTGATAGGAGTTGGGAAACTGAGCAATTTTATATAATTACAGGATATATAGCCAACATCTGGTGTGAGAAGGGACAAAGAAGAGAAGCTAATAATTAATAAGCAATAATTATCTTGCCCCTATGGTAGGAGTTATGAGTAGTAGTAGTAATTCTACTGAAGGTTAACTAACTCAAGATCAGAATGAGGTTCTGCTCCATCCAGTTAACAAAGTCTTAGACTTTTTTTGTTTTGATTCTCTTATTTTCCCTAACATAGCTAAAAATCAAGCAAACCCTTTTTCAGTGTCATTTATTCACAAACTTCAGCTCATTCTTGGTTTTGCCACTCTTAGAATAGACTATGCCATAATTTTGTATTAATTCTCTATTACTGACTTTTGCTTCCATCTTCCACGAAGGATTTTGTTTTAAGTTTTTAATGTTAATTGTTGCCCTCTATTACACTTTGATGGGTCGCATTTTATGGACTCATCAGACTTTCTTTTTGGGTCTTTAGAATTTCCATATTGAGAGCTTTACATGATCTCTCCTTTTTTAGAGATTATGGAATTTTAGGTCATGGGATCCTACCTATCTTTTCTTTGATTTCTTTGAAATCTGCTTTCTCTTAATCCTGGGTACATGTCAAACTAAGCCTGAATCTATTGTCCTGTATAAGAAATTCTGAGAAGAAATGGTAATTTCTCCACAAATTTCCTATAATTTCCATTTCAGCAAGCAATTTCTTCTTCTTGGTTTAGGACCAGAATTTAGAATGTCTGTTTCTCAGTCTAGTGCTCTCTTACATAATTTTTCCTTCCTCATCTATCTCAATAGCATTATCATATTTTTTATAGACTGAATATTTGAAAAATATATTTGGAAGGCACTTCAAAAATATGATTCATTGTACTTAGATGATTAAATGTATTTCATAAGTAACTGGATACAGTATACTGACATTAGATGTGACTAATCTTGAAAGCTTGACTTAGTGGATAAAATTATAGTTGAGGAGGGAAAGAATGTAAAGGGTTGTTCTTGAGATGAGCACTGAGGATTGTTAGAAATTCTAAAAAGCAGAAGACTAAAGACAGACAGGGGAAAATAAGTCACAGAAGGGCAACCTGAAGAGTATAGTCCACTAGTAATATGTAGCAGAGGCACATACTAGCCTATACATGTGCTCTGTTCTCTAGCAAATATGCATCTTCTTCCGTCCTCCCCCCCAATCTGTGATTTAATATCTGAGCCAAAGGTCTGAGATTGGCAGGGTTTCTAAGGTCCTTTTCTTGGTTTTTTTACTCAATGATTTTCAAAACAAAAACTTATCAGATGTCCTTCAAATACCTGCATCAAAGGGAAAGAGGCTCTAGACATAGAATAGAGGATCCAAAATACAGAAGTTTGGGCACTGAATCTAATGGCAAGGCGAGGAATACAGGGCTACACTCATGCTCAACACATGAGACGAATTTAGGCTCAAATCCTACTTATGACATACACTGGTTACATGACCAAGAATAATTTGTTGATCTTAGTTCTCCCAGGAGACTCTCTAAAATGATAAATTACAAGAAATTCCCATTTTAGATTGAGAGGAGAAGATTCTATATAGATTAAAACACAGTTCCAGACCTCACCCTTACAAAAACACTTATGTATCCATATTTATATATATCCATATTTATAGAGCAGCTAAGTGATTCAGTGGAGAGAGCTGAGGAAGATCTGAGTTCAAATCTAGCTTCAGACACTTTGTAGCTGTGTGACTTTGGATAAGTCACTTATTCCTGTTTGCCTTGGTTCCTCTTCTGTGAAGTGAGCCGGAAAAGGAAATGCCAAACCACTGAAGTATCTTTGCCAAAAAGACCCCAAGTGGGGTCACAAAGAGTTGGACATGACTGAAAAATGACTGAACACACACCATCACTTCATACATACATACATACACACACACACACACATACACACACACACACACACACATATATATACATATATATAATGCATGTATATCTATTTATCTGTATACCATATATATTTATCTATCTATCTATATGATAGATATATATATATATATATTTATTTATCTCTATCCTCTATCTGTAAAAAACAGAACTCAGTGAAAACTGAATTAGTTTCAGAGCCAAAATCTGGGTTCAGGTTTCAGCTTTGACATATTTTGGGTTAGGGTTTCACATGTATCTCTAAAACTATTTGTTTCAGAGAAGAGACCAACCTGAATTGATAGAATTTGTTCTCCTGGGAGTTTGCTACATTAATGAAATTACAGCTCTACTACTTATCTTTGTATGTATATATACATATATGTGTGTATATATACACATATGTACTCATATATTTACATATACATAGAGAGGCAATATGATGTTGAGGATAGAGGGTTGACTTCTGGGTTTTAAGACTGCTTCTGACACATATTGACTGTGTGACTCTAGGCAAGTTAGTGTCTCATGACAAACTCAAGGACTAAAAGTTGCAGAAAAGCTACTGAGTTGTGTTGATCAAAAGAGTTTTCCTAGGAGTTCTTATACCAATGAATTCATAGATCTGAATAATAACAACAAATGCATATACAGTATGCATATATGTTTATATTTACAGCAAGAAGCAATATAGCACAGCAGATAGAAGCTGGAGATAGTGTCAGAAAGGCCTAGATTCAAATCTCATCTTAGAAATGTATCAGCTATGTCACTGTAGGAAATCAATTGACCTTTTTCAGCTTCAGTTTTATTCTGTAAAATGGAAATAACAGCTGTAGTAGCTGTGAAATAGGCATTTTCCTCAATTTTAGGCAATTTATTTTCCCAATTTTACAGTAGAAAAACATGTGGCCCAGAGCACTTATGTGATCTCCTAGGATGCCTAGGATTGATGCTATCACTAGCTCAAGTCTACTCAACCAATGGGTGCTTGGAGGTGGGTCCAGGAAGGGGGATCCCCTGCTTTCAGGTCTGATGGTTCTTTCCATTACAATGAGTCACCTGGACATACAGAAGAAAAGTAGAGACAAATGAAGTCAAAACAACACAGTTATTCCTCTTTTTTCTCTAATAGGCTTAGTCTATGGACTAATAATAGACAGTCTGGGTACTGTCCAGGGATCCTGAGGTGTCTTGCCCCCTAATTCTCCATGATTTCAGGAGATAAGCTTATGTACTTCATATCTTCATTTGAGGGCATTATTTATATCCTATTGGGCATACTCACCTAATCACTGTACATGTGTGCTTTGGGGTCAGCCCCCACCAGGAGTACTGCAGGGCTGGCATCTGTAATTCTCTGTTCATTAATTTGCAGCCCAATTCCTTACCCTTCCTGCCTTTCTTTTGCTGAAATCTGATTTATTTCCTTTACTTTAGACTCAGTACCTGGAAGCTTTCAGGTGTTATCCAAAATGGCTGTCTAGGCACCAAGCTTCCACTGAGTATTCTGATTCTAATCGGGTTGGCTAAAAATTTTTTTTGGCAGCTCCCTTCCTTAACTCTCTCATGCCAATGGAAAATGAGCCAGAGTGCCAAGCTCTGTTCAGTAAAACTGTACTAATAAACTTCGAACGATTAGACCATTTATGTTGAAGGTGTCCATTGTAGCCAGACGATGTTGGGTTTGGCTTCTAGCCAGATTTCATATTTCTTTTCATTCAAATGGAGTAACTTGGACAATGTTCTTCCTTCTCACCTCTTACCTTCTTACCCACCCATAATCCATGTTTGATCAAATTCTAAAAATGTAGATTAATCAGAAATCCCTGAATTTTACCTACAACAAAAGTAATTATTATAATTATAACAATAATGTATAACTCATTATAGGTTAAAGATTACATTCACATCAATAAATATTTTATTAGGGGCCTACTAAGTGCCAGACACTATGCTAAGTATTGGAGATAAAAATCCAAAAGAAAGAAAGAACATTGTCAAGGGAGATAGACAAATTGATAGAGAGGAGGTGAGGTGGTCTCCAAACACTGCAGTGCAGGCAAAGTTTGCATGTTCTTTTAAGGGTTTAAGTTGTGGCACACAGAAGCATTTATTTCAGTATTAATAGGTATTGCCAAGATAGACAGGCAGCTGAGAGAAAGTGTCAGGTTATGTTTATAACAAATGCTTAAAATAATAATGTATGGAGTAGAAGTGAGCAGACCTCAGAGTCAGAAAAAACTGTGCTCCAGACCTTCCCCTGACATGTGCAACTCACCTGTATCTAGTAAGTCACTTAACTTCTCAGTTACTGGCTAGTCCATAAGACTATAAGTTGGAGAAAAGTTGCAGGGAACTACTTGGAGGAGAGGTGTTAGGTCCCCTAGTAGGAATTTTCCTAGGCCAATGAAATTATAGTTATGGACAAAAATGATAATTAAACATAATAGAAACAGCAATAATGACAGCAAAAATAATTCCCAGTTTGATCACAGTTTAAAGCTTCCAAAACCCCTTCTCACATAATAAACTTTAAATTATTTTACTGAGAGTTAGAAACTCCAGATGATAAAAACTCTGTTTTCATTATGGCAACAGTTGGTATTCTTCCCTGGGCTTCCATCTCTATACATTCGTAATTTCTACTGTGTTTGAAAGTTTCATCCCTCTCTATGTCTTTGTGAGGGATATTACTTTTGACAATTATCTGGATTTATATGCCAAGTACATCAATGGTTCCAACAGAGTGTTTACTGAATACGTGTGGATATTGTCTATTTGGAGAAATTGTTAATGCATATTATTGTTCAATCATTTCAGATTCTCCATGACTGTTGTTCTAGTTTCCTTGGTAAAGATGTTGAAATGATTTACCATTTCCTTCTCCAGTTCATTGTAAAGATGAGGAAACTGAGGCAAATCAGAGTCTGATACCAGATTTGAACTTTGTTATACTAATGACCCTAAAACTTCATCCAGTGTGTCACATAGTAGTAAATCAAACATATTAATAAGATAAATTATAAGATGGATAGAATCAGGTTGGTGTTGAAGCTGAAAGTTTCCTGAAAGTGTTGAATATACACATATAAATATGTGTGTGTTCAACAATTTATAAATGTTGAATTATTTTTGGTGAGATAAAAGGCTGGGATTGTGGGCTCAGTCTTAACAGCTTAAGTATGATGATCACTTTAATTAGTCAATCAGCATTTACTGAGTATCCCCAACCTTTTTCTTTTTTAAAGAAATTTAGGCACCCATAATCTTTAATGAACTAACCTGTATATGCTGTGTACATACAACCTGGTAAGATATCACACTATAATAGTTTCTTAAGCTCTATTTTTGACACAGGAAATGTTTAATTATTAACCTATCCTGTCAAAATAAGGACAAAATAAAACACAATATATCATCAGCATCAGGGAAAGCTTCTAATTGGTTTTTTAAAATGATAACAATATGTGATTGAGGGTTGTGTTACTTACTGATGGCTCATTTCAGAGGAGTGGAAATGGAAAAGAAAAATGTCTAGGTTAAAGAGGAGAATCTCTATTTTTAAATCTTGGGGTGAAGATGCATATGAATAGTGAAAGCAGGAAACCTTGTTTGTCACAGTCAGTACTTTCCAACTTTGTTTTTAGTCTGAGACATATTTGTGAATATTTTTGGGACATACCAATGTGGTTTAGGGATCTACCCTTCCAAGTCCAGAATAATTTCAACCATCTATCTACCTACAGTTCCTACAGTAAAATAAGTCATATACATGGTTATAGAGAGCATGGCATTAAAGCCATAACTAGGATGGTGTGAATGGGATTTTAATCGAGGATACTGATATCCAATGGATGATTTATGCTTTCCCCACCACCAAAGTACTGTCTATCTATCTTTTCTCTTTTGTCCTTTTGGAGATTCAAGGTACAAACATTCCTGACTGCTACCCTTAGTGTCTTATTAGCAAGATACACTTCTCCAAGAGCCTGCCTTTCTTGCCAACCCCTAAAAGAGGGCTGAGACTCTCTGAGAGATGAACCAACTCTTCCCACCATGTAGACGTGTCCTCTACAACTTGGCTTCCCTCAACATAATTTGCCCAGTGAACAGTTTTACTAGTTTCAGTTCTTTACCATTCTCATTATCCACTATAATTATTTCTGTGTCTACTTCCCACTCTTCTGGTCAAAAATTGACAAAAGGAAGTAAATCAAATAAGATACATGCAAGGTGCTAAGCACAGGAACTAGCACAAAGGTGCTTAATAAATAAGTGTTTCCTCCCCTCCCCCTCTAGTATGGTGTGACATATTCTGGCATGATGCACTTAAGAGTGGTAAAACATTGCCTGGGAAATTTTATGATGGGCAATTAGAAATTCTATCCCAGATGTTCCCAGCCTCGCTTATGTGGACCCTAGGGGATAGAAAAAACTTGTTATAAGGGGACATGGGAATAGTTAGTAAATAACTATATTATTGTGTTGAGATATTCTAAAAGTAGTAGTGTTAATTAAAAAAAAGATCTATTGATGGCAAAAAAAAAGAACTGTGAAGGGGTACAGTAGGTGGGATGGGAAAGAAAATATTTTTACAATGCATTTGAAAAACTAGAAGAGACAATTGAAGGAATAATTTCTGCTGACCAAAGCCAAGTTAATAACGTTTGGATAAAAAAAATCTTTTTATGTTGAAATACAAAGAAAAAAATGCATAGACAATAATCTGGTGAAATGTAATTAATAAATTTTCATAATAACCACAAACTCCAAATTAATTTTTCAACAAATTAAGCTACAAAGTTTTTATGTCTACTTTCAGAGAGGTCATCTATCTCTTCTTATTAAACGTATTTATTTATTAGGTTTTACCTTCCTTTCAACAGTCGATCTCTGTGAATCAGGATTCTCGGTTGTATGCTCTATCAAATCCAAACAAGTGACCAACTGGAGGCTGATCATATTATATGGGAATATATATATGTATACATATATGTATATACACACACATATATACATATATATAAAATAATTTTTATTTTTTAGTCAATGAAAATTTGTTTTCTCTCCCTCCCAATTCCACTTCATTGGGAAAAAATCGCTTCCAAAGATAGTATTGATAATAAAACTATTGATTTAAAAGAAACAGAAGCAAGAATCTCATTAATTTATTTAACTATGTTCTGACAGACTTTTAACAAGTTTGTGATACTAAAAATATTACATACCAAACTTAATTTGGTATGAATCAATTTTAAAATGAAAATCAATTCATCTCTTTATTGGATTTCATAGGTTCACACGAATGGTAAAATTTAGAACTTATTTTCTTTCATATTGAATAAGGAGTACAGAAAAGTTTACTGAAATTCAAGGGTATATGGAGATTTTAAAAGATAGGAAACTTTTTCTCTATTTATACACATCCTTAAATGACTAAGATAAGTATCTCTAATTGCTTTTCAGTTGCCATATATTTTTGTTTCAGGCAGTATGCTTCCTCTTTGTAGCAACTGGAAAGGAATGATGGTGAACCATCTTAGCATTGAATCTGATCAATTGACAAGAGGGACCAATGTAAAATTGCTTCAGTAACATATTTACATTTTGCAAGGGTTTTATCCTATCATTACAAATGCATTAATTTTGCCCAAAACTGTAATAAAATGAGGGCAGTACATCTTGGTCTGAGTGAGGAGAATAACACCAGGAGTTTCTTCACTTTTTGTTACACCTCTTCTTTTACTCAACCCTCTCTAGGTTTCCTCTATTTTTGTAGGGCTGAGGAGGCATTCACACATAGTCATCGCCATTAATATAATAAGAATAATGATCTCCACAGAATAGGACCTTGTACTTGCATAGTGCTTTTTTTAAGTTTGGCAAAGTTCGTTCCTAAGCATTATTGCAATTTGAGCCTTGCAGGATCCTAAAAGGTAGATAGGGTCAATGTGATTAACCTAACTTCATAGATAAGGAAGTTGATACTAAGAAGTATTACAGGTGAAAGTCTATTTCAGCTCTTCTAAGGTGTGAGTTAGGTTTTTTCTCAAGATCTATCTATGTACATAGAGAGATAATTAAACATCAACTCCTGCCTTGCAGTCAAATATACTCCAGATTCTCTTTCTTAAAGAGTTTAGAAAAGGATGATCAGGGAGAAGAAAATAATAATATTGCAGATACATGCAACCAATCCTTATTGGAGAGAGAACATAGTTCTGTGAAAAACCTAAAGGGTCTATAGTCACAGAGATTTAGATTCAAATCCCATGTCTGCTACTTAATAGATAACTGTCTATTGGGGAGTCACACCATTTCTGACCCTCAATTTTCATAATGTTAAATGGGAATATTAATACATTTGCTACCTACTAAAAAAAATATGGAGTTATTTTGAGGTAGGATGGGTGGATAGGATCAATTGAAGTAATACACTTAAAGCACTTTGAAAAATTTTAAAGAGAAACATATTTTTTGTTTTTTAATTCTCGACTAAGAAGAATATCATGCTTTAAATGATTCCTTTAATTTCTTCAGTCACAGGAGAAAGAATGATATTAAAGATTTGCCATTCACAGTTCTCAAAAGGATGAGGAAAACCTTTGAATGCTATTCATCACCTCACCTGATGCCCAAAGTTCTGGTGGCTTTTTTGGCAAAAGGATACATCAATAGCTATCCAGGTGAGCTTTCCAAATTTTCTTGAACTTTTTAGTCTGTCTAGCAAAGACAGTTTCTCCTTTATCAAATGAATATTATATCTATCTGAGAGACAGCTTGGTGTATTGGAAAAAGGATTGGATATCAAATCAAGAATGAAAAAATGAAAAAGGGTTTACTAAGAACTAACTCTTACCTATGGCTACAAGAAGTTGTAGTTTTCATGTATAAAGGTCATATTCTGGTAAAACTGCCTCAGCAGATGGGCTAAATCAGGTGGAGGATAACCAACAAGCTTTAAACCTGTCAGTGAATTAGGGAAATGTTACCCCAAAAAGGTGAAGACTTCCCCTGGTGGAATGGGCAAATGAGAATAATTTGTTCCTGTAGTCATGAAAGTCGATGAAAGAGATGATGTGGGGCACATAGAGTTCACACAGACATGGAAGATGCTGAGGTCATCTGCTGCTTCCTGGGTCATCATGAGACATCTTGGCTTTTGTCTTGCCACTAGGCTTTGATGTTTCTGGAAGAGAGAGTGAAGTTAGGAACTTTGGGTAGCTCTGCTTCACTTAAATCCAATTCACACATAAGTTAAGATATCACCCATGAACAACAATAACAACTAAGTATTTAATATATGCTTGACACTTTGCTAGATGCTAGGAACACAAATAAAAAAGTATGGCAGTCTCTGCCTTTGAGGAGTTTGCATTCTGATAGATATCCAGTTATCTATTAGCCTTCTACTGTAGGTCATTAATCACTAGGTCCTATGCCCAGCTCTTCCACTGTCTTAGGCCATTTGATTAAATTCAGTAGGCACTGTGCTAAGCACTGGGTATACAAAAATAGGCAAAACAAAGTCCTGGCCCTCCATTTATAAAATGGTTATAATTACACTGTCTTACCTACGATACAAACAAATACTTGGAAAAATAAAGAGTGGTATAAACATGTGAGGAATTCCTAACTTTGCTTCCTATCAAGTGCTATCATGTGAGAATGTTCTCATTTTAAAAAAAATATCTTCTCAGGAACAAACTGGAAAATGGTGTGTATTTACAGAGATGGCTAAATGAAATTTCCCTATGATGGTAAAATGAGGCATCCTTTAAGATGGAAGCTGCTTTTTATGTGTAATGTAGTCAAAATCTATGGTCTTCTACCCCCACGAATCCAAAGCAAGACAGTGAGTCCTGAGTGTGCCATAAACATTTCTGGAGCAGTAGGGAAAATGAAAATCATTACCTTTTGCTGGTATAATTTTCTCTCCCAATAGGCCCCAAGACAACTCTAGTTAAGGTGATTGAAGGGTATGCTCAAGGAAGGTATTGCTCAGGTCTAGTTTCTCCATAAAATGTCCCTGGCGTAAGGTTGGCTGTAAGTCTTTCAAACTAGCCACTTTGAGTGACTTTGTCATTAGGAAAGAATTTAGTGGCTTTCCTTTTAATAGAGGCTAATAGTTTCTGGAGGATTTTCGAACAGCAACTAAGAAATTTAAGCAGTCTCCTGAGAAGTCTGAATGACGCATGATCACCAGAGTACCTGAGACAGTATATCTTTTATCACCATGTTTAAAGCATCTATTTATTTTAATGTCAGTTACATTTGTCTGGAAAAGTTTACATAAATATACTCATATGTATTCATCTACTCACACATCTGTGTATCTTTATATTGTTTGCTTATTGTTGTTAAGGATATTTTCTTGTTATTTGTCACATTTTCTAAAGTCACACATTGTGATTATGTGTCGATGATAGTTTTATAAAGAAAAAAGAGCAAGTCAATGGATGGTAATGCTCACTAATTTTAAAATGACTGTACAATAAGGTAGATGTTTAAGGAGCCAGCTTTGTTTGACCTAAAGTGCATAGTCAGCACGAAGAAGTAGAGTGCTAACTAGGTCTTCTGTTCATGGAAATTTTAGTCATTAAAATGGGGCCTATCTGAGGCTATTTAAGGGCTTGAGAAAGGAAACAATGGACATCCCATCTCCACCCATGAAAGTGACATGCACCATCCATGACATCTTTCATATTTCCTGTAGCAAATAATATAATCAAGAGTGGCACAATGTCCCTGGTGAAGCTGGCAATTTCCTTTGGTTTCCTTCAGGCTGACTCATATAATCGCATCTCTTGGGAGAACAGAACTACCCCAATGCATTTCCCATCTATGGTTCGCATGCTGAAGCTTTACAAAAAAAAAAAAAATTTAAAGTAGGATCTGACCACTGCCAAATTACTCAAAGAAATTGTGTTTGAGCAAAGAGAAAAGTATTTGTCACTCCTTAACATGGTAAGCATTCTCCAAAATAAATAGGAGTGCCTTCCAAAAATAATCAGTTCATTTACCAGGTCATACCAAATCACATCAGAAGGGAGTCATAAAGAGCTAGAATTCTAACAAGTGTCTCTGGCCCAGGGGCACTTCATAGATGAGATCTCTTGTTCACACTGTCTGGAGGAGCTTCTCAGAAGAAAGAAAGGAGCCTCCCCAAGAAGGAAAAGAAAATGAGTGATTCGGCATTAAACAGGTATGAGTGGCAGAGGGCCACTGGTAATCCTGCCAAATCAATAACGGCTTTCTCCTTTAGGCCAAGGTTTCTGGGTGGTTTATGAAGGTACATGATCACCAAGAATATATGTTAATTCTACTACCAACATGAATCTCCTGGCATTGTTGGGAATTCTTCATTCAAGATGAAGAATACTGGGCAGCTAGGCGGTGCAATGGATAGAGTACCAGCCCTGAAGTCAGGAAGACCTGAATTCAAATCTGGTCTCAGATACTTAACACTTCCTAGCTGTGTGACTCTGGGCAAGTCACTTAACCCCATTTGTCTCAGCAAACAAACAACAAAAAATAGAATACCATCTTCACCTTGAGCTCTGGAGGAGCTAGAAACTTAAAGAAAAATTACATTTTACTCCAGGATAATATGTATAATTCCATTATTCTCCCCACTCACCTACTCCCAATCTTGAATTGTCTTGTTAAACAATGAAAAATTTAAAATAAGGAGAGTTAAAATAAGGAATCCATAAAATCTCTGGTAGTATAAATCTGGATGAATATGATATCAGTGACATTATCAAACTTTACAATGTTGAGGGGAAAGCTCATAGAAAAGTAAAAGAAATGTTCATGAAGAATAGAAACAAGAGTTTATTAAGGCTTCATGAACCCCAATTGCCATTTTGCTATATTATTTAGAAGAAAGAGTATAATTTCTTGATTATGAAGAAATAGGCCTGATGAAAGCCAAATATAGAAGAGGTTAATGCAAACCGGGAAATAAATGAGTGAAAAGGAAAATCTTCCGTGATAAAATTGCTTTATTTTTCTGTTTTAAAATCTTTTAGAGTTCCATTAGATGTGTTCTAAAGATCTTATGCTTTGGTAAGATTAGAGTTTGCAAACTTTTAAGAAGATAAAATCTGTGTCAGACAGCAAAGGCATCAGATATAGTCAATTGAATATAAATGTTATCTCAGGGAAGAATCTGGTAAGTATTGACTAAGAGAATAAGAAGAGTTTAGTAGTTAGTTGTGACTGGAAACATCCATCTAATTGAACAAAAGCAGTTATTCCATCAGACTTAGAAACATACCTTATAATTATATAATTTCCCTCCCCAATTTCCCCTGATTCATGTCTAAGGAAAAAGAAGAGCTCTGAAAAAGGAGGAGCTAAAATTTGTGTGAAATTACTGAAGAAAATTATCACTATGATAATTCTCTGAGTTGTTAAGTACACAAAACTACAGAGAGATAATTGACCAGAGCCAGATATAGCATGGAACCAGATATAGTTGATCAGCTGCTTTGGATTCTAAGATAAAAGTAAATTAGAAAGAAACAGTGGGGCTGCCAGTTTGTGGAAGATAGAATTAGATTAAATAATGACTAATAATAGTAGAGATTTGTGTGGTGCCTAATTATACCTGTGGGTTTGTATTTCTTTAAATCTTGCTCTAATTTGTATGATCACAGGGTTCAGAGTTGATTGGGACCTTAGAGGTTATCTAATTCAACTTTTTAAAATTTACTTTAATGATGAGAAAGGTGAGATATAATGAAACAATTTGTCCAAGCTTCCATAGGAAAGAAAGTAGATTTGAAAACAAGTCTCTTGAGTTCAGGACCTTTTCACCTTACCACAAATTTAACATATTCTTGAGAACTACAGTTATATACTTCAGTATATTTAAAATTATTAATGTGAGAACTTTTTGAATAATATCAAGACCTGTCTTTTTTATCCTGTATGAGTCTTTTCCATTACCCCCCAAGCAATTGTAATCTTTTGATAGGTCTTCCTACATTCTGTGAGTTCTAGGACATTGACCTTATCATGTCTCATTCCTGTTAGATTATTTGAGGAAACTGTATAGCCCTTCTAATAATCCTAAACTCTTCTTGACAGGAATAGATAGATGGAGAGCTAGCTAATTAGTTGAATGATAGATAGAATTACATATACATGAACATATGGGCACACACATATATGTAAATATATATATATATATATATATATATATATTATATATATATATATATATATATATACATAGGTATGTTTATAAACTAGATGGAATAGTAGAAAGAGTACCCAGCTTGGAATGAAGAAGATTCATTTTTCTTAGTTCAAATCTGGCTTCAGACACATAGTAACTGTGTAACCTTGTAACCTGTGTAATCCTGTTTTATCTGTTTCCTCATCTATAAAATGAGTTAGAGAAAGAAATGGCAAACTATTCCAGTATCTTTGCCAAGAAAACCTGAAATGGGGTCATGAAGAATTGAAGATAACTGAAAAATTACTACTAATAATGCACATACATATATAATAGAATAGATATATAATCCATATGTGTATGTCCATAGATTATTGTTGTTGGGGAACTTAACTCACAGATATGAGTATAAATGGTAGCCCAAAGAGGATATTTATACATAAGTGTGCATGTATATGTATATATATGTATATACATATCTATCTCTATCTCTACATTTATCACATTCAAGGAGAATACTCTGTAGCTTACAAATTGCTACCAATGTGCTTTCCTGTAACAGAAGGTCAGTCGATTTGCTACTCAGAATATGTAGTAAGAATCTATTTCCTTATATATCTGAGGTATACTCTCACACAAATATACACAGTATTTATAGGAAGAGTGGGCACCAATTTAGAATATAATGGTTATTGTATTATATTGCACTACAAGGGATACATGTAGGAAATACATGCAATCTGCCAACGCAACTCATAGCTCTGGAACCACAAGCTTTGAGGTCTTTCCACTTCTAATGTTCTCATGTTGCTCCTTACAATGTATGGTTTTTGAACTAGGCTGATTGCTCTACTCCTAGTAGACATATGGTTTTCATAGAACAAGACATTTCTGCTCACAAGTCCTATTCTTGTAAGTCGCTTTCTCTTTCAGGTGATTTTTTTCATTGTATCTTGTCTCTAGGTTTATACAACTTCTGACTAAATACAGTCTCCTTCTAGTCAGGCAGCAATCTTTGAAAGTTACATGGTTCTTGGGAATTGGAGGAAGAGAATTTTCTTCAAGGATCGAGAGATCTATTCAAAAGGCAGATCCCTCCTCAAGGTTTAGCTACTTAAAGCATTCTTAAGTATAGTTAATTTATTTGCTGGGGAGTGGTGGTGAAGCAATTGGGGTTAAGTGACTTGGCTAGGGTCACATAGTTAGAAACAGTTAAGTGTCTGAGGTCAAACTTGAACTCAAATTCTCTTGACTTCAGGGCTGGTGCTCCATCTACTATGCCATTTATTGCACCACCTGGCTTCCCTCCCCTCCCCCCGGCTTTTCAACTTCTTTTTATGTAGTTTTTTCCTCCATTGGATTGTGAGCGCCTTGAGGACAAAGAATGCTGCATACCTTTTCTTTTTCTCCTCAGCACTTCACATATTATAGATAAAAATGTTTAATAACTCTAATATTTATAACCATCCCATTTTAATTTTTCCTCATTTTTGTTGTTGTTTGGAAAAGACAGAAAGAGGAGGGAGTGTTACATACTTATTCTGTCAAGGATTTCAGTCCAAAGCTCTCTTGTTCTTTTTCTTTCCCCACTACTTTTCTTACTCCATTCAGCCTCATTATGGAGTCCCCTTGGGAAGAAAGAAATGAAATAAAATTCTTAAAATGCCCTGTTCCTTCCTCCACCTGCATGGAATCTGGACTTTCACAGCAGCCTCCCTGTCTCCTGAAATCCAGAGAGACTCATTTCAGTCTTGTCAGACTTCCACCTCAGACCCTCCTTCCAAGATTAATGTGTCACTTCTCACCAAGGAGATTTGCACTACAATCATCGAAATTTGGTGAAGAAATGCCATCCATTAAGTTTATTCAACACTAAGTTTATACCTTTCCCATCTTTCGAACAGGAGAAGCCACCAAAAATGCAGAGAAAGTATCAGTGGTTTTTCTAGAAAAGTTTTTAATTAAATGAAAGGAATTTAAGTGTTTTTTTTAATTCCCTGATCTGTGAATACACTAGTTCTTCATACATAGTATACAGTTTGAGTATTATTGCATTATAAACAATTTTAAAAGTCTTAGAGAGACTGGCTCACTGTAGTTGGGGATTTGGGGAGATACTATAAATTCCTGGTTCCTGATGACTGTTCTGATATCTTGGATGTTTGGTTCTGTGTAATTCAGTTTCAACTGAATTCATCTATAAGTTTCTTTCCCATACATACAACAGGACCATCCTGAGAATTTACAGATTGCAGTTTGTTAAATTCCTTAAGTCATTCCAAAAGGGAAATATGACTTGATTACAAGTAACATTTCTTATTGTTGCCAAAGTGGAGTCCAGTGTTTTCTACTAAACAATTAGTTGTGAACTGGACTGCAAAAGGACATCCTGAGCCATTCCAGACTTCCCCCAAATGCCTGGAATAGAAACATCCTTAGTAACACTGGTCTCACAATATGCCAATACATATGTCTTGGTCAAGAAAGTTTGTTTTTGTACTTGTGTTTGTCCCTACTGCACTCACAAAGCTCAGGCAAACTTACTACTGTCAGAAGACAGTGAATGGGGTCATTTTGAGTAATTGGTTCAGTTAGACAGCTAATTTTGTTGATCCATACCTCAAAGTGGAGTTTTGGATTGGCTGTTCACACTACTTAAAGTTACCAAATAATTTGAAAGATCTCTTCTTTGCCTTCTGAGCTGAAATCAATAAGATAGAGACATTCCCTAAATTCTTAATCTGTCTCCTTCTGGGCCAATAGAATTCCATTCTCTTTCAGCTTGAAAAAATGACTTTCCTGTAATTTTAGGGATGGTTTTTTTTTAAAGTTCCAAGTTCTTATTCTTCATTCTCAAAACTCAGACAGCAATGGAACCTCATGAGCCCTGGAAAGCCCCTTATGGCAATTGGAGGATAAAATGTTTTAATTGACAAAGGAGCCCCTTGGCCAAATTCTCCTCTTTGTAGGGCTTGTCAGAAATGCTTAGTTTCAGGCCAAGAAGCTGCCAGAATGAAGTCCAATCACTAATGACAGAAAGATTAGCAAGACAGAGATTGGCTGGCTCTACAACAGTGTATAATGAGACAAAAATGTTGTGGAGTCACCTAAGTGCAGCTGATCCATGGCAAATTTTTAATGGGAGGGTGATTTCAATATCAAATGCTCACTACTTTACACTCTGGCATTTTTTGAATGTATGGGAAAATGGTTCACTTTGCTCTACCAAAAGACAAAATGCCATGTTTAGAGTGTGTTTCTTCATTTTTATTTTCTCTGGAAATTACAAATTATGTTTTGTTTTATTTTATTTTTTAAAGAATCACAGATATTAGGAGTAAAAGCAGCCAACCAGGATAATATTTGCAATTCGTATTCTCCTGAAATTCTATCAGCACAGAAGATATAACAATTTGAGTGCTGCATTCAAGGCCTGTGTACCAAGATATTGTTTGTCTAGTAAAATACTGCAAACCTACATATTCCCAATTAGAAAACATAAAGGTGGTAGAATACATTGCTTTGTTCTGTTTCTCTGCTTTCGGTGAAATCTATGGATACTAGTATTCCAATCAATAAGTATAAGTATGTAACCTAAAGTACTTGGCTTCTCAGTCATGCTGTATTTCTCCACCAAAATAAACTGCCATTTCTTTTAGGCTCCTTTTTCAAATGTAGCAGCCCTACATTCAATAAGACTCCTCCTTTAAGATGTAGCTTAATGATAACCTTCTATATGAAATCTTTCACAATACCCCTCCAAATTCTATCTCTCTCCCAAACTACTCTTTATTTACATTTTTTTAGATATTTATTCTATGTACTTATTAGAATGTAAGCTTACTGAGAAAATGGAATATTTCATTCTTCCCCTCAGAGATATCTTCCTCTACGTGTCTTTTTTGATCAGTTTGTCTTCCTCATTAGAATGTGAGATCCATGAAGAAAGTGACTGATTTTGCCTTTCCTCCTATCCCCAGCCCATAGTATAGTGCTTGGCCCATACTAAGTATTCATTCAATTAAATACTGAATGGTGTTTATATCCCCACCCATCTAGCACAGTGCTTGGTATAAGGAAGTACTTAACATGTTTGCTGACTGAATGAATGAGTGATTTAGAACTTGAGGGGAAGGGGACTAGATTCCAAAGATTATCTCTTTCTGTATAAGGGGAAACAGAAGCCTTACAATACCTCTTTGATTAACCAGATTTATCTGATAAACCTAGTGGCTGGATTTAGAAAAGAACCTATTCTTATTTATAGATTCTAATTTTAACTGTGCCTAGCTCGTAAATAATCAAAACCTTTAACTTACCACCAACAATTCATGGCAGTACCAACAATTCATTTTTATTTTTCAAATAAAAACCTCTGAGACTTTTGCTTTTATATCACAATCATGTCTGAATATACCTTCCTATCTTTACCCCCTATGCAGTGTCTTGCAATCAAGAAAAACAGTTAAGCAAAACCAGTGGTTCTATTGACCATGTCTAACAATATAACCATTTCTCTTTCCATAGTCCTTCCCTGTCTAAGGAAAGCCTGGATGAATACTTTGGTCTTTGTGAGTAAACAGCATTGGACTTTGATTTAGCATTTTTTTTTTTTTTTTTGGTTTATATTATTGTAGTCATTGCATATATTGTTTCCCTGGTTCTGTTTTCTTCACTCTACCAGAAGCAATTTTTTTTTTAAGTGGTTAGGGAAAGAAAGAAGAGCAACCCCTGAAATCCATCACTTTGCTATTTGTTCTGTTGATAGAGCAACCAAGAGAAGAAATGAAACTTGACCCAAATGAATTTTAGGGACACATACAGAGTTCACTTAACTGTTTTATCCTTGTCTTCCACTAATATACTTAATAGAAGATGTCTTTGGATGAAATTATACATTAGTATGAGAAGGGAGGAATTTAAATAAACAATATATCCAGATACGGAGGTATCCAACATAATTTTGATCTAGTAGCCTAGTTATACACAAAATTTTTATGATTTGGATCAAAAAATGGGTCCTTTGTGGCACCAGAGTCATTTGTATTGACTAACTATATAATTTAAAGTCACATTTATGTGATAAATATATATCACATAAATATATATTCAAATCTATATAATTTAAAGTCACTATTTAACATCTAAGCTCCCTGCTTTGCCTTTTCAAATAGAAGTAGATGAAATAGAGAAAAGTCAGGTGGGAGGCAGCATAGAATAATAGTTGGAGCTTTGGATATGGCACCAGGAATTTGATACTGGTACATTCTGGATGTCTTGCCATGAAAGGCCATTTAACCTTTCAGTTGCAACTCTTTAGATCATAAATTTCATATGAGTTGTTGATTTATTTTGTCAAAGGAAGTTTCTACATTAGGGATTCCCTATACTAATTAAATCACAGGTCCCAACCAACAGTCAAAACAAAACAAAACAAAACCAGAAAGTTGGAACTGTACATACAAAATACTTTATTATTTAGTTAGCTGGTTTGGTTATATTGACAGCCTCAGTTATTATTTTTATTATTTATGTCGATCTTAGCAGCCACCTATGACAACCAAGAAAAAATTAATAGTTGTAGTAATTAGACCATGGCCTCAAATATCAGATTTAATTTGGGATTCTTCAATTACTCTATTTATTAAAATAAATCACTATGCAATATGGCAAAGAAATTCTAGCATTACCTTTGAAAATTAGAGATGAATATCAAATCAGATGTTTCAAGTTTCTCTGAATTTCCCATCAGCCAAAATGAAACGGTTTGTTTCTCTGTGTGTAACCACAGTGTGGCAAGAACATGAAAGCTAAGGAATGCATTTTTCATTTCTAAATGTCCAACATTTTCAAAAACAAAGACAGGCAAAACAATGACCATAAAGTGAAACAGACACTATTTATCTTGTAATTTTCCATCAGTGCCATAGCAATTTTCAGCAGTCATATTTTTTTCTCTTTAAAACTTCTGTCATGAGTAGAAAACAAGTTTGGTCATGAAAGCAGAATTTCCCTTGATTATATGTGACTTACAGATTTATAAACTAACAGCACACTCACAGAAAGTTACTTGTTGAAATGAGGAAAGTTTGGCTTTGAGTGACGTTTACAATATTTTTCAAGTTTTGTAATAAGCAAATGTCTAATGAAATTCACAATGTAGAAACCAAATAATGTTTGGCTTGACAGTTTCTAGCCAGCATCCAACTGTTTTGTGTATGAGTTATAAGGAAGACTTAAGTCCTCACATGGTATTTGGAACTTAATAAATACATCAATGACAAGGTAAATACCTAGTGATAACTAATATTAGAACTGTTGAAAGCTCTTTAGTCAAAGTGTCTTACATACCAAAGGTAAAAGAATCATCATCCCTAACTAACTCATCTTCATTAAAGTTTCACATATATGGCATACAAAAACACATCAGTTTTTGTGAATACTAATAGGAAGATAGAGATCTGATTTAAACCCATGATACACACTGTTATTAAAAACAAGAATGTAGTGAGAGGGTAGGGTGATGGGTAACATTTGTTTTATCAGTTGATCATATCATATTAAGGTTTACCTATATATCTTTGGTCTTCAATTTTTTGGGAATTATGATGAATAAAACTGTTCCTTAAGTACAAAGCGATATCTAGGACAGGACCACTGGACCTTTCTCCCAGGACATAAACATTTAGCGGATGCTAACAACACTTATATTTCTTCAGCACTTGGGAACTTTTGAGCTTAGCACCTAATTTTTGAGCTATGAGCACCTAATTAATGATAAGTTAAAATGTGAAGCTACCAAATGTCTTCCTTCCTCTCTTCAGTGTTCACACTGCCAAGAAGCTCTTTCTTGGCTCTGCCCTGCCTTGGTCCCTCCCTAGTGTCATCTTTAGATAGAGAGGACCCAACCTCTCCTCTCCACAGTTCTTGTGTCTTGAGATATAGGGTCTCACCCAACCTGCCAAGGGGTACAGAAGCTTATAGCTCTGCTCAGGTTCAGATCACCATAATCTTGTGTGTTTGCCCTAGGCCCTTAGCCTCAGGGACAAAATGAGATCCTCATTTAGCAGTGTTACTAAAAATACTGGATGGTCAAAGTTAGTTCTTGAGATTGTCAAACAATTCAACCCTCTGAAATAGACATGGTTTTAATTGTGTAAATAAATTATCATTTGCTGATGTGCCCTAAAGAACTATAGGATTTTCCATTTGACATACTGTTGAAATCATATATGTGTTTATACATATATGTGTAAGCAATATAGATAGGTATATATGTATACATACACATGTACATATATACACACATATACATTCACATATAGTGTCTATACTAAAATATTTGCATCTAAGGAAAAAAGACTTGCTCTTCTATGTGTATGGACAATGCTTGTATGCACATTGTAAGCACTTAAATGATTTTTTCATTCATTGATTCACACTGTTAAAGCACTACTATGGCTGACTAATTGGCAGTTAGGTTCCCTTGAGCTGCCACATATATTTTAGACTGCATGATACCTTCTTATGACATTATCTTCTCTTTTTTAGCAACTCATCTTAATGTCTATTATATGAACTAGATTTTGCTAAATTTTAAGGCATTAGGACCTCAATAAAGTTCAATTTACTCCTTGTTCTGAAGTCCCATGGCCTTGGTAACATCTTATTTTTAATTTTTTTTCAACATTTCAGCTCTTCTCCATCCAAAGTGCTATGTGAAATCATTATTTGTCAACAAATTAATGAGCAAGCATTTATTAAGTGCTTTTATGTGCCAGTCATTGTGCTAGGTGATAGTGAGTACAAAGAAACATTCACTGCCTTTGAGGAACATAAATTAATGTGCACATATATCTCTATATACAAAATTCATACAAAACAGATACAATGTAACTTTGGATATGGGGGAGTATTTTTTGTTAGGGGTGGGAGAATAAGGCTCATGTGTTAAAATTAAATTTTAAGGATTTGTGAGAATTTTGAAATACTATGTGAAATAACCAAGATCAGAATTAAAATATATAATAGCAATGCTATATGTAAAGATGGTCTAGAATTAAATCTTATGTTATAATGAGCTAACTTACAGTAAGGATCTTACTACACAGTAAGTAATAAATATTTTTATTATTTATTTATTATTTTTAGTTATTTATTTATTATAATTCTTAACATACTCCTTTCCATGTCAATACCTTGTTATTTACAGTTTCAGTATTTACCATAGAAGGCTGCTTCTCACAACATCTTTGGTTTCTTTTATTTTGGTTTTATTTGTTTTCTTCTCCTTGGCTAGTGTCTTGATGTTGTTCACCCAAGGGGCTTTTATTCTCAGGGCCTAAATGGTGTTAAAGAGCAACCCAAAGTTTGCCTTGGTCCTCTCTTTCTGCCAATATTTATTTAGTTTCACATATTCAGAAATAAAGACTCCCTAATCCTCTCCTACCTTGGATCTGGAATAATATTGACCTGCTTTATTTTTCTTTTGGCCTTTAATCTATAGTGATCCTGGATTAAGGCTCCTCTTATTTCAGGGGCAACATAGGGATATATGGATCTTGGTTCAATCTCTTTTATTCCTCTCTAGAGGAGGAACATTGTCCAAACTTCCCTGCTTATACCAATGGATCACATATTCCATATTTCCAGACAAAAATCTTGGACCTGTGTAGCCCAAAGAACTCTACCCTGGGCACTGAAGGCCCAGTTTGACTAATAGTGGCCCTTTCCACTGCTACCTTTCCCTATATTCACTTTTTTAATCCTGAATCTTGAGACTAGAATCAAGAATTTCCTTACCTATGCTGTCAGCACTAGGACTGGTTTTTGCCAGCAATCCTCAACTTTAATAATGAAGGCTCATAGTTCTCAGGCCTTTCAACAATAGCTTGTCTTTAAGCATGGAAACAAAAATAATTAGGTCATATTACTAGCTATGAGTCCCAGCCATGATTGCCTTTTAAAAGCTACTGGCTTGGGATTGGGGATAGAGAAAACTGTCTTCTCATTCAGAATGGTTGCAGCTGTCTGCCTGTTATTGCTCCCTTTTCCTTTCAGAAAGCCTTCATGCTCATGTTCTCCATTTACCTTTATATCTAACAAGCAGCCTCTACGAGCCTTTGTAAAAGGACATAAAGATAAAGCATCTTCTTCCATATATAATCCCATGAATTATATAGGCATTTTCAAGAAGTTCCAGATTGTTTTTTCCACCTCAATTATATTGTTGACCAGACTGATTGAGGGTGAGGGGAAGGGAAAGGATGAGATTGTTGATATCATGACATGAAAAATCTCCAAATACCCTGGGAATTACAACGGACTGGTTGCTTCCCTAAAATTCCCATTGCTATAATACACAAATTTATTAACTATATTTAATAAGGCAGGAGATGAAAAGACTTTGAGTTTGTATTCTCAGGTACTTTTATTATATTAGGTACCACTAGCTTCATCTCTCCAGTGATGTGAGGGTTCCAGTTTATTCCAGAAGCTCCATGAAAGGAAATAGAGGTTTTTTGCATATTCCTTCTTGTTCTTGTCTTGGAGAAGAAACACAAACCTCCTGTTGAATGAACCAGGTCTACACTTCTTTTACCAGTAGGCCAAATGCCTGTTGCCTGATTTATGGAAACTTCAAGAATCATTTTTAACATGAGTTGGTTGACTGAAAGATGAAGCAAATTTCTCAGAACACGGGGCAAGTTATTGGATCCAGTTTGGACCTCGGTTTCCCAGGAGCCAAGGACCTTCTTTAACCAGCAGGGCTTTGGATTCATAAAACTTTGGTGGGTCAGACTGGGTAGCTTTTTGATAATTATTGTAAGAGGTATGGCTATAAAGTTTTGGCATTAGCTTTTTTGAATAACTTGCATATTAGCGAAAGGCATTTCCAAGAGAGGAGATCCAAAACTGAATGCAGGCAGCATTATCGGAATACATGTTTAGCCAATGAAATTTGTAATGATATCACCCTTTGAAAATAAAGATAAAATAATCAGTAAGCATTTGTTAAGTATCTACTGTGTTTCAAGTACTATGCTAAGCACTAGACATACAAAGATAAAAACGAAACACTTCCTTGGTGGGAACAACATATACCTTAATATATATATGGAATATATGCAAAAAATAATTCCAGGCAATTTTTTTTATAGGGAGGAGAAGGAATTAGCAGCTGGGAATATTAGAAAAGACTTCATTTGGGAGGTGGTATTTGGTCTATTCATTGAAGGTTACTAAGGATTCTAAAGTGGGAAGGAAGAAGGAATGCATTCTTTTTATTTTTTGTAATTTATAATAGCTTTTAATTTTCTCAAAATACATATAAAAATAGCTTTCAGTATTCATCCTTGCAAAATCTTGTGTTCCAATTTTTTTTTCTTCCACACTCCTCCCTTCACCCCTCCATTAAACAGCAAGCAATCCAACATAGGTAAAACATATGCAATTCTTCTAAACATAATTCTACATTTATCATACTATGCAAGAAAAATCAGATCAAAGGAGTAAAAAGGGAGAAAGAAAAAACAAGCAGGGAAACAAACAACAATAATAACAACAAAAAGGGGAAAATACCATGCTGTGATCCACACTTAATCTATATAATCCTCTCTTTAGATATGTATACCTTTTTCCAACACAAGTTCATTGGAATTGCCTTAAATCACCTCATTCTTTTTTCATTTTTATTTTTTTTTTTTGCTGAGGCAATTGGGGTTAAGTGACTTGCCCAAGGTCACCCATCTAGGAAATGTTAAGTGTTCAAGTCCAGATTTGAATTCAGGTCCTTCTGACTTCAGGGCTGATACTCTATCTACTACACCAACTAGCTGCCCTGAATCATCTCATTCTTGAAAAGAGCCAAGTCCATCACAATTAGTCATTACATAATCTTGTTGCTATGTACCATGTTTTCTTGGTTCTATTTACTTCACTTAGCATCAGTTCATGTAACTTTCCAGATTTTTCTGAAATCATCCTACTCATCATTTTTTATAGAACAATAATATTCTATTATATTTATATATCATGAATTATTCGGCCATTTCCCAATTTAGTTTCCAGTTCTTTGCCACTACAAAAAGGGCTACTACAAACATTTTGCACATGTAGGATCATTCCCCTTTTTTATAATCTCTTTAGGATACAAGCCCAGTAGAGATACTGCTGGATCAAAGAGTATGCAGTTTGGTAGTCCTTTGAACATAGTTCCAAATTGCTCTCCAGAATGGTTGGATCATTTCACAACTCTATCAACACTGTATTAGTGTCTCCATTTGCCCACATCCCCTCCAATATTTATCATTATCTTTTCTTGTTATAAAATAACAGGAAAATCTGAGAGGTGTGAGATGGTACCTCAGAGTTGTCTTAATTTGCATTTCTCTGCTCAATAGTGATTTAGAGAACTTTTTCATATTACTAGAAATGGTTTTAATTTCTTAATTGTCTGTTCATATCCTTTGACTATTTATCAATTGGAGAATGGCTTCTATTCTTATAAATTTGAGTCAATTCTCTATGTATTTTAGAAATGAGGCCTTTGTCAGAAATATTGGATATAAAAAATTTCCTCCAGTTTTCAGTTTCCCTTCTAATCTTGGTTGAATTGGTTTTGTTTATACAAGAATGTATTCTAAGTATGGGTGAGAGCATGGACAAAAGTATGGACATGGGAGATAGAGTGCCCATTTGCTTGGATCATCATCATGTCACAAAGTGGTGTTAGTGAAGACTGACTGGCATAATCCTCATATTTTAAAGTCAATATTCATTTGAAAATATTGGTTCTTGGATGCTTGTTAAAATGAGCCTCATTGTTTGATAGACTATGAATTCCTTATGAATAGGTACTGTTTTGCTTTTTGTCTTTTTAGTCCTACAACCTAGCACTGAGCATGGCACATGGACAGATTTGTAAATGTTGGATCATTTGAATTAATATATAATTGCAATAACTTTTATTAACAAATGGAAACATCTTCAAGGCACTTTGCAGTTATGACTATAATTCAATAGAGACCTTTGATTTTATTAGTGCAGGTATTCTATATTTATGAATATTTAAAATTTTTGATACTGTAATATTTGTGGGTTAATGGAAAAAAAGGACTTCTAGCTAGTCTAATTGGATCATTTGATCTTAAAATATATTCAAAGCTTTTGAAAGTTGTTAGGCTCTGCTGGAATAAGCTGCAGAATTAGAGAAATGGTATCATGGAGAGATCATTGTCTTGGAAGTCATAGAGACTTTGAATCAAATCCCGGCTCTGCTATTTTTGACCTCAGAGAAGCCTCTTGGTGTCTTTGGTTCTTGGAGGAACTTGGGTTGGATGACATAAGAGAAAGATCATGGTGCAATGGAAAGAATATTTGAATTTGGAGTCGCAGGAGTTTTGTTCCAATCATGGCCCTTCAAAATGCTTAATTTCCCTACACCTCAGTTTCCTTATCTGTGAAACAAGGGGATCATCTAGTATCCAGCTCCTTAAACTGTGGTTCGCAACCCCAACTGGGGTCTTCTAACTGAACATGGGAGTCACAAAATTATAATGTAGCATTAGTAAATGTTTGATCTGTATAATTATTTAATATAACTATATACCTGGGGTCACATAAAAATTTCTTAGGTTAAAAGGAGTGATGAGTAGAAAAAGTTTAAGAAGCTCTGTGTCACTAGCTTACCTCTGAGGTTCTTTGCAGCTCAAAATCTATAATTTTGTAATCTTCAAGGTCCCTTCCAGCTTTAATTCACCACAGGGCACAATGTATCAGAGTAGTACTGGAATGAAGTATAACTGATGAGAATTCTCAGAGAAATAAACTAAGATAACAGGGAAGGTAAAACTAGCTCTGAAAGAAAGAAGCCTCTTAATTACTAATTTAAAATTTTTAAAAAACATTTTCAATATTTCTCCATGGAGCTAAAGCTCTTTCAGGACCTTGTCTGCTCACCCCTACTGAGACATTGTGAGCTTCTCTTGGATGCAGGTAAAGAGCTGTTTGGTTTTTTGCTCCCCTGCACCCCAAATCTCCTATTTTGGGAATAGCTAACTGGTGCATTTTTAATTTAATGGATCTCAAAGAGATATAAATTAGCAGCAGCAAAATATTATGACCCTTTGAATGCTTCAACAAATGAATTGTAAATTAAGATTTGTTTAGCCATTTTGTAGGGCTTAACCATACTAGAAAGAGCTGTTAAATGTTTTATGATGTCTGTGTGTTATTGCCACCATGGGCACAGCTCCTGTCCCCTGATACTCCTTCAGGCAAGTAAGAAGGAGAATGACTGAGAATGTACATAAAAATATTCCCAGTTAACAGAAGTTTAAATGAATTTAAGAAATAAAAAACACACATGTTTGCATTTAGACATAGTATATGGCCAATTTTTTTTTTTTTCACGAAGAGTGCCTTATTACTTTTGCTCTAAGCTGTACTCTAAATGTTAAATGTTTGACAAGGGGAATTTCCCTTCCCTTCTCTCCTTTCCCTACAGTATATATTAAACTAATTGCTTTATTTTAACAAGGGGAACAGTGTTTCTCTCAACCATCCTCCTGACCTCCAACTTGAACTTCAACTTTAAGAATCTTTGCTGAGAGATAATTGTGAGACCAATAAGATTTAATGCACTTGGGCTCATACTCATCAAGTATCTCAGCTCTACAACAAAGTTTTTAACTCTCAGAGGGTCCACTTCTCATCCTATGTAATTCTCATATAGTTACAGAAAGCTTCAATATGGCTTGGGATTTTCTTATCATTTATAATTTCATAAAATACTTGGCTTTACCAAAAGGGGGATAAACTTACTGCTTGCTGGTTTTTCACTAATGAAAGTTCTCTAAGGAGTAATGTTAGAAAAATGTCTCCAGGATTAAAACTGTCACAGGGAAATGTCATCTAATAAAGCCTATGCATTAGCCTGCATTTTCCATGCATTTCAGCTCTATTGCTATGAAAACTGGCTTCTGCAGTTCTAGGAAGGTGGAGTAAAGGGGGTTTGCATTTGAGTGAAGGCAGATGATTTGGGGATCAAAAGTATTTTATTCTTTAAAAGTTCATTGTGGACAAAGTAGTATGAGCCATCAACTTGATTGATAAAATTATGGTTGTCCATGTTAGAGGATGGTATTATTGATGCTAGACTGAGGAATCTCTCTCTCTCTCTCTCTAATATATTAATAAGCACACCAATATATTGCTCACTATAATCTACATTTAAGGATCATTTGGGTTAAAAGAATACTAACATGCCTTAAGATTTATAAAACTAAGTGAGGATTGTGAAGGTAATCCTTGTAAGTGGAAATATTATTATATCTATTTTAAAGGTAACGAACTATGGCTAGAAGTTTATTGACTTCTTCAGGGTCCTGTAACTAGTAAGTATCAGAGCAGGAATTGACATTTTCTTCTTTACTGACCGGAAAGTGATACTCACTTTTCTCCTGACTGCAAATCTTTTTATACTTTTCACTATATCCTGTTGATCTCAGAATACTGCTGGGTCTCTTGCAGGTCCACCATTTCTTCAAAATTTTTAATCCACAGAACCACAAAATTTTAGAGGTGGAAGGGATCTCAGTGAACCTTAGTAATCCTAACTCTAGTTGAACCTGTACATGAATCATGGAATTATAGAACCTATGCATGAAAGGAATCCCTCTATTCTATATGTCTGCCAAATGACTGTTTAGTTCCTACTTAAGGACTTCTAAGGAAGGGACAGCTCTAATTATTAAGGAGTTTTACCTGACAAGTTAAATCATCTTCTTTGAAGCTTTCACTAACTGCTTCTATTTTTACCCTCTGAAGCCAAATAGAACAATTACAATTCTCCTTTCACATTACAAATCTTCAAATACTTGAAGAGAGTGATCAGGTCCTACTTGTATTTTCTTTTTTACCCTAATATTGCCAAATTCTTTGGTTGAATTTCATATGTAATGAATTTGAGACCCCTCACCATTCTTGTTGCCTTTCTCTGGATATTTTCCTACCTCTCAATATTCTTATTAAATCATTGTGGCTAGGACTAAATTCAGTTATGTGACTCAGTGCATAGAATGCTGGGCTTGGTGTTGGGAAGACTCAATTCTCTAAATTCAAAGATGGCTTCAGACACTTAATAGCTATGTGATCCTAGGCAAATTACTTAAGCCTATTTGCCTCAGTTTCCTTATCTGTAAAATGAGCTGGAAAAGGAAAGGGCATACCACTCTACTGTTTCTGAGAAGAAATATCCCAGATGGCAACACGACTAAAATGACTGAACAACAACAAAGACTAAACACAGAAGCTTATATGAAATTTGGCCAGAACAGAATATACTTACTTATTATTAGATGCTTTACATTTCTTAATGCAGTCCAAGATTATATTAGCTTTTTTGGTTGTTGCATCACACTGCAGACTCATATTAAATTTGTAGGCCTTTAAAAACCTCAAATCTTTTTAGAATTGCTATTTATTCATGTTATATTTCTGAAACTGATCCAACTGCAATCCTTTATATTTATTCCCCTTGTATTTTTCATGAGATGCAACTCAATGATCTAACATATCAAGATCATTTTGGATCTGACTATAATTTGCTGGGTTAATTATCTTCCCCAACTTTGTATTTTCTGCAACTTTGACAAGCAGGCCATTTCTGTATAAGTCTTTGTTACAATTAAATATTACAGATCCAGGCACAGGTCACTGGGGTATTCTTTTGGAAATTTCTTGCCATGTTGACACTGAACAATTACTTAAGAAGAACTCTTCAGATCTGACCTCATTAACACTGATCTTTTCTTCATCTGAAGAAACATATTGGTACAGTACAAAAAGTACCTACTGAACAGTCAAAAAATAGTTTCTGATTCTTCCCCCCTCAAATGCTCTCATTTTATTTTTTAAGGTAATTATATTTTGTGTTTATATTTTTGACTTAAACTATTATTCAATTTATTTTTAGCACCAATTTTTTGAATTCCAATTCTCTCCTATCTTCCTGCTCCTCCTCAACCCACTGAGAAGACAAGCAGATGATAGCAATTATACATGTGAAATCAAGAAAACATTTTCATATTAACCATTCTTACTCTTTTAAAATTTTTTTTTAATGGATATCCTTTGTTTTTCTCAAACATCACCCAAAACTCCTTCACTTTCACTTCTTTTCTCTGAGACCCATCCCATTGACAAATAACATTTTTAAGGAAAAAGAGAAGGAAAATCTGCAAATAGACTTTTGATCATATATTTGTCTTTTTAATGTGGTTTTTTAAGTTTTCCCTTTTGAATATTTAGAAATATCATTTAAAAGATCTTGTGGTATTCTAGGCAATGCTGTCTTATCTCTGAGGAATCATGGTAATACTGACATTTCTCATAAGAGCTCCTCCATGAATATGGTGAACATCTTTGGAAAATCTCTCATGCTTTGCTTAATACAAATAGAGGATCATTGAACAAAACTCCTTTGTGGTTCTTTGGAGGAGAGCTTTTAAAGCTGCATTTTTCTCTCTGTTGAATCTAATGTCTTTAAAAGCAATAAACAAACAATAAACACAAAAGGATTCTGTATATTTTGTTTATAGTTAATTGTGTGACCATGAAAACTTGATCTGACATAACTTTTCCTGTTCCCTTCTTATACTTTTATTTAGAACACATTAGTTAGATATGAAGATCATTCTCATGTAACACCTTGTTATAATTTTTGGTTTTTTTAATCCTAAGGATTGATATAATGACCCTAAGTTCCACACAGTTCCCTTCTCTTCAATTTCTGAGTCACAATTGCTCTGAGCCCTCAGTCAGGAAACATCCTAATAATTAAACCTGAGGTTGGACTCTCGAGTTTTGCAATTATGTCTACCTCTAGTTAACCCCTGGTCTCCTTGTGGTTGAAACAAAAGTCAGTTTACTGGAAATGTTTGGGTAACAAAATAATATATTATGGTGTCTGTGGATAGATAGGCATGGGAAGGGAAAGATGGGAACAGTCCACCTTTTCATGGAACTTTTCTCAGTGTGAATATGTTGCCCCAGGATGCCTGGAAATTCCTCAGGGCATGAACAAGCTTCTCACACAATACCTTTGATTGATTCAAAGAGGTATAGAGACTGATTCATGCTAAGTTTTGATCAATGAATTTAATCAAGTCATATTTTTTATCTAATAAGGGTAATTGATTATTAAGTATGTGAGGTAATCATTGTAACCTTGCCTGTACGCTCATAAAATTTTTATTGAGTCTATCAGTTTGTCAGTATCACTGAGGTTTATTTGATCATCCATATACTTCACTGTTTCAGATATCTTGACAATTAATACCTCAGTGCTTCTAAAATTGTGGTATTCATAGTAAGAATGTCTTTTCTGTGTACTTAGTCTTGATCAGGTTCAGCTTTTCCTGACTTTATGCTCCCCTTGCCTCTTTGGCAAAGATCTTGAAATTTTATTTTGATGCTGCAATATCTAGAGTCAAAAATAGTGAACTACTTTAGAGCAACTGAAAGGATTACCAAGGATTTTGTTTATCTACATAGCAACTGAGAAAAATTCCAGAATTTCATCATACAGGATGTTAATATTCTTTTGTCCCAAATGGACCACAGAGGTTTGAATTTAATTCACTTCTACAGCACTTAATTTGGTATTTGTAAATACTTGTAAATACAATATTTGTAAATACTTAGCTCAGAGTCTAGCACATAGTAGGCATCATATAAATGTTTATTCCCTTCCCTATCTGAGAATTCACAAGGCAGTTTTCTAGTTAGAACTGTATTATGAAATGAGAAAGAACTAAGACTTATTTTCTTCTCTGCATGCAACTAATAAATATTCATTAAGAGCCTCTTATGTACTGGGCACTATTTGGTGCTAAAAATATAAGGAAAGAAACAATTGAATGACATTACTTAACTAAAAGACATAATTACTTTTTGATTTACAGTGGAAAGCTCTACATAGACCTCTATGTGAAAAAAAAAAAAGTAAATATATGCAGGGTAGATTTAAGAGCCAAGGAATAACAAAATTATGGAATTTTATAATTGAAAGGAATCTTAAAGACAATCTGGTCCAAACTTATTTTTACAGATGAGGAAACTAAGGTCTAGAGAAGTTAAGTGACTTTTTAAAAGCAGCATTCAGTGCTAGAGACAGAACTAGAGTCCAGGCAGAAGCAGTTCCATATTTAATGTAATTTCAGATATTACCAATGTTTCTGTCCATAAAATACCATCACCATCTACTTTGATATTTCCGGAAATTCCAAAGTTAGCATCTTTTCTTGATGCTTTTTGTTTTTAAACCACATTAATTTCTATATGTATGCCTTTCTTATTTTTCAGAAAAGTTCAGGTTTTTCTGAGTTTCTCATTCTTTAAATAGGGCAGCAATATTCTATCATATTAATGTGCCATCTTAATTAGATATTTCTCACTTTATAGGTACCTACTTTGTTTCCAGTTCTTTGTCACCACAAAATTTGTTGTAATAAATATTTTGGCATATATGAGACCTTTATTTCATTGGTATGCATAGACGCATATAGCATATGATCTAATGAGATCTCTGAGTCAAAGGGCATAGATATTTTAGCCACTTTTAAGCATAATTCCAATTTTTTTTTCCTAGAATGAAAGTTTAGCTCAATTCTTAGTAGAGTTTATCCCCCAGTTTAAATATTTCTTCAAAGAGAAATATTTTTTTCTGAGTGAGTTTATCAGGTCCTTTTCTACAAGTTGAGTAAATAGTCAGGCTTGTTGTTGTTGGTTGTTAAATGTTGTTGAAGGTAAATTCAGAAGATAAAGTCCAGCAAGAATACAGCAATAAGAACATTTTGAGGGTAGAATGGAGTAAGATGAAGGGATATTAAAGGAGGAAGGCTAAAGAAAGGAGGAAGGCTAACAGAAATGAAAAAAACAAACTCTGCTTACCAACAAATGTTTGATATAGCATCAGGCTTAGCATAGACCTTCTTTTACTGTTTATTATACAATTCTCCAAATACAGAATGATCAAAAGATAGAAGATAAAGTCTCTTTTCCATATTTCCAATGGAATGAAATGTTTCAGAGAAAGCCACATCAGGAGAGGTAGGAGATGCTCGAGTGAAATTCTAATGACAGAGGGAAACAATTTCAGTGAGGAGGAAAAAAAGGGGCATTGTTGGAAGATCTGGATGTGTGGAATTTATTAAGTCAAATCAAACTTAGCAAATAAGTCAAATAAATACATATCAATAAATATTTTAAAAAGAAATACATGAAAAGTAGAAGCAGGGCTAGATACCAGAAGAATATCAGAGTTTGGCAAGATTCTACAAAAATATTCACATGGAAGAGAGATTGTTATGGGAAACTTAAGTTTTGTTGTTGTTTTTTGTAGTCATATTGGGAGGAAAAAGAAGCTCTAAGCAGGGATAAGGGCTTTACTTGGAATGAGGGATAAGAGCTTTACTTGGAAGAGCTTTTACTTGGAAACTGATAACAAAAACATAGAGGAGTTTCTCAACTTTTACTTTGTTCTTGTTTTCCCTGAAGAATTACTTTTACTCTGAAAAAAATAGAATGAAAATTGACTAACAGATAATTCATATCCAAGATAAGTAAGGAGATAGATAGCACCTGACTGTCCTAGTTGAATACAAGTCACGTGGCCCAGATGAACTAAATTTTTGGGTCCAGAAATAATTGGGAGACAAATTCTCAAGATGATGGAATAAATCACCTCATCAAGGATGAAAAAAGAGGTCTAGACAGAATAATAATGTCGATTTTCTTTTAGTTGTATTACAGAGAGACTTGTTCAAGGAGAATCTTTAAGGCAGAATGTTGTTACATTGAATGAAATGTTTTTATATTCAGCAAACATTAGCACATTTAGATCTTAGACTCTCTATGTCTTGAGTCAATGACAGAGATATACTCTTCATTGCAGAATTTCTAATAACTTTATCCAGAATATTATTGGTATGTATGCAGACCTCTTTGACATCTTATCTGACTGATGCTTGTTTTTCTTTTTTAAAGATATCAGTGTAGTTCTGAGGAGCCAAAATGGAGTGATAGAGAAAGAATTCAGCTGAGCTCTCCTAACATTTTTCTTCAAACAATTTTAACATGATACTTCAAAGACTTATATGAACTGATGCTAAGTGAAGTGAGTAGAAGCAAGAGAACATTGTATACAGCAACAAGAAGATTATGTGATGATCAACTGTGATGGACGTGGCTCTTTTCAATAATGAGGTGATTCAGGCCAATTCCAATAGACTTGTGATGTAGAGAGCCATTATTTGTATCCAGAGAGAGAACTGTGGGAACCGAATGTGGATCACGACATAATATTTTCACCTTTTTGTTATTGTTGTTGTTGTTGGCTTGTTTTTTCCTTTCTCAAATTTTCACCTTTTGATCTGATTTTTCTTGTGCAGCATGATAAATGTAGAAATTTATTTAAAAGAATTGCACTTGTTTAACCTACATTGGATTACTTTCTAGAGGAAGGGGCAGGTTGGGGGGAGGGAGGAAAAATTTGGAGCACAAGATTTTGCAAAGATGAATGTTGAAAATTATCTTTGTATGTATTTTGAAAAATGAAAAGCTATTATTATTTTAAAAATAAAATAATGCCTCAAATTGAATGTAATAACAAAAGCAGCAGCAGTTTCAGAAGCTCAAATCCCACAGTTAGGATTATAAGAGACCCTGTACTAGCACTGACACAGGACCAGATGCTGTCTGGCAATTCTATTACATATATCCATGTAATATCATAATTTAAGGGTGAAAAGGAGCATTTTCAGTCAAGAAGGAGGGATAATAACACTTTTGATGCCAAGGGATCAAGGATGCTAAGTAACAATATTGTTTCTGATCCCAAATGAACAGAGACTATGAGGAACAGTATTTATTTGCTTCCCAAAAGATCAGGATCTCTGCTAGGTGAGGAACAGAATGTGCACCAAAAGAGCAGTGACCACACACCATTCCCCACAACACGTCACTTTGGTAGCATTGAAATATCCCAACCTCCCAGAACTAATTCTGAAAATAGCAGTGTGAAAAGCCTGAAGTTTGAGACAATGTCACCCCTTGCCCCTGAACTCCACATTAACATGAAGTTCAAATCAAGAATCAGGTGAAAAATAAGCAAATTTTAAAAATCTGACCATAAAAAGCTATTATAGTGAGAGGGAAGATCAAGATACAAATTCAGAAGACAAAACTCAAAGAAAAAAATTTAATTGGATACAAGACCATTGAAAACTCCTAGAAGAGCTAAAAAAGTTTCAAAATATAATGGCATAAACAATGGCTATTGCCACAGCAGCAACAACTTCAGGAGCTCTCAGCCAGAGATAATGAGAAAAGACAGTGTGTCAGAAAAAGATTCCAGAGGATCCATTGTTGGCACTATATGCAACCGATGCAACTGTATATTACTCATATACTGTTCTTGGTCATAGTTCCAAAGTAGGAAGGAACACTTGTGGTCAGTCACAAAGGATCAAAGGATGCAGTCATGGTTTCAATGTCAAGAAGAATGCTATCACTTATGGTTGCAGGAGAGCAGTGACTATAACTGTCCCTTGATTAAATCACCTTGGAAACATTGAAAACCTTCAGAACCCTAAAACAGTAACACAAAAAATGTCTGAATATTGAGACAGAGTCTCCCCTCTCAAAGGTGAGCAAAACCTGACATTGAGGTAAAGTTTAAAGGCAAGAAGAAGTTTAAAGGTAAAAAGAGAATATGATCACAAGAATCTATTATGGTGATAAGCCAAGAGCAAGACAAACTCAGAAGACAATAATGCAAAAACAGGTACAGTTAAATCATCAAAGGAAAAATGATAACTGAACTAAAAACCAACAAGAATTACTGGAAGAGTTAAAGAAAGAAATAAAAGTGGTAGAGGAAAAATTGTGAAAAGAAATTGTAGTGTTCTTGTTTGTTTTTCTGGTGGTCTCTGAAGCAGCTTTCTTTTCAGTTGAGTAATCACCACAAGAATAGTCAGGTTTTAAGGTCCAAATTCTTTATTGTCTCCTTCACCACCTAGTTTCCTTGCCTGGGGCCCAGCTAGCTTTTTAGAGCCTTTCAGAAGGGCTTTGGTCTCAGTGAGGGAAGTACAGGAGGCCAGTCACCATGGTGGTGTGAGATGAAGGGAATGAATCTGGCTCTGAGTCGGAGGGCTTATGCTTCAGCCTCCAGTCCCCCCTGGATTATATGCTCTATTCTAATTACATTATCATAGGTGTGAATCTTGTAGAATAGGTGCCAATCTTGTAGAACTATATTAAGTACAAAGGTACAAGCCCTGAACTAGAGAAAAATAATCACCATGCTAAACTAGATAACCATTGCCTTATTAATTCCACTGACTTAATACCCTGTGAGAATCCTGGTTTCAGAATTCTGGCCCATAACAAGAAATGAGAGTGATGAAAAAAAAATAATGAAAAGAGAATTAACAGCTTAATGAAAAACGTACAAAAATATTGAAGAAAATAATATTTTAAAAAATAACAATGCAAAATTGCTCTAATGGAAAGAGGGGCCCAAAAACTCACTGAAGAAAATAATTCTTTAAAAACTAGAACTGGGCAAGCTAATGACTTCATGAAACATCAAGAATCAATAAAAGAAAGCCAAAAGAATAGGGGGAAAAGTGAAATATATCATCAGAAAAAACTACTGACCTAGAAAAGAGAAAATTCAGGAAATATTGGTCTATCTGAAAGTCCATGATCAAAAAAAGAGCCAAAACATTAAATTTCAAGAAATTGTCAGGAAAAATGCCCCAATATCTTAGATCCAAAAATTATTTGGATCTTGAAATGGAATTTGAAAGGAGAAGATTCTGGGAAGATCGCAGAATAGATCAGAAAATTCCAAAGTTCTCCATATTTCCCCTACACACAAAATAAAATTGCACCTCAGGTCAAACATAGACTGGTGAAAAGTAAATAAGACTGGGGGCAGAACAAGGGTCCTCCTAGGACAATTAGAGATGAAAGACCCCAGGCCTAGCTTTTAAGTTGTACTGAGTGTAAATTCAATCAGGCTAGCTCAGAAGAAATAGCAAGCAGAGAGCCCTGGGGCTAACTGGATTTGGAGGTAACCTCAGCTACAACCACAAGAACTTTCAGGTCCCAGATAGTATGGGGAGTAAAGGGTCTGAGAAACAGAAGACTGTTCAGCTACGCTGCTGAGGTACTCCCTTGGGTAAGAAAGAACCATCATATCTAGTGAATACAGGAGGAGTAGGGAAGGGATGCTGTTGACTGTGAGCACTCAAAAAAAAAAAAAAAACAACCCTTCAAAAATCAAATGAGAGAGATTGAGGAAAAACAAACCCTAACCCCCCCCCCCAAACAATTAAGAAAAACAAAATTATTCAAAAAAAATTAACCAGCTAGAAAAGGAGATAGAGACTTAAATATTAAAATAATTTTTTGAAAATTAGACTTGGGCAAGGGAAAATGAGTGAAATTATAAGAAACCAAGAAATAACCAAAAAAATTAGAAAGATTGAAAAAATAGAACAGAATGTGAGACATCTCATAAGAAAAACATATCTGAACAACAGATCAAGAAGAGAAAACATAATTGGACTACATGAAAGCTGTGACTAAAAAAAAAAAAAAAAATCTTGATCCAATAATGCTAGAAAAAATCGAAGAAAATTGTCCTGGATTGATAGAACAAGAGGGAAAAATAGAAAAATCCACTGTCACTACCTCAAAGAGACTACAAAAAAAACCACAAAGGAATATTACTGATAAATTTTGAATCCTCCAGATGAAAGAGAAAATTTCACAATAAACAAACAAAATTTCAAATATTCTGGAGCTCCAATTAAAGTTATATGGGTTTTATTGACAATTACAAAAAAGAACACAAATCCTGGAATAACACATATAGATAAAAGAACTAGACCTGCAGCCAAAAATACTCTATCCAACAAAACTAACAGAACAATAATAACAATAAAAATGGATATTCAACAAACTCACAGATTTTCAGGATGTTGTTCACCCAAACCTGAACTCAATAGAAATTTTATCATATAAGAACCAACATCAAAGATTAATTTCAAGGGACTGACTCACCATGGACAGATTGTTTATATTTTTCACATGGAAATGTATACATGTTTAAGATTGACATCAGTAATTGGGAAGTTCTAAAGAAAGACTGAGGCAGAGCGGACTTGATCTGACTCTAAAAAGCAATACTGCCCAGGAAAAGGCAAAAATAATAATTATGCTATGTAAATGAGGTGGAGAGGAAGAACTGATAAAATGGCTTGGGAGAGAGAACTGCTAGTTCTGAAAACTTACTCATATTGGAAATGGATTTAAATAAGAACCTATATACATACATATATACAGCTTTATCTGTATATGTGTATGTATATACATACTATGAAGGGTATAATACAGAATCTATAAAGAAATAAGGAGAGAAGGACTAGGATAAGGTGGGGTATAAAAGAGTATGTAGGTTTATGGCAATGGGATAAAATGTGTAAATTAATAGGAAAGGAACAAAGAAAGAGGGATAGGATAAGGTGGAGCACAAGAGGTGTTTAGATTAATGGGAGTGGGGTAAGGCCTGTAGATTAAGAGAAATGGAATAAAAAAAGGTGGGACGAGAAGAGAAGAGAGGTATCCATGAGTGGGGGGAAATTAAGTAATGGCAAGGCAAGTTAAGGGATAGAATTAAAGTGGAATTAGCAGGGATAGGAAATAAGAGATAGGGGCAGCTAGGTGGTACAATGGAGAGAGCACCAGCCTTGAAATCAGGAGGACCTGAGTTCAAATTTGATCTCAGACACTTAACATTTCCTCATGTATGACCTTGGACAAGTCACTTAACCCTAATTTGCTGAAAAAAGAAGAAACAACAACAACAACAACAACAACAACAACAAAACAAATGAAAAGGGAAACACAAGACAGCATTGTCTTTCTATTTTGTCCTTTTTTTCTTATTTTGTATTTAATTTTAAATAAATATATATTTATAAAGAAATAATAAAAGAAATCGAAAGAATTCACTATTCACCTTCTGAAAGATATCCTCAAATCCAAATCCCAGAGCTTCCTGGTTAAAGAGAAAATACTTCAAGTCAAAAACAAAATAAAACAGAACAAACTAAAATTCAAATATTGTGGAGCTACAGTCAGGATCACAGAAGATTTAGTGGCTTCCATATTAAAGGAGTAGAGGGCTTTAGTATATGATATTCCAGAAGGCAATTGAAAGAGATAATTAGGAAAAAAAAACATATTTTGCTAAAATATTTTGGAGGCAATGAAATAATATCAAAATGTTTATGATAAGCTTCTCAAATTAAGGCCTCATTTTTAATTATATAGAGAATTGTGTCAAATTTATAAAAATAAGACCATTTTTCAAATTAATATATAACTAAAGATGTGACCAAGTAGTTTCCAGAAGAAATCAGAGCTATCAATAGACACATGAAAAAATGCTCTAAATTACTAATTAGAAAAATGCAAATTAAAACAACTCTGAGAAACTATCTCACATATGTTAGATTGGCTAGCATAACTAGATTGGCTAGAAAAAGAAAATTACAAGGAATATTAGTATACTCTTGGTGTAGTTGTGAACTAGTTCACTCCTTCTGGAAAACAATGTGGAAGTATGTCCAAAGTGCTATAAAACTATGCCCAGTAAAAACCACTACTAGGTCTTTAGTCCAAAGGTATTAAATGGAAAAAGGATCTAACTGAAGAAAAATATAGCAGTTCTTTTGTGGTGGCAAAGAATTGCAAACTGAAGGGATGTCCATTATTTGGGGAATGACTGAATGAGTTATAGCACATAATTCTGATGAAATGCTATTGTGCTATAAGAAATGACAAGCAGGATGGATCCATAAAAACCTGGAAAGACTTATATGAACTGATGCAGAGTGAAGTGAGCACAACTAGAACACAACAGCAACATTGATGATCAATTATGAAAGACTTAGCTAACTCTGATCGAGACAATGATATAAGATAGTTCCAAAGAATCCATAGTGAAAAAATACTATCCACCTCCAGGGAGATAACTGATCAACTCTGAATACAGATGGAAGCATACTCGTAAAAAATCCTTTATTTCCATTGTTTGATTTTATGTTTTCTTTTGCAACATGACTAATATGGAAATGTGTCTTACATGACTCCATATATTTAATAGCTATTAAATTGCTTTCTCAAGGAGGAGAAATGGGCAGAAGAGAGAGAATTAATTTGAACCTCAACATAAAAAATATTTGTTAAAATTTTGGGATGTGTAATTGGAAAATATTTAATGAAACAGAATAATTTTTCAAAAGAATAGCAGTGGGGTATGGTGGAAAAACATTTAAGTCAGAAGACCTTTGTTTAAGTCCCAGGTTTAAAACCGTCTTGCTTTGTGACCATGGTGAGGTAGTCCACAGCTCCCTATTACACAAGGAGTCTGATGAGATGGTGCAACTTTACTAGAAAAGCACCTAGAAGGGATTCATTTAGTGTAGCTCTGCTGTTGGGGTGAAGATGGAGGTTTAAGTCTGAGATGAAGTGTAAAAAACTTCAATTCTTGTCAACTTGGATTGTAGGCTTATTCTCAAGTGTTTGAACTAAACAGAAAATCATTTTGGTCAGTCACATGGCTAAAAAATTCTAGAACACAAGTAAAGAGATTGTTTAAAAAAAAGAAAAAGAAAAAAGCCCCAAACATGGCATTGTATGAGAAAGTTATTCATTCACAATGGCATACTAGGAAGAACATTGAATATGGAGTCAAATGACCTAAATTTGAATCCTGGCTGTGACAGTAGTATTTTTATCATCTTTCTTGGGCCTTAATTTTCTCATCTGTAAATTGGAAACAATAGTACTCATTCTCTATATCTTTAGCTTGTTGAGAAGAAAGTACTTTATGACTTGGATCACACTATTTAAATGTAAGCACAATAATAATTTTTTCCTCAAAAGATTATGGTCCTTTTTTGTTTGTTTTCATCTTCTGATTTCCCTAATGCATCCTTCCAAATCTCTGACATGGAAATTATTCTTTTTAATTAAAGAATCTATTAACACCATTAGTTTTAATGGACCAGAGAAGAAGAAAAAATTTACTTATAAGAAGAAAATATATTCAGTGCAAGTTTTCTCACTTGTTTGTCACTTGTTAGCACTTTTCAAATGAATCAGTGGCAGCTCCTCCTTGTTCCTGAGAGAGAGCAAAATTTCATTTCATCATCAGAATTCCAGGGAGGAAATGAATTTCCTGTATTCTATTTGCCACATGAAGTTATTTGTTCCGATCCTTTATTTTTACAAGACACAAAGAATTCCCTTGAGTTCTCTATTAGCCTGTATGCTTTTTCTGGGTCTCCCCTTCAAAATTCCTCCTCTTTTCTTTTCCATTCATGGCTTAGACAGATAAAGGGCTTTTGAAAGGTTGTGAACTCATTATCAGAGTGTGAAATATAAATTATTTACAATATTGTTCTAATATTTTTCGTATTTGCAGTGTTTTCTGAGCATTAGTTGTAATTCTATCTATGGCCCATTGACTTAGCTTATGAAAACCAGGTAATAATAATAATAACTATTAATTAATAATAATATTATTCATTACCCCCTGGCCCTAGGACCTTTCATTCCTACTCTTTGGAGTAGATAGAGTGGACTTTGGAACACTTAGCAGGTGGAAGACTAGCTTCCTCTTAAGGGAAGAGCCCAGGGCAGACACCTTATCATTTCTTATCCAATCTTGTCATTGCATCTCCATTAGAGTTGGATAAATAGATATGAGAAACACCTAAATAGAGAAAATAGTTGAATCCATCAGAGCTATTGAAATTACATAGTGAAATATTGTAGAGAGAGAAAAAGGTCAAAGACAGAGGTTTGGAAGAAACTCATGGTTAGCATGAGACGAAAAAAGAATGAAGAGAAAAACAGTCCTGGGACCAATCAGTGTCTTCTTATTCTTTAAAAAAATGTAATCTCCCCAATGAAGATGAAATTTAAAAAATATATTAGAAACTAATAATCATATACCAGGAAAAGTGACAATCTAAATGAAATGGATAAATATTTACAAAAACATACCAGGTCAATAAAAGAGGAGATAGAAAATTAACTAATAAGAAAACAAGCCATCAGTGAACTTCCTGAGGAAAAATCTCCAGGTTCAAATGGATTTACAAATGAATTCTACCAAATATTTAAAGAACAACTATTTTCAATACCATAAAAATTATGAAAAAAAGGTAAAGGATTTCAACTAAATTCTCTTTATGACACAAAAATGGTTTTTGCAGGAAGAGGAAAATATAAACCAATTTCCCTAATGATTATCAATGCAAAATTTTGGAATAAAACAGTAACAATGACATTATAGCCATATTTCACAAAGATCATACATTATGACTAGGTGGGATTTATACAAGGAATGCAGAGCTGATTCAGTATTAGGAACATTATCAATGTAGTTGACTATATCAATAATAAAAACAAAACTCATATAATTTTTCTCAAAAGATGCAGAAAAAAACTTTTGACATTTATTTCTGTTAAGAACACTAGAAAGCATAGGAATAAATGGAGTCTTTCTTAAAGTGATAAGCAATATTTATCTAAAGCCAAAAGTAAGTATTATCTATAATGAGTATAAACTTAAGCCCATCCCAATAAAATCAAGGGTAAAGCAAAGCTATCTATTATAATCAAATATTGTTCAATATAGTATTAGAGGTGTTTGCTTATAGCAATAAGATAAGCAAAAGAAATCCTGGAATCAGGAAATAAAACTATCACTATTTGCAGATGATATGATAGTATACTTAGAGAACCCTAGAGGATCAACTAAAAAAACTAGTGGAAACAATCAGCCACTTCAGCAAAGTTGTAAGACATAAAATAAATCCACATAGATCCTCAACATTTCTTTATATTCCCAATGAAACCCAGTAGCAGGAGACAGCAAGAGAAGTTCCATTTAAAAGAAGTGCAGACAATATAGAGTTGAGAATCTACTTGTTAAGACAAAATCAGGGATTATGTAAACACAATTATAAAACTTTACACAAATAAATAAACATCTAAACAGTTGGAAGAAATAATAATTGTTCTTGGGTAGGCCAAGTCAAAATGATAAAATTTATAAATTTACTTATTTAATTTACTCATTTAGTGTCATACCAATCCAAGTACCCAAGAATTAATTCATAAAGCTAGAAAAAATAATAATTAAATTCATCTGGGATAACAAAAGGTCAAGAGTATGAATGAAAAAGAAAAGTGAAGAAAAGAAGCCCAGCAGTATCAGATTTCAAATTACATTACAAATAGATAATCATCAAAATTATCTGGTACTGGCTAAGAAATAGAGTGGTAGATGAGTAGAATAGATTAGGTACATGATATACAGTGGTGAGTGACCATAGTAATGTAGTATTTAATAAAACCAAGATCCAAATATTTGAGGCAAGAACAAAATTTATCAGGAAAACTGGAAAGAACTTTGGCAGAAACTAGGTATAGACCAATATCTTATACCATGTATCAGAAGAAGATCAAAATGGACAAAAGATTGACAAAAGGTGGATATCTTAAGTAAACTAGATGAGGATGGAAAAATGTGCCCATAATATAAATGGATAAGGGAAGAATTTATGACCAAAAGAGACAAAAGGGATCTCAGAAAGCAGAGAATCAAAAGAATACCTAAATACATAATTTAACAATAAAAATTTTTAATAACATGAAATTTAAAATAGTTTTGAAAACAAAACTAATGCAGTCATAATTAGAAAAAAACAGGAATCTTGGGAAATTATTGCAAGTTTCTCTGATAAAGATCTAATTTCTCAAATGGATAAAAAGCTGAGCTAAATTTATAAAAATACTACCCATTTCCCAATGGACAAATAGTTGCAGGATGTTAACAGGAAGTTTTCAGAAGAATAAGTCACAGCTCTCAATAGTCCCATTAAAACTGCTCTAAATCACCAAAAATGTCATATCCAGCAAAATTAACCATAATGAACAGCAACCAAGAAATGAATATTCAATGAATGTGCAGATTTTCAGGACTTTGTCCCAACCAAACCTGAATTTAATAGAAAATTTAACATAAAAGAGCCAATATCAAAAATTAATTTCAAAGGACTCAACAAGGACAAATTGTTTTTTACATGAAAATGTACACCATATTTTTAAGTTGACATCAGTAATTGGGTAATTCAAAAGAAAGATTGAATAGAGTTAAGTATAATCTAACTTTAAAAAAACAAAACTGCGTAGGGAAAATATATACATATCATAATGGGTATAACACCTTCCAAAAATCTATAAAGAAATAAGGGGGGAGGGAATAGGATAAGATGGGAGTGGGATAAGATTTGTAGATTAATGGAAATGGGATAAAAAGAGAGGGAAAAGGTAGAGAGAAAAGATAAGGGAGGTATCTGTGGGTGAAAAGAAGTGAAATAGTAGCAAGACAAGTTAAGGAGTAGAATTAAAGTACAAGAGTTAGCAGGGATAGGAAATGAGAGATAAATATAAACATTATAATTAGGATCAGGAGTAGAACTCATTAGGGAAAAACAGTATTAGTAATCACTGATCTCAGACAAAATAAAATTTACAGATTCAGTCGAGAATCTATATTATATATTAGCCATAATATTATGTTAGATACATGTCTATATATATGTAAATATTTATGTATAAATGTGTATATGTATGCATATACATATATATGAGAGAGAGAGAAGGAGAGAGAGGGAGGGAGAATAGTAGAGAGGAAGGGAGGGAGAGAGATATCTGTTCTTAATTGTTGCTCACTTGGGAGAATAGAGGGAAATGAAAAAGGAAAAAAAATAAAAAATAAAAAATGCACAGCTGTGAAGTCCGGGTTAGCACCCTGGATGCCTTAGAATCAGCCGGAGTCAGGATAAACAAATAGTCCTTGGTCTTTATTCTTAGTCTTTAGGGGGGAAAGTGAAGCGGAAGGACACAAGCTCTCCAAAACCTCTCTTCTTGTCCACAGCCAAAGTGACTCTGGCTTGTCTTACTCCACCCTCAATCCCTCCTACAATTATCTGTATACACCAAAAGATCAAACTAGTACAGAATAATGAGAAGGGCCATTTTTCAAGCATATGCTAATAGAGTATAGGCCAATCAGTAATTAGCCTTAAGTGCTTGGTTGTCTGATTCCAGTGCACCTATTCAGATTTTCAGCCCTTCACACACAAAAGAGAACAAAAGAATAACCTACAAGGAAGAAAAGAAAGAATGGACAGTCATGAATATATAATCTCTTCTATTATTATATACATTTTCTTGAAATGGAAATTCATTGTTACATATTTTGTATCCTCCCTAATGTTCTGCTGGCACACAATGTTTTATTTTTGTTTTCCTTTTCTGTCTTTCTTTTTGTGTTTTTTTTTTAATTTTGTATTTAGTTTTTTAAATAAATAAAAAGAATTTTTTAAAAGTTTTTAAAATCATTATTGATTAGAGAAATGCAAATTAAAAGAAAAGAGAATTTGTAACTCAAAATTTTAAAAAGAATTTAAAAATAAATTAGATTTTTAAAGTTGTGAATTACTTTTTAAACTATATATATACCTTTTTTGGTAATAGAATAAAGGTATTGGATTGTAACCTCATCTTTTATAGACTCCCTGAAAATCTTTTCAAGACAATTCCAGTAGGATGACAAAGATTTTATATATATATATATATATATATGTATGTATATACAAGTATGTACATATATATATAATCCTGCATCTTTCTGATTCATGTAAATCTACATATTTTTAAAGTTTTCCATTATGCATAGTTTTGGAATTATAAACATTTATATGATGCCATATATCAAAAATGCACTTCTTATATATATATTTTTATGGATAAGTTTGATGTCTGGACAATAGTCCATTCTTGGATAATTATCTGGTTCCAATATAACTTGTTGGAGAGGCTGAATTTTCAAGATTCCTAAGAAGTTTGTATTAGTAGTTTGAGTATTTGTTTTCTGGTAGTTTATGAAAGAAAAAAACCAACTTCTGATTGTAGTCACCAGGAAATAACTTTATTAGGTATCATTATCATAATGAATTATTATATTTATCTGACCAGATCTTTGTATATGCAAGAATAATGGCAGGATCACATCTTGTTCCAGGATAATTTCTATCTGAATCCCTTCAAAAAAGTTGAAGAGAGTAAGATGAATAATAAAAATAATCAAATATAGGCATTGTTATATGATTTCTTTGTATAGGATTCTCTCAGGTAAAGAAAACTTTCTCTACCAATGTAGACTTGATGCTATTCAGTTGTGTCCATCTCTTGGTGACCCCAGTTGGAGCTTTTGTGGCAAAGATACTAGAATGACTTATCATTTCCTTCTCTAACTCACTTGAGAGATGAAGGCAACTGAGGCAAACAGGGTTAAATAACTTGCTCAGAGTCATGATTAGTAAGTGTCTGAAGCTCGATTTGAGTCATGAAGACTTTTCCTAAGACCAAACTCAGTGTCCTATTCACTGCTCTACCTAATGTAGATTCACATTTTCTCTGTTACTTAGTTTTAAAGAATTGTCTAAGTAATCTGCCGAGACAGAAATTAAATTCTGAATTTCCTGCTTTTATGTCAGCCCTCTTATGAATAAATAGTACTACTACTACTAGTACTATTACCATAACCACCACTAATAACTCACATTGAAGCAGCATGATATAGTACAGGGCTTCTCAAACTATGGCCCGCAGGCCAGATGCAGCAGCTGAGGACGATTATCCCTTCACCCAGGGCCATGAAGTTTCTTTATTTAAAGGTCCACAAAACTAAGATTTTGTTTTTACTATAGTCCCGCCCTCCAACAGTCTGAGGGACAGTGAACTAGCCCCTCTTTAAAAAGTTTGAGGACCCTTGATAGAGAGTTGACTTGAAGCTAGTAATATACTAATATATTTTACCTACATAATTTCATAATAATGAAGTTAAAGTCAGGAGTTCAGTGTCTGCATGGCGCATGAACATCCTTGATTCATGATCTGAAGTTTTGTCCCTAACTCTGGTCAATCATATTATCAGTGCCTGTGGAGGGAAAAATATCACTGGCTGGAGAATACAAATGGTTCATTGAAAATTGTAGTATTTAAAGTTAGAAGATACCATAGGTGTCATCTCATCCCTTGCTTTCATTGAATAGATAAAAAAAAAAAAAAAAAGAAGCCCAGAGCAGGGAAGTGACCTGCTCAAAATCATGCCAGTAATTGAAAAGAAGAACTGAGATTTGAATCCAGGTCCTCTTATTCCAAATCCATCCTTTTTTTGTTACACATCAATTTTTATCACTATTTTTAAAAAGTAATATAGTGTTCCTCCTCTACTGATGGAGGCTCCATCCCAGGATCTTGGAATAGACAGCACATTCCTTTCAGTATTTCCTAGATGTTATCAAACTCATTATGCTTTGGGAAACTATTGGGGGTGGAGATCAGAGGAAAGCCAAGCATTTTCATTCAGTCAACTAAAGCACCTAGTACCAGAGCAAGGAAGAAGTACTAGAATATTCTTGGATGTTGCACATAGGTGAAATCATGACTTACTTTCCAGTCATCTCAAAACAAACATGTTCCATGGAAAAAAAATACTTTCTTGTTTTTTTTTTTCCCCTTTGGAGAAATTCTTTGCTTGAGATTTAGACCCAAATATGGCATCTGTTCATGATCTTGTACATCTGCTTTCTTGTACCTAGGGCACTCATCCTGGTTCAGAGAATAAGTTCCGTCAGTTTATTATTCATCTAGAGATGGGGAACATTCAACCTAGGGAATGTCATGATTATTACTATGTGACTAAGTATCTAAAGAAAATTATTCTTATGTGTTTCTTTCGGTGGCACTGAAAAGGGCCTCTTGGTCAAAAGCATTTCCCCTATCTCACTGCCATAGTTCTAAAATTTCATCATTCAAGTTCTGTTCCTTTGGGTTATCTTTCCGCCAGGCATTCTCTCTTAAAATGACAATAACATCGGGAGGAGTAGTAAATTAAACTGTGACCAAACCTTCATCTCTATTCATAAATGGTGAATTAATTTATTCAATTACTTTTCTGAATGACTCTTCGAAATCAGGAGGCTGAGGTTATAGGATTGTTAGAGAAAGGAAGAAAAAATTGAGGAATACAAGGAAGAATAGGTCTTGTTAGAAGCATTCTGGATGGATGCAGAAAAAGGGGAGATGAAAGAGTACTAGAGCAAACTTCACTGCCCTCACTACCTTAACCCATAGATAGCTTTGTCTGAATGATAACGAAACAACCATTTTAGCAAGTTAATATATTTGTGCACATTTACTTCTGATCAAACAAGATAATAGTTGCAAAAAGTACTTTGACACTGTGTGGAACGTAACAGATGCTACATAAATTCTTAAGCACTTCCCCACCTGCTAACTATAGTTAAGAGACATTACCTGTAATCAACCATTCATTAAAAATGTGGTGACCAACCACTGCAGCATTGAAGGCCATCATAGTTTGAGTCTGACATATCCTCTGTGTCAGAGGGACCAACAACCTACTAAAGGTGTAAAAATTCTCAAAGATATGCAAATAGTCAGTATTTCAGTAGAATTATAGAAAGAATGTTTGTTTAAATGCCAGCTCTGTTAATTACTAAAGTTACTTAGCTTCTCTAGACATTAAGTTTCTCATCTGAACCTTAATTTCCTCATCTGTAAAATAGACTTGATAATTACTAGTCTTTTAAAATTCTAAATCACAGATTATAAGAACTTCAGAGTTGGAAGGAATCACAACATCCATGTTGTCCATTCCAGGCTATAAAAGAGTCTCTATAACATAAACAACAGATGGTCATGAATCTTAGTTTATAAGACTTCCAATGTAGGGATCTTACTACATCCAAAGGCAACTCATTCCAATTTTGATTAGCCCCAATTGTAAGAAAGTTTTTCTTTATATCAAGCCTGCATTTTCCTCCGACCTTTATTCTTATGATTGAAAGTAACTGTGATACAATTATTACACCAAGGATCTGGAATTTGATTTCTCTACCAAGAGATGTCAAAGTTGTTTTGTGACTTAGTAGTCTCTGAGAGCTGCTGTGGCCAAAAAATCTCCCTCCCATTGACTTATGATGAGTTTATTTGAGTATAGCTTATCTAATCCAGGAATGATAGAGTGATCAGGAACTTCTTAAAACTCTTCCTTCTTGATAATTCTGTCATAACTCTCAAGAGCACTCATCTCTATCTCACAATGAGACATCACAACAAGACTTCAATGAAGCTATGATAAATGATAAATGCATGAATTGAACTCACATGCCATATATTACCTGAAAGTCAATATATTTTTACTTGTTCTTTTGTTCATGTTTTCCTCATCATGAAATCTTTCAAGTTATAAGAGCTAGAAAAAAAAGAAGAAACAATTAAAGACACTGAATCTTATCAAGTCAATGTTCAAATAAAATAATATTGTAAAAAAGTGATTAACACTGTGCCTAATACATAGTAAACACTATAGAAATGCTTGTTACTTGGAACTTTAAAGAAAAACAAATTTTAAAAATTGTTTTAACATGTAATTGTGGGGAAAATTAAAAAAAATTGTTTAAAATGCTTGTTACTTTCTCCTTTCCCTCCCCTAATCATATATAATTTTACTTTTCTAGAATTTGACTGAAAACTTGATGGAGAACTATACCACTGTTTCATCCTTCTCTGTAAGGTCTTCTAGTGTGTATGGGAATTGGAGGATTATAATTTTCTTTACTGGCTATCAACATCAATTTAGATACTCCATTAACTGGAAATTGCTTACAGAAACACTCAAGGTATTAATATTACTCTTTAGACATAACTAAATGAATAGAATAGCTATGTTTTTGGCTTATTGAACTAATTTTAGTGACTACTAAGGATTCCAAGATAGTGGTAATTTTTAATGTCAGAATATTTTTTGAAATATTAAATGCTTTTTGAGATTAAAGGAGAAATCATAAAATGGAAAATCATGGAATCTTAGAATCACAGAATTGAAATTTGGAAGGGAACTTAGCCATTTGTGCTAGCCCATACAGGAAAGAAATTCCTTCAATAACATATACAACTAACAGTCATCTAACCTCTGCCTGAAGATCTACAAGGAGGGGAAAGCTACTACTCTCCAGACAGCCCATTCCACTTTTGGACAGCTTTAGTCTGCAGGAAGTTTTTTCAGACATCAAACCTAAATTGGCTTCTTTGTAACTTCCACCCATTGTTCTTGCTTAAGCTATCAGAGGCAAAACAACACAATTAAGTCCTTCACAAGACAACTCTTGAAATATTTGAAGACAGCTATCATGTCCTACTTGAATCTTCTTTTTTCTGAGTTAAACATGCCTTGTTCCTTTTACTGGAACTCATATAATATAGATTCAAGGTCTTATGCCCTCCTCTGGATATTCTCTAACTTAGAAGTATCCTTCTTAAACCATGATGCCCAGAACTAAACACACAAGATTGACAGAGTCAACTTCTTTGTTGAATGAATAGACCAAGAACTTGTTGATTCACTTTCTAGGAAGCCTTTTCTGTCCACCTTAATTAGATAATGCTTTCCCTCTGAGATCATCTCCAGTTTCTCCTGTATATATCTTGCTTGTGTGTAATTGTTTGCATGTTGGTCTTCTCCAATTGTTTGCATGTTGGTCTTCTCCATTAGATTAGAAGCTCCTTCAAAGCAGGAACTAATTTCTCCTTTCTTAGTATCTCCAGTGCTCAATACAATGTTTAGTATATAGACAATTTTGATGTTGTTGATGATGTTGTATATCCTTCATTTTTAGAGGACCAGTGATATCATAGCATGTTATCTGAACTTGTACCTGAATTGAACTTAAATGAGATAGAGTTGTACAAGAGCATCAGTCTCATAATCTCTTCCAGTCATCACAGTCCAAAGTAAGGAAAGACAAAAATAAGGACAACTGACAATGGCCTGGGATGCAGTAGATGACTTTAATGTCTTCAGTATCTGACCAAACTCTAATTATTCCATAGCCCCTGCTTCAGCTGCCATCAAAGACCTTGGAACAAATCATTCTCATTCTCCCATTTCATCAAGGAAAGTCTTCACATGTTTAGGGTAAGTACTTTTCCCAATTCATCAATGGGTTTGGGGCCCCTTGGATACATTCAAACTTATTCAACTCATCTGCCAGATGGTTTTGCCAGAGTGGGACTGCTGTACATGTTACAGCTTTTTGAAGCCACAGCTGAGAGTCAATGCTAACCCTGAAAAGCTATTGAGGAAACCTCCCACCAGAGGTACTAATCCTCTTTGAACATCCCAATCCCCTTTATAGGAGGCCCTTAGCAAATGCTATTAGTATTTCAGATACTATTATTATAGGACAGCATGATTGTCTTTTATTTATGCTCCATTACTTGGGTTTGTTTCTATCTTCACTATATTAAAAAAAAAACTAACTGAGAGAGTTCCCTTTGCAACCACATCTGTTTGTTCAAACAAACCTCATTTTCTCTCTTTGCTAGAATTTTCAAATTTCAATTCTGTCTCCATTTTTTTCAGCACACAATGAGCTTTAAGATGGTAAGAGTGAACAGCCTTTTGCTATTCTCTTTCTATGTGGTCTATAATATCATTGTAATAGCCACATAGATACTAACATACAAGACTACACAACCAACCAAAAAAAAAAGACAACAAAAAGAAAAAATTGGTAATTCTCTAGCCAAAGAACTGCATGCATTTCTTCACATACTTCTAGATGAAGAACTAATGGACTAGTAACAACTCTTCTGGAAAGACTGGATGGATTAATTCAGTAATATCTAAGTTGCAAAAGATCCCAGGAGTTGTATTTTTTCCAATGTCAAGGAAAAGGAGACTCATTGTTGGATCAGAGGTGGGGGGCTGAGTTTTTAGTGCAGATGAAGTTTTAAAAAATCTATCTCCAGAGGGACAGAATGAGAATTGAAGAAAGTGTGGTGGTATTGGTAGTAGTGAGCATACAGCAAGCAGGCAACAACAGATCAACTATCTTCAGAGGAGACTTAGAAACCTTGGTAGTCTCTGAAAAGTTTTATTTTCCTGGCTATGCAGCCCAATTTATAAAGAGAATCCAGCAAGAGTGATTGCATTTTGGTTTCTTAGGCAAATCACTGCATGACTATTAACAAGGTGAATTTTTAAGTTTTGCCTACTGGTTATTTTATTTTATTTTTTAAACAATGGCTCACTAGATAAATATAAGATAATTTTAATTATTTTCTGAGTTTGTGTTTTTGCTATGGAGTATGGGAGAGAGAAAGAAAACTTTAGATATTTGATTTCACTTTAATTCAGCTGCCTGAGAGATCACTATCCTACCTGGTAAATTTACTGACTGCTTGGGAGTTCAAAACATTTGATGAATTCCACTTATAATTTGCATTTCAAAATGATTTTGTTTGGTTTTTTTTTGTCTTTATTTATTCATTTTTCAAAGAAAGGAAGCCATTGAAAATGGGATTTTTGGTCATAGCCTAAAATCCTCTGAGCAAATCTTTTCTCCTAGCAAAGTGATACTTTGTGCCAGGTATCTTTCTTTGGGTCATTTTTCTTCAGCCACTAGAGCAGGGGTGGGGAACAGCTGTGCCAAGGCAACCTCAGGAGAGGATGGACTGAAATTTAGATACAACAATTTGCCATTGGTTGAATTTTATGTTGATAATTGTATATGACTTGTAAATGATGTTATAAATATCCAAATGGCCCTTGGCAGAAAAAAAAAGATTCCCTACCCTTACACTAGAGAAAAAAGGGGAAGGGGGAAAAAATCCCAAGAGAAGGTAAGGTTCCAAGGCAGTCAGCTTGATTTGTATTAGGCAACACTGATTATGTAGGCTATTATGTAGGCTACCTTATTCTTCCTCTAACAGGAACCACAATAGAATCAGCAGTCGCATATCTCTCTAACCATATGTCTTCAGGACTGTTTCCTCTATTTGAATAAGGGGGATAAATAGCTGAAGTATGAGTATACAAAAAGGGAAGAAGGATACCAATAGCTCACATTTAAATAATATCTCAACGTTTGCAAATTTCTACATTTTATTTGATCCTTCCAATAACCCAAGTGCTTTTATATTCCCATTTTATGGATGAGGAAATTGAGGCTCAAAGAGATCAAATGATTTGTGTAGGACCCCATAACTAATTAGTGTTAAGAGAGTCTATGACCACAGGTCTTCTGAATTTCCAGATGATATTCAAAAGCAATTCTAGAAGCTAGGCTTGTAGGGGGAGGGAAAGGATTGCTTCTTGTACTGCTCTACCAACTGGCAATTTCTAATCCTACATCCCCATGGTTTTAGGATCTGAAGAGATATTAGTTAAGTGATGATAATGATGGATAGTTACTCTACTTTCTGATTACCCCAGTCACAGGGACCATTGCCAAAATACTGTTTGGACCATCTTCCTTCTGTCTATATGAGTGACAAGAGAGCTTTCATTTCCAATGTCTTTCTACAAAACAAACAGCATTTCTAATTCCTTTTCTACGATGATGATAGGACCCAAACTTGTGTTATGGAAAAATGCTCAGCAAACTAAATCATAGAAATCACTGCAATGTGTGTGGGACTGATGCCATAACTGGAAAGCCATCTGGAGGTCATCTTTCTGGAGGGAATTCTCTATTGGCCAGCCTTCCATCAAAAAGAAACAGTGTGTAAAGACAGAATTATTTTCAGTTCATAATTAAAAACATAAGACTTGCATTTGAATTGTAGCTCTGCCATTTACTACCTGTATTATCTGAAATAGTCACTTCTCTGAGCCTCAGTTTCCTTTTCTATAAAATAAAGATATAAGATAAAATGAATTCTAAGGTCTCTTTTAGCTCTATAATTCTATTTTGTAGAATTCTTGTAATGAGGAGTTAAATAATATATGTGAAGGTGCTTTAAAATTATAAAAAGTTATATAAATTAAAATGTTTGCCCAAATTCTTCTTCACTTATGTGCAACACAGAATTCAACTTTAGCATATATCATGCTTTGGTAATCTTCTGTGGATATTCAGCATGAATATAACAAATATAATCTTAATTTTGAAATTTACCATTTCCTACATTCAACTTTTTACCCTTAACAGCCATTCATTCTCTCCATCTTTTTCTCTTGCTCTCTTCTCTCTCCCACTCCTTGTTCTTGAGTGGTAGATCCTGCCTGATAGAACAGGTCACTGCTTCTTTTCAAAGATAATGAGCTTCAGGATCTGTACTCCTTCTGACTTGTTTTTCATAGGCACCAGGCCAACTCTTGAAAGCTTAAGAAGGGAAAAAAAAAACTTGGAGAGAAGGGAAAGGTGATGTGTGATGCCTTGTAATGGCTGGTATATATTGGATTAGTACATCTTTGGCTTAGAACCCAGTCACTGAATTCTCTGATACAGTAGACATGTATCAACACGGAGCCTCTAAAACATTTACCTGAACAATACTTACTTGTGTCAAGGTAGAAACAGTTTTTCAATTGGCTGAATTCATCATTCACTTTTTTCTATTGTTTATAAGATGGAGGGCCTTATTTATGGGGGGAGGGATCCATTCCTGAGTACACCAGGGAAATGATCACTACAACTTGTGTAAAATATCAATGCTGTTCTTTGAATTTTTATTGTTGAGTTATAATAGTGCCCATTTTGATAAGGGAATGAGCATATTTCTTATTATCTTTCTCTCCCCACCCCACCTTCAAATGAAATAACTGAAAATCAAGTGTAAATGGTTGAATGTTTTAGTTTATGTTCTGATATATAGATATTATCTTTTGGGGTCATAGTATTAAAATTAAGTATAATTAATAATAGAATTATATGGAACATCTAGGTGACACAATGGATAGAGCATTGACCCTGGAATAAAACGGATCTGAGTTCAAATTTGGCACTTTCTGGCTTTGTAAAATAGGTAGGCAAGTCAAACCTTTACTGATAATAAATTATAAAAAAATGTATTTTAAAATAATTCTTTGGTATATATATAATTTTACCATTTATTAAAGATGAAAGCAAATTTGATTCATTTGTGAATCCATCTTACTCTGGGGATCTTTTCTTAGGGATCTCATCACTAAGTGGTAATCATTCAATTGCTTTTGTAAGATAGGGCTGTTTAAATATTCTATTTTTAAGTTAATTTGATCAATTTACATTTTTGCAAATACTATCCACTTAACCAAACTTAAAAATACATGAATGTAAGAATTTTTTTCACATAATTGGAAAAAAATAAAATGTTATTAAAAACAAAAATGATTATAATTGTTCTATTTTGTTCTACAGTAAATACTACAGTATTGTGTTCAGTTCTTGGTACCATGATTTATGAGGGTTATCAACAAACCAGCAGTATGTATGTGGAGAAGAGTTACCAACATGGTAGGGGCGTTTATGTTAGAGTGCATTGTAGATATGTAAGTAAACGTAAGGTAAATAAGTGATCATTTCCCTGGTGCATTCAGGAATGCATCTCTCCCCCCATAAATTAGGGAGACTCATATGTCACTTTTGCAAGAAGATTCTTTCCTAAATTTCTGCTATTGTGGGGACAGCTAGAAAGGGCAAAGACTGGTGGCAATTCTGCCAACAAGATTTATTAAGCATTTACTATTTGTCATTAAGTATTGAGGATAAAAACAAACAGACAAGAAATAGTTTCTGCCTTCAAAGAACTTATATTCATATACCACATAAAAGTAAGTAGCAAAGCAGGGGGATATGACAAGGAAAAGAGGGGAAGGTGACAAATCCAGGCGAATCAGAGGCATAGTTGTGATGCAAGGATTGTTTAGAGACATTAGCAGAAGTCTGTCTATGTTATATTTGATTGGTTGAAAGACGGCAGTATGAATGCTCTCTCTTTTCAATCTTCTGCCTCTTAGAATCCCTGAGTTTCCTCAAATCAGGGGCCATTTTCTACACAAAACTACCTAATTCCTTTAATTTCTAATATTTTCTTTCCCAGATTTTGTAATTTGCTATCAATTCAACAGATAATGTATTACAAGTTCCTATTATAGGTGCTGATAGTGATGGTGAAAAAAGTTTGACTTTTATCATAAGGGAATTTACAGTCTAAGAGGGGAAAGACATGTATATAGACATGTATGGCACAGGATAAAAAGCAGTAAGCATTAAAGAGAGATCCAATTAAAATGAACTTTAAAAAATTAATTATGGAGAAATCACTTTCAGTTGAGGCTCAGGGGGAGGGGCAATTGTAGAAAGCATCATTTTATCAGGAGCATCTCAACTATATCTTAAAGAAAAAAGATTTCAATAGGCAGAGATGTATATCCAGTGTGTTCCAGGCATGAATCATGACCTGCTGAAACATACAAGTAAGAAAACAAAGACTAGAACACAGTGTGTTTAAAGTGACAATGAAGAATGGCACCAAAAAGACAGGTTTTGACCACATTACAGAAGACTGTAGATGTGGGGCATGTGTAAGCAGTCTGGAGTCCTTTACAAATCTCTGTGATCTATGAAGCATACTTTCCAATGGAATCCATTTCTATTTTAATAACTTATTATGCCTTAACCATGGCTACCTGTCCTGATATTTTCAAGATTTGCACAGTGTCTGGCACACAATAGGTGCTTAATAAATGTTGTTGATTGACTGATTGCATTTTTTATGTTTAAATGTTCGCTATTGCTCCCTGAAAGGCAAATGGTATGTGATGTAATCTCTACATTGTCTCAAGTACAAGGAAGTTCTATTCCCCATGATTTAAAACTATATTCTAACTGGCTTGTTTTTAGAATATGAAAAGACATGTCTTTATTTGAAATGCTTCATTATTCTAACACATTGTTATTGTTTTTTATCTCTTGTTATTAAAAGATTTACTGCTTAATGGTCAAAATTTATTGGTTGAGTACTGTACTTTTTATTAATTCAGACTACTAGAAATCGTTTTTTAAAAAGTCTTCATTTAGTTAGGACATTTTATAGGATAAAATACCAAAACAAAACAAAAAAAAACCCACCTCAAAACCAAACTCCAGAACAAAATAAAAAACCTTCCATATTTAATTAACCCATTCTATAAACTATGAGTCAAACTAAATGACCAAATTTTTCACATCCAACTTGGAAATTCTGTGATTTTATAATGATATCATTTTACATAGTTTGTTTCCAAGCTGAATATCAAGGCCAGAGAATAATTCCTACTAGTGATGTCCTCCAGGCTGAAATGTAATACTGAGTGCCATATCTGGCAGCCAACAAGGTGAGCATTCTATCACTTAGTGAATGTCTGCTGGTTTTTGTCAAAAATACTGTTACTGCTTACTGCCTTGTGGAAATTTGAAAGCTAGAAGTATACAAAACTCATTTTTAAATTTGTCAAGTTGTATATATACATATATATTACTATTTTTGCCAACACTTTCTAAATTCTGGAGTTGACAATGAAGAAAATAAATTGAGCGCTGATCTGTAGTGTTTGCCAATTTCCAATGTATAAATGCTACACTAAAAATTTAACAATCAGCTCTTTAGACTGGTTGGAGCTGGCTCCAGCAAACATACCCTTGAGCCACAGGCAAAGTGCGTATTTGTAATTCTTGTTAATAAATGATCTAATCAATCAGGTGCTGAGTATAAACTCCTTACTTAGGTCATTGAACTTTAAATAAAACTCCTATATTAGACTGAGATAATTAAGATTATTTTGTTGGCTCAGATATACTAGCTCAGCAAAGATTTTATCTATAAACACTGAAGATTCCTAAATTAGGGTCAAGGCTTGTAACTAGCATTTTAAATGAAAATATAGTGAATCAGTGCCTACTGCCTTTCAGTTCAGGCATTATGTGTAGGATCACACAGACTACATATTTTACTTGAAAGTATTTACAAGCCCATTTGGGGGAAAATTACTTAGAAAATAAGTAACAATAATTTATGGAATTAAATATGAGTTCTCATAATAATATTTTTTCTTATTTTTGCTCTATCTTATCTTAAAATCTGCATATTCATGATATAGTTGCAAAAAGTCATCATTTTTCATTATTATAAATTTGTTTCAAATCATTCATAACAGTAAAAATTCCTTTTCCCACTTAAAATGATCATGTTTGATGTCATCAAACAAAGTTTGTATACTTAAACATATTTAAAAAGATTTAAGGAGGAAAAGTTGTGGAAGATAAAAAGTAGGACTATTTTAGTCAGTGAGGAGCAGTGGAAAAGAAATTTGAGTCTACACAAAGCTTGGCATGAGACCCAGATAATTTGAGTAATTTCATTTTTAGATGAAAATTGAAAGATTAAAATAACAGAATGAAACATTTCAGTAGTCATGTTTGAGATCTAACAACTCAGTTCCTGATGTTTACAGGAAAGTAGAAATATAAGAAAACAAAGGAAGAAAGCTGGACTGGACCTAGTACACCCAGAAGAAATCCATATGCTATGCAATATGATTTGGAAAACACTGCAAGATTGAGCTTCAAACTAATAGAAGGAAGGACTGATATTAGATGATGGTGTGTGTGATTGTGCTTCTGTTGTGTGTGTGTGTGTGTGTGTATCTCTCTCTCTGTATGTATATACATGTTTAGTGGAGAGGGCAAGAGCTATGATGTCTAGACATCATTACAAAGAAAAGAAAAAAGTGAGAAAGAGACATCTCTAATTACTAATCCATATGCTTCCTTTCTCATTTCTTGGCAGGTAGATTCTCAAATATTTTGTATTATCTACAGTTATTTTAAGTGTAATTTCTCTATCTCTTTTTGCTGAGTTTTGTTGGAAACATAAATAAATGCTGATGATATATGTGGGTTAAGTAGTTTTTTAAAAGTAGATTGTCTAGAATTCTCTAAGTATACCACCATGTCATCTGCAAAGAATGATAGTTCTTTCTTTTTTTACCTATTCTAATTCCTCCAATTTCTTTTTCTTTTCTTGTTGCTTAAGCTAATATATATAGTACAATATTGAATAATAATGGGGATAGTGGTTATTCTTGTTTCATCCCTGATCTTATTGGGAAAGCTTCTAGGTTATCCTCATTTACATATAATGCTTGCTGATGTTTTTAGATATTTTAGATACTGTTTATCATTTTTAAGGAAAACTCCATTTTTTTCTATGCTTTCTAGTATTTTTTAAAAATAAGAATGGGTGTTCCTTTTTCATGTCTAAAACTATTTATAGAAATAATCTACAGAAGTGTCTAAATTGTCCTTTATGAAAATATGAAAGATTGTTTGCTCTAGTTGAGCACACCTTCCCATTTCCAATCTGTGCTTACTTTTGATTCCCTTCCTTCTCTTCCTTCCAAAGTGGCTTGGCAAAACAAAAAGGTAACTCTAAAGGTTCTCTTCCAACAAGGTATCTCCTGTGCTTGTCTAGATCTTATAATTTTTTTTTCTTTTTTAATAAGGAGAGAACATCTTTATTGAAGCAACCAATCTTTAAATTTTTTAAATGTATGCAATAAAACAAATATTTCTATAATATAACACAATAAAAAAGTGATTGTATATGAAACTACAAATCTACTATGCAGAACTTTTTATTTCTTTCAAATCTATAACAAAATTATCATGCAGATTTTTTTATTCTTTTCCTTCACCCTTAGACAACAATTATGAAAATAGATTATTCAATAGAAATAACTATGTTCAATAACCATATTATTTTCAGTAACGAAGCATAAAACAAGGATAAATTGTTCATCAAAGGTGCTTAATATAACCATGAAAAATATCTTTCTATCCAGAAAGAAATTCCCTATGGATAGTGAAGTGCTAGCCTTAGAATGCCACAAAGTGATGTTCATAACACTCAAAGACTGATTCACCTAACAATCCACACACACACACACACACACACACACAAAAGGATAAAGGATCCTACTGGCTAAATTATTATTATATGAGTTACCCTGTGTGGTAAATAACATATACATCTTCATTGGTACAACCTAAAGTCAATAGATTAGTCCTAAAATTAGATAGGAAGCTGTATGACATTTGGGAAATTGCACAATGGTTTCAGAAATTTCTGATTGCTTACTGAAACAAATCTGATGCTTCCAATACTAAGATTTTGTTGCTACTGTATTAATATGAATCACAGAACTCAATCTTTCAAAAATCACAATTGTGAATCATCTCCTGGGCAGTAGAGAAATGCATAGTGAATTTAACCAGAATTTGATATATTATTGAAGAAGATTTGTATGCAACAAGTGGCATAAAAGAGATGCAGAACATTTCTCATCAGGATAGTGAGCTGGTGATTAGTAAGAGTGAGAGAGAACAGTTGACTTAGTGGATAGAGCACTGTGCATGGAATCAGGAAAACTTGAGTTCAACTCCAACCTTAGGTATTTACTAGCTATCTGTCCTTGGAAAACTCACTTAATCTCCCTTTGCTTGTTTCCTCACCTGTAAAATGGAAATAATAATAGTCTCTACTTCCCAGAGCTATTCTGAGTGTAGACACATGGGAATAACCAATAACTTACTCAGATCGGAAATTCTAAACCCATGCAAAGTTTATTGATTTCTTCGGTGACGGTGGCTCTCCTGCGCTGGTGGAGTCAAACCATTTAGGTAGGGGAAAGCATTTATATACAATTGAGAAAGTGAGGGGGAGGACAGAAAAGACTAGATATGGGGTATTTAATGGTAAACAGAAATACTGCTGTTCCTAGGGCCCTGGGGCAGATCTCACATTAAACTTGTTTGTCCACCGATGCCAGGATATTGCAGTTAAATTTGTCTTGAGGGTGGGGCATGGAAAGGGGCAAAACAGGACATGTTGACATCTTATTCTAGGCTGCTTGCAGTATCAAGTGGGAAGTGGGTCAGGTAGTCACATTCATGGTGGGGTATTAGATGATGAATTCAGGAACCATGTGAAGATCAAATGAAATAATAATTTTAAAACATTCACTGGACCTTGTGTAGAATAGGTATTATATAAATGTTTGTTTCTATGATGCTGCTGCTGCTGCTGCTGAAGATAATGAAAATGATGAGGTTCTGCACTGGTATTCATAAAATGTTAAAATACCAAAAGCAGAGTTCCAATATGTTGGATAGTTCTCCTAAGAGGAATTTATAGGAGAGCATGAACAAGAATCATACAGAAGGAGAAAATAAGAATGGGTTGTCCTTGGATGGAGCAAATACATCAAGGAGATCATGGAGTCCTTGAACTTCTAGACCCATCACTTTGAGAGTCATTAAACCTTTTCTGACTAGGTGTGTGAGAAGTACAAATAATTAAACTAGAAGAAAATTATGTTTTGTTATGTTACATGTTACTTTATATTATACTATATTCTCTTTTGTTACTTTATGGTATAATTACTCTTTGCATTCATAATTATGAAAAACTAATTTATTTAAGTGGAAGCACCATGATAGGGTCTCAAAAGCTACTGCTGTAAGTAACAGATATATAAGTTCCCCACATTAGGGGAGTCATTGAAACCCTGAGAATGAGTTGTGGAGCAAGGAAATTCTCTTCCTTTTCTTTTCTTTTGGAAAATCATTCTGACCTAATAGTGTGAGTGCAAGTTAAGAAGAGTGAAGGAGTCAATTCCAATCCAGGAAGACAGAGATCCTTAGTAAAGTTAGGGGTATTTGGTTCCATCTTGTCCTAGCTCTCTCCACCATTACATTCTTATATAAAGTGAAGGTAAAGCTTCTATATTCTTCCATTCCTTTCCAGTTGCTGCTCTCTTCTCTGAGTCTTTCCTTATTTTTCTATAGTATCATCAGTTACTATGCCAAATAATTGCTAGGTAAAAAGCCTGTTCATTCTCCCTAGCTACTCAAGGAAGGAAAAAGAATAAGGGTGAAAAATCCTAATATTATACTATATTAAAAAGCACAAGAATTATGTTTTCTGCCAGATATGTTCATTCTTTATTAGTCTGTTTTCATAATATTGGAAAACCTCTAACTTCTTTTCAGTCATAATATAAACATTTAAGGAAGGATGATCTATACTTGTGATTCCACAGTTATAGGGAACTTTAATATAGACATTTCCCAGGAACTCATGAGAGCTAATAGTTAAAATTTTTTATGAGCATTTACACCTGGGAAATAGATAAATTCTGTTTCAGTACTTGATCGCTGATTTCCTAGATTTAAGAAAAAATGTCAATTATGCAGATTGAATTTTTTTTAAAATTATATCATGCATATAGATTTTCCCAGAGAGTTGGTTGTTAAACACTTACTGGATCTTTCCCTTAATGCAGATCAGAAAGTTATTTATAACTTAAGTATAATCTTAGAGAAGTACTGAGGAATTACTGAGAGGCTAGTTAATCTACATATTTATTAAGCTCCTACAATATTATGTGTCAGATGCTATGATGGTTGCTAGGGATACAAATATGAAAACAAAACAGTTCTTACCTTCAAGGAGTTTACATTCAAAAAGGAAACACAAAATATACACATATAAGTAAATATATACAACAATGTATACACAGATAATTTGGATAGGGTAGCATCAGGATGATCATGTTAAGCCTTGGAGTTGGAGCTTGACCTGATGTTTGAAGAGATTATGAGAAGCAGAGTAAGAAAGTTGTACATTTCAGGCATGGTTGAAAAGCCTGTACTAAAGCATAAAGGTGGAATGCTTTTTTGGGAGAAAAAGTAAAAAAGTCATTTTATATATATTAGAGGGCACATGAAGGGAAGTATTGTGCAATAAACCTGAAAAGAAACACATAGTGAAAGGCTTTAAATGGCCAATTTTATCCTATAGACATAGGGAGTCACTAAAATTTTTGAGTTGGGTAGTGACATGGTCTTACCTGATCTTTGAAATGTAATTTTAGCAGTTGTGTGGAGGATAGATGGGAGATATTTGAGTCAGAGAGATCAAGCAGAATGCTATAATAATCCAGGTAAGAAATAATGATGGTCTGAGCAAGGATAAGAGCTATGTAAGTGGAGAGAAGCTAATAGATGTGAGAGATGAATTGAAGAAGAACTGACAAACCTTGGCAATAATTAGATATGGAAAAAGAAGAGAGAGAAAGAATGAATAGTTCAAGATTACTTCAAGATGGTGAACTTGGGTTCACTAGGGTGATAGTGCCATTAAAATAAAAAAGAAAAGTTGAGGTTAAGGATGGCTTTCTGGGAAAAGATATCTTTTTATTTAGATGTGATAAGTTTAAGGATATTCATTTGATGATATAGGACTGGAACTCAAAAGAGATTAGGACTAAATATATTGGTTTGGAGTCATTTTCCAAGATATAACACAGAATGTAAAAAGAGTTTAAGTGACTTGTCTAATAAAACAGCTAATAGGTCTCTCAGGCAGAATTTGAACCCAAGGCTTCCTGATTTCAAGGCCAGCCATAATCTCATTCTACTTCCTAGGATTAAAAAATTAAAATTTGTGAACTATTTTAAGATGAAAATTCATTGGGAGATTATATTGATAGATAATTCAATTCTAATAATACCACTTAATTGGGAAAAGACTTAAAGTTACCAAATCCTTCCTTAAGTATCATCACATGACTCATATTTTTCAGTCATGTTCTTTCCACTATCACTTATCATCAGCAATCATGTGCCTCTGCATAACAAGTGTAGCCTGTTTTTACCAACCAGCCATCTTGAGTTGGCAGGCCTGGCAGATGGAAAAATCCCTTCTGTTTTGACTTGTAAGTAAAGCAAAATGTGTAATGGAAATGTGAGTGGGAATTAATATGGAACACTATGAAATCACTTTTTGGAACATAACTGTACATTAACAATGATGCTTCTTCTTGGGACTAAATTTTCTCCTATTGTCTTATAAGAAGGAATAATTTCTGTAATTATAATTAATAAAAGAAAACATGACAGATAATACCTTATAAGAAATCCAAATTGGGATAAAGGCATTCCAAATCCAATCTGTACCATACAATACCATACCACACAACAAAAATTTATGAAATACCTACTATGTGAGAAAACTATTCTACATCCTGGGGCTCCATAGAGAAAAAATGTTTCTTCCCTCAATGAGTTTATGTTCTACTTTGGGAGGAAAAAGGGAAGGATACTTTTATATGCCAAGATAAGTAAGTACAAGATAATTTTAGAAGGCAAAGAATACCAGTAACTAAAGGGATCCAGAAGGATTTGTTATAAAAGATGCACATGGGCTGATCCTTGAAGATAGCTTTTTAAAAATTTTTTGAAAGAAGTATTTTAAGAGGAGAAGATGGAAAAGTAGTATAGAAATGGGGGACAACTTACAAAAAAAGCACAGAGATAGGAAACAAAATGTTGAACCTGGGAACTATTTGTTACTAAGCCAATTTGGTTAGAATTTAAATAGAATCTGTGAACTCATCATATCTCCAACTGACTATTTGACATTCGTTGTCCCATTGACATCTTAAACTCAGCTTGTCCAAACTTATTTTTCTCCCCAAGTCTTTCTTTCTTCCTAACATTGCCACAATCATGGTACAGCCTCATAATTTCATGAAATATTGCAATAGTTTTTCGGTTGATCTTCTTTCTTCAAGTTTCTTGCCACTCCATTCCATCTTCCACTTAGCTATCAAATTGATTTCCTTAAGGCACTGGTCTTACCAGGTCACCTCTCTTCTTAAGAACTACATGGGCTATCTCCTTCAGCATCAAATAATAAAATCTTTTTATCATGGCAACTAGGTGGCTCCCTGGATAGAACACTGGACCTGCAAGTCAAGAAGATGAGTTCAAATTTGATGTTAGATGTGCCTCTAGGACAAGCACCTATCTCATAAGGTTAATTATGAGAATCAAGTTAAATAATATTTGTAAAGCAATAGGGACAGTGCCTGATATGTAGCAAATACTATATAAATATGAATTCCTTCTTTTTTCTCGTTCTGTTCAACTTTCAAAATTTTTGACAAACTGACTTCCTCCTATTTTCCCACTCTTTTTGTATTTTAACTTTCTTCCCTGCCTGGAAAAAAGCTTACCAAGCTTCTACATAGATTGCCAGCAGATAGAACATACTGGTCATGCTTTAAGTTTTTATTGGCCAACTCCCTCATTTAACTCCTTAGGTAGGATATATTGAAATTAAATATCAAGACTTGATAACTGATCTAAATAGAGTACTAGTTTTGGAGTCAGAAAGATCTGACACTATGTGACATTGTACAAATGATTCAACCTCTCTAGATCCTAAGTTTTCTGTAAAATGAGAAGATTGGCTTAGATGACTTCTGAGGGCCATTCTAATTCCAAATTTATAATCCTATTAGAAATGAGGGAAAAGAAGGAAGAAAAGAGGGGCAGCTAGATGGTGCAATAGATAGAATACCAGTCCTGAAGTCAGAGGACCTGAGTTCAAATCTAGTCTCAGACATTTAGCACTAACTAGCTTAGCTGTATGATCCTGGCAAGTCACTTAATTCCAATTGCCTCACCCCCCCAAAAAAAAGGAACAGAAGTTTGTTTTCCACCCCTGTATTTGGTACACTCACTAGCCATCTCATGAGAAGGTCCTTGAGAGCTGCATGTGTACCCCATACAAAAACAGTTCCTTGATCAGCTAAAAAACAAAAACAAACTTTATTGAATAAATGCTTCTTGAAGATTTAGTGATAATGACAAGTTGTTTCATTCATTCATTTATTTGTTTGTTTTAACATATCCAGCACAACATCTCCACTTGTTCAAGTTTTGGCTCAAGATTAATCTCTAATAAGTTTTCCCTTCCTAATTCCATCCCAGTGAAAACTCCTTGACTTTGTATTAATGAGTTGCACATTTTCATTTGACATTTCTTTGTCTAATGCTCATATATAGCTCATCTATAAAAGGAGAGAGTTGGATTAAATGATTTCTAAATTCCTGTTCAGCTTTAAATCTTTGATCCTATGAGAGGACAATAGAAGAACACAGAGAACAAGAGACGAAAGGGAAATAACTAAAAAGTTAAGTAAGAAATTAGGAAATCAGGGCCCCAAAGAAATAAAAGAACAACAAAAATAAAATAATTTTTAAAAAGACTTCAAATATTCCCCAAAGTATGGATAATTACACAACAGGTGATTGGTATTATATTGTAATATAATTCAAAACAAAAATATGCAGCACATAGACTTCCACATATAAATAATTCCATATTTTGATTTTAAACAAGATATTCACCCATAGTTCTATTTTTAAATGAAGTGGGGTATCCTTAACTGCTACAAATTATTGTGATTCAAAAAAAGTTCTATTGCATTCTGAACACTATAAAATTTATTAAAAAGTTTGAAGTTTTAATAACAGTAAATAATTCTTGTTACACTATATAATATTGTTCAGAAGCTGAAAGCAGAAGTATTAAATATGGTACATATATATGTATTATGTGTGTGTATATATATATATATATGTATATATATACATATATATATATTCCTTTAATAAATTCATGTGAAGCTATAAAAGCTAAATCAAAAAAGGGGGGAACTAAATTCAGATGAGTCCTTTTAAAAATAGCTATTTTGAAGCTTAAAAAGAAGCCTCAGAATGGGCTAAGAGATACTCACAGTGAATGGAATAACATTTCTGATGATTTTAAGCCCAATTTCCAGTCTAAATAAATTTCTATACCCACCGAATGAACATGTTATTTCCTCTTTGAGCCAAAATGGATGAGATTAAGCTTCAGACAATGCTCATCCTTTTCCCTTCTTTGCCTCTATTGTATTGTCTATTGTGACTCTTCATGTGATCTAATTTATCCCACTTTACCTCCCCTTTCCTCTTCTCCCAGTACAATCCTTTTTTCCATCCTTTAATGTCTTTTTTCTTTGATATCATCACATCAGATTCAATTCACATACATAGCCTCCCTTATGTATGTCCTCTCTAACTGCTCCAATAAAAGATACAGTTTTCAAGGGTTGCAAGAATCATTTTCCTATTGAGGGATGTAAACAATTTAAACTTCAAATAATATCTTTTTTTCCTATTTACCTTTCTATGCTTTTCTTGAGAGCTGTGCTTGAAGATCACATTTTCTGTTTAGTTCTGTTTTTTTTTTCAATAGAAATGATTGAAAACTCCTTACTTCATTAAAGATTCACTTCCTCTCCTGAAAAATGATTCTCAATCTCTTTGGGTAGTTAATTTTGATTGTTACCCCAGATCGTTTGCCTTGCATTCTTTATTGTAGAATCTGCTGCCAGATCCTGGATAATTCTGACTGTTGCTCCTAGATACTTGAATTGTTTTTTCTGGCAGCTTGCAGTATTTTTTCCTTGAGATTATTGTTCTGGAATTTTGCAACAATGTTTCTTGAGGTTTTCCTTGTGGGATTTTTTTCTGGAAGTTGATCGATGCATTCTTTCAATGACTAATTCCCTCCTCTGGTTCTAGAATATCAGAGCAGTTTTCCTTGATGATCTCTTGAAAAATGCTATCCAGGCTCTTTTTTTGGTAATGGCCTTCAAGTAGATTCAAGAGACAATTTTAAATTGTCTCTCCTGGATCTATTTTCCAGGTCAGCTATTTTTCCAATGAGGTATTTCAGATTTTCTTTCATTTTTTTCATTCTTTTTAGCTTGTTTAACTGATTCTTGATGTCTCATAGACATAGATTATCTCATTAGCTTCCATTTGCCTTGTTCTAATTTTTTATGTAAGATTTTCTTTTGTATTTCCTTTTTCATTTGGTTAATTCTACTTTCCAAAGTGTTGTTTCCTTCAGCGAATTTATTTTTGCATTTAGCCAATTGTGTTTTTCAAGGAATTGTTTTCTTCAGTCAATTTTTTTCTTCCTTTTCTAAGCTGTTGACTCTCTTTTGCATACTTCTCATTGCTTTTTCCAATTTTTTTTTATCTCTCTTATTGTCCTTTTAAAATCTTTTATGAGCACTTTCAAGAAGTTTCTTTGAACTTGAAACCAATTCATGTCAATTTTTGAGATGTCCTCTGTGAGAATTTTGTCCTTATCTGAGTTGGTGTTTTGGTCTTCCCTCTCATCATAGTGGATTTTTATGTTTAAGGTTCTTTTCTGTTTCTTGCTCATTTTCTTTCTTTCTCCCTCCCCACCTATTTTGTAACTTTTAAGGTTGAGCTCTGCTCCTGGTGTACAGAGTAGGGCTGTCCCAAGCTGCTTGTGCCTCTTTGAGTCTTGGCTTTGAGCACCAAATATACATACATACATATATATATATATATATATATTTTTTTTTTCCTTGTGTTTGGTGTCTTGCTCACAGTAGGTAGTCCTACCTTATCTCTTCAGGCAATAGTCTGATTTCTGGGGCTGAGCAGCCATACTAGTATGCTCTGCTACTGAACTGGAACTGAGGGTCTCAGTTGCTCATTTGCTTTTATTAAGACCTTTTCACTGGCTTTCCGGAACACTGCCTGAGCTAGGCTATACACCCATTTCCCCCTAGTGAGACTGATCTTTCTTGAAGTCCCTCCAGTCTATCTTGAACTGGAGAGTGGTTTCATTCCATCATACTCTATTCAGAGGCTTGGTTTCATGTGGTTTTTCAAGGGAAATTGGGAAAGCTTGAGCAGCTTCCTGGCTTCACTCTGACATCTTGTCTCCATCCCTGGCATTCATGTGTGTGTGTGTGTGTGTGTGTGTGTGTGTGTGTATGTGTGTGTGTGTGTGTGTGTGTGTGTGTGTGCCTGTCTGTCTCTCATTATCTCTCACATACACATTTATTTAACTGTCCTGTAATTTTTAGTTTCTTCATTCTTTTATCAATTTTTTCTCCCTCTAAAACTTAAATAGGATTTCCTCAAAGAAATTTAGGGAAAGGACTGATTTTATGTTTTCTCTAAGTGATTGGAAAATGAAAAGTCATTTGGCTTTGAAAGATATAGTTGATAGCATATTCTCTCAACCAATGACTTCAGGAGTTTAATTTTTTATTTTGTTTCGTTTTTAGGAGTTCACTTACTCCATGACAATCAAAAGCTATCCCATTTCTTACGCTATAGTCTTGTATTTCTCCCTGCAAATCAGGAAGAGTCTGAAGAAAATGAGCTCGGAGATGAAGCTGAAATTCCTCAAAATCTAATGTCCTGATTGCCAAAGACACTTCCTGAGAATTGAGATGTTACCCCTCCTTAACCACAGTCTGGATTCCAACTTTCAATGTTTGTTAGCGACTATAGTCACAGCATAATCAGAACAGGCTGATGCTATGGGCCTGACTACATACTTCTTATGAAAACACAGATTCAGTGGTTGTCTTATGTTTCCCTTCAAAATTCAGGCTCCCAAATATGATCTGAGTATTGCCATTATAGGGGATATCACATTTACACTTTGCTCATCAAGTATCATTTCTTTTATAAGGTTGCAGCTCTATATTCATGTAAGCAATGATTTTGCTCAGTTCACAATCTTAGACTGTTAAATCAATATCAGAATATCATGAGTAGGGTTATAAGCTCCTTTTTGGACTTATGATCACCAAGATCATTGCTGTTCATGCCAGTTATTTCTCTATTCTTAATTCAGTGTTAGGGTTTACATTAAATTCATTAATCTAAAGGAAGGGGAAACTTAGTAGCAAAGCATATGGAGAGCTGGCCCTGGAGTCCAGAGGAACTGAATTCAAATTTGGCCTCAGATTCTTGGACCCTGGGTAAATCACTCATTCCTATTTTTCTCAGTTTCTTCATCTGCAAAATAAGCTGGGAAGGAAGTGGCAAAATATTCCAGTATTTTTGCCAAGAAAACCCCAAATGAGGTCGCAGATTCAGACACTACTGAAAAATGACTGAACAGCAACAACCACTTAAATGATGTGCATGTTTAAGCTTATTGAGGGACACTTCCTAATCAGTTCATTTTTGTGCACTCAACAATGTCTTCTTCCTTGGAACAAGGTAATATACCAAAAACCTGTGATTTCATTGATCAAGGAGGTCCATTTACTAATGTAGATCATAGAAATTATAATTAATAATGTAGGATATAATCTTAGGGTTTGAGTCTCAAAGAAGTAAAATGATTTGTCCATGACTTTGCTTCCTGCCTTTAACTTACTTCTCCAAATCTAATACATATTAAATTTTACTTTACTTTACTTTGCTTTACTTTACTTTACTTGCTCTATCATTACTTTACTTGCTGTACAATTCAGCCAATTTGATCCAAGATCTCTCCTATACAATAGTCCATCTCCAGCTGTCCTCCAGCCATGTTAGGTAGCCTCTCCTTTCTTTCATTTCTTTGGATCCATAACTTCCTTTAAAGATCAACTCAAGAGTTATTTCTTTTATGACATCTCTCATTACCCTCTTATCTACTAAAATACCTTTACTTTTCTGGCTCCCTTTCCCCCTCCCCTCAAATTATTTTGTTTGTGCAAGGTACAACTGTATTTTGTATATATTTTGTTTCTATTTCTATGGGCATATGTTATTTCCTCAAATCAAATGTAAAGAACTGGGTCATTTTGTCTTTGTATTCCTGGATCCTCACACAATTTTTGTAATATAACCTGTGGTTAATCAATACTTATTGAGTGATTGATTGATGTAGTAAATGTCAGAAGTGAGTTTTGAACCTAAGAGTCTCTAGCTTCAAGTACATAATCTTTTCCAAAATGCTATATTGTCTCTCTGTGAAACAATAAAGTTAACTTATTTTTCATAAAATCAAGAATATAACACTACTACAGACCTGTCAGATTAGCTAGAATGACAGGGAAAGATAATGCGGAATGTTGGGAGGGATGTGGGAAAACTGGGACACTGATACATTGTTGGTGGAATTATGAATACATCCAGCCATTCTGGAGAGCAGTTTGGAGCTATGCTCAAAAAGTTATCAAACTGTGCATATCCAGCAATGTTACTACTGGGCTTATATCCCAAAGAGATCTTAAAGAAGGAAAGGGACCTGTATGTGCAAGAATGTTTGTGGCAGCCCTCTTTGTAATTGCCAGAAACTGGAAACTGAATAGATGCCCATCAGTTGGAGAATAGCTGAATAAATTGTGGTATATTTCCCAGTAAGATCTGGAGTGAAGCAAGGTTGCCCACTATCACCATTATTATTTAATATCGTATTAGAAACACTAGCCTCGGCAATAAGAGTCGAGAAAGATATAAAAGGAATTAGAGTAGGCAATGAGGAAACCAAACTATCACTCTTTGCAGATGATATGATGGTATACCTAGAGAACCCCAGAGATTCTACCAAAAAGCTATTGGAAATAATTCATAATTTTAGCAAAGTAGCTGGCTACAAAATAAATCCCCATAAATCCTCAGCATTTTTATACATCACCAACAAAACCCAACAGCAAGAGATACAAAGAGAAATTCCATTCAGAATAACTGTTGATACCATAAAATATTTGGGAATCTATCTACCAAAGGAAAGTCAGGAATTATATGAGCAAAATTATAAAAAAGTCTCCACACAAATAAAGTCAGACTTAAATAATTGGAAAAATATTAAGTGCTCTTGGATCGGCCGAGCGAACATAATAAAGATGACAATACTCCCTAAACTAATCTATTTATTTAGTGCTATACCAATCAGACTTCCAAGAAAATATTTTATTGATCTAGAAAAAATAACAACAAAATTCATATGGAACAATAAAAAGTCGAGAATCTCAAGGGAATTAATGAAAAAAAAATCAAATGAAGGTGGCCTAGCTGTACCTGATCTAAAATTATATTATAAAGCAGCAGTCACCAAAACCATTTGGTATTGGCTAAGAAATAGATTAGTGGATCAGTGGAAAAGGCTAGGCTCACAAGACAGAATAGTCAACTATAGCAATCTAGTGTTTGACAAACCCAAAGCCCTAACTTCTGGGAAAAGAATTCATTATTTGATAAAAACTGCTGGGATAATTGGAAATTAGTATGGCAGAAATTAGGCATGGACCCACACTTAACACCATATACCAAGATAAGATCAAAATGGGTCTATGACCTAGGCATAAAGAACGAGACTATAAATAAATTAGAGGAACATAGAATAGTTTATCTCTCAGACTTGTGGAGGAGAAAGAAATTTGTGACCAAAGATGAACTAGAGACCATTACTGATCACAGAATAGAAAATTTCGATTACATCAAATTAAAAAGCCTTTGTACAAATAAAACTAATGCAAACAAGATTAGAAGGGAAGCGACAAACTGGGAAAACATTTTCACAGTTAAAGGTTCTGATAAAGGCCTCATTTCCAAAATATATAGAGAACTGACTCAAATTTATAAGAAATCAAGCCATTCTCCAATTGATAAATGGTCAAAGGATATGAACAGACAATTTTCAGAGGATGAGATTGAAACTATTACCACTCATATGAAAGAGTGTTCCAAATCATTATTGATCAGAGAAATGCAAATTAAGACAACTCTGAGATACCACTACACACCTGTCAGATTGGCTAAGATGACAGGAAAAAATAATGATGAATGTTGGAGGGGATGCGGGAAAACTGGGACACTAATGCATTGTTGGTGGAGTTGTGAACGAATCCAACCATTCTGGAGAGCAATCTGGAATTATGCCCAAAAAATTATCAAAATGTGCATATCCTTTGATCCAGCAGTGTTTCTATTGGGCTTATATCCCAAAGAAATACTAAAGAAGGGAAAGGGACCTGTATGTGCCAAAATGTTTGTAGCAGCCCTGTTTGTAGTGGCTAGAAACTGGAAAATGAATGGATGCCCATCAATTGGAGAATGGCTGGGTAAATTGTGGTATATGAATGTTATGGAATATTATTGTTCTGTAAGAAATGACCAGCAGGATGAATACAGAGAGGCTTGGAGAGACCTACATGAACTGATGCTAAGTGAAATGAGCAGAACCAGGAGATCATTATACACTTCGACAACGATATTGTATGAGGACATATTTTGATGGAAATGGATTTCTTTGACAAAGAGACCTGAGTTTCAATTGATAAATGACGGACAAAAGCAGCTACACCCAAAGAAAGAACACTGGGAAACGAATGTGAACTATCTGCATTTTTGTTTCTCTTCCCGGATTATTTATACCTTCTGAATCCAATTCTCCCTATGCAACAAGAGAACTGTTCGGTTCTGCAAACATATATTGTATCTAGGATATACTGCAACATATCCAGCATGTAGAGGACTGCTTGCCATCTAGGGGAGGGGGTGGAGGGAGGGAGGGGAAAAAAAATCGGAACAGAAATGAGTGTAAATATAATGTAATTATTAAAAAAAAAATTTAATAATAAAAAAAAATAAAAAAAAAAAAGAAAGCAAAAAAAAACAAAAAAAAAAAAAAAAAAGATCAATCCCTTGCAGTACTATAAAAAAAAAAAAAAAAAAGAGTAAATGTTGAAAACTATCTATGCATATGTTTTGAAAATAAAAATATTTAACAATAAAGAAAGAAAGAACAATAGCAACAAAAAAAAAATAAAATAAAATAAATTGTGGTATATGAATATTACAGAATATTATTGTTCTGTAAGAAATGACCAGCAGGATGATTTTAGAGAGACCTGGAGAGACTTACATGAACTGATGCTAAGTGAAATGAGCAGAACTAGGAGATCATTATATACTTCAACAACATGAAATGATGCTGAGTGAAATGAGCAGGACCAGGAGATTATTATATACTTCAACAATACTATATGATGATCAATTCTGATGGATGTGGCCCTCTCCAGCAATGAGATGAGCTAAATCAGTTCCAAAGGACCAGTAATGAATTGAACCAGCTACACCCGGCGAAAGAATTCAGGGAAATGAATGTGAACCACTACATAGAATTCCCAATCCCTCTATTTTTGTCCACCTGCATTTTTGATTTCCTTTAAAGGTTAGTTGTACACTATTTCAAAGTCTGATTCTTCTTGTGTAGCAAAATAACTGTATGGACACTTATACATATATTGTATTTAACATATACTTTAACATATTTAACATATATTAGTCTACCTGCCATCTGGGGGAGGTAGGGTGGGAGGAAGGAGGGGAAAAGTTGAAACAAAAGCTTTAAAACTGTCAATGCTGAAAAATTACCCATGCATATATCTTGTAAATAAAAAGCTATAATAAAAAATAAAATCAAGAATATGGGCTAGATTATAGCATCTGTAATTTTTTTCTTTTATTACTGAATTTGAGGTGGTAATTCTTTACATTTCAAGGAAATGATGATCTTTTCTGAAAAGAAGCAGTATTTACTAATTCTATCAAAATTAACACTCCTAAAAGCCAGGTTGAAACTTGCCATTCCCCATATTAGAAAGCTTTCAGAAGTGACAGAAATATGACCACACCCTCACTTCTAATTTTCATTCACTTCTAAACCAGTAATGTGCCACATCCTTTTATTTCTACTACTTCAATGTCTCTTACATACATCTTTCTTTATGTTTCTATTACTATTATGCCATTTCAAGCAGCTTTACCCTCTTACCTGGATTACTGCAAGCTAATCAACTGATTTTATCTAGTCTATGTAGATCAGTTTTCCTAGAAAGTAAGAATGATTCATTTTATCAATTAGCCTTTATTAAATGCCTATTTTGTGCTTGGCATGTTGTTAGGTGATAAGATCAAGACAGTCCATGGCCCGAATCATACAGATAATACAGATACAGAATATACAGATAAGTAAATATAAAAAACAAAACAAAAAACCCAATACATAACCATAAAAGGAGACATAACAATTGCAGGCAGGAAGAAAAGTCTTCTGTGAGAGATGTGAGCAACCTCTGAAGGAAACTAAAGATTCTAAGAAGCAGAGATTAGACATGGAGGAAAAAAAACCTATACAAAAGGATGGAAATAGAAAAGTTAATGTCACATACAGGGAAAAGTAAATAGACTATCTTGATTGAGTTAGAAACACTGATGTAAGTGAAATAGGTGGTGTGGGGAAAAAACTATTGAAAAGAGAAATATTTGGATGAAATCAAAAATAGGACTTGGATCAAGTAGCCACTAATTGCCGCTATCACCTTTATCCTTATCACCCAAATAGTAGATAATAGATCATAGGTGAAGGTATAAGGACAAGGATTAATTAAGATTCATCTCATATGCATCCTTCCCCCTTTTTCCAGAATGGGACATGAAGAGAGCAACTTGACATCTTTGCCAATAACCATAGCAATGTTTGAGCCACTTCTGGAATCCTAAAATGAATCCCATGTGTGGAATTTTTGGCCTTTATAACAAATCTTAAAAAAAAAAAAATTAATTGCTTCAGGCTCTTTCACCTTAGAAGTACCTACAAAACTTCCAGCTTGGTCATGGGACTCTAAAGAAATCAACCAAACAACTAAATGACAGTAGGAAAATAAAAATAATAGTAGGTCCAGATGGAGAAATTTCTTGGGTCAAGGTAAATTGCATATCGCTTGGGTTTAAAAAAATGTCTTATTGGTTTTATCCAGAGATAAAATCCATGAATAATATATTTAGAGATAGTCTGTTGAAGGCATTTAAAAATATGAAAGGCATCCAGTCATCCTACAGTCCCTATATTGTTAAATTTTATGTCTCATAACTATGTTTTATTTTCCATCACCTAACCTCTTGGCCTGTGTCCTACATTTTCTTGAAAACTATTTCCTTTACTTGGCCAGTCATCCTAAATTTAGTAAAAACTGGGATACTGATGACCTCTGCTCCAATTTATCCACTGTTAGGTCATTACCAATTCTATCTTGGGTTTCTTTCAACACATTATTTTTCTCTGTGTCATTGTGTTACACACTCAGAAGAAATCATTGTTTATTTGAATCTCTAAAACTATTCTGTTAAATTTTGAGTCCAAAAAAGTTTGGAGCTAGGAAAAACATGGTCATAATATCATCACATTACCACATGGAATTGGCATGTGTAATCATGACATTGTACTACTATTAAAACATTTGAGAAGTTTTTTGTTGCAGTGGGACTTTTAAATAAAGAAAGTAAATGAAAACAGTTCTTGGCCTCAAAGAGCTTATGTTTAAGTGCAAAGTCAGAAAATCATATATTTTTCTGCTTCATCCCATTTCCTAAACATTTGGTTGAACATGTTTCTTGATGATATATAATATAACCTATGGGACAATTTTCTAAATCCTATTCATATTGGCAGACTAGGTCCCCAGAATATAATTGATTATTTCTCCTCTTAGTGTTTCAAAGTTATTCTAAGTAGCTGAGATTTCTTGTCCTGTTGTTAACAATTTCCCCACCCAATGTTCTCCCCATTGGTTATCTGAAAAAATTAGCTACCTTTTAGACATGACATTTTCTAAGTAGGCATAACATGTACAATTGTTATAGAAATATCTCCCAAAACCTAGGGCATATTCTGCTCCTGTACATGCAAGGTTTCTGGAGAAAGCAAGCTCAAACTGAGGGAATTTATGTGGTAAAGGGTAAGTGAATCTAGCTAATGAAAGTCCATTTCTCTTTTCATGACATGCTTAGCAATTCCCATTAGGTATAACTCTGTTGAACTCTTCAATTTAGTGCCTTTGTAATATCCTAAAATTGCCTTAGCTCAGTATACCTAGTTTGTCCTAAGTGTATCTCTCATCAACCAATTGCAGAAGCTTGCCTGGATTTAATAAGCTACATTCAGTATTTTAAAAATACAACATTTATGTTAAATATACCATTCCAATTAAATATACATTTACTTCAAATCTCTGTGCTAGGTACTGGAGACACCTAGATGAAAGAGAAATTTAAAAATTATATTCTATACTCTAAAACAACATTGATTAGTATGGCTGATATAATTTCCTTGTTTTTCTTTTTTGATTATATCTGTTTTAGCTTTAACTGAGGTCATGATTACTACTCGACTTTTTTTCCTACATATTAAATTCTACTCCTATTTTTATTTTATATTTGTGTGCATCTCTTATGTTCTGAGATAACACTCTCCTTACTAGTCTCTCCTTACTAGTCAGCTTAACTGATATCTGCTATCTTGTCTTCTTACTAATTAACCTATTCCAGCTTCAAGGATTCCTCTGTTATTCTGTCCTCCTACAATGTCCCCTTTACTCTTTTGTTTTTTCTGAATTTAGAAGATTTTTATAGCCTTCCAAATATATGTCATTCCTTCTTTATCCCATTTCCATTAATGTACATAATGTTCTATATCCTAGCCTTATCCTATTCCCTCCCTTTCTTATTTCTTTATAAATTTATTCCTTTCTGAAGCAATAATTTGGGAAAACATTTTTACATTCAAGGTTCTGATAAAGGCCTCATTTCTAAAATATATAATTAACTCAAATTTATAAGAATTCAAGACATTCTCCCATTGATAAATGATCAAAGGATATGAACAGACAATTTTCAGATGAAGAAATTGAAACCATTTTTAGTCATATGAAAAAGTGCTCTAAATCACTATTAATCATAGAAATTCAAATTAAGACAACTCTGAGGTACCACTACACACCTCTCAGATTGGCTAAGATAACAGGAAAAGATAATGATAAATGTAGGAGGGGATGTGGGAAAACTGAGACACTAATACATTTTTGGTAGAATTGTGAACTGATCCAACCCTTCTGCAGAGCAATTTGGAAGTATGCCTAAAGGGCTATCAAAATGTGCATACCCTTTGATATAGCAGTATTTCTGCTGACCTTATAACCCCAAGAGATCTTAAAGGAGAGAAAGGGACCCACATGTGCAAAAATATTTGAGGCAACCCTTTTTGTAGTGGCAAAAATCTGGAAATTTAGTAGATGGTTATTAGTTGGAGACTGGTTGAATAAGTTATGGTATATGAATGTTGTGGAATATTTTAGTTTTATAAAAAATGATCAGCAGAATGATCTCAGAAAAGCCTGGAGATACTTACACAAAATGATGCCAAGTGAAATGAGCCGAACCAAGAGATCATTGTACGTAGCAATAACAAGATTATACAATGATCAATTCTAATATACGTGACTCTTTTCAACAATGAAATGATTGAGGCTAGTTCCAATGATTTTGTGATGAAGAGAGCCATCTGCACCCAGAGAGAGGATTGTGGGAACTGAGTATGGACAAAATCATAGCATTTTTATTGTTTTTGTTGTTGTTTGCTTACATTTTACTTTCTTTCTCATTTTTTTCCTTTTTGATCAGACTTTTCTTGTGCAACAAGATAATTGTATAAATATGTAAGCATATATTAGATTTAGCATATATTTTACCATGTTGAACATGTATTGGATTATTTGCCATCTAGGTAAGGGGATGGAGGGAAGTGGAAGGAAAATTAGAACACAAGGTTTTGCCAGGGTCAGTGATGAGAAATTATCCATGCATATGTTTCAAAAATAAAAACCTTTAATAAAGTACATATTTATTACCTTCTAAATATATATGTTGTTCTTTCTTTAACCCTATCCGATGTGAGTAGGGTTCTCTTTAAAAATCTCTCCCTTATCCTCTCCCCCTCCCTAACTTCTTTCCCTTTTATTTCTTTTTGAATTTAGAAGACTTTTATACTCTTCTAGATATATATGTATTGCTCCCTCTATAACTCATTTTTTAATTATAGCTTTTTATTTACAAGATATATGCATGGATAATTTTTCAGCATTGACAATTGCAAGACCTTTTGTTCCAACTTTTCCCCTCCTTCCACCCCTTCCCCAAAATGGCAGGTTGACCAATACATGTTAAATATGTTGAAGTATAAATCTATAATTCATTCTTAATGAGAGTAGGGTTCCACAACTACCAACTCTTTTCCCCCATTTAATTCCTTTCTATCACTTCTTTCTTTCACACCTCATTTGTATAATTACTCTTTTTATCTTTTCCCTTGAAGTTTTGCTTTTTTGAATCATATCATACCAAGTTTTACCCTAATATTTCTTTCAAACTACACAATTGCTAATGGCAATGTTAAACATATATTTTACATTTCCATGTATAAAACACATTTTTCCTTATTGAATCCCTTGTAATTAATCTTTGATGTTTGCCATATATTTCTCCCTTATCTCTTTTAATTAGATCTATTTTTACTTTTGCTTTTTCTGAGATCAGAATTGCCATCCCTGCTTTTTTTGCTTCAGCTGAAGCATCATAAATACTACTCTAGCTTTTTATTCTTACTTTGTATTTTTGTATTTCAAATATGTTTCCTGTAAACAAAATATTGTAGAATTCTGTTTTTTTAATCCACTCTGCTATTCATTTCCATTTTATGGGAGAGTTCATCCCATTCACATCATAGTTACAATTTCCATCCATTTTTCTCCCCTGCATAAACTTTTGTTTTCTCTTTCCACTCTGTCCTTTATTAGTAGTGTTTTCTTTCTAACCCACCCCACCTATTCTACCTTTAATCACTCCTCCTTCATTCTTTTACCCCTTTCTCCTAGTTTTTCTGTCCTCCCTTATATCCTGCCCCTTTCTTTTCTTTCCCCTTTTTCCTTCTACTTCTTTATAGGGTAAGATTAATTTTTAAATTCAACTGAATGATTAAATTATTCCCTTTCTGAGACAAAACTGACAAGATTAAGTTTCAAACAATGCTCATCCCCTTCCCTTCTTTCCTTCTATTGTAATAGGCCTTTTTGCCTCTTCATGTGATCTAATTTGTTCCATTATATTTGTTCCCTTTCCTCTTCTCCCAGTACAATCCTTTTTCCATCCCTTAATGTCTTTTTTTCTTTGAGATCATCACATCAGAGTCCATTCACAACCACACTCTCCATCTATGTATGGCTCCTCTAACTGTCCCAATAACAGAGATAGTTCCCAAGAGTTGCACTTTTTTCTCATCTAGGATATAAATACTTTAATCTTTAAATAATATACATACATACATCTGCATTCATCCATTCATATATATATTTTTCCTCCCTGTTTACCTTTCTATACTTTTCTTGAGTTCTGTGTTTGAAGATTAAATGTTCTATATACTTCCGTTTTTTTTTCAATAGAAATGATTGAATTTTTTTTTATTTTATTTTATTAAAGATCCAGCTTCTTCCCTGAAAGATGATGCTCAGTGTCACTGGGTAATTAATTCTTGGTTGTAATCCCACATGCTTTTCCTTCTGAAATATGGTATTCCAGGCCCTTTGATCCTTTATTGGACAAAGTGACAGATCCTGGGTAATCTTGATAGTTGCTCCTTGGTATTTGAATTGTGTTTGTCTGGCAATTTGTAGTATTTTTTCTTTGAGATTATAGTTCTGGACTTTTGCAACAATGTTCCTTGGTGTTTTCCTTGTGGGATCATTTTCTAGAAGTGTTCAATGGATTTTTGGAAGTTTTCTTTGAAGATCTCTTGAAGAATGTTATCAAGACTCTTTTTTTGATCAGGCCTTTGTCTCTCTTAGATCTATTTTCCAGGTTGGCTGTTTTTTCCAATAATGTATTTTACATTTTCTTTCATTTTTTTGTTATTTTTAGTTTGTTTGACTGATTCTTGATGTGTCATAGAGTCATTAGCTTCCATTTGCCTGTATGATTTTCTTCAATTAGCTTTTGTATCTCTTTTTCCATTTGATTAATTCTACTTTTCAAGGAGGTGTTTATGGATTATTATTATTATTATTATTTTGCATTTAGCCTAGTGTGTTTTTTAAGGAACTGATTTTTTCAGTCAATTTTTTTCCAAGCTGTTGACTCTGTCTTGCATGCCTCTCATTTCTTTTCTCATTTTTTCTTCTACACCTCTTATTTGTCTTTTAAAGTCTTTTATTAGAACTTCCAAGAAGCCTCTTTAGACTTGAAATCAATTCATATCACTGAGATTTCCTCTGTGGATATTTTATTCTCATGTGAGTTGGTGTTTTGGTCTTCCCTGTCACCATAGTAGCTTTGTATGGTAAAGATTCTTTTTTGTTTCTTGACAATTTTCTTTTTTATTTCCTCTTTTGTGACTTTTATGGTGGAACTCTGCTCCTGGGGTAAAGCAGGTACTATTCTAAGCTTCCTACATAGCACTAAGCCTTGGCTTTGAGAGCAGAGACCCCTTGTATTTGGTGCTTTGTTCATAGCAGGGGATATCTTTATCTGCTCTTTCTAGGAAACAGCCTGTTTTCCCAGAATTTGCCTTCGGAGCTGGGAGTGAAGGCTGTCCTACTGGTCTGTTATGCTACTGAGCCAGGACTGAAATTCTCAGTTACTGATTGTCTGTGCTTAAAACCCTCTCTCTGGCTTTCCAGTTCACTGTCTTAGCTGGTCTGAACACCCCTTTTGCCCCAGTGAGACTGACCTTTCTTGAAGTTCTTCCAATCTATCTTGATTTGGAGAGTGGTTTCATTCCATCAGAATCTGTTCAGATGCTTGGTTTCATGTGATTTTCGAGAGAAATAGAGAGCCTGAGCAGCTTCCTGGCTTCATTCTGCCATCTTGGCTCTGCCCCCAGAACTTTACCATATATTTCTCTTAGACTTTGCTGATAAAATTTTCTACTAAGTTCAGCCTTTTTACAGGAAAGTCTTGAAAGCCTGGCAATTCATGGGATAGCCTTTTTTGTTGTTGTTCAGGATTATGTTTAACTTTTCAAGGTATGATATTTTCAGCCACAACCCCTGTTCTTTTTTCCTTTGATATATAATGTTCCAAGACCTGCAATCTTTTATTGTAGCCATTGCTGTGACTTACATGATTCGATTTGTGGCTCCACCATATTTGAATTGATTTTTTCCTGGTTGCTTATAATATTTTCACCTTGACTTAGGGGTTTTGGAATTTGGCTATGATGTTTCTTTAGGTTTTCTTTGTAAGACTGCTTTAAGGCAGTGATCACTGGATTTTTTCTATTTCTACTTTCTCTTCTTATTCTAACACTTCAGAATGATTGCCTTTAATTATTTCTTGTATCATTGTATCAAGTTTTGTTTTTTTTTCTGATGATAGCTTTTTGGTGGTCCAATTATTTTCATATTATCTCTCCACATCAATTGTTTTTCTTATGACATGTCTCATATTCTCTTCTATTTTTCATTCTTTATATATTTTGTTTTATTATTTTTTGGTCTATTATAACTTTACTGGCTTTCCCTTACCTAATTTTAATTTTTGAGGAGTCAATGTCTTCCTTAAGATTCTGAATCTTCTTTCCTAGTTGGTTGACTTTCTTTTCATAATTTTCTTGTTTCTCTTGGATTTTTCTTATTTATTATATTTTTAAGTTTTTCCTCAGTTTTTCTCATTTAATTATTATTATTATTTTTTTTTTTGGTGAAGCAATTGGGATTAAGTAAGTTGCCCAGAGTCATACAGCTAATAAATGTTAAGTATCCGAGGCTGGATTTGAACTCAAGTTCTCCTGACTTTATCCACTGCTCCATCCAGCTGCCCCTGTTATTTGTTTTTAAGAGTCTTTTTTTGAATTATTTTATGAATTTGCAGGTGACCATTTGATACTACTCTTTGAGGTTAAAGAAGCTTTTTTTGCTTTAGTATCCTCCCATAAAAAGGAAACCTGATTTTCTCTATTTCCATAGTAACTTTCTATTGGTGGATTCTTTCTCCTTTGTTTGCTTATCTGTTGTTGTTGTTCTTTTTAAACAGCAGCTTTTTAGTATAATTGCCTCTAGTCCTGGGATGTGGGGGATGGTGCCTTTGGCTTCAGAATCTGCTTTAGTTCTCTCTTCTGACCTGGAACCAGAACCAAGAATTCCATTCTCCAGTAAGTATCCACACTAACATTGACTCTACACCATTACTTTTGTACTCATCAGGCATGTGCTGGTTCCTTCTCACCCACGGCCAATTTTCAGCAGCACAGCTGAACTTAGGGTCCCTTATCAGCAGAAATTCTTTCAGTTTTCCATGATTCAGATGCTACACTTCCCATACTGTCCAAATTTCCTGAGGCTGGGGTTGAAATTACCTCCCAACCTAGATAGTTCCAGAGCCACTTGCTATTTCAATGGAACTAGCCTGGAGGTGTTTATACTTTGTATAAGCCAAACCTCCATTCTAGAATCTTTCTTCTGATCTTCTCCAGTTGTCCCAGGAGGACCACTGTTCTGCCCCAACTCTTATATATTTTTACTACTCTATGTTCACCCTAAATCACTATTTTTTCTTGTTTGTGGGAGTGATCTGGAGAGCCTAGAGTTTTCTGACTTATTCACCATCTTCAAAGAATTCTTTCCACCAAAGTTCTCTTTCATTGGGCAGGATAATTAGGCAGAATATCCTGTATAGCAAATAGCAAGAACTCCACTTTGAAAGAGAAAATGTTTGAAGGGAAAAGAGAAATAGCATGAAATAAGACTGGAAAGGCTAGTGGTAGCTTGTTTGGTGGGGGGCTTTGAATGACAGATTTAGAATTTTGTGTTTTATCCTATAAACAATAATGAGGATTTTTATTATCAGACAGTGGTACAGGCAAATGTGTGTTTTAGTAATATCAACTGGTAGATGTGTGGAGAGTGGATTGCAGATGGGAGAGGTTCAATGCAGGAAGACCAATTTATTAATGAATTACTGAAACAAAAGGTTGATACCTGTGGATCATTAACAGAAAACAAAGCCAAAAAGTGGAGAAAGTGGACAAGATCAGATTCTACCATTTATGATAATTATAAACATTGCACCTACATAAACAGAAATCATTCCAATTATGCTGACTGGAAACATCTTTTCCATGAGTAACATAGCACATACTTTTTTTTTTTAATGAATAACCTCATTTACACATATTGACAGTATAAAAACATTTCCAGGAATTTCTTTTCCTGAATTTTTTCTTTCAGGGAGAGTGGAGACAGACGGGGGAAAATGCTGGCACAGCTTAATTTGGGTCTACCTAGGAATAAAAATTACTCAAGGAAAAATTGTGAAATCAGCAATGTTCATCTCAGTGGGAGACAGAAGAACGGAGACACAACCCCTACTTGACACTCACAAGCATCTTTATAATAATTGGGATTGATATTTTACTAAATGAAATTTACTAAAATGGAAATTGGACTGGTTGCTACATAGACATAACTAGAATCTTATCATGAGATTATTCCAGATGACATTTGAAACCACTCCACTGTGATTCCTTTTTATTAGTTACTTAATATCTAACTGACCTCTTACATATTTCTTTGGTAAGAATTGGGTGTGCTTTGCCAATTCATGTCAAGGTTTTGTCTTTATAACCAAATTTATCAATGAGATGTCAGCAAGAGATGGTAGTTAAATAGCCAGCTTTGGAGTTAGAAGACCAGGACTGAAGTCCTGCCTCACATAAATGATAGTTATACTTTATAAAAATAGGTATTTAATAAAGTTTGAATGTCTACTGCAGAAAATAATCTGGAAAAAAAAACAAGAAAAAACCTCCCAGCAAACAAGCCTCAGGATCAACGGACTTTAATAGGTAAGCTTTCATTTTTCCTACCTAGGACTCCACATAACTTCCCAGACCTTTCTAAACTATTATCTTCCAATACCTTCCCCCATCTAGTTCCTTTCTTTTTGTTGTATTTTTCATTAGAACATAAACTTCCTTTTTTTCCCCTCTTCCTTCTTTTACTTTCCCCCTCCCCCAAACAGCGACTAATCTAATACAGGTTAAATATGTGCAGTCCTTTTAAATATATTTCCATATTTATCATGTTGTGCAAGAAAAAATCAGACCAAAAGGGGGAAAAAACCATGAGAAAGAAAAAAACAAACAAAAAAGTGAAATATTATGCTTCAATGTACATTCAGTTTCCACAGTTCTCTCTGGATGAGTTTGGCCCTTTCCATCCCAAATCTTTTGAAATTACCTTGAATCACACCATTATTAAGAAACGCTAAGTCCATTACAGTTGATCATCATATAATCTTAAGGGAAGTAATCAATAAACAGTAATCAATAAAGATTTATTAAGCACCACTAGTGTGAGTTAGACATTATTATAAGAATTAGGAATACAAAGAAAGACAAAAAGCCCTCCCTGATCTTAAAAAGCTCACAGTCTAGTAGGGAGACAACATTATATATAAACAAGTTATATACAAGATAAATTAGAGCTGCAAACAAAGGGAAGACATAAGAATTATGTAAGATTATAAAAAAAGTTTCCTTTAGAAGATATGATTTTAGCTGTAACTTAAAGGAAAGCATGAAACTGGGAGCCTGAAATGAAGAGGGAGAGATGTTCACCTAGAGAAAATATATGGAACCAAGAGATGAATGTTGTTCAAAGAACAGTATCAAAGTCCCTGTATCACAGACTGCTCACTGCAATGAAAAGTGTAAGAAGACTGAAAAGAGAAGAAGGCCAGGTTATGAAGGGCTTTGAATGCCAAGCAGGATTTTATATTTGATCCTGAAGGTAATAGAGAATCACAGGAGTTTACTGAATGGGATGCAGTGATATTGAAGTATTGTTAAAGGAGAGACATAAATGTATTGAGAGATGATACAAAGGTTAAAAAAAGAGATGGGTCTTAGAAAGAGATTGGATATAGAGAGTGAAAGGGAATGAGGATTCTTGGGCAATACCCATCTTGTAAGCGTGGGTAACTGGTAAATGGTATCCTCAGTAGTAATAAGAAAGTTAGAAAGATTTTAGATAAAAAATAATCATCTCAGTCATGGAGATGTCGGGGTTCAAAATTAAGATTAGCATTAGCTTGCTATATCTATACTCTAAATCCCTTAACATAATTCTCAGAATACAGCAAGCACTTAATCAAGATTCAATCATTCGTTTACTCTCACTCTAAAATTGTAAAGTAATTCTAATGATAATGGATATTGGATAATGGATAAGGAATATTAAGTTAGAATTTTAAGAACAGAAGGGATATTTTGAAGTCCTTCTGATCATACCAAGTGTCATCTGCTTTAACTTCAGCGTTAACAGGGGTTACTAGCATATGTATGTGATACTGCCATCTTTCCTAGAATTCTGAGGAGCCTCCTTTTAGGAGAGTTGTGATGATATATAATGGAAATTCTTTGGGGAGGCTTGAGTGTATTATCTTCTATATCTGGTTCTGATCTGTTATGTGATTAGAAAAAGTCTTTTCAATCATCTATGTGCCAGCACATGATGGCACCTTCAAAATGCACCAGCAAGCATAACCTTGGTAATTCATTCTTTTGGCTACTCTACTCTTGATTTGATTCTTTTGCCAGCAGAAGTTGTAAGAGAAGATGCCCATAGAACCTTGGTCCCTTCTCACTGCAGCCAACATGTTGCGCTTGGTCTCTTTTCTACTTGTTCTGTTCTAAGAGACTGGGAAATTTAAGAGTTTTGAAAGATCAAGAAAGTGAGCCTCCAAGTACTCTGGTATCCCAGCATTCCAAAACCTGGATTTTGTGTCCATTTTAGCATCAGCCCTCTAAGAAGCAAAGAGTATTGGTCACTCTTGGAAGGAAGGGTGTGTGACCATTGAGACCCAGACCAGTGATAACTGAGACATATATTTTCTCTGGGTGCTTCTCATACCTAAACCTCTCTCCCTCTTCATTTCAGGTTCCCAGTTTCATGCTTTCCTTTAAGTCACAGTTAAAATCATATCTTTTAAAGGAAACTTTTTATAATCTTACATAATTCTTATGTCTTCCCTTTGTTTGCAGCTCCAATTTATGTTGTATATAACTTGTTTATATATAATGTTGTCTCCCTACTAGACTGTGAGCTCTTTAAGAGCAGGGAGGGCTTTTTGCCTTTCTTTGTATTCCTAATTCTTATAATAATGTCTAACTCACACTAGTGATGCTTAATAAATGTTTATTGATTACTGCTAACTGAAGTAAAATAGTCCCTTCCCTTAAGATTATATGATGATCAACTGTAATGGACTTAGCTCTTCTTAATAATGGGGTGATTCAAGGTAATTTCAAAAGATTTGGGATGGAAAGGGCCAAACTCATCCAGAGACAAAGGCTCATCTGAAAGTAATACAGCATCTAGATACAAACTTTGTGAAATTGATCTAATAGAATTGTACTAAATTTGAGCCCATTCTCCCCAGAGACCAATGAGAATTGGGAATAGGGTATTTCCCAAAGTGTTAGTGGTATTTTGTTATTGTGATATTTTCAAAATAAATATAATTTCCTAAAAGCTAATCAACATTAATTGGCTAAATGCAACTAGGTAATAGTCATTAACTTCAAAGAGTGAGAGTAGACAAGGGACTTGAGACAATGGCAATAACACAGAGACTTTGCCAAATTTCTTAGGTTAGCCCTACAATCAGAGAGGCAGATGTAGCCTCTTGGCTCTGGAATAGTGATCCAGAAAACTGATATCAAACTCATGTAGAAATGAGGGCCACTAATCCATACATAAGGATCTACATAGGTCACATATGGACTTAGAAAAGTACATATTATCTATGTTTATTATATTTTTGTATATTTTGTTGAATATTTCCCAATTGCATTTTCACTGGTTTAGGCCAAATAGGTAAGTATCATGGGCACATAAATTGTAATATATTAGCTGTATGTTTGATATTTTTTGCTCTAAAACATATTTGCTAGAGTGGGTAGGGTTTGCAATACATAAGAATGAAAGCTTTTTCTTTGAATCCAGAGATTTTCCTATATTTATTTAAATTTTCATAAAAGCCTCTTTTTATCTTAAATAACTCATTATCTTCTTCCTAACACTTGGGCATTTGCTCCTTGAATATAATAAAATATATATTTGTACAACTGAATGATAATGTACAGATAGTTTTTACATTTTAAGATAAACTGATGGTTTTTGAAATTAAAATTTTTTTCAATTAGCATTGATTTTTTTTCTCCTTCTCTCCCCAATCTCCTACTGGAAAAAAAGAAAACAAAATCCTCATAACAAATATACAGTCAAGCAATAAAAATTACCACTTTGGCCTTGACTAAAGATTAACATCTCATTTTGCATATTTTCCATCACCTTTCTTTCAAGGGGGAACATTCTTCAATATCGGTCCTCTAGAATCATATCACTGCTAAATCTATTTTCCAAAGAGACAAAAGAAAAAGGAAAAAGACTCAGAGGTACAAAACTAATTATGGAAGGTATTTTTTAATGGAAATGAGGGGATACTTATCAATTGGGAAATGACTTTTGTGCAATAAGAAATGATGAAATTGATGATTTCAGAAAAACCTGGGAAGACTTATATGAAAAGATACAGAGTGAAGTAAGATGAACCAGAAAATAATTATAACATTGTAAAAGCCTTCATCTTTAAAAGTCTTAACAACTCACCAATGTAAGAATTAAAGATCTCTAAGAATTTAAAATGGTAAATGAAAAGAATAAAAAAGACTTTCAGAATATTGAATAATTATAATGACCAACCTTGACCCCAAAGAGGTTAAAGAAAACAACAATATCTTTTCCTCTTCTTTCCAGAGGCAGGGAAATTTGAATATGGGACACTGAATAAACTGTCAGACTTAGTAAATGTTCTAGTTAATTTTGATAAACTGCTTTTCTTTCTCCCTTTTTTTTTTAATCAAAGGATAGGTTGCTGGTGATAGAATATAGAAATACTGTATTTATGAAGATGATACAAAAAACAAAGATATCAGTCATTTTCTTTAAATATCAGACTTTCAGAAAGTAATAATCACTATAACCAATTCAGTCACTGAATAAGCATATACTGTTATACCGCTGTATTAGATTATGTTGCATTAGTGTTTGATATGTGTATAAAGTGATCAAAGAAAAGATTGCTTACTGCTGACTACATTTTATTTATACTTCAAGAATGTTTATTCTGGATCCTAGAGTAAGAAAAGGGAGTAGTGTTGTTATATTGTGATTTCTAGGTGCTTTATTTTGGAGAGAGAGAGAGGAGGATAGGGAGTTCAGAACCCACTGTTTTAATTTCTATGTTGGTTAATTCAAAGCCAATAGACACTGAAGGCATGTGGCCAAACAAACCAGAAAAATTATTTGGCTGTGATGATCTATTTTGAACATAGTTTTGCTAAAACATGTAAGAAGGAAAAAACATGGCAAAAATTGACATAGAATCCCTAATTTGTGCTAAAAAAAAAAAAAAAAAGATTTGAAAAGAGAACATTCAAGAAACATGAAAAACAAAGAGTCTCAGACATTATTTTGCCTTTGGCACAATGTTTTTCTCTGCCATGAGATATTAGCATATAGTGTGATATTTGGGAAACTTGTCCAAATGCATGAAAATATGATTTTAAGTGTAAGTTCCACACAAATTGCAGAACGAACTACTCACATAATGAGAATTCATCATATGGCATCATTAAGGTACACTCTTTGATGAGTGCTATAACAGGATAATGAGTAATGATAATGTTGTATGGACGAAAGGACCAGTTCACTTTTCATGATGGCTAGACCATATATAAAATATATGCCTCATTCTGAACAAAAGAAGTAAAACAATTAAGTAGAATTAATAATCTCATCTAAATTTGCACAACATTCAATTTCTTTCTGCTCTTCTAATAAAAAAAAAAACTATCTCTTCTTTTTCTCTTCTTTATCTCTCTTCAATTCCCCACCCTACAATCAAGCAAAATAAGATCCCTAAATAGCAGTGCATATGTGTGTATATATACACATACAGTCTTATTCTGGATATATGTTTATATATGTTAAAATATATCTCAATCTCAATACATATATACATACATGTGTATATAGAAACCAATAAAAATAAAATAAAGAAGTCTAAGAAAATAATTTATGCAATAATAACCATACTGTAGAAACAACAGCTTTAAAATCTGACCATCCATCATTTTGGAGGTCTGTTGATGAAATATGCTATCCATTACAAAAGAGGTGAAAAATTTGGAGAAACAAATTTCCTTCAAAACAAAAGGAACATCCTATGCAAAGGCAAGGAGGTGGGAAAGATAATTTTATATTCTAGGAACAGCTACTAGTATAGTTTGACTGAAATGCAGTATGTGAAAGGAAACAGAATGAAATGGTTTGGAATAGAAGATTAGAACCTTCTAAAGAGTTTTAAATGTCAGACTGTCAGATTTACATTTTATCATAAATGCAATGGAGAACAAGTGATAATTCTTGAGCACTGGTATGTCATAGCTTACCCATAGCTTAGGAAGGTTATTTTGGTAACTGTATGTTGGTTGGATTAGGGAAGGAAGAGACTAGAAACAGAACAATTAGAAGACTATTACAAAGTTGTTAGCAAAGGGTGATAAAAGCTTGAACCAGGGTAATGACTATGTGAGTGGGGAAAGTGAGATGAGATGGGGAAGAAAGATATTGTGAAGAAGAGATTAGAAAGTTATCAATGAATTAGGTTTGGGAGATTTGACTGAGAAATGAGTAAGTAATAACTTCAAGGTTGCTAATCACAGTTACAGGAAACCATAGTATCTTCAATGGAAATAGAAATATTTAGAGAAATTTTGTTTTGTTTTGAAGTGAGGCAATTTTAAACATGTAGAATTTGTGGATAAAGTGGGACAGAGAGGTAAAGATGTTCAGAGGACAATATGTGAACTGCTACATGAGTTCAAGTCAAAGATAAAGGATGAACTAACTATATGTGTGTATGTGTCTGTATGTGTGTGCATGTTATATATATGTATATAGCATATAACATATATTAATTTACATATATACACATATATAGGTATAGATGGAAATACAGATATATACACACACAAATTATGCATGCACAAATATATGTGTGTAGATATAGGAATAAGTTGAACAATTAAATCCATTTGACTTGAAAAAAATCACTAATAAAAAAGAGAGGCCTAAGGAAATATCCCAGAGGAAGACCTATACATAAAATGAGGAAGATGGATTATGATCAAGAAAAAAAGACTGAAAAGTAGCAGACAGGTAGGAAAAGAGCAAAAAGAGAAATGTTTTGGAAGCCAAAGCAGAAGAAATTATCTGGGTAGAAAGAGTGATCAAGGATGTCAAAAGCTTCAGAAAAGTCAGAGGACAAGAAAAAGATTTAATAATTTAAGTAATTTTGAGGATAGCTGTTTTGAAGTGAAAATGCATATTATAAGAGGTTATGAAGTAAGTGAAATCAAGAGGAGAAGATGAATGTAGGCTATTTTTTCCTAGGAACTTGTTCAAAGGGAAGAGAGATAAAAGAAAATAGTTTAAAGAGATAGCAGATTCAATGATTTTTTTTAATAATGAGGAAACGCACCATTTATAAGTAACAGTGAAGAACTAGTAGAAAATGAAAATTTGAATGTGTATGTATGTATTATGTATGAGAGAGACAAAGACACAGAGAGAGATAGAGACAGAGAGAGAGATACACAGACACAGACACATACAAAGAGACAGACACAGAAAGCCAAAGAAACAGAGAGACAGAGATAAAGAGACAGAGGCACAGAGAGATAAACACAGAAACAGAGAGAGATAGAGAGACCGAAACAATAATAGAGACAGGAACAGAAAGAAAGACAGAGAGGGAAAGAGGGAGAGGGAGAGAGAGAGAGAGAGAGAGAGAGAGAGAGAGAGAGAAAATGATATGAAGCAATTACTTTCATCTGAGATACAAAAGCAAAAACATCTCAAAGCACAAGTAAGGGGCAAGAATAACAGTCCCCTCTTGAAATAGTTAATGGGGGAAGGAGGAGAGTGGACTCTCCCAATCTGGTTTGAAGTACGAAAATATTGGAAAAGAAAGATCTTGTGGTGGATAGATTTCCTTAGGAAAGTGGATGTCAAGACCTTCTGTTGAAATCAAACAGAGGATTAGCAAAGGAACTTTGAGAAAGAAGTTTTGGAATAGCTGCTACAGGGAATATGATAAAGGGTCTAGCTGAGAATAGAAAATGTACATTTGTAGTGGAGTTAGTTGGCAGTTGTTCAACTGCCTTCAATGATATTTAATAATATGAAAGTAATAATGATGAAGGTGCATAATGTGAGTATTGGATTTTGACAAAGATTGAATAGTGAGAGGACAAAAAGACAAAAAGATAGTAGATGAAGACAAGACTGTAATTGAGCTGATATCTATAAGACCAAGTCTTTTAAATACATTTGTCTTTACAATGTTGTTTTTGTTTTGACGGTGTTACTATACTATTAGATATCAGAGAAAAGCTGTATTTAATTTTTTTAAGGTTTTAAGGTTATTTTCATCAGTGGAAGAAATTTAGAATTCCAAATTAGAAACTCCCTTGAGCAAAGGAACTGTTCTTCACCTTGGAGATTTTACAAGAGATATGAAGATGGTAAGTGACTATTGCAGAACACATAGCCAGTATATCATATGGTAATCTGGATCCTGAGAGTGGCCTTCTAGCAACTAAGGTAGCAATTCCCAAGCCTGTTAGTATCAAGACTCTTAAGAATTCTGCTTTTGCATTCTTAAAAATCATTTGAGATCCCAAAGTCTCTTTGTCTATGTAGATTACATATATTGTTATTTACCATATTAGAAATGAAAACTGATGGACTTTTAAAATGTATACATAACAATTCATTTAAAAATAGACATACTAAATCCATTCCATGTTAACATAAATATTATATGGAAAAAGTTATATTTTCCAAACCACAAAAATTTCATGAGAAAAGTAGCATTGTTTTACATATTTTTGCAAATCTCTTTAATATTTGATTTAATAGGAGCTGGTTACTCATATTACATTATTGTAATATGTTGTTTTGGTTAAAATAGGAAGAAAATCAAGTCTCACACAGATAAATAGTTGGAAATGGGAGGAGTATTTTAATAAGTTAATGATATTTTAGTATTTTTATAAAAATAATTTTGATTTTATGCATTAGTCAGTCAATAAACATTTATTAAGTACTTCACACCAGAGAAGTATTAATTTAATTTAAACATGCTATACATCTCAAGAATTTGTTAAGCCCTTTTCAGGGCTGCATGTTCATTCACTTCTGGTATCTAATTGGCACTCATCTCTCATCTGGGGCTCCAAGAAGCTGTAGCATGCACAAAGACCATAGTAAACCATCCCAGTAGATGGACTAAACCAGGTTGAGAGTAACCTATAGGCTCCAAATCTGTTGGTGAGTTAAAGGAATGTTTACCCAAGAATGTGAAGGCTTCCTGGAGCAGAATAAGTAGATATGAACAATTTGTTCCAAAAGCTTTGAAGGCAGCCAAAGCAGGTGCTGTGGAGCACGAGAGCTTGGTCAGACATTGGAAACATCAAGGTCACCCACTACATCCCTGGTTGTCTTGACTTTTGTCTTACTACTGGACTTTGATGACTTAGGAAGAGATAGAGTCAAATAGTGGAAATATGTGGAATCAGGAAATGGAGTATCTTGTTTGAGGAAAAAGCAAAAAATCCAATCTCACTAAATCAAAGAATACATGCTGAGTTGTGAGATATAATTCTGAGAAGTTAGGGATTGAGGCTAAATTATGAAGAGTTTTGAATGACCCAAAGAGGATTGCATCAATTGAGAGCTATTCAGATTTATTAAGGGCACGATATAGTTAAACCTTCTCTTTAGAAAGATCATGTTGGTAGCTGAATAGAAGATAGACTAGAATGAGGAAAGGGTTGTGGCAAAGAGACCAACTAGAAGACTTTTATAATATTTTCACGTGTGAGGTGATAAGGGTCTGCCCCAGAGTGGAGGCAGTGTCAAAGGAGAGAAGGGAGTATATGTAGAAGGTAAAATTGAAAGGCCTTGGCAACAGGTTGAATATGCAGGGTGGCAGGTAAGAAAGAGTGAAGAGTCTAGTACGACACCCAAGTTATAATCCTGGATTATTGGAAGGATGGAGGTACCTTTGATAGTAAATGAAGAGGAAAGAGCTTTTGGAGAAAGATGAGTTCAGTTCCTGTCAGTGTTGATTTTAACATGTCTACAGAATATTTGAGATGTCTAATAGGCAGTTGTAGATACAAGATTGGAGGTTAGGAAAGAGATCAGTGCTGGATAATCATTAGCATAGAGATGACAACTGAAGCCACCGAAGTCATCATAAGAACTGATGAGTTCACCAAATGAAATAATACAAAGAGAAAAGAGGACACAGGGTAAAGTTCTGTGATACACTCAAGGTTAGTGGGCATGACCTATATGAAAATTCAGCAAAGAATATGGAGAAGGAGCAATCAGAAAACAGGAGGAAAACCAAGAAAAACTGGTTTTTTAAGAAAAGTGTCCCTAAAATCAAGAGAGAAAAAAGTATCAAAAAGAGCATAATTAAGAGTTAAAGAAAGGTCAAGATGGATAAGAATTGAATAAAAGTTGACAAAAAACGGAGAACAGACATATATTGGAGGGACTGTCAGAAAACAATTGCATTAATATGCTGTTGGTGTATTGAACTTGCCCAGGCATTCTGGAAAGCAATTTTTAACTTTACAGGAGAAATATGAGCTACTAGTTAATGGATATGAATAAATCAAGTGAAACTTTTTTAAGAGTGGGAGAAACATAGGCATGTTTGTAGTCAGTAGGAAAGTAGCCAGCAAATAGGGAAAGATTAAAAATAAGTAAAAAGGCAGCTAGGTGTCCCAGTGGATAAAGTAGAATCCAAAGCTCTAGAATCAAGAGAACTTGATTTCAAATCCCACTTAAACACTTGACACTTACAAGTTGTGTGACCTTGGGATAGTCACTTAATCCCAATTGCCTCATCAGAAAAAAGAAGAAAGAAAGAAGAAGAAGAAGAGGAGGAGCAAAAGGAGGAGAGGAAGAGAAGGAAAAGAGGAAGAGGAAAGGAGAGGAGAAATTTTAGTAAATGACCTTATTTTTTTTTCAGTAAACTATCAGGCAAGGATCTAAGCTCAAAGACTGAGGAGAGGGGATACCATAAGAAGTTTGAAAAGGAATTAAAAGGCTTAGAGGAACCACTGTGGTAAATGGGATAATGAGTAGATTATGGAGGTGTTAAAGGATTGCCTCATAAAAATGATAGTTCAGTTGAGGTTTTATAACATATATTTATAGTGGACAAAATCTATGTGGTTTAATGAATCTCTTCATCTTCTTTTAGTTAAAAAAAGACAATTGTATAATTGCATAGAAGTTAACTGATTATGAGTGAAATAAAGCAGAGCCTTGTTAGAGCAAGACTAGAAATATGATAAGAGTAAGGGTCTTATGAAAGAGAAACAATGCAGACTAGAGTGGTTTATCAAGGAGTTGATTGGTAAAGGGGAACAATGTGGCTAGGTTAGGGTTGATGTCATGGGAGAAAATTATTTGGTCAAGGATTAGAGGTCACATTGTGCTTGAATAATAAATAGATTTGGAGTTGAAAGGCAAGGGAGAGATGAAATGAGAATAGATTGTAATAACAAAAGAATTTCAAAGTTCTGAATATGGAAGTGGTGCTTTTGTGAGTGATAGCAAGATCAAAGGTATAATTATCATATATAGCTGATGTAAGGTAGAGGAATAGAACATGGGAAACTAGTAAATTGAGGAACTGGGAGAGTAGGATGTTTGAAGGAGTATCAATATGTATGTTGAAATACACTAGTATGAGGGTATGAGTTGGGGAAAAGGAAAACTTGTGAACCAAGCACTGAGCACTGAGTTCTTTGAGGAAACAAGGGAAATGTTCTAGAGCAGCACTGTTCCTAATATTCAGTCATTTTCAGTCATGTCTGATTTTTTAAAGACTCATTTGGGTTTTCTTAGCAAAGATATTTCAGTGGTTTGTCATTTCCTTCTCCATCTAATTTTATGATAGGGAAACTGAAAAACAGTAAAGTGACAGCTCAGAGCCCCATAACTATTAAGTGTCTGAGGTTGCATTTGAAGCAAGGCTTCCTGATTCCAGACCTGTTCTTCCCTGGGCCACCTAGTTGCCTTCTTTGATAGATAATAGCTAACAGATTTAGGTGTGGATATAGATTGAATGAATTTCAAATAAGGAGAATTATTGAGTGATAATGGTAGAGGGAGAAACTGGAAGTGGCAATGGGATGTTTCTAGTCTTTCAACTCCACTACCTTGACCAGTAAATTAGCAGGAATGACTGAAAGTGCAAACAGTATGTGGCAAATAGTCATGGAGACTGAGTCCACTGAGAGTCAGAAGATGGAAAGAATGAGAAAGAAAAAGATTTAAGATGAACGCAAGTTTGTTGTCTATGGAGCAAGCATAATAGAGAGCTTTTCATCTCTCTTTTATATATTATTATCCCCAATAGGAAAATAAGCTCCTTGAGGGCAGAGATTTTTTTAGGCTTGTATTTTATATCCCAGAACTTAGTGCATAAATGTTTGTTGAAAACATGCCCATCAAAATTATGAACTGAGTCAAATAAGGCTTATCCTTGAGTTAATAAAATTCTAAAAAAAAAAAAAAAGTGAGAGAAATAGATATAGGCAATAATTTGGCAAATCTGGGGTTTTTACTAGACCACGAAATCAATACAAATACACCATACAATATGGCCACCAAAAACGTTAATGTATATTTTTTTTATGTCCAGAATAAGGAACAATTCAATTGTGCTCTTCCCTGGTTGACTTGAATGTCACATTTTGGGAAGGATAATGAGAATAATGAAGGTGACATCATGTGGTTATCAGTTGAAGAATAAAATGAAGAGAAGACTAGGGGAAAGTGACAGATCATTTCATATTATAAAGGGATTATTTTGTTGAAGGAGGATTACAATTGTGTTTCTTTGAGCCCAGAGGGCAGAAATAGGAAGGTGCTGAAAGGCAGATTTAGGTTGGATATGAGGAACATTTGCAAGCAATTAGAGTTATCTAACATGGGAATGAGCTTTCTCAGAAGACAGGTGTGTTTCTGTACTGAACTTTAGGTAAAGGGTGAATAACCACTTATTAGAGATGCTGTAGAAACTATATTGGTTTAAGTGAATTTTTGATCTAGATTACTTTTAAAATCCTTTCCAACTGTGGGATCTTGTGAGTCTATTATTGGTGGGGGAGGGGAGAGAAAGATGTAAAATATGCTTTACTTTGCTTATAATCTATACTCCATGTAGTTGTATATACATACATGAGGCCATGGGAATTGCAAAGGAATTGTGGTGTGATTGAAAATGCAATGGATTTGAATCCAGAACATCTGGGTTTAGAATTCCAAACAGTTTCTGTCATGTACTAGCTTTTTTTTTTTTCAACATCATTAAGCCTCATTTTTCGTATGTGTAAAAGGGAGAAAATATCTCCCCACTTCTCAGATTTATTATAAGACTGAAATGAAACATGTTACATAATGAACATCATGATTATTTCTAGTAAAAACAATAATCTACTTCTAAGTGATACTATATAAATGTCAGTTACCTTGACTACCATTCCCAAACTCCTATGAATTATAGGGCACTTCCAGGGCTATTGTTTCTCTTCCTTAAACATACTTGATGTTTTCCATGATGCCTAGTTTTGTAGTTTTAGATGGGCATTTTTCTTTTTCTCCCTCCACTTTAATCTAAAATCCTCAATTAGATCAGAATTTTTCTAGTAAAATATATTTTTTCTTTAGACCTATGTTCTAGAAAACCAAATTTCATTCTTTGTCACCATCTATTAAGTGTTCATTCTTTGTGAATACTTTCTCATCGGGGAGACCATATTGTATGATGCCTAAAATATTGGAGTTCAAATTTAGAAATCAAGATTCTAATTCCAATTTTAGGTTTGTTATTTTGAACAAAAAAGTTTTCTTTTGGAACTCAATTTCCTTTTTATGCAAAATGAAGGAACTGGATACAATGATCTTTAGAATCTTTTCCACCTCTTGTTATCTTAATTTTCTAAGCTTTAGACCTTCTTCTTTTTTTTTTTCCAAAATGAGAAATACCCATCTGTGCTCCTTTAGTTTTCTTGCCTAGGATTTTATAATCCCTAAAGATCTTTTCTAGCTTTCTTGAAGTGGAATAGTTGTTGGGAAAGATCAGTGAGTTTTATTAGTCTTGGTAGAAAGTCCTTTATGTCTTGGATACATGCTTCAGGAAGATAGCACATCTCCCACATAATAATATCAAATCAATATAGCCTTCAATAACAAGTTTTCTCATGCCAGAATATGCTACCTCTTACTCAGTGGAATATAAGATGTTGCTTCTTCCTCAGAAGTTGGCACTATGTGAGGAGTCTCATACTTACTGTATTCATTCAGAGATTTATTTTGTATTGTATTCATTCATTCAAAGATTTCTGTAGGTTTTTTTTTTTTTCTTGAGATAAATAAGGGACAGCGTGGCTTAGTGGATAAAGTATTGATTGTGAACACAGAGGACCTCCAATTCAAAACTGCCTCAGAAATTAGCTGTGTGGCCCTAGTTGTTAGTTAAAATATCTCAGGCTCAATTTTTTTCATTTGCGAAACATGAATAATGATATCTTTACCTCACAAAGTTGTTGTGAGAACAAAACTAATATATGTAAAAGTGTTTTGTACAATCAACAAGCAAGTCTTTATTGAACACCTATTATAGTAGTTACTATTATTATCTTTCCTTTTTCCCTCTGTATCATGTTACATTCTTCCACTCATTAACCTCTTGATACTAGTTCTGATGCTTCTCAACTTTTATTCTTCTAAGAAAGCAAGTGTAGGTACAGTGGAACAGGTGATGACAGTAAAGTCAGTGCATCTGGAATCAATTTCTATCTCTGATGCTTATTAGATATGGGTACTTAGATAAAGATTTTACCTTTGTATACTACATTTTCCTCATCTGGAAAATAAAAGGGTTGAAGTAACCTGAGATTCCTTTCAAATCTATCATTCTATTATGGAATCGTAGATGCAAGAAATTTCAAATTCTGTCAAATTCTAATACCCAATGTAGGAATTTCTTTTGACTACACATATTTATTTTTATATAAAGGGTTTTGTTTTTCTTTTTTAAATTTCGGAGAGAGAATAAATAAATATTGCTATTTAAGAAAAAATGTAAATTTATTGTGTCCCTTTCTATGCATCACAGTTTCTTTATATGAAAAAACAGACACAGTGACCATATTTTGAAGCATTGTTATATAGAGTGTGTATCATTACATGAGAATGCTTTTACCTTATCATATTATTTTTGTAACATCATCCTATAAAACCTTTTAAGCAGTAATTCTTGAGGGAAAATAATATAAGGCACTATGTTGACATAGAGTCCTTTATAAATGCTTTGGGATAGGGAGCTGAAAACAGATGATATATGCAAGTCATCAATTCTACCACTAACTTCATCTCTAAAGGGAGTAAGTTTGGCAACTTTTCACTAAGAAGGAACAGATTTTAGAAAACATTGAGCCTTTCTGACAGATGGTATCCTTCCAAACTACATCTGATATGGTAAGCCTCAAAAATACTTTGAAGACAGTTTTGACTCAACTAACAAGACTCGAAATAGATTACCTTCTTCTTTGGTCACTAAAATGCTGAAAACTGCTAAAGAAACTATTTTTTTCTTGAAAGCATCTTTAAAATCCTATTTAGCCAAAGTTAGAAAAAAGAGACATTTTTCCTTTATGGCTTTCCAGATAGAGATGATTTCAAGGAAATGTATGAGGAAGGGTGCCGCTATCATTTTAGCATCCTCTGTTTAGGTAGCTGCCAAGATGCAGATTTATTGAGAAAGCATATCTCTGATCTGAGACTGTTGTTAATATGTCCTTTCTCTCTCTCTTTTTTTTCACTCTTTCCCTTAAAAATATAGTCAGAGTTTTAGACTTATTCTTATTCAGTAATTGTTTGGTGTAAGATCACTGCCCTCTGCAGACTGAGTAAGGTGGTTACCAACTCATGCTTCTTTCTCACATTCATAAAAGTTATAGCAAGGACTATTCACATAATCTCAGAAAGTTATAATTGGAAGAGAACTTGGAGGTTATATAAAACAATGCTCTCATTTTACAGATGGAGAAATAGAGCTTCAGCAAAGGGAATAAATATGCCCAAATTTTACAAAGTTAGAAAATAAAAAAAATAAGGATTTTAAGGAGGACAACTTTTCATATTTTTGCATTTAGTAGAGAAACAAAAAATTCCCATAAATTCATAGTTTCATTAATAGTAGAAAATGGCAAGTGATAAATTAATAAATCCCAAATCTTCTCCTTCCATTCCACAGGCCAAACATTCAGGAGGCCTAACTATGAGTCAAAATCTGTTCCTATCTTAAATGTCAGTTTTTCTTAGTTTCTGTCTGCTTCAAGTTTTTCCTTAAAGTTCTAGATTTAGAGTCGGAGAGACTGATTTGAATTCTTCGTTTTCCATTTATTACTTGCAATTTTGGGCAAATCACAGAAACAGGATGACCTAGTTCATCAGATCAAAGATCCAGATGAACTCTAAATTCCCTTCTAATTCTAAATTTAGAAATGTATAACTAAGAATTTCACAGGGAGCTATCATCTGCCATTTTAAGATCTTACTTCTCAAAATATTACTTCTTTACATGTATTAGAGGGCAGGAAAGAGTGATTACCAGGTCTTATTCACAGCCCACATAAAGGATATACTTTTGCAAAAGTATTTTTTACTTTCAGAGATTAGAAATCCTGTCTATGTTGGGTCTGGTATTGAAATTACCTTCTATCTATCCCACCACGCCTGGCTTGTGATAGCATAACTTTTGGAAATGCTTTTCTTACTGGAGCAAGAGCAGCAGCAACATACATTTGGCACATAGAAGGACTATTTTTCATTCCCTATGGCAAAACTGTCCATTCATATCTTTTATAAGGCTCAGCTAAATTAACACTGGGCACTGAAAAGGCAAATCTTTTCATATCCTCCTTATCTAGAGGGATAGAATAGAAACAATCCTTAATGTCTATAACCCAAAGAGGCCATTCTCTAGGCAACTGAATAGGAGATGAAGATGAAGTCCGGACTGAAGAGTTTCCATAGTTTCCATCTGTTCATTTACCTTTCTTAAATCAGTCAACATCCTCCATTTTCCAGATCTCTCTCTCTCTCTCTCTCTCTCTCTCTCTCTCTCTCTCTCTCTCTCTCTCTCTCTCTCTCTCTCTCTTTCTCTCTCTCTCTCTCTCACACACACACACACACACACACACACACACACACACACACACACACACAAATGCTTGTTTTCTCCTTCCTCAGGGGAAAAAAGCTTTTTAAATAATTGAAGGAAATATCGAATTTCATTTAGAGGATAGTAAAATAAGTATAGCAATGATTTTTCTGACCCTCATCCTACGTTTTACCTTTCCTTAAGTATTCTCCAGAAATCTTGAGATTTGAGAAGTTTCTCATCTTTGTCAATGACTTAATCTTCACCAAACTGTTCACCTAGTCTTAAGGGGCTAAATACCCTACTTATATTAAACCACTTAACAATCTTTTTAACTTTTACAAAGACTATTTACTTTAAAAGCATAGCCAGAAAAGACATACATATATTTTTCCCAACACCTTAGGTCAACATCCCCTCTATACTTCCTTGGTCTCTAAGGAAGTGATTAGGATTAGATTCACAGTTTAAGTCAGTTAGTATATAGCATTAGTCCCACCATGTTCAAAGTCCAAAGTTCTTGGGCTTGTGTTCTAAAATCCTGGTTTCTCAAGACCTCCTGATAGATCAATTATGGCATCTGGCATAGAGTCCTGAATTCCAAGTTCCCCATTACTTTCACTGCCATACCTGGGACCATAGGGCAAAAAGGGAAAGGGAAGGTAGACTTTCCTGAGAGTTAATTCATGATACCTCTACTGGATGCTACTGGGGGAAAAAGCTACTATGGATAAGTCAGATTTAAAGATCCAAGTATTTTAGACTACCTAGCTGGGGTAGCCATCTGTCATGTGGGTATTTGTACCTTACATGGTCTGAATATGTGCTATCGGCTACAAAAAGGTACAATTTTTTTCCCCATCCAAGTTCATAGATACCTTAAAATCTATCTGTGGTCCATGGATTTCTTCGGGTTTGTGAATATCAGAATAAAAACCTCCAACTTATTGAATGCTTTGTTGACTGATTGACTTAAATATCAATCCCTAGGGCAGCTAGATGGCACAGTGGATAGAGGTCAAGAGGACCTGAATTCAAGTCTGGCTTCAGACACTTACTAGCTGTCACTTAACCCCAATTGCCTCACTCAAAAAAATAAAAATAAAAATAAAATATATCAACCTCTGTTGAAAAATTGAGTTGGAGAGCCCAGAGAAAGCATAGATTAACCATGTTTAACTGAAAGTTATTTTTTAAGGGACTCTGACAGTATATATTGCCAGCCCTTCAGAGCTGTAGACCATGGTTTAAAAGTCATTATTTCAGCGAGCCACAGGAATCCTAAGCCTTTACACTGTGCTTTCACTCCTGTTCACCTCTCTCATCTTCCTCTCTTGGTGTGTTCAACATGTAGATTATCATCGCTACATTACAGCTTCATTTTGGGGAGTGCCTTTGTGGCTAGCACAGCACAGTATAGGAGACAGTTTATGTGGCTAATAAGAAGGGTTTGAGCACATACTGGTTGAGTGACCAAATTATTAAAAATTTCAGTTTTGTAGGCAACATTTTAAAATTATAACTTGGGGGAAATAGCCAATCTCCTTCAGTGAAAAGTTTCTTTTTGGAGAGGTCCCTATAGAAGAAAACCACTGGTCTGATTTAAGAAACAACAACAAAATCAACTTCCATCAAAGATGGAGAAGGCCATAACAAGAGAGTTAGTTGGATTTAAGTGAGACTGGCTGTGAGGAGAAACTAAATAGAACTTCTCTACCTGTGAAATTCTGTCTCAATCAGTGACTCCCTGAGACTAAAACTATTGATTCCTTTTGTGACAGATACTTTTGCCTTCCAATACTTTTATTTATTACTAGTGTTTCTCCTCAAAGTTGCCCTAAGTGTTAACTTTAATCAAAATTCACCTATAAAAGACTTGTTGTGAATGAATGATTTCCCCTACCCAATGATTTGTCCCATATTTCTACCATTTCCGTGACATGTCTATGTCTGTCCTCTTTGAGAGAAGCCAAAAGGATGAAGGAAAATATATAATTTAAGTTTATTTGTTATCACTGAAATTATTATCCTTGTGTAGAAATTCATTCTCCAAAAACCCAATAGGAAAAAATTCTTCTCTTTTATTCCTCAATTGTCTTAATAAGATGTGAAAATAAGAAAGATTAAATTTTGGTCTTAAATTGAGAAAATATGCTCACAAGAACCAAGGGCTTCTCAGTCTCAGCTAACTACCCCCTTTTGATAGTAATTTTGTGATCACGGTCAAGTCACCTAATAATACCTTGGAGCCTCAGTTTTTTCACTTGTAAAATGGGGATAATACATATAGTAGCTACCTTATAGGGTTGTGTTTCAGTGAAATGTTATGCAGAGTTTTCACAAGCTTTAATTAAGGGGATGCCCATCAATTGGGGAATGCCTGAATAAATTGTGATATATGATTGTAATAAAATACACATAAAAATGCTATAAGAGATGATGAGCTTAGGAACCTTAGAAAAATGTACAAAAATGAAATATTAAAGAGCAAAATGAGCAAAACCAAGAGAGCATTGTATGTTGTAAGAGCATTGTTATTTTAAGAACAACTTTGAGTGAATAATTTTGATTATTATAAATATCCTAATTAAATATAAACTAATTATATGCTATTTGCATCCAAAGAAAGAATTAATAGATGTCAGAATAATTTTACAAATATATGTAAATATATATTAATTGTGTGTCTAATGGTACTATCTCTAGGGCAGAGAGAGAGGGAAAAAAAAGAAACGTGATAATTGTATTGTTTATATATATATATAAATATAAACATAAATATATGTATCATATTATATAATATATGTAATATATTATATATATAAATATATGTATTTAAAAGGAAGTTGTATATAATAGTTTTGCAATTTCATGTACAATCATCTTTTTATTATCTTATGGAAACATGTTTAATACCATAAATTACAAATAAAAAACAAATGAATGTGAAAAAATAAAGTGCTATATTCATCATCATCATCATCATCATCTAAATCTTTTTTTTATTGAATGCAGATAGAAATGATCTCAGCATGTCACTATCCTGTTATTTTTCCTTGATTTTTAATGATCTTTGGCCTATTGGGACAGGGTGGATAAAACAATTGTTTTTTTTTTTTGTTATTGAATAAATGTATTGGGCTATAAGCTCACATTCAGTAGGTTCATTTAAAGGATAATAATAAAAATGATGATGACAGTTATTATTAGAATCAACCACCACCCAAAACCCTGTACATGCCCCTTCTGGAATGTTTACATTGTGTTCTGTTTGGAAAGAAGGTTCATGAAGCTACTCAGGGAGGGATGACTCAGGGTTAGTTTAACCCCAGCTACAACCAAACTCTTTATTTTTGTGTACCATTAGGCGTCGAACCAGCCTGAAACTGTACTTGTGTGAGCCGGTCTGGTAGGACCTACTGCCCACAGACTCCACTCCCTCTTGGCAGCCTTGCCTACCCACCAGCCTCCACGCTTCCTGCTTGGGTGGGCAAGGCTCTCTGCTTTCATTAGTAATTTTTGAGATTGGTAAGTGGAGTAGGAGGGGGAAACCCATCGAGTCCTCCCTCCCCAGCTCCTTCCTCCCTGCTGGGACTATAGACAGCGGAGGACTGAACAATAGCACTGAGTTTGGGGGGACGGGGCGCTTCAGCTCCTCAGCACCTGCACACACACAAACGCCGGAGTCCTGGAGCTCCTGCTGAAGTCACTGGGAATTCCATGATTGCTTCCAGCAGGGGCGGAAGGCCTTCACTTGGGCAAAGCTATAAAAATAGATGTAGGTTAATAAGAGAGTGAATTTATTCCATAATCGGAGCAGATGTCTCCAGGAGGGGGGGAGTGGGACAACTAGCCACACACCTTGTTGGGCACCCCTGGGCTCTGTTTTGCTGAGCCCCGACTTCTGTAACTCGTTAGGGGCCATCTGGGACCGCAGCCTAGTGTGGGTATGAGGCAGCAGGAATGGAATGATTAAAAGGTAATCAGAGAAAAGCCCCAGTGTGACTCTGGGAATGAAGACCCTCCTTATCGAGAGTCCCAAACAAAACCCATCTGAAAAATAGCCAGTCGATGGCCCCTCGGTCTTCAGAGAGGATCTAAGTCATCATTTGTTTACACGGGCCATATTTTAATCATCTGCAGGAAGCTAACGTTTCACAGGCCAAACATTTAAACAGTCACCTCCCTGGCTGTTTATAAAAAAAAAAAAAATACACACTTTCTAGATCGTGCCAGGGCAAGCTGATCCAAGGGGACAGGAGGAAAGGGGTGGGGAGAGTGGGGAAGGCCTGGGAGAAAGGTCAGCCTCCCCTGCTTTCAAGACTCTGAACTCGCTGGAACCTTCCTTCCAGTGTGTGGGTGGTAGGTGTATCGGCTGACAAAGGGAAATGAAAGCGTGAAGCCGGCCACCCAAGACCCGGGGTCACTGCTGACACTCCAGATCTCAGAGCCGGGGAGGCACCTGCTCCCTCTGCCAAAACAAACCGTCCCCGGCTCGGGGCACCCTCGAGAAGGCCTCTGTCAGCCCCGGGGAAGAGAGATGCTCCAGAGGCAGCTTTTGATTTCACTTAAAACAGCTCAGATAACCAATTACAAAGATGCCATGTTCTCCGGCCCGGGAGGAGGGGGGCGGGCAGGGAAGTGGGCCGGGGCTTGCCTCCAGATCTGGTGAGCATTAATATTCATCAGCGCTAGGGTTTCACGGCTCCGAGCCCTTGCTCTGGTGGTCCCGGGCCCCCAGGATTCCGAGCTGCCGTGTGTTGTCTTTAGACCTGATAAGGACATCTGGTTTTGATTCAGGTGGCCCAGAGCTCGCCTCAGAGTTGAAAAGGCTGCTTGGCTAAATTGAATTTCTCACAGATTTCAAACCAGGAGGAGAACCAGGATGATCCCAGGCTAGTCACACAAACCTTCCCTGTGCACTCCCACGGCTCATTTTTGCTTGCCCAGCCTGTGGGCCCATAAAGCCCGGCATAAATCAGTTTCACCTGTTTGTCCAAGCGAGTATTGCCTGTTCAATGCAATAAAGAGCTATTAGTGCAATCAGATATTTCTCTGCATGTGTTCTGATGGGGACAAAAATAGTGCGTGTATGTATGTGTTGGGGGTGGGAACTGAACTCTTATTGACCCTCCCTGTCATTTATCTTCCTGTGTCCCTAAAAATTAATACCAGAGGGGCAGTGCACCTTCCACAGGAGAATATGTGATATAGTCTCCCAGGGAAAAGAAATGTGTGGTGACAATTTCTCTCTCCTTGACTTTCTGTTTCTGTTTCTTTCTCTCTGTTTCTACCTCAGTCTGCCTTTGTCCCCCTGCCTCTCTCCCTCTCTCTTCGTCTCTATCTCTTTCTGCCTCTTTCTTTCCTCTCTCCTCTCCTCTTCTTTCTTTCTCTCTCTTTTCTCTTTCTCTCTCTCTGTCTCTCTGTCTCTGTCTCTTTCTCTCAGTCTTTCTGTGTCCCTGTCTCTCTCAGTCTCTCTGTGTCCCTGTCTCTCTCTGTGTCTCTGTCTCTGTATGTCTCTCTGTGTCTCTATCTTTGTCTCTCTGTCTCTGTCTTTTTTTTTCTCTCTCTCTCTTTGTGTGTGTGTTTCTGTATATCTCTGTCTCCTGTCTATTTTGAACACATGTAAAATGATCATATTGAGTATATATGAAGACACATCTATTTTTGGCTATTGCAGCAGAATCTGACTTATACCATTTATGCCAAAATTGAAATAGGGCTTGCTGGCTATCCTGTTCAGCATTGTTAGGGGAAGGTTCAGTGACCAGGGCTTCAGGAAGGAAAGGGTTCCCTATCACCTTTTTAGAGATCAGGAACTCAAAATTAAATAAATGGATGAACAATAAATAAATGGAAATAGATAAATGAATGAATATAGTGAGAACATATCAATATGAAGTTCAGATGCTAGGTAAAAATTAAAATTATAGGCCTGGGAAATGATGAAAAGATAGGAATTTTACATTTTTTTTGAAAGTCCCTAAATCAAAAAAAAAAAAAAAAAGTCCCTAAACCCACCACTACAAATTATAACAAAACATTCATTGCATTGATTGGTTTGTGGAATTGCTTAAAAAAAAAAAAACTTTTATTCTTTGTCATAGAGATAGCTCTCTGAGAGGAGATGGGAAAGAAGGATACACTGGAAAATGTAGGTGATGTTAAAATAAAAGACATCAATAAAATATTCTTTAAAATACTTAAAAAAAAAGAAAGTTCTAAACCCCAAAAGTGTAGTTTGCCTTCACATCCCTCTTCACACTTTTATTTTCCCTAAGTTGACATTTCAACATGCACGGCATCAGCAATTCCAAACTGGAGGAAGTGTAGCTACCAAGACCACTTCAACAGTATGTAGTATCAGGACACCTAATAGATCTATAATTAGGTGAAACCTCATAAATGAAACCCAATTCAGGTATATGATGATAGGGAGAGGCCAATTCGACAAAGGACAATCTAAGGGTGGAGACATCATATTGACTTCTTGTCACCAGAGTGGGAATCCTAACAAACAGCAGGGCAGATATGCACCCCTCCCCACAATGTTAGAACCTTTGGGCAAATCTCCCCTCCCACTCTTCCATACTAATTAATGCTGTGGGCCTCAGTAATAATAATTAGTGAAAATCTTCAGTGAATTAATCTGTGCTTCATTTGGTTTCCTCTTGTATCAGAATCCCTACTTTTGAATGTTGAAGAATACAGAGGGATCCACATTGCTGAAAATCTTGTGGACAATTTTTGGGCAGGTCTTTAACTTAATTTTCCCAGATTCTAATACACTAGACCTTCCTGTGTGTACTATAGATTCTGGGCTAGTCTGGGCACAATCATGTCTCACCCCATCTCTTATCCTCCACATAACTGTTAGAACATGACCAAGGCCATATGGAGTATCAACCCTGATATTATGCCAGTTATGGGATTAAACAATGGACTTCTCTTGCAGCTTTTTGTTGTTCACATGTTTCAGTTATGTACCTGAAGCCTCATTTGTAGTTTTCTCAGCAGGGATACTAGAATTTGTCATTTCCTTCCAGTTCATTTTACAGATGAGAAAACTGGGGCAAATTGGATTTGAACTCACAAAGATGAATCTTCCTGACTCCAGGTTCACCACTCTATCTACGACGCCACTCTTTTTGCTAGAGATAGAAAAGCAAAAACTATCCTTTCCCTCACAGTCTAATGGGGAAGACAACATGCAAACAACTATGTCAATACTGGACAAATTGTAGATAATCATAGAGGGAAAGTACTGGCATTTAAGGAACAGACAACATTCACATGGTGGCTTAAACTGGAACTCCTAGCAATTGTTGAAATGGGCCTATCCACTTGAGGAACTGATAATAATAAGATACAATCAAGATATGTGATCTGAAATTAACTCTGTATCTATAATGTTATTCTTTTCTTTCCTGTATAGTCCATCAAAGTCAGTGGGAGTGTAATGCCTTGGTATCAAACTCAACTAGAAATGAATCTCTGAAGAACACATATTGACTTAGAAAGCTACAAATCAATATTATTTGTTGTATTTTCCTTCATTCTGTTAAATATTTCCCAATAACATTTTAATCTGGTTTGGCAGGACTCATGGCACCTTTTTTGTAGTAGATAGAGACTGATTTGGGGAATCAGGAAGACCTGGATCAAGATATGCATTGAAAAAGAAACAGGAGCAAACCACCATGGCATATCTCCTAACCTTTCAGCATTCCAAGTTGTTCTTTAAAACTATAATTTATAGTCTTATTTATATTACATTTAAATTTATTCATTTGTGGTGGTAAAGAGTTTGTACACCAAAAGCCTTCAAAATCAATTTTATCATAAGACTCAATTTTTTTCCCTCCTTCTAGATTATAATGACATTTAGAGATAGAATAGATCTTTGATATTATCCTCTACTCCAACTCCTTCATTTTACCGATGTGGTAACAGAGATGCAAGGCACTGAAGTGAACCCAAATGATGAGGAAAAAATAGAGTAATAATTGTAGAGTAAACATATCTGTATATTCTAGGGATCTTGGTATCATTCCTTGCTAATAGTAGACCTTCAATAAATAATTGGTAAATCAGTAAAAGCTACATTCTAGGAGGCCTGAATTTAAATCTGTTACTAACTGGATCTTAATCTTGAACAAATCTTTTAACTTCTCTGGGCCTCTGTTTCTTCATCTATTCAATTCAATGGTATATTCCAATTAACTGAAAATAAAATTTTCATTCTCTGATATATATATACTTAGGCTCTATTTGCTTCCCTCTCACCTTCTCACCTTCTCCCTTTCTTTTTCAGTTGCCATTAAGCCTTTTACACCATAAGGCTGTGAGCCAGGCAAGAATAAACATTTTTAAGAAACAACAAAAAACCTATTACTGTCCCCCAAGACCAAAGGAAAATCATTAAATACCAAGAAAGAAGAAATTTTACGCTAAAAAGAGTATTAAACTGAATATAGTTGAATAGAATCTGGAAATTATTTCATATCTGGCTGTACTTCTACTACAACTACTGTTATTTACTACTACTACCACCACTACTTCTACTGTTGCTGCTATTAGTATTACTACTATCATTGCTGCTATTACTACTTCTTCTTCTACTACTATTACTATATTACAACTACTACTTCTACTACCACTATTACTTCTATTTCTATTACTACTACTGCTATTGCTACTACTGTTGCTGCTATCACTACTACTACTTCTACTACTATTTTTTCTACTAATACTACCACCCACTATTACCATTACTATTACCACCACCACTGTTACTACTTCTTCTACTACCAGTACTTCTACTTTTACTTCTATTTCTACTATTTTTTCTACTTCTACTTCTACTTCTACTACTGCTATTACTACTACTGTTTCTACTACTACTATCATCATTACTACATACTATAGATGAATAGTAACTACCTGGGTTACCCACTACCACTACTACAGCTTCTACTACTATTACTATTACTACCACTACTATTTCTACTACTATTACCATTACTACTACCACTACCACTACTACTGCTACTGCTACTACTACTACTATTACTATTACTACTATCACTACCACCACTATTGCTACTACTACTACTACTACTACTACTTCCATTATTATTACTACCACTACTATTTCTACTACTATTACCATTACTACTACCACTACCACTACTACTGCTACTGCTACT